>NC_073313.1:240717082-241379026 GCF_027595985.1 Sorex araneus
GGGTGGGATACTCTCGATAGCTTGCTGGGCTCTCAGATAGGGACGGAGGAATCAAACCCGGGTTGGCCGCGTGCAAAGCAAATGCTCTACCTGCTGTGCTATCGCTCCAGTCCCGTCTGTATGTCTAATCTTCAGAAATTCAATAACCAAGTCAGAAGAAACACAGAGACTAGTAGAGATCTTAATGGATAGTATCACGTTATTTTTCAGAATTTTTTAACCAGTTTCAACTGCCAACTCAAACATCTGAGAGGGAATGTGTTGTCACACTCTTCCAAGAAATGACTATGATCAGATTTTAAAATCTTAAATTGGTGAGCATAATACCTATTAATTTGCATTACTTTGACTGTTCAGAATAAATGGTCTTATAACTATTAATGTTTGTATTTTTATATGACTGTCATTCAATGTCTTTTATGTACTTTATATGAATATTTTAGTGTTTTCTTATCTTCCTGAGGGATTTCTGTATAAATTTCTATCAAATCTGTTATCAACTTGTTGGAAACATTTTTTTATAATGGGTCAAATTTTAAAAATTGTTTATATATTGAAAATGTAGAACTATTTAGGGAACAAAGTAGGAAAATTTCACAAACCTGTATCCAGCTGTATCAGGCAAATACTTTTTTGAAAAAAATTAGGAAAATGGATGCTGGGAGATAATTGCTTTGCACATGGCGACCTGGTTTCTAGCCCCAGTCCCCCATATGGTCCTCTGAGCCCCTCCAGGAGTGATCCCTGAGGGGAGAGCAAGGAGTAAGCCCTGAGCACCACCAGGTATGGGCCCCAAATATACACACACACTCAACAACCATTGAAAAATGAAATGGTTTATTGAGAAAAATGAAATAGGCAAGAAATAAAATAAATTTTTTTTTATTTATCACTTTTGAAAATAAAAGCGATAATGCAGTGAGAGTTGTTCTACTCGATATTAAGTTGATAAAGCTGCGAGAAATGGCTAATGGTCAGTGAACAGAACAGGGAGACAACTCAGGAGTTATCCTCCACAAAATGATCCCAAGAACTGAAAAGTAGGGGCTGGAGAGTGGTACAGGACTTAGGGTGCTTGTATAGCACATGATTAACCATCGTTTGATCAGAACCACAGTAGTGATCACCGTAAGGAGTGATCCATGAGGATCTGTTGTGTGATGCTCCAGGTATGTGCTCCTCCACTTGGAACCATATCTGGTCCATATCAAAGACAAGCCCTGGTCACATTCACTTTTAAAAACTTTTCTAGGTTTTTAATGCTCTTCTGCTTTTTGTTATTTTAAAAATATATAATTAATTGTCATCTATTGGTCAACTCTATCTTGTTGTTGCTCCCATTTTTTTTACTTGAATTTATATCTTTTTATTCATTTTGTTCTTTTGGGGGGGCCATACTCAATAGTTCTCAGGGATAGCTCCTGGAGGGATTGAGAATCAGATGGGGTTCTGGGGATTGAATCCACATTAACTTTGTACAAGGCCAGAGCCCTCCCTATCCAATGAACTATCTCTCCAGCCCCCCTCTTTTTTTACTTAATAGGGAAACCATTTAAATATATGCTTTTTTTTGCACTCAGGAATTACTCTTGACTGTGCTCGGGGTACCATATGGGATGCTGGGGATCGAACCTGGGTTGGCCGTGTGCAAGGCAAATGCCCTACCCATTGTACTAACTCTACGGGCCCCATAGGTTCTTTTTCTTCTTCATTTTTTTTTAAAAAAAAAAGCATAACCATGTATTTTTTACAGCAAGCTATTCAGGATATTTGGGTTTTTATTTCTGATTGCAAAAGTGATAACACTTATAGGAAATAATGAAAACCCAGGAAAGAAGGAATGCCTGTAACTTGGAGACTTGTGAACAGACTTGTTTGTTATGTCTTTTCTTTGAAGATGTATCTTAAAGAATGGGTATTTCACAGGGGAGTTAGGAGAAAGAGAGATCTGTAAAGATATTACAAAAAGAAAATAAATAATGCCAAAATGATCAGACTCATCCTGACTCAGAGGATGTTGTTACATGGAGTAAGAATGGACATAGATAAAGCTAGAAATGAGTTGGTGTGAGATCTTGGAGATCTCAACTGATAGGCTATGAAATTTAGCAGCTACATTCAAAAGGAAATGAAAATCCAAGTTCAAAATTTGTCTCTAAAAACCTTAACTTCCAGAACACACAAAATTCCCGTAAAGTTCTTTTCTGTACTACAATCCACAGACTCACAATTTGAGAATCACTATTTGCTCATTTCCTGTAAGACACGTTTGAATATAAAATGGGAGGAAAAGCCTTGTATTGGACTTCCTTCCTGATTCTCCTCCCAAGGGAGGGAGAAGCATGACACATTCACCTTCCTCAGTTGAACCAAATCAGAGCCATGCCCACTGAAAACTGTTGCACAAAACAACATTGCTACAAAAAACACAGAGCAAAGGTTTACATTTTTAACAGAGTCAATAAAGTTTTTTTGCAATGTTACAGAAAACCTGAAATGTCTGTAGTTTTGGTAGTTTTCTCAGTAGTTTGAAAGGACCTTGTTTTATTTAGTTTTTAATCTTGGGGTTAATTTTTCTTGGTCTCTGTCCCAATCAGTCACAGTGGTAAGTCATAAAGGATGACTCAGTGTGTAAGTTATCTGCTTTCATGTCTTATCTTCCTTGGATGACCAAGAACACTCCTCATTCATCTCTTTATTTCACACAAGTCCAACAAATTTTCTCTGTATTAAATGTTTGTTGAACCATATGAAAGACTTTCAATTCATCTGCCAAGGCTGGGAGTTGACCAGTTGTTTGTGATGGACCTGCTGGTATGAACTCAAGGCTGCTAGTTAGAGTCATCATGGCAAAACTAATGCAGGAGCTTTCTTCTTACTGTTCCCTGTCTAGAAATGGCCTAATGAACACTATTATCTAACAAGGAAACAGCTTTTTTTTAATTAAAAAATTTTTAATCACTGTGAGATAGACCATTACAAAGCTGTTCATGATTGAGTTTCAGTCATACAGTGTTCCAACACCCATCCCTCCACCAATGTACATTTCCCAGCACCAGTGTCCCCAGTTCCCCTCCCACCCCTCACCCCCTGCCTGCCTCTATGGCAGGAACTTCTCTCTCTCTCTCTCTCTCTCTCTCTCTCTCTCTCTCTCTCTCTCTCTCTCTCTCTCTCTTGTGCATTATGGTTTGCAATACAGAGACTAAGGGGTCACTGTGTTCAGGGGGTTCAGTATTTTTATCAGGAAGGTACAACTGGAGAAGCTTTTTTAATGGGGTGGCAATTTTGGAATGTGAACGGGACTTCTGGGGCATCCAGAAGTACAGAGAGGTGGGAGCACATAGCTTATCCCAACTCTGACAAAGCCTGGATACTTTAATTTTGGGAACAGCAGCTGCCAAGGTCTCTGGGCAGGCATGGGGGCATAGTCACTCTGTTCTGATGTGCCCTGGATTATTCAGGCATGTGTGGGTCTGAAGTTTTAATGTGGCTTTTAAAAAAAAAAATCTCTTCTGATATTTATGGGTTTACGAAGCAAGGCAGGTAGAAGAGCTTACATGGTAGTGCCAGAGCTGGCTCCTGGGGGTGACTGCCGGGACTGCAGGAGTATTGAGAAGCGGTGGGAATTCTGAGTCTCTGAGAAAGCCTGGAGATTTCAGTCTCAAAACACAGATACCTGGGTCTGGAACGGTAGCACAGCGGGTAGAGCTGTTTGCCTTGCATGCAGCTGATCCGGGTTTCCCAAATGGTCCCCTGAGCACCGCCAGGAGTAATTCCTGAGTGCATGAGCCAGGAGTAACCCCTATGCATTGCTATTTGGGTATGACCCAAAAAAAGCCAAAACCACGGATACCTGAATTTTTAGCGGGTTAATTTCTTGGTGAGGTCTGTTTGGAGATGGTGGAGTCCTCTTGGAGACACGTCAGTGATTTTGGACTATGGGGACGAGTAGTTGCCTAAGGCTCTTTGGGGCTAGGCACTTGGCTAACCCACCCCCTTCCAGTGTGATCCAGATTATTCAGCTATGGAGGGTCTGAGATTTACTGCATTAAAAAAAATTGTTTAATCTCTTCCAGGATTTATGTATGAATCTCTGGAGTGAGGTGCGTGAATGAGCCTGTAGGGCTAAGCCAGAGGTGGGTTTAGGACATGGCTCCCACGTACCTACATTTTGGCAGTTTGATTTCTCAGAAAACTTGGTCCTGAGTTGTTGGAGTCTGGCCAGAGGCAGAGCAGAGACTTTTGGGTGTCAGGAAGCCAGAGGGTACCGGCAGGCTGGCTGCTGATGCTCTCGCCCTGTAGGTCCAGGTTGACCTGCTGATGGTGCTGCGTCCTCTGGGCCCCAGTGGTGGCAGCAGTGCCAGGACCAGGAATGGGGCCACAGCAACTACTGTGCATGGCTCAGGCGCTCCAGGTGGGCTGCCACTACCAGTCCAGCAGAACCCGACCGGGGGGCACTTTCCCCTGCTCTGTGGGTCCGGCCTCCAGGCAGTTGGAGCTCAGGGAGATTTTCTTTCAAAATATACTGCAGATGGCAACGGTGGTGCCAGCTGATCGGGGGGGGGGGAGCACTGGCAGTGAGGATGCCCTACTGGTGCCTGAACCAGGATCCTCTATGGTGGAAACCTGAGGTATATTTCAGCTTTTCCACTCGCTGTATAGCTGCCGCTGTGCAGTGGAGCCAGGTTGGACCCGAAGAGCACTAATCATTCACACAGAAATTCTGCAGCCGCCGTGGCCTGCTGCCCATGGCGCCAACAGCTACCACAGCTCCTCCAGTTCTGGCGCCTGCAGCCACCCTGCCGCCACATTCACAAGTCCCACTCAGGGCCAGCACTCCATGGCGGGTGCCAGGTTGGTTTTTGAAAGACACTCTTCTTGAGAGAGAATATTTAAAGGACATGTACATTCATTATGTAGAAATTTCTGACCATAGCCGCCCACTGTTCAGAGCGCTGAGAGCTGCCTTCACACCACCAGCTCTGGTACCCAATGACATGCCGACACCCTCTTCCAAATCTGAATCTGTTCTTTCCAGAAATATGTTCCCCCTTCAGATAGTAATAGGGCTCTTCCGTGTATTGGGTTTAAGTGGTCCCAATAGGGTGCACTCTTGGCTGGATGCTGAACACTTGGTGAAATGATGTAAATCCAGAGGCTTGAACCTTCATGCTTTCTTCAGGAACACTTGGGAAATGACTCAGGTCTTGGGAGCATGCATATCTGAAAAGCCACTAAGTATCTCAAGGATGTCACTCTGCAGAAGCAGTGTGTGCCCTTCTGGTGCTACAATGCTGGCATCGGTAGGTGGGCCCAGGCCAAATGGTGGGGACGGACAGAGTTGGCCCGAAACAAGAGTGCTGAATTTTTACTGCACATGCTTAAGAATGCAGAGAACAATTCTGAAGTCAAGTGTTTAGAGGTAGAGTCTCTGGTCATTGAGCATATCCAGGTGAAAAAAGCACCCAAAATGCACTGCAGAACTTATAGAGCTCCTGGGTAGATTAACAGCCACATAGTTCTCCTTGTCACTCTGAAACGATCCTGATGAAAAGGAGCAGATTGTTCCTAAACCTGAAGATGAAGCTGCACAGAAGAAAAAGATACCACAGAAAACCTGAAGGAACAAAAATGTATGACTCTGAAATAAACTAAGCATGGAATAAATATAAGTAAAATTAAAAAAAAATACGGAAGAGGCTGGAGTGATAGCACAGCGGGTAGGGCGTTTGCCTTGCACCTGGCCAACCGGGGTTTGATTGCCAGCATCCCATATGGTCCCCCAAGCACCGCCAGGAGTAATTCCTGAGTGCATGAGCCAGGAGTAACCCCTGTGCAAGGCTGGGTGTGGCCAAAAAAACAAAGAAAAAAACAAAAACCGGAAATAGAACCATTCACCATCACCAAGAGTTTACAGTTAATTAGGAAGAGGGAGGAACACAGATGAGAGTGGTTCCTCCTCCTTTGGAATGCAAGTAGAATGTGAAGAGCAGAATAAATGCGCCTCCTTTCCAAACCCCTAAACAAGCAAAGGGGTATGTGTGTGTGGGTGGGGGTCAGCCAGCAGGCCATGGAACTGAGTTGCATAGACTGAAGATGAGTCCTCATCCTGAAGAATGTCGCTCTGATGTCACATGAGAGGTCTGCAGGAGTCACTTCACTTCTGAGAAGTATTGGCCGGGAGGAGGAAGGAGCTTTTTGGCTTCTGAATCACTTCTCAGAGGTGCTTGCAGAGTTCCTGTGAAAACTTTTGTGGGCCATCCATCTGGGTATCAAACCAAGGTAGCATAAGTTGGAAGCTGGACAGGCAGGACCAAGGCCTAATCATTAAAGGGTCCAGGGAAGAGCTCAGTGGTAGAGGCCCTGATTGGATCCCCAGAACCTCCCCATTCAGCCAGTTCCGCTGTTTGGGATTCCTGGCACCACACCCCCATGTGTGTGATCTCTGGCGTAGCAGAACCAAGTGCGTGAGAACATTCCCACTGAAGTCTGTGAGCCCAACCTAGTACTATGACCAGGGATATATGTCCCCCAGTCTTTACAGAAACCTCAACAATGTAGAAACGGAGGGAAAGAGGAGCCTCACTAAAGGAAGTGATGTCCATCAGCACAGAGAAAGCACAAATGTTGCTCCTGGTTTGGGTTTGCAGGAGGGAAGCTGGAGTTGCTCTACAGAAAGAAAATTCTGGGAACTTTTCCTCTCCTGTCCTGGAGAACTATTCGTCATCCCCCATCATTGCTGCTAATCCTTCAGAACGGTCTTAGAATGAAGCTAACTTTTGGGTCTTAGTACATCTGTGGTTGTACTCCTTGGGGAGCAGAAGGGAAACGGAGAGTGTTTGGACAAGAAGGACAAACTTCAGTTCTAGTGTGATTCAGTTCTGGGAATCTCATGTACAGCATAAAACTAATAGCTGGAAGCTCTGCACGGCACACTTGAAATTTACCATGATATTAAATCTTCTCACCGTACATGCAAAAAGCAATTCTGTGAGATGATGAATCTGTTTGTCAAATTTAGTGTTATCATCACTTTGCAGTATAGATGTATATCATCCCATCATGCTGTTCATCTTAACCTAACACAGTCTTATGTGTCAATTATCTTTCCATAAAGCAGAAAAATGACAATTTCCTGGGTCTGGTTGTAGAGATTTATTTATGCATTCAACATATATACAGCATCTATGTGTGACAAACATGACAGGGAGACAGTGTTTGCCGAGTGAATGGTGACTAGGATTTAGGAAGCTTCTTTGTGGTTCAGTGGCCAAGAAGTTTTTACCAAAAAGATCCACAGTTTGAGTGGGTAGGGTTTGGATGAGAGGAGATGGAGAAGGTGACTGGCTGGAGGGCTGGTAATATTAGTAGGGACATCTGCGAGGACTCACACAGGAAAGGCAGATTTCAATCAGGCTGAGAAACATCTGGAAGTCAAGAAATATGGAAATGGGTTGGATACATAACAGAACACTTGCGTTACCTGCGCAAGGCTCTGGGTTTGATCCATGGCATAGAAGGAAGGAATAAAGAAAGAAAAGAGAGAAATAGAGGGGGAAAGAAGGGAAGGACAAAAAGAATGGAAGGAACACAAGATGGAGGAAGAACGGAGATGTATGACCACAGGAGCAGAGCTTGGAGAAAGGGGCCCTGAGCCAAGGAATGAGGCTGCAGCTTACAGCTGGAAAAGTCAAGGAAATGGATTCTCTTATGGGTCCTCCAAAAGGAATACCACCTTGCCAACACCTTGATTTTAACTAGTAGCTCCTATGTTAGGCTTCTCAACTTTCCTCAGATCTGTACTGGTAGCATAATTGTTACCAGTTGAAGATTTGGTTCCAGGTGAAGAGGAAACTAATATGAAAGAAGACTAATGTTAATTTCTGGCATGCGCTTCCCAGTGATGTTTCTCACTGTGCTCACATTATTCTTCACAGTGAGAACAGCACTCAGAAGCTTGTCACCAGCAGTGCTAAGTGGCACAGCTGGACGCCAGCCAATTCTAAGGAACCTCTGAGCTCCTACTGGTCAGCCTCAGTGCCAGAGCCCACTAGCCTCTGGCTGCTGGGAGGCTATGCTGCCGCATGAGCTGGGAGGCACTTGCTGTCCCAGGAATAACAGCCTGGGAGGAGCATGACTGTCTGCAGCTCCAGGACTGTGCCTCAGACCCCGTGTGAGCTCTGGGAGCGCTGAGGTTAAGAAAGCACCACTGAGAATGGCACATATTAAAGCAGTGATGCGGTAAGAAAGGAATCCTCATCCACTGTGGGCGGGAATGTCTTCTGGTTAGGCCTCTGGAGAAAGCAATGTGGAGATCTATCCAAAAAATATGAGTAGAACTACCAAACGACCCAGTGATACCATTTTTTGGCATCTATCCCCCAAACATAAAAGCATTAATTAGAGGGGGCAGAGCGATAGTACATTAGGTAAGTTGCTTGCCTTGCATGTGGCTGACCTGGGTTTGGTCCTTTACTTTTGTTTCCCCCATGCACAGCCAGGAGTAATTCCTGAGTGCAGAGCCAGAAGTAACCCCTAAGCATCGCCTGGTGTGGCCCTAAGAAGAAAAAAGCATTAATTAGAAAACATACATACACATTTATGTTCATTGTCACACTTGGTACAATAACCAAATTATGGAAACAACCCAAATGGCCAACTATGGATGAATGGATCAAGAAGTTGTGAGATATATATATATCTCACAACACAATGGAATAATATACAGCTCTAAAAAAAGACAAAATCATATAACTGGCTAGGACATGGCTGGAACTAAAGGATATCATGCTGAGTAAAGTTGATCTAAAGGAAAGGGAGATACACAGGATGATCCTCCTTCATATGTGGGACTTAAAGATACACAGCAAGGTAGCAACAAAGGGCCAAAGACAATACAGCAGGAGAGATGATCCACACAACCAGATTTGTGTGTGTGAGAGGGAGAAGGATGAAAGGGAGTAGTGTTGGGGTCCTTGAGGGGAAGAGAGAAGGGTACACTGGTAATGAGCGTGGTGTAGGAGCTATGTGCATCGGAAATCACATGAACAGTGTTGTAAATCACAGAACCTTAGTCAATAAAAAAAAATGGTCAAGAAAATGGCAAACATAGAATGGAGATATAGAACAGTGGGTAAGACCAGGTGTGGTCCCAAACCAAAAGAAATAAAAAGAATATAGTACCGGGGCTGGAGTGATAGCACAGCGGGTAGGGCGTTTGCCTTGCATGCGGCTGACCCGGGTTCGAATCCCAGCATCCCATATGGTCCCCTGAGCACCGCCAGGAGTAATTCCTGAGTGCATGAGCCAGGAATAACCCCTGTGCATTGCCGGGTGTGACCCAAAAAGCAAATATATATATATATATATATATATATATATATATATATATATATATAGTACCATGGCCAGAGCAACAGTCCAGTCCATTGTTGGCCTTATGACTGTTTCCTCAGCCTGCAGTGGATTCTGGTCAGGAAAAGGGTGTTTGTCCAGGAGCAAAGAGAATTGAAGTGGTATAAATGCCACACAGAGAGAGAGACAGACAGACAGACAGACAGACACAGACAGACAGACACAGACAGATAGAGAGAGACAGAGAGACAAAGAGAGACAGAGTGAGAGACAGAGAGAGTAAGAGACAGGGACAGGTATAGATAGAGTAAAGAAACAGAAACAGAGACAGAGACAAAGATAAAGACAGGGACAGGGACAGAAAAGTCAAAATTTGTAGGAGAGAGGTGCCACTAAAAATAAAAATGGGGGAGCAGTGTGAAGGGATTTGGGTCACACCCGGCAGTACTCAAGACTTACTCTTGACCCCGAGGTCAGGATCACTCCTGGCAGTGTGGGCATATGTGGTGCCAGGGATCTAATTGGAATGAGCAAGGCAAGGCCTAAAGCCCTGTAAAATCTCTCCAGCCCAACTAAAGAGAAAATTTGTGTTTCTACTTTAACTGGAAGTGGTGGGTTTAGATGTTTACACTACCATTGCGAATGAAGAGGTCAGTAAAATTTTTCCATTTTCATTTGATCTAACCACTTCCCTTTTCCAATATTAAAATCTGAATTCCCTTCTCTCCTACACAAATCTACAGAAGTCTAGGGACGAGGGAGATAGTACAGGAGGTATTTGCATGCAGTGGTGGCAGCCATGACCCTGGTTTAAATTCATGGTTCCCGGTAAGCACAGAGCCAGGAATAGACCCTGAGAGATGCTGGATGTGGCCTGCACCCCCACCTCAAATCCATAAAAATCTATGAAATAAAATTCTGCCCCCATTGATCTCTCATGCCATATTTAAAAACAGAATTAAAATCAAGTGTACATTTAAAAAAGTGAGTTTATGCTGGGGCTGGAGCGATAGCACAGTGGTAGGGCCTTTGCCTTTCATGCATTCGACCCGGGTTCGATTCCTCCGCCCCTCTCAGACAGCCCTGCAAGCTGTCTAGAGTATCTCGCCCTCACGGCAGAGCCTGGCAAGCTACCGTGGCATATTCAATATGCCAAAAACAGTAACAACAAGTCTTACAATGGACATGTTACTAGTGCCCTCTCAAGAAAATCGATGAGCAATGGGGTGACAGTGACAGTGAGTTTATACTATGTGAATTCTATCTCAGCTAAAAAAATAAAGACTGTAGTTAAGACTACTGAAAGGAATTAGGATGTTAAAAATGTATACTTGAAGCAAGAGTCAAGTCAGTTTTTACCCAAAGTTAAACATTTTAGCATTCAACATAGCATGTCCAATGAAAACCATGTCTTTTTTTTTTTATAAAAACCACTCTGTAAAATCCCTGGAATTTCCTAGTGTAGAATAATAGGGATTCATTTTTTTTTTACCTTTTCTTAATAACTTCAGTGCCACCAGATTTCCCTCCAGCACTGAAACTCATCAGTGTTCCCACTGCTAGGCTGAGTTTTCCTTGGTTTGTGTTCCTTGCCTTGAGTTCTATGGAAACTATAACTTGAGCGTGCATGGTTTGTCAGAAATTCAAAACCCATGTGATGCAATTTCAGTTTCCTTAAATTCTGCACTTTACTCCACAAAATTTCTTGTAACCTTTCTCCTCATGTGTATTTACTTTATGATTCAATTATACTATCTAGTGAACCCTGAACCTCATCATTCTATGCATAATACATGGCCCTATAATAAAGCAAGTCAGTTTCTTCCATAGATCTGAATAATCCCAACATTTTCATATAGTTCTTTCTAATATTTTTCTACATTTATAAACATCCTTGATGTAATTTTGTACAAATTGTTACGTATTCCATTGTTTTTTGTTTTCTAGTGTTATAAATAAGGCCACAATGTACATATATGAACATAAGTCTTGGTTTGACCATTATTTTATTTTAAAATATTGGAAATAAACATTTAAGTTGCAAAACAAAGTTGAAGTAAAAATTCAGAGAATTTTATTTTGAGTATTTGAGAATAAGTTGACAACCTGAGGTTCCATGGCCCCTAAATATTTATTTCACCCCTTTTCTTTCCTTTACTGTTATTACTGTTATTGTTGATATGTTTGGGGGTCACACAGCTGGTTGTTAACATTTATTCTGGCTCCAGGGAACACGGTCGGCCATGCAGGGTGGAGATCAAACTTTCATCCTCACACGTGAAGGCAGGAGCTCTGATACAGAACCACACTCACTGTGTGCTTACCTACCAATAAGAACAGTCTTACGTGAGCATGAAACAGCAATCCAAGTCTAGAAATTAAAACTGATACATGAGGACTGTTTGATAATACTTGGTTCTCATTTTTGTCTGGCCAGTCATTCTATCAATGCCTTTCTAAGGGATTATTATCCCAGTTCATACTCAGATATTACATTCTGTGGTTATGTCATTTTAGCCCCCTACAGACTGAAACTTTAATTCAGGCTTCAATTTATTCATGAGCATTACATTCTCCAAAACATAGCTCTGGTATATTATACAATGACCATTGAGTTTAGTTGATGTTTCCTCTTCATTAAGTTTATTACAGATCCTTGGCAAAAAAAAAAAAGCACAGATTTGATGCTGAGTTCCCTTTGCATCCTAAGTCACACATAATTAAAGTTTGCCCCTTTATTAGTGTGCTCTTTGATATTTGAACCATGGTGGTATCAGTCAGCCTTCTTCTTTATAAAGTTATTCTTCACCCCTTTTCAATTTATAGATGTTTTATGGGGTGTTATTTGGAAGCAATGAAATGTTCCATTTCTCATTAAGCTTTCAAGGTATTGACTTAGCCATTGGGATCAGTATGGACTCAAGAACTAACCCTTCTGATCTCTCTGTACAACTCATAAAGTTGTAAAGGAAAAAGAAGAACTCGAGCAGAGACTAAAATAAAAACCAAAACAGACACTCCAATTTAGGGAGTCCTCTCTAAAGAATGTTTCTAAAATTTATTATCAAACCAAATGAAATCATAAATTGAAGTGTCATGGTTAGAGAGCACACGTTTGGCCAAATAAATCACAAATCCCAGTCAAGGAACAACGCACTCTTTGGTTTTCATAATCACAGAAAGCAATAAATGACAAGGACTAACTTGCAATAAAGCTGTTATCAGACTATGAGCAAAAGCCCATATATTCAAAGTTGTATTATAGCTATGACAACTCAATAAATTCAGATGCCTTTTTATGTTAGAATATTTTCTCATCACAAGTGAGGGAGCAAGTGGTGTTTGCGTTTCCAGACATTTGTCAGTCATTCCTACACTCCTGCCCGAATCACACTAGCTCATGTAAGAGGACTTAGAAATTGTGGCCAATCGTCCACACAGGTCAATGGAATAAATGTGCAGCTGGCTCGTGTGAAAGCTCATTTCACAAATAACTCCAGGCAGATTTATGGTGGTCAGACAGTGTGGGAATTTCCTGAGTGTTGGGGCTGAGAGGAAGGAACCAGAAGAGGGTTAGATGCACCTGTTGAGCTACAAGAAAGACAGAGAGAACTAAAAGAATTTAGAGAAGGGCTGCAGCCCCGAAGAGGCCCCGAGTTGCCGCCCATGAACGGCTCCTGGCTCCTGAATGGCCATATCTCAGAGGCACACAGACCAGTCTCGGAACCCAGCGGCTTTTGTCAGAAATGCATCTGGACTGAGCATTAATCTACAGCGCCGTGCCACACGGGTGGGGAAAAGTGTTTGTCCCTTCCACCTTTTCTCCCTGGCGGTGAGGTGGCTGCCACCTTTTCAGAGCCTATTGGACAGCCAGGTATGAAACTACAGTGACATGACACGTGGGGCCTCACGCGATGAAAGCTGGAACCGGCCCTCTCCCCGCCCCGACTAGGCCCCAAGTTGCCACCCATGAATGGCTCCTGTCTCCTGAATGGCCATGATCCAAGAGGCACACAGACCAATCTCAGAACGCAGAGGCTTTTGGCAGAAATCCCTCAAGACTTATTACTAAAATATCAGAAATCCAAAATCACGCGGCCATTTCATGGCCGTGTGACATCACATGCTCTTCATAATCAGCAATGGAAAACAAATTATCTAATGATGCCTTTTCGGCAGGTCTGATTGTTGGGGAAAAGTCCAAATAATAATACTGTGTCTTTTGTCGAAATATTGAATGTGATCAAAGTGGAGAGAGAGTAAAGTGGAAATCATCTGCCACATAAGCAGGGGGAAGGGTGGGATGGGAGGTATACTGGGGTTCTTGGTGGTGGAAAAAGTGCACTGGTGAGGGGATGGGTGTTTGATCATTGTATGACTGAGACTTAAACTGGAAAGTTTTGTAACTGTTCTCACGGTGATTCAAAAAATTAAAATTAAGAGAGAGAGAGAGAGAGAGAATGGCTGCAAAGGGAATGGAGTCAAGGAAAGAGGCAGTCTGCACTCACCCACTGCCCCAGGCTTGCCCTATGGATACTGTAGGGACTTAAGCACTGAACAGCTTCTGCTGTGAGGTGAGTAATGAGCACTCCTTCTTTCCTTGGAGGACTCTCCTAAAGCTGGTGAGATGACAGGTGACAAAAAGAGCTTTCAAAAATCTTGGTGAACTACTACAAAGAGAAAGACATTTTAATTTTGTCCCTAGCCAAACAGAGCATTCAAACTCAGTACATCAAGATCCTCCTCGAGCTGTATTACAGATTCACTACCAGGATCTCACCATTCTACAAGGAAGTGATACCATTTCACTGAAACTCTTCAGTGCCACCCTCAAGAATATCATGCAATGACTGGAATGGGAAGGAATGGGAGTGAAGATAGACGGCCGGCAACTATACCACCTCCGCTTCGCTGATGACATCATTCTCATAATGCCAAACATTAGCCAAGAGGCACAAAAGCTGGCCAACTTCCACCGCGAGAGTGGAAAGGTCGGACGGCAACTGAATGTTACCAAGACAATGCTCATGAAAAACGAACTAGTCCCTGATGTTCCATTTGCTCTCAAGGGAACAAACATCTCAGAATGCAGCAGCTATGTGTACCTGGGTCAAAACTCAACATGAGAAATGACTTGGCACCAGAACTGCACAGGAGAAAAAGTGCAGCATGGAATGCCTTCAAGAGCGTCGAAGAAGTGGTTAAGAGGATGAAGAACCTCCAGCTCCGGGCACATCTTTTTGACTCGACCATTCTTCCTGCACTAACATAAGCCTCAGAGACCTGGGCCCTAGGAAAATAGGATGAGAATACTATTCGGGTATCCCAAAGAGAAATCAAAAGAGCTATGTTAGGAGTATCACATTTTACTCAATGAGAGAAGGAATCTGGAGTTCCAACCTCCATCAACGGTCAAGAATCAGGGACGCTGTCTCATTTGCCAAGGAATCAAAAATCAGATGGGTCGAACACGTAATGCGATTCAGAGATGACCGCTGGACTAGAGCTTTACCGACTGGATTCCATGGGATCTCAAAAGACCGCGTGGCCGCCCACCAACTAGATGGTCAGACTTCTTTATCAAAACCCTGAATGAACGATTTGAGGCTCTTCCTGTTCCTGAAGCGAGCAGATATCATTGGGCTACACTAGCACATGACAGGGACAAATGGAGACGTTATTGGCGCCTGCTCGAGCAAATCGAAGATCAACGGGATGACAAGTGATACAAGTGATACAAGTTCTTACCATCACCCTCCATTTAAGTGTCTTTAAAACTGAGGAAAACACATTTTGGTGATGTGGATAAAAGTCAGAGCCCCTTGGGGCATGCTGATCTGTATCCAGCCCCCACCCCCTTACATTTCACCTGGGATCAGGCTGCTAGTACAGGTGTTAAGGCACTTGCCTTGCGCACAGCTGACTTTTTCAGTCCCACATATGGTCCCTCTGAGCACCACCAGAAGTGATCCCTGAACACAGAACCAGCAGTAAGCCCTGTACAGACGAAACAAACATAACAAATTATGTTTTATTTAGGTACAACTGCACTTTGTGCCTCTCTCCCCCTCAAATCAGAACCTGCCTAGCAATGCTTCCTGGGGTGTGTTGTTCTGCATCCAGGCCCCCCAGCCTCTTCAAATTTTCACCGCCAGTAAGAAGGACATGTTTGCAGATGCCGGAGCTCTCAGGAGCAAGAAGGGCCCCTAGCACAGGGAAGAGACTCCAGTGAGGGAAGCCATTGTAAGGTGGGATCTTTATTTTCTTTCTGAAGCTCGGGACAGGATTTGTGGGGAGGGAAGGATGCCCAGTGCATTTTCCAAATATACGGTAACAGGACCACTATGGCAGAGACGTGACAAATTATGTTTGATTTGGGTGCAACGGCACTTTGAAATTAATCATGAAGGAAATATTGGGAAAGAAGCAGAAAATAAATCCAGCTTTCTGCTTGTCATGATGAAGCATGGTGTTTACTTTTAAAGGATTAATTTAATAGGGATGGGGGTCCTGGCATGATGCCAAAAGAGTGGGACATACAGTTGGGGGGGGGAACTTTCTAGCCTTCTCCCCACCTCACCACATAAAACATGACCTCCTTAGGTCATTTCTCTCCAGTAAAGAATCCAAAGAAGTGAGGATGGTGATTTTTATAGCCCTTCTATTTATTTAATTTTAGTTTTTTGGGCCACGCCCAGCTGTGTTCAGGGCTTACTCCTGGGCAGGTTCAGGGAGCCCTATGGGACACCTGGGATCCAACCCAGGTCATCTGCTTATAAATCAAGTTCCCTACACACTATACTATCTTTGTAGCTCCTATTTATTTTTAATTAAAAAATTATTTTTGGTATTGAGCCATACCTGGCAGTGCTCAGAGCTTACTCCTGACTCAGTGCTTATGGATCATACCTGGTGATACTGTAGTTCTGGGGAATCAAATCTGGGAGGGCGTCATGCAAGGCAAGTGTCTTACCCACTACACTATCTCTCTAGCACCTACTTAAAATTTTTGACCTGCCGTCGGCCCCTTCCCTTCAACTGCGGTGATTGTGGTCATCGGGGATCACACATGAAGTTGTGGAGCATTGCACCCTTGATCACAATGCTTGCTCACCGAGGTTCTCACTCCTGTGGCTGTGGTGCTTACCGGGGGTCATACTCTTTCATGGAGGCACACAAGTCATGGCTGTGGCTGCTTCCCCAGGGGTCATTCTGGTGCTCACACAAATGCTCTCAAGAAAGGACACTTGTGGGCAATGATTGCTGCACTTTTTTTTTTTTTTTTTTTTTGCTTTTTGGGTCACACCCAGCAATGCACAGGGTTTACTCCTGGCTTTTCACTCAGGAATTACTCCTGGCGGTGCTTGGGGGACCATATGGGATGCCGGGGATCGAACCCAGGTTGGCCGCGTGCAAGGCAAATGCCCTACCCGCTGTGCTATCGCTCCGGCCCCGATTGCTGCACGTTTTGAGTTGCTGCGGGGAATCTGCTGTTGGAGCCTGGCAGTTCGGATAGACTTGGTGGTGCCCCACTTTTTGGTGCTTGCCCGCACCTGGCTACAGTGCAGCCAGAATTGCGGGTGGCACCAGGGAATGCAGACAGAAGAGCTGCCAGGCCCAGATAGCACAAAACCCAGAATCACCACCAGGGATTGGACTCATGATTCTAGGCTCGCAGTGTTCTATCCCTGCGCAATTCCTCTGGCCCCGAAGTCTTCATATCAGGAAGAACTTTGAATTTATTTTCAAAGGTAAAAAATTGAAAGACAGAAGCCAGAGCAATAGTACAGCGGGTAAGGTATCAGCTTTGTATGTAGCTGATCCAGGTCTGATCCCCTGCACCTCGTAGGGTCTCTCAGGAGTGAGACCCTGTGTACAAAGCCAGGGGAAATCTTGAGCATAGTTAGGTGTGGCCCCAAAAATAAATCCCCCAGAAAAACCAACAAAAACAAAACCCCCAAATCCACTGCCACCTTAACTGCTGTTAATGACTAATCTCCGTGACTTGCATCACAGGGGATGACAACACACAGGGTGTGCTTTCGGGTGTCCTCTGAGGTACTCTTGTCCAGAACACTGCTTAAGGACCCAAAGCCCAGTTGAAGCAACTCTCCTCTCCCTAATCCCAAACTCCAAGAGTTCCACAAGACTCTTCCCACTCCAAACAATAGGAATTCTGAATAAGATACAGTAACTTTTTAAAAATATATAGATTTTGAAAGGAAACGCCTAGTCACCAAGGCAGAATGTAGAACTGCAACGGAGCAATTCAGATTTCATCCAGGAAGACGCAGGGCCACTATATCTAGTCAAAGGTTCTGATGGGCGTGGGCTGGCATTGAAATATTGTTACAAGGCCATGGGAGAGATCACACAGGGTAGAACTGGAACCAGACCTCAGATGGGATCAAACTCTCTCAGTCCTTTTTTTTTTTCTTTTTGGGTCACACCTGGCGATGCACAGGGGTTACTCCTGGGTTTGCACTCAGGAACTACTGGCGGTGCTCAGAGGACCACATGGGATGCTGGGAATCAAACCTGGGTCAGTGGCGTGCAAGGCAAATGCCCTACCCGCTGTGCTATTGCTCCAGCCCCTCTCAGTCCCTCTTGAAGTGGGAGGGGATGCCACATTCAGAGCTCACAAGCAGTGTGCATCCTGGATCCTTTGAGGGAGGGGGGGTGACAGTGGGATCTCCTTCAAGAAATTAAACCCCCATATAAAGGTAAGTTCTGAATCTTAGCTACCCACGTGGCACGAAAATCTCAAGTGCAGATATTAGTATAAAAATAGGTGACGAGTGGGATGGAGTTGCTAGCAAAAGCAAACGTAAAAATCTCTCTTTGGGGAATGTTTTCATCCCCAGGGTACAGAGAACATGTAAGGAAACAAGGCACTTTGCTGGAGAGGTGCTCACAATGAACATCACAAACCACACAAGGAAGTGAGAAAGGGCAGGAGAATTAGCACCCCAGGAACTGAAGACAATAGCTCTGCAAAAGCAATCCAGATACAATGCAATGAAACTCAAGCTGGAGAGGCCCGTGTTGGCCAGTGAGTGGAGGGACTCCTTGGAGCACTTACTCTGACAGCATTACTAACGCAGAATGAATTCAAATCAGAAGCAAAGACCTGAAGCTTGAAAATAATTGGCTGTCACACCTTGGGATGAATGACCGGCAGGAACGACAGAAACAGGGTGTTGTGATTCTCATAGATTATGTTTAGAACCAGGGAATGGGTTCAGTTTAGATCAGAAATGCACAAACTTTTTATTGACATTGAGTTGCTATAGGAATCAATTTTATCCATCAACAATGATTTTTTTCCTAGTTTCTAAGCTTTTTGTCCTAATTATCAAAATAATTTATTTTTGAGTCATGGAAAAATCAATTATGAACCATGGAAAAAAATTCCACAGCCTTTCTGCCCCAAGATACTATTAATATTTTAACATATTTCCTTCTAGTTTCTCTCCGGGCAATCTGCCTCTATGGAGCCAAATGGATCCTGAAGTCAGATATATTCTTTATTTTATTAATTTAACATTATGTCATAATCATTTCCCTTTGTTCCTAAAACTTGTTAAGTAACATAAATGGCTGTACACTATTTCCTCATGGATAGTACATCTATTTTATAATTATCTCTTTATTACATATTTTGGTTGCTCCCATTTTTTTTATACCTTTAATTCTGTGTAAATCTTTGCTTACAACTTTACATATAAATCTTTGTTTATAGGATGAATTTGGTCCTTAGGTTAAATCTATGGAACTGTTTTTTGCAAGGGTTTAGGGTCATACCTGTGGTTCTCAGGGGTGTTAATTCTGGCACAGTACTTGAGGGTTGCTTCTACTGGTGCTTGAGGGACCATGGAGTGCTGAGGATTGAACCTGCTGAGAATACACTCTGCTCCCTTGAGCCATCTCCCTAGCACTTTTTAAAAAAAAATTTAAATTCTTTTTTATTAATGAGTCATCGTGAGGGTGAGGGTGCAGTTACAGAGTTTCGTGCCTGTGTTACAGTTATACAATACTCAAGTACCCATCCCTCCACCAGTTCCCATTCTCCTCCACCTATGGCCCCAGGGTACCTCCCTCCTCCATGCTGTCTCCCTTTCCCCCCTCCCCCATGACAGGGAATTCCTTATTGTTCTCTCTCTCCTTTTGGGCGTTGTGGTTTGCAATGGAGGTACTGGGTGGCTATCGCGTTCAGCACTTTTTTTTTTAATTTTAAAATCTGATATTTATTTTTATTTATTTATCTGTTTGTTTATTTATTTATTTATTTATTGGTTTTTTAGATCAATTTATTTTTTAATTAGTGAGTCACCCTGAGGGGACAGTTACAGATTTATACATTTTTGTGCTCATCTTTCCCTCATACAAAGTTCGAGAACCCATCCCTTCATCAGTGCCCATTCTCCACCACCAGTAAACCCAGCATCCCTCCCACCCCCCCCAATCCCATCTCCCCCCATCCCACCCTGCCACTGTGGCAGGGTATTCCCTTTTGTTCTCTCTCTCTAATTAGGTGTTGTGGTTTGCAGTAAAGGTGTTGAGTGGCCATTGTGTTCAGTCTCTAGTCTACATTCAGACCGCATCACCCTTCCCCCGCGTGGCCTCCAACCACATTTTACTTGGTGTTCCCTTCTCTATCTGAGCTGCCCTCTCCCCAGAATGTGAGGCCAACTTCCAAGCCATGGAGTCAACCTCCTGGTACTTATTTCTACTATTCTTGGTTGTTAGTCTCCTACTCTGTTATTCTATATTCCACAGATGAGTGCAATCTTTCTATGTCTGTCTCTCTCTTTCTGACTCATTTCACTTAGCATGATACTTTCCATGCTGATCCACTTATATGCAAACGTCATGACCTCATTTTTTCTAACAGCTGCATAGTATTCCATTGTATAGATGTACCAAACTTTCTTCAACCAGTCATCTGTTCTAGGGCACTCGGGTTTTTTCCAGATTCTGGCTATTGTAAATAGTGCTGCAATGAACATATAAGTGCAGATGTCATTTCGACTATACTTTTTTGCTTCTCTGGGATATATTCCCAGCAGTGGTATTGCTGAGTCAAATGAGAGCTCAATTTCTAATTTTTTGAGAATCGTCCAAAAGGGCTGAACCAGTTGGAATTCCCACCAGCAGTGTAGAAGGGTCCCTTTCTCCCCACATCCTCTCCAACAGTGGTTTCAGCACTTAAAAAAAAAAAAAGAGCAAGTGACGAAACCTGATCTTTTATATTCATGTTCTCAAATAATTTTGATTTTATTTCAATACAATTTATTGAGTATTGAACTTTAGGCCACCTCACTTTCCATTTTATTTTGGATTTTGGGTCACTCTTGGCAGTGGTCAGGAGCTTTGCGTTAGGAGTGATCCCTGCTAATGTTCAGGGGATCGTATGTGGTGTTAGAGATTTGAACCAGGTTGCCAGGCAAGCTCCTTAACCCTTGAACTACCTCTGTGGCCACTAGGTAACTTTTTCTTAGCTTTTTAATATTGCGTGTTTTTTTTTTAATTTTCACTCTGCTTGTCAAAGTCATGTGTACTTTAGAAAACTTGATGTGTGCACACACCATATGCATATATGTATGTAGAAGGAAAAGAAAAAATTGTTTGTGCTTATGTTTGTGTGTGCATGTATAAAAAGGAAAAAGTACAAAAGAGGAAGCAAGAAGAAATCTAGCTAACTTCTGTATTTTGGACCTACCTTCAACATATAGGATTCAGCCAAGAAAGACAAAGTTTAGTTAGAATATTTTCTGGGCATGTAAAAAAATCTGCAACACCAGCTCACTGTTTAGATGCATAGGTGTGGATGCTTTGCTTTGTTAGATCTTTAGACTGTATTTCCACTAAGCTGGAAAAGCAAATCCGATTACCTCCTCCTCAGACTTTCTGTTAGAATTCTAGGATTTGATGACAACTTTTGTAGCTACATTTGAAAACTAGGCTGGCCTTCCAACATATCTATTCCACCAAAACAAATACTTCTCAACCACTTTTACAAACTCCAGCTTGTCATTATATATTTCAACTAAGAGGCAGCTAGTGTTAGTCATGCTGCCTTCTGATTAAATGGACCAAACTTATTTCACAGCAGCAATTTTCAATAAAGCCCGAATTAGAAAAAAAAGAGAACATCAAGGGACTGGAGAGGTAGTACAGTGGGAATCGCTTGCAGATAGCTGACCCTGGCACCACATATGATGCCCTGAGCATGGTTAGGCATGAGCACAGAGCCAGGAATAAGCTCTGAGCATAGTTCAGTTGTGCCCCTCCCAAAAAAAATAAAACAAAACAACAAAAAAGACATTAAACCGGGTCTACGTCAAATATTGATTTTTTGTCTCTGACCCAGCAAATGATTTTATTTTTGCCTTTGACACAGAGAGATATACTATTCTGCATGTCTGTTTAGGTTTTGTAGTAGTAGAACTGTAGCATTGTCATCCCATTGTTCATCAATTTGCTTGAGTGAGCACCAGTACTGTCTCCGTTGTGAGACTTGTTGTTACTGTTTTTGGCATATCGAATACGCCATGGGGAGCTTGCCAGGCTCTTTCGTGTGGGCAGGATACTCTTGGTGGCTTGCCGGGCTCTCTGAGAGGGACTAAAGAATCGAACCTGGGTCGGCCACGTGCAAGGCAAATGCCCTACCTGCTGTGCTATCACTCCAGTAGTAGAGTAAAAAAACAATAACAATAATAATAAAAGTCATAATGTTAAAATATGAAAATTGGGTAATAGATGGAGGTTGAAGGGGGCAGAGATATAGCATGGGGTTAAGCTCTTGACTGGCACATAGCCAACCCCAGTGAGATCCTGATGACATGGTGCTCCTCTATTTTTCTGCTCCAACTGTTAGCTCCCTGGTGCTTCCCGCTGTTGATGGAGAAATGTCTTTGTGCTGTGCTCCGTTAGCACATTATCTAAAGCTACTGTCAGCAATTTTTTTAAATTGCTGTTAAAAGCAATTTAATAATTTAAATTTAAATGGCTGGAGTGATAGCACAGTGAGTAGGGCATTTGCCTTACACGAGACTGACCTAGGTTCGATTCCTCCGCCCCTCTCAGAGAGCCCAGCAAGCTATCAAGAGTATGCTGCCCCCACGGTAGAGCCTGGCAAGCTACCCGTGACGTATTCAATATGCCAAAAACAGTGACAACAAGTCTCACAATAGAGACGTTACTGGTGCCTGCTGGAGCAAATCGATGAGCAACGGGATGACAGTGACTGGGACAGCCGTTAAAAGCCCAGGCTATGCATGTAGGGAGTATCAAAAAGCATGTTAAGGCACCAGGGAAGTGGCTTAGGGGTAGAGCATCAGTCTTGAAGGCTGGAAGCTGAGAGTTCAATCCCCACCAGCACCTACATACTACATGTAACCCCAGCAGCAATGCAGTTGGGATCTCTAGGGTCACCAGCATGTGCTGCAAACAAGCGTGAGACTCCTCAGATATTGCAACAACAACAAAGGGGAGGGAGCAGGAGTAAATAATAACATATAATCTCTAAAAGTGAATTTGAGAAAAAACATTATTTTTTTGGTTTTGGTTTTGGGGCCACACCTGGTGGTGGTTAGGGGATCCTAGCCATAGCGGTGCTTTCTCACTCTGTCAAATAGGGAGTTGGGCACACAAAGCAAGCACCTTAATCCCTGTAATATTTCTCCAGCCCCAACATTTCTTTTCTCAACAAATAGTAACTTAAGAACATAGAAATTTAAGAAAAGAAGTTCCTGCAACTTAGTCCTTTAATTCCTCAAACAATGTTCCGTGGTAAGGAAGAGGAAACTCAAAATGAATAACAGGAAAAACTACAAGCTGCTTTTCACTCCACAAAATAGTTTCTGTTGTGCTTCCACGGCTCGCTTGTGACTTGAGCCTTCCCAAAGCACAGGCCTAAAACAACCAACCTAAACAGCTGAGAAACGTGGTGAAGCAGGACCGCAGGATGGACCGGGCCCAGTGGCTCCAGCCAGAGCAAGCTCGTCACAGGTCGGATCAGACAGTGCAAGGCAGACGGAGGCTTTAGTGACAGGTGTCCAAAGAGAGCAGCTTATTTATTTATTTATTTATTTATTTATTTATTTATTTATTTATTTATTTATTTTTGCTTTTTGGGTCGCACCCAGGGATGTTCAGGGGTTACTCCTGGTTCTGCACTCAGAAATTACTCCTGGCAGTGCTTGGCGGACCATATGGGATGCCAGGAATTGAACCCGGGTTGACTGCATGCAAGTCAAAAGCCCTACCCACTGTGCTATCGCTCCGGCCCTGGGAGCAGTTTTTTCTTCCTTTTTTTTTCCTTTTTTGATGAGTGGGGAGTGTAGGGTGCGGGAGGCTCACCTGAAAGTGCTTAGGGCTTCCTCCTGGCTATTTGCTTGGCGAGGATCACTCCTGGCAGGACCTTGTGGGATGACGAAGATCAAACCTGGGTCAGTTGTATGCAAGGCAAACGCCCTACCCATTGTACTGTGTCTCCAGCTCAGAGGGCAGTTTGTTCACTCCATCAGAGCCCAGCGCCCTGGAAGAGAAGGCCCTCTCACTCGGCGCCCCTGGGATCTCCTGTGACACACTGCTTACTCGAGTCCTACTTATTTCAGCACCAGACCCATGGTTTTCCTTGATTGTCACAATGCACGTATAGAAGCTATACCCAACTTTTTTTTCTGTGCAACAATTCAAAGCTCAGACCAGAAACTTGGTGGTGGTGGTGGTGGGGGGGGGGAGTCAAGCAAGCCAAGCTTGCTTGCTTTCTTCTTTCTTTCTTTCTTTCTTTCTTTCTTTCTTTCTTTCTTTCTTTCTTTCTTTCTTTCTTTCTTTCTTTCTTTCTTTCTTTCTTTCTTTCTTTCTTTCTTTCTTTCTTTCTTTCTTTCTTTCTTCTTTCTTTCTTTGCTGTAAAAACATTTTTTATTTAATTTATTTATGTTTTAATTAGTGAGTCACCGTGAGGGTACAGTTACAGATTTACACATTTTCGTGCTTGTGTTTCCCTCATACAGTGTTAGTGAGCCCATCCCTCCACCAGTGTCCATTCTCCACCACCAATGAACCCAGTATCTCTCCGACCCCCCCAGTCCCATTCCCCCCACCCCACCCCGCCTCTGTGGCAGGGCATTCCAATTTGTTTTCTCTCTTTCTCTCTTTTTGGGTGTTGTGGTTTGCAATAGGGGTATTGAGTGACCATCATGTTCAGTCTCTAGTCTACTTTCAGCACGCATCTCCCACAAGCCAAGGTTTAGAACTCTAAGGGGCCTGTGCCTTTCTTCCTGACAAATGTGTCTACAAGAGACTCCCCGAGGAGTAAGAATGAACACAGGCAGATGCTTCTGGTAGAGCGCCTGGTGCACAGATGGGTCAGAGAAGGCAGCTGCTCTCTCACAGCTGTGCGTCAGGAAGAACCCAAGTTTGGGGTGAAGCGGCCCTGGTTTGATGTTGGCGCTGTCACCGCCAGCTGTGTGACCTTGCGTACACTGCTCCAGCTCTGGACCTCAGTGGCCTCCTGCCTCCACGAGGAATAACAAGAGAACCTGCTTTGTGAGGGAAATTGTGAGGGGTGAGTGAGAGAATCCATACGGGACCCCGGCACACGAAAAGTTCTCATAAAAATCACAGCCATTCTCCAGTGGCTCAATCTGCAGCTGCTATTTGCTTTTTCATAAGGTTGCTTGGAGATTTTATGTAACTTAAACATAAAAGCATTTAACAAGACTTCCTGCTCTTATTATGTACTCCCAGTTAGATTTTTAATTTGGTGGTTTTTATTATGATTATTAGTATCTCACTATGTTGATAGCTCTTGTTGTTTGTTTTGAGGCCACACCTGGCAGTGCTCAGGGTTATTCCTGGCTCTGCACTCAGGAATTATTATTAGTGTGCTCAAGGGACCATATAGGTTGCTGGGGATTGAACCCGGGTTGACCTCATGCAAGGCAAGTGCCTTACCTACTGTACTATCATTCTAGCCCAAGCTCTCTAGTTTAGACAGATTTCTACGTTTCTAAATGATCATTTATTATTAAAAAATTAGATGTTATCCTGAGTTGGTGGGGGGGAGGGTATTTTCACATATGGTTGAGAAAATCTTGCAACAATATAAAGAAAACACAAAATTGCTTTACCGTTCTGAAAATGTCTTGCTTTCTGCCTCTGTGTAACACAAATTTTCTCTATTCAACGTTTTGCCTTCTGAGTTAAATGTATACTTATTTCCTTCAAAGTAATTTGAGCCAGTTCTTTGGTATTGCGTTCAATTGAACTTGGGTATTTTGGAGCAGTGTCTGTTGACACAAATATATTTGGCGTCAGTGGGGAATTTAAAGCTACATACAGACGGTGTCATGCTCTTTTAAATGCAAGAGGACAGTGCTAGTATGGAGTGAAAATGTGGCTAAAAATTTCCCCTGCTGCTGTTTTTTACTAAATATCTGTGCATGTTGATGACTGGTTAGTAAGAGTTGATAGAGTGTTTATTTTTGCAAACATTCCTAATGAAGTACACAAGGCAGGATGTTATTCTGCTCAAGAAGAGAAGCTGGTAAGATTTGTAGCAGGAGGCATGTAACTCTTTACTCACCTTCTAGCTAAGGACTATGTGGGCAACAATTAGTTCCCTCACCCGATTTCCATGTAAGGCACATTTGATTCTCATTCAACCTGTAAGACATGGATTCACCCTTGAGACCTGGGTGTGGTCTTTCCTAACTCGTTCCAGTTTTGAAAATCTCTTGATGGTTGAAATAAAAAAAAATGGAAGAATTAGGAAACAGCCTTGTATGGGAGAAACCTGCGTGACTCTGAGTCTTCTGCAGTAACTGTTGGTAGGTAAAGGAGCTGTGTGGAGATCTCTGCAGGCTTTGTGAAGACTTCACATTGCCTCTGGTTGAGGTTCCCACAAGGCCTTTCAGAGTCAAGCAAGACAAAGGTCTGGTGCTGAAGAGCTAGGACGGGGCAAGACACTTGCTTTGTATACAATCGACCAGGTTTGATGCCCAGCACCACCTCTAGTCTCCTGAGCCCTGCCAGCAGCACAGAGCCAGGAGTGAGCCCTGAGCATTGCTGGTGTGGCCCAAGAATGAAACAAAGCGAACAGTAAAAGAGAGGCAAATAGCACCTTCTACATGAAACTCAAACAAAGCAAAGCAAAGCAAAACATAAAAGAAGAAAGGCCAACATAGATGATAAGATCTGTAGTTTCTGGGCCAAAGACATAGGCGTTATCCTGGTTCAAAGCACCACATATAGTGCCCCAAGCATGGCATATGACCTCCTGAGCACCATCAGGAATGATCCCTGAACACAGAACTCAACTGCCGCCCTGCTCACGGCCATTCTCCACATGCTCGAGCCAAGCCTTACCCACAAGTGAACCTTTCCCTGGACCACGCAGCCACATTTGCGGCCACACAACACTTCATAGGACACACCCTACCCATAGCCCAAGAGTACCACACCACATTTGATGGGATTCAAAGTAGGAGGTAACCAACCTTAGAGGGAAACATTATGTTATTTTGGTTCTGCTTTGGGGCAGGGATTGTGGTTCAGGATGGAAACACCTGAAATATGATGGTGGGAAGGTATAATGGTGGTGGGATTGGTGTTTGAATATTAAATGTAATCAAATATGAACTACTTTATAAAATAAAATTTTTTTTAAAAAAGACACTTCCACTAAATGACTCAGGAGAGGCCTTGTGGAAAAGTGAGTCCCGTTGACAAGGATAGTTATCTAATCCTGACTTCTTAAACTGGGAATCCTTGATTAGATTTTGTTTTGTTTTGTTTTGTTTGGGGGACGGGCTACACCGAGCAATGATCAGGGGTTATTCCTGGTTCTGCCCTCAGGAATTACTCCTGGTGGGGGGGACCATATAGTATGCAGGGAATCAAACCCAGGTTGGCCACATGCAAGGCAAACACCCTACCATAGTACTATTGCACCAGCAACTGGGAATCTTTGAAGTGTGAAAAATTTGGCAATAGTAACAGGTTCTGGTAACTTTCTTCTGTGTGGCATTTCTCAGGCACAAGGGTTCCGGAGTGGAAAGAGTTTACCAAGCCCTGATCCGGTGTAGGGAAATAGGCTGGTGGATATAAGGAGAGGGTTTAGGCATATCCCAGACAGCAGCCCCTCACCCTGCCTGTTGTTCCAAACCTTTTTTTTTTGCTTTCTGGGTCACACCTGGTGATGCACAGGGGTTACTCCTGGCTCTGCACTCAAAACCTACTCCTGGCAGTGCTCAAGGGACTATATGGGATGCTGGGAATCGAACCCGGCTCGGCCGCATGCACCGCAAATGCCCTACCCGCTGTGCTATCACTTGAGCCCCCCACATCCCAAACCTTTAAGATGCACTGCTACATAGTTGGTTAGCAAGTCACCAACTTTTGCGTAAATTTTGACTGGCTGCTACACAGGAGTCAAGCACCACTGTTAGAACACAGCAGGTATGGTGGTTCTCCAGTGGTTTCCCCTGTTTCCCCTCTGAGCAGCAGTGGTCGGGCCCTCTTGCTTATTCCAGCTCTGGCTCTGGCTCTGCAATTGTTTGCTCTCATGTCACAGAAACAAATCTTTGCACACTTCTGGAGGCTGGAGGGCCAAGTGCAATATGTGACAGGTTGGGTTGAATTTCAGGGCGCTGTCCCTGGTTCCTCTCCCTGGCTAGGAGTTGGCAGCGGCTCCTAGCTCCCCCCATGGTGGATCTCCTTGTCTCAGTGTGCAGTCTTCCTTTTCTTAAAGTCATACCCTATTGGACCTTATCCAAATGATCTCATTAACTTCTTACCCCCATAAAGATTCTATGCCCAATGGGGGCTGGAGCGATAGCACAGCGGGTAGGGCGTTTGCCTTGCACACAGCCAACCTGGGTTCCCAAGTTCAATTCCCAGCATCCCATATGGTCCCCTGAGCACTGCCAGTGGTGAATCCTGAGTGCAGAACTAGGAGTAACCCCTGTGCATCGCTGGGTGTGACCCAAAAGGCAAAAAAAAAAAGATTCTATCCCCAAAGAGACTCACTGTTGGAGGTATTAGGGGTTAGAACTTTAACCAACACCACACACACACACACACACACACACACACACACACACACACTATTATTTTCTGGATAGAGAAACCAGTTCAGTTTATAAAGCATCTTCTTAAAAACACCTCATAACCTGGGCAAATAATATTCCTATTCAGTGACACTTTTATTCATTTATTTCTTGAAAAATTTTCTCTACTGAATATGACTTCTGGAAGGCCAAGTTCTTTGTTTTGTTAGCGGCTGCAGCTTCAGTGTCTAGCTCACTGCCTGGAGAGTGGCAGGTCCTCAATAAATATTCATGAACAGATGAATGCATATTATGAAGCCATTATAAATTACTCTGCAAAAAAGCAACGACAGAGAAAGATGTTCTGGCACATTGTGAAGAAAGCATATTACAAAAACCGCATATGTAGCTTAGTTTTATTTTTTAATTTTATAAATATATATAAATAATCGATATTCCTGTGGGCTGGGGTCATATCTAGTAGTACTCAGGGGATACTCTGTTTGGTGCTGGGGGACACTTTTGGTGGTCCTTGGGTGACCAAGAGATATTGGTGACCAAAGCTGTGGTTCCCATAATGCATGTGCCCAATCCTCTGAGCCCTCTCACTGATCCCCCACACCACTGATTTTTTTGGAGGGGCACACCCTCGTGCCGCTCAGGGGTTACTTCTGGCTCTGCACTCATGAGTCACTCCTGGAGGTGTTTAAGGGGACCATATGGAATACTGGGTCATGAACCCAGATCAGTTGCATGCAAGGCAAGTATCCTACCCACTATACTATCACTCCAACCCTGCAAACCACCGATTTTTAAAATTAAAACAAATGTTGGAGAGATTGGCAACAAAATGCCAGCTGAGGGTGTGATTTGGGTCTATTTTTTTCCTCTCCTTTAATTTTCCACATGCTTGTTAGTAAATTTTCTGCAAGGAAATGAAGATAATAAAATGTATTAAAAGTATATAAAAGGTATTTTTGTCACAACTTGACTGATAATTATGCGAAGAGGAAAAAATATACTTTCCCCCCAGTGGGCATCAGTGTGGAGCATGCATGGACAATGCCTTGGCACTGAAGCTAAGAGTACAGCCTGTGGGGCCTACCTGGCTGGATTCAAGTCCTGACCCCCCACTTTCCGCGTTTGTCACCTCAGGAATCTTTGTCACATGTACTCACTCTGGATTTCTGATCTGTAAAATTGAATACTGATGTACACACAAGACTTACCTCCCGTCTCTGGTCCAGTCTAAAATGTTATTCTTTTGATCTCAATGGTTTGAAAATTTCAGAACACTGAAAGCCAGAGTTCAGTTTAGAAGTTTGGTTCCCTCCCTCCCTCCCTCCCTCCCTCCCTCCCTCCCTCCCTCCCTCCCTCCCTCCCTCCCTCCCTCCTCCCCTCCCTCCCTCTCTCCCTCCCTCCTTCCCTTTACCTTTCCCCATTCCCCCCTTCCCCCTTCCCCCTTCCCCCTCCCTCCCTCCCTCCCTCTCTCGCTCCCTCCCTCCCTCTCTCGCTCCCTCCCTCCCTCTCTCTTTCCCTTTACTTTTTCCCCTTCCCCCTTCCCCCTCCCTCCCTTTCCTTTTCTCCCTTCCCCTTCCCCCTCCCTCCATCCCTCCCTCCTTCCCTTTACCATTCTTCCTTCCCCCTCCCCTCCCTCCCTCCCTCCCTCCCTCCCTCCCTCCCTCCCTCCCTCCCTCCCTCCCTTCCTTCCTTCCTTCCTTCCTTCCTTCCTTCCTTCCTTCCTTCCTTCCTTCCTTCCTTCCTTCCTTCCTTCTTTCCTGTTACTCAGGCTCAGTGATGCCTTGGGCCACCAGGCACCCGGCAGTGTTCAATGGCCACCAGAGAGATCCCTTCCTGTGGGGGCTGCACGCAGTATTGTGGATCAAACTCAGTGCCTTGCCCGTGCAAGATATGAGCTCTATCCCTTTAAGCTATCGATCCTGCCCCACTCGTTATTTTTTAAAAATGTATTCTTCTCCTAGGGCAGGCCAAGCAACATACAGACGTGGCTGATGCTGTTGGTGTGCACTGGATGAGGGGGAGGCGGATCAGGCCGTGACTGCCTGTGCCAATGTTAGGGAGCCATCAGGTAACTCAGTAACCAAGATAAAGGATATGCTAGGGTAATATTTCATTTATTTTTAATTATGTTTTTAATAAAGCACAACGATTTACAATGTTGTTATGACACAGTTTCAGACACACAATGTTCCAACACCAATCCACCTCTGTCAACTTCCCTCCACCTGTGTCCCCAGCTTTAAACGCCCCCCCTCCCTTAGCCTGCACACCTTCCTAGGCACATTTTGAAGTTAGGTTTGTAGTTTGGGCTTGCACTGTTGTGGGCTCTCTGGTTTAGACATATATACAAAACTCACCTTTCCTGGTGTGCTGGGGCTCCCTGGCCCCTGCCCTATTACATCCCATCTGCTTCTTTTTACTTTCCCTTTCAATTGCTTAGTGAAATATTTTTCAATTATTTAAAAATTGATAAAAAGGGGGCAAAGTGATAGGACAAGGGGTAGAGCGTTTGCCAACCTGGGTTTTATCCCCAGCATCCCATATGGTCCCCCAAGCACTGCCAGAAGTGATTCCTGAATGGAGAGCCAGTTTGCTCCCCTTTCCAGAAAAATCTATGATAAACAAAACACCAGTAATTTTAATAAGTACAGACTCGGTCGTACTAACTGCTCCTTTGCCTCATGCTCTAAATTGTGGCGCAACTCAGCACTCCTCCTGACCCCAGCCCTCGGAAGGACACCTTCAGTGTTCCTAGTGAGCCTTATTACTTCATCATCATTGACATTGAAACTCCTGAGTTTCAGAACCCACCTTGCTCCACTGTGGTTGTTCGGCTTTCAGTCAAGGTCTAGTAATGATGCCTGGAGAAAAAATGTATCTTTTTTGCCTTATTTTTCTTCTACATAGACAACTGATGACAAGTGCTCTCCAATGATGATTTCTTTCTTCACAGAGCACTCTGCTGAGCGAATTTTTCCTTATTCTCTTATAGAAACATAAAATGCCAGCAAAGCATGATTCCTACCTCAAAAAAGAGCCTTAAGCAGAGTTCCTCGATGTTGCAAGCTCGTCCCCTGACAATTCTGGGGAAGGGCATCCAGACCTTGGCATACCTGCTTCAAAAACATTCAATAGTGAGCTGCGTTCTTCCCATCTTCTCTGTTTCATTTAACACAGGATATCTCATTTGATGAAACCAGAGATCAGGCATCATCAGGACACAGTGGTGCTCCTAGCATGCATATTTTAGGAAATCTTCTATTGCTCTTTTCAGTTGAATTTAAAGTACACATTACTTTCCGAAGTTTGGACCCCATGTAATGAACTTAACCCATGGCAAATATGTTTCTGAAAGCACCTTCAGAAATCCAAGATATTTCTGGTCACTAAAAATAACCTTAGAGAACCAAAGGGAAAAGGATTATTGGTAGTGCAAAAGAAGTAGATGTGGTTACAGTAAGGGTCATGTAATCCATTCTAAGGCCATGATATGGAAAAACATCAAAGTTCAGAAACAGTGTTAATGGGGACATCGGTCGTGGGAAATAGACACTGGTGAAGGGATGGGTGTTGGAACATTGTATGACTGAAACTCCATCATAAACAACTCTGTAACTGTGTATCTCCTGGCGATTCAATTAAAAAATTATGTTAAGTAGTTATGAAACTTCCATTGAGGTTTATTTTTAACCCCCTCCCCACTACCTTTGAAGAAATGTTGCTTTCCAAACATCCTTTCCTCACTTACATTTCAGGGTAATGTGTTAACCAGAGAAATGGGACATACTAGCACTATATTTGTGTCCAGTAAAGAAGTCTGGATACTCGAAGACTACCAGGCTATGTGGCTATGTCATGGGAGTGAAGAAGCCAGCAGGGAAATGCTCACCTTAGGAGAGTGAGGTGCAAACAAATTAGGGAAACCCAGCTAACATTTCAAACTGACCCTACAGTATGGCTTCACAGGAGCCATCTTTGTCCCCAGTTACTAGACCTACTCTAGCTGAAACCCCAGTCATTCTTAAGAAAAGATATTTGGTCGGCCCTTGTACCTTGCCTATAGTATCACCCATAAAAAGAAGACTATTACAAAATTCTGCCTGAAAAAAGTGCTATAGAGAACCAGAAACCAGAATCAGAGGCATATATGTGAGTAGAGATTATTGAAAACTAAAGTGTAACTTCATTTATTTTTGTCTATTTATTTAGGACTGGAGCACAGCGGGTAGGGCATTTGCCTTGCACATGGCTGACCCGGATTCGATTCCTCTGTCCCTCTCAGAGAGCCCAGCAAGCTACCGAGAGTATCCCACCCGTACAGCAGAGCCTGGTAAGCTTCATGTGGCATATTTGATATGCCAAAAACAGTAACAAGTCTCACAATGGAGACATTACTCGTGCCCGCTCGAGCAAATCGATGGATGACGGGATGAAAGTGCAGTGTTACAGTGCTATTTATTTATTTATTTATTTATTTATTTATTTGCTTTTGGGTCACACCTGGCAATGCAAAGGGTTTACACCTGGCTCTGCACTCAGGAATTACTCCTGGTGGTGCTCAGGGGACCATATGGGATGCTGGAAATTGAACCCCGGTCGGCCGCATGCAAGACAAATGTCCTACCCACTGTGCTATCGCTCCAGCCCCTAAGCTGTAACTTTAACAGCTATCAAATTGTTATAGTTGGCACTCTGCTTCTTTTTTATTACTTTATCCATTTATGCAAGAAAAATGTTTTGAGATCACTGCAAGTCTGGCATCATATTTTGGGTTGGGTATAAAAAAGGGGGGAGGGATGGCCGGAGCGATAGCACAGCGGGTAGGGCGTTTGTCTTGCACGCGGCCGACCCGGGTTCGATCCCCGGCATCCCATATGGTCCCCCAAGCACCGCCAGGAGTAATTCCTGAGTGCAAAGCCAGGACTAACCCCTGAGCATCGCTGGGTGTGACCCAAAAAGCAAAAAAAAAAAAAAAGGGAGGGGGAGGGAGTGAAAGAAGGAATTAAATAGCTCTGTCCTCAGAGAATGCCTAGTTTAATGGGGCTAGCAAACAATTATCATAGAGTGAAGGTGTAAAGCTGCTCGGTTGAAAAGATTTTCAGAAGGAACTAATGGCTCTGAAAAATCAGTACCTCACTGACTTCAGGGGGTCAGAAAAAACATTGCACAGGAAGCTTTATTTGAGATAAACCTCCAAGTATGGGTTGAGGTTACCAGATAGCCAAAGTAAGGCAGAGTTTACCCTGGAACCCTGGCTGCAGAGAACAGCAGACTTGGCTTGGGCACCGGCTTATGCTGCTCCTAGAATATTTTTTAACCTCTTTTGGGAACAATATTGATTGCATAACCAGAGTATCTTTCTTAGAGGAATGTTTTATCTGTGTGGTAAATACCACTGAGAAGACACGCCCGTGCCACATGAGGAGTGGAGCATTACTCAACCTAGACTCATCAAATGAATACTCACAGAAGTTAGCCTGCTCAGCAGACAGACCAAGGCCCTCGGCACAATAAAACAGTATAAATTATGTGTGTGCCCTCAGGAAGAAAAAAAATCATGTTTTAAAATTTATGAGTTTTGTTTTAAGGTGACAAATGGTTTTAAAGATGCTCCCCCAGACTTTTCCTTGCTGCCCAAGCTAATGAAACAATTCTTCTGAAAGGGTTTTTGATATCTTGATCTGATGAGGGAGAAACTGAAGGAAACATGTTAAACCATCACAAGAAAAATAATTCTAACTTCACTAAGGCATCTTGGTCAAGGACTCCATTGAGAGAGGAAAATTTGACTTGTCTTCAAAGTATCAATATAGCACAAATGAGATAGTGGAAATAGTCAAATTATAAAACTGCTGGGGGCAAGAAGCATTAGCAAGATGTGGGGAAGAAATGAAAAGCATTTTATGTGTTTACTTATTCTCAGTCTTCTTCCAAAGTAGATCTGGCAGTGAGTTTATTTCCGGGGCAACTATAGAGGGTAGCTTTCTTATGAAACTAAGTAAGTTCAGCTCTTGTACTGTGATGGAGCTACCATCTGCTTTAGACAGCTAAAGACTGAGCAGGCTTCTACATAAAATGCCTCAATATTTGAACTGCAGTGGAATCAGATCAGAACGAACCTGGTCCATGAACAGTAATTGCCCCAGGAGTATTACCAGGCAAAACCCCCACTGTATTAATGTATCTTCCAGTATATCCTTTAAGGGCTGGAGCGATAGCACAGAGGTAGGGCGTTCACCTTTCACGTGGCCGACCCGGGTTCGATTCCTCCGCCCCTCTCGGAGAGCCTGGCAAGCTACCGAGAGTATCGCTCCGGCATGGCAGAGCGTATTGGATGTGCCCAAAACAGTAACAAATAAGTCTCACAATTGAGAGACATTACTAGTGCCCGCTTAAACAAATAGATGAGCAACGGGGTGAGAGTGAGAGTTGACATATCCTTTAAAATAAATTAATAATCTGCAGGCAGCTCAATGAGGTAGAGTTAATACATTGCATGCAGGAGCCCTGGACTCATTGCATAGTCCCCCGAGCACCTCTGGAAATAACCCTGAGCATGGAGCCAGGAATAGCAGCATCACATATGAGCCAGACAATAATAATAACAAATTAAGACTCTCAACTCAAATGACTCATGTGGCAACATCAAACTTATATACTATGAGGAGAATGTAGGTAGGAGAATAATTCAGGAGTAGAAAAAGACAAGCTGAGAGACATTAGATGGTTTACTGAAATATGAACATGAGCACCTTAGAAAGTTCCACTTACCAAAGGAAATCCAAATTAAACTTTTCTGAAGTTAGAGATGAGAATTAAGTTAGGAATCACATTGTTCCTCATTGAACCAGGTATACCAGCAATTTCTAATATTTCTGTTCAAATATCTTTGAGAATATAGGACAATTATAGAATTTTTATCTATAATATATGTATATTGTGTCAAGATTCTATTGAAAAACTAGTCCTAATACTCTAGATGGAATCCAGTTAGTACAACACATAAAATATTTGGCATCCATAAAAATTTGTGTCTGACCTTGTCTGAATCTATAGTTTAAGCCTCTCTCCATATTTTCTGTGCTCTCAGAGAAACACAGAAATATCAACCCAGGACTTCTTGTATAGCTTTTTCATATACATGTTTAAAGGGCTATGGCATTTTATTGGGATAATTCTTGATTAAGTTGAAATTTTTCTCATGCTACTCTTTAATAGCCAGTCCTTCCTTCAGCATTAGTTTACTAAGCAGAATATGATTACATTTTCAAGCCTCCCTTGCAGTTATGTACTTCCAAGTGACTAAATTTTAAGTCCATGGTATGTAAGCACTATGTGCTGCAGATTTTGTGGACCCCTACACCTCATTCTTCCTTCTCCAGACTCTCAACAATAAAAAAAATAGCTGGGAATTAACAGCCATCCTGGGTCATGCTTTTAGAATATCATAGTCAACACTGTCTGCTGACACACATTCGAGAAGATGAATTCCATTGGTATAGGGCCCTTGTTTATCTTGGTGATAGCAACATCTCCAACACTAAAAAGTGGTGCTATGTGGTCAGAGAACAAGTACTGGATGAATACTGAATGAGTTTACTGCACACCTATATCAAAACACTAATAGAGTTCTCCCAAGGGAAGCTCTGCTATCAGTAAGCTAGCTATATGAGATCTCGTTTTATTATGAACTAGACTCTTTTTTAAAAAAATTGTAGTTTAGAGACTATGATTAATATAAAAACATTTATGATTTTGATGTATAATGTTATTGCTCCTGCACCATCACCAAACTAAGACCTTTCCCACAGTTCTTATGTCATTTCCAAGTAGATTCAGGTTCTTGGTGAATTCAAGCCACATCAATACCATTTGCTTTCCTTTGACCTCTCAGACTTACCTCTATCACAGAAGCAAAGGAGCTATTGTTAAATTCTCTCAAGTGCTCTCTTTAAAGAAAATATTTTCAAGTATACTCTCAGAACAGTGCTTCCAAATATATTTTCCTGCCTGGAAAGTTTAAGATTCTTCAATTTTCAAGATCATACAGTGTGCGTGTGTGTGTGTGTGTGTGTGTGTGTGTGTGTGTGTGAGAGAGAGAGAGAGAGAGAGAGAGAGAGAGAGAGAGAGAGAGAGAGAGAAAGAGAGTTGTTCATGATTCTAAAAGTGTGCTTTATAGTCAAACATGTCTCTTGCATTTCCTGGTCTTTACATTTATCTAGACTGTTGTCCTAATCCTTTCTGACAGAAATGTTCTAGAGGGTCTTCATGTTATATTTCATGAGACGATGAAAGTTGATTTGTCTCATTAAAGGCTCATGTGTATTTGTTGTTAAGTGCTGACTCTATTTTGTAACTTAATATTAGGTGTTGTCTCAAGTATGTAAGCATCATCCAAAATGTCATCAAATGACATTCCTACAACTTTAGACAATAGTATCATTATTGAATGTGGTCACAGTTAGAGATTTAACTGTTTACTGAAGCTGAACATTGAAAAATTCTTTCCCATCTTCCACTTCTGTGCCACACTGTTTTTCAGATTTTTATGGGGTTTGCTCAAATTTCTTTTGTTATGGTGGTGTTCATAGTGGTATGTATGTGTGTGCAGGGGAGGGGTGATGGTGCCCTAGTTATTACAGTGTGCCTGGGGTCAAATTTCTTTGGAATCTACCCATGTCTGAGGAAAGATACTATTGTTTTTTGTCAGATACATGTAGCTTTTCTGAAGTGTAGGTTTCTTGATACACTATCTTCCCCTTTTCAGAGTAATTTTCCAAATATAGATGTATATTATAGAGAAGAGGTAATCAGATGAGTTATTCCTAAACCCCTCCTCAAGCAAAAATGTCTCTATGACCACACTTATCCTTTCTCCCTCTTGCTTTAATTTTTTAGCAATCAAAAAACTTGTCTCTTCTCTGCAATTTATCCACTTCTGTCTTCTTGGAGACCTTGTTTTGATAATTTCCCCTTCTCTAAACTGAAAAATATTTTTCTTACATTTTTTGACCTTAGAAAGGAAAACATTATCCTAACCACTCTTTCCCCTCTAACTCCTACTACATTTCTCTTTTCAGTGAAGTATTTTATAAGTTAAGCCTTCAATCCTTGTCTTCATTTGCACTTTTGTTTCTTTATTCACTGCATGATATAGACAGGTACACACAGCCACCTTGCTGCTATAATTTATGGTATTTGTAGCTTTCCCTTCCTCCTGACAAGTTTTGATTATTTAAAGAATTGCATATTGAGTGCTACTCACCAGGAACTATGCTAAATGCTGCAAAGATAGAAATGGGAGGCAGATGGCAAACCTATCTTCACCGACCTTTCCAGAAGCTGTTTCTGATGGCTTCCTTGACTTCCTCAGAATTTTTTGACTTCTGCTGCTTCCTCTTGCAGAATTAAAAATTCCTATTTTCCAGTCTCCTTACTTTGGAGAAACTTTCTCTTTTTCTAGATGGGAGGGGTACACCTGATGATGCTCAAGGCTTACTCCTGGCTCTGCACTCAGGGGTTACTCCTGGCAATTCTTGGGGAACCATATGGAAAGCCAGGGATCGAACATGGGTTGACTGCATGCAAGGCAAGCACTTTACCTGCAGTATTTCTCTGCTCCCTAGAGAGACTTTCTTAATATAGGTACGTACCTCTTCAAGACAATCACTGTCACTGTCACTGTCATCCCGTTGCTCATCAATTTGCTCCATTTGCTCAAGTGGGCACCAGTAATGTCTCCATTGTGAGACTTGTTGTTACTGTTTTTGGCATATTGAATACGCCACAGGTAGCTTGCCAGGCTTCTGCCATGCGGGTGGGATACTCTCCGTAGCTTGCCAGGCTCTCTGAGAGGGACGAAGGAATCAAACCCCGGTCTCACATGCAAGGCAAACGCCCTACCCACTGTGCTATCTATCTCAAGACAATACATTCAGATAAATTTTATACACTTTTAGGACAACAAAATTGAAGCAGTTTTTATTTAATAGTTTTACTCTACTTTGGATGTCTCATTTACCAAAACCATAGCTCCTAAATAATATTCTCAGTGTGTCATGTAAGTCAATTTCCCAAATTTCTTTTTTTTTGTACAATTAATTTGTATGTTATTTTCAAAAACATAAGTTGGGTTATTAGAAAATGAACTTAGTCTACTGAAATTTATATTCAAGTCAGCCAGAAAGCACTGTTTCAGTCTTTCACTTAACCAAGCCTAAATTGATCTGGAACTTCAAATTGATTCCTCTTGTTGGTCTGTGTAGGAGAAGGTCACCACTTTCCACCCAGGACACCAAACCAGAAGCTCTACTGCCATTTTTTTCCTCTTTCTCTTCCTCCCTTCCCCTCCTGCTTCTTTCCCTCTCCTCTTCTCTTTTCTCCTCTCAGCCCCTCCCCTTCCCTCCTCTTCTCCCCCTCCTCTCCTCCTCTCCTCTCTCCCCCTCCCCCCCACGCCCACGCTCTCTCTCTCCCCTCTCTCTCTCTCCCACCCCTCTCCCTCTCCCCTCCCTCCCTCCCCATAGCGAGCATTTTTGTTCTCCCTGCCAAATGGTCTCCAATCCTTCCCCAGCAGATAAACTCTCCTAAGCGGTCTTGTGACTTCCTTCAACCCTCCTTGTGTGTCTAGAGTAACCTCACTTAGAAAGCACCAGGTCACGTCTCCTCGTTCAACTGGTCTCGCACATCCACGTGCCTGGCACACACAAGGGACTCCACGTGGGGACAACCGAAAGCTTTAAGCACCCACACCCACATCCACACCCAAACCAAACCAACCCGCCCCCCGCCACCACCACCACCCAACCACCCAAATCAATAAGATCTCCTCCTCGCAGCTTATGTTTCTACCTTCTAATAATCACGATAAGGGGGGCATGTGGGGTCCCAGACTTTCTGGCATCAAATCCCAGTTCCACCCCCTCAGCAACTATGTGACTTTGGGAAAAGTCACTTCTGCTTCACAGTTTTTCTTCGGTAAAAACGGTGTGGGGAGGTGGGATTCAATGGACTACCTCGCTTGGCAGAGTCGGGTGCATGGCCAGTGCTTGCCAGATGTTTTCACGATCAAGCCAGGACCGTGAAATCCCACGGCATGCTTCTCAACGTGTATGAGAAAAACGGTGCTTTCTGTGTTCGGCGTTGGCTCGAGACCGGAAACCTGGAAGTGTCTGCGGTGGTCGGGGGTGGGGGAAAGGGAGTTGATGAGCCCCACCCAGTGTACCGCGCCAGGGAGGGACGAACTCGGTCTCGGTTCCACTGCCGAGGAAGCGGAGGGGTGACGTGTCCTCCAGCCTCATTTGAGACGATCGGCCACAGCTCGTTTCGGGGTCCGGGGTGGTGGGGGAGCGTGGGAGGAAGGGTGAGTTTGCGACGGTCAAACTGCAGATGGAAACAACACTCTTCTTGGAAGGGAGGAGGGGAACACGAAGTTCCCCAAAGGGTCACAGCTCAGGTGTTCAAGTTGGGTGAGTCAGCTGTCAGACCTGGAGAAACCGAGGTAAGAAAGGAACCGGCTTTTTCTTCTTTTTTTCTAACAGGGACTTTCTACAGAGCCCACTGGCCGCGGTCGACTTGGACGAATGAATGCCCCCAGCCCGCCGCCACTGGCACTTTCCGCAGGACCGGAAAGCTCGCTCGGGACTGCAGCAGATGAATGGAAACCGGAGTCCCCGGCGCACCGCGAGGTGGGCGGGGCGGGGCGGCCGGGGGCGGGGCATTGTGAGTCACGTGCGTGGGCCGCGGGGCGGGAGCGTGGCGGGAACTCTGGGCGGGATTGGGTCCCGGCCGACCAGGTGATCTCAGGACGCCTTCCGGTTGGTGGGCGCGGGCCAGGTCGCGCTGCCTTCAGTTAGGAGGCGGCGGCGGAAGGAGGAGGAGCTCTGGCCGCGCTCTCTCCCGGCAGTGGCTGCGCTTCTCAGCGCTCGTCGGGTTCCCACCCCTTTTAAATAAGCTGGGCTGGTCACCGCCCTCGCAGAGTAGTTGACTCGGGGGAGGAGGCGGCTGCAGCGCGGCAGCGGGGGTGCGGCCGGGGCCGGGGCCGGGGCCCTGCCCGGGCCCGGCGAGCGGGGTCGGAGGGGCGAGCCAGCGGGGCCAGAAGACTAGCGGGGCTGCTGCCAGGACCCGGGCGCGCCATTGTTGGGGGAGGGGGCGCCTGCCCAGGGCGGCGGCGGCGTCGGGGCAACCGTGCAGCCCACGGCGGCGAGGAGCGGTGGTGGCGCCCCATGGGGAACACTCTGTCCTGTTGCGTGTCCCCCAATGCCAGCCCCAAGCTGGGCCGGCGCAGGGGGTCCGCGGCGCCCGACGACGCTGCAGACACCTACGGGGCGGCCCCCGGGAACGCGGCGGCGGTAGCGCGGGAGCCGGCGACCGGCGCCGGGAACGCGGTGGCGGCCGCGGCAGCAGCGCCCGAGCCGGCTGCGGCGGCCGCCGGGGACGCCGTGGTGGTGGCGCCGGAGGCGGCGGCCGTGGATCCCGGCGAGCTGGATCTGGGAGCGGGCGAGGGCCACCACCTGCAGCACATCAGCGACCGAGAGATGCCCGAAGGTAAGGGGGCGGCGGCCGGCGCGCCCTCCCTCGTCCACTCCCGAGCGCAGCCTCGGGTGGTTGCAGCCCCCCCACCCCTGGGGACTCGGGCTCCGGGATCCTGCCTGGAGTCAGATCCCCGGGGCTCGGGCGCCGGGATCCTGCCCGGAGTCAGATCATCGGGATCCTGCCCGGAGTCAGATTCCCCTGGCTCGGGCGCCGGGATCCTGCCCGGAGTCAGATCATCGGGATCCTGCCCGGAGTCAGATTCCCCGGGCTCGGGCGCCGGGATCCTGCCCGGAGTCAGATCATCGGGATCCTGCCTCCCCGGGCTCAGGCGCCGGGATCCTATCCGGAGTCGGATCCCGGGGCTGGTGCGCTGGGATCCCGTCCGGAGTTGGATCCCAGGGCTCTTGCGCCAAGATCCTGACCAGAGTCGGATCCCGGGGCATCGAGACGGAGGCTGCTCCCCTCCCCTTCTTCCTCCCCGTGGCCACTCAGTGTCTTCAACGTCTTCGCCTCTCCGATACCCAAATCTTCCCACCCTTTCCCATTCATCCCCAGCCTGACCCCAAGACCCTAAGACTCTATTTGAACACCCCGTAGGACTTGACCTTTTTTTTTCTTTTTTCTTTGCTTTCTTTCTTTTTTTCTCTTCTTCTTCTTCTTCTTCTTTTTTTTAAGATTCACTCCCTTTTCACAGTGAAACTTCAGTACCCCTTCACGAAGTCTCCCTCTTCTGTGCGCTAACTTATGCATAGGTATGTGGGCATCTGAGGGTAGGAACCAGGTATGGGCTCCGCCGTCCCACCCGTTATCTTGGTCCCTTCTCTTTAAGTAGCTGACATTCAGGAGAATTGTGATGTAGATGTTTGGGGTTTATTTAAATTTATAATAGAGACTGACATAGGAGAGTTTACGTACTGTTTTTAAATAGGCAAGATGCTTTCTAGTCGCCTTGGTGGAACGCTGGTTTTTATTCTTTTCCAACCATAATCTGAACAGTGGAAGAAAATGGTGGGAGAGGAGGCTTTTAGAAATGGTGAAAGGTGTGCTATGTTACTGGCAGAGCTGCAGAGAAGAGGGTTGCTTTTTTAAAATGTTTTAATCCAAAGGACACGCCATCAAAGTTCCTTTACATAAAATTTCTCACTTGCAGCCAAGTGTCTTCAGTCCACTGCGTGGACCATTTGACACGTTGCCCTTTCCTCAAGGAGGGTGGCGTGGATTGATCCGGCTATGGCCAAAAGTTCGTGGAGCAAAAAGCAGATGGAGACTTTGATTCCCTAGGGTTAAGGCTTGGGAGTTAAGATGTCAGACCCTGCACAAGCATGCTTGTCTCCACTTCTTCCTCCCCCGCCTGCCAGTAGAATTCTATTCAGTTGTAAGAACTAAGCACATTGAGGTGGAAGTTGTTCACTAAGCCCAGGGCTGTGGGTGTAAGAGAGGTGGAATGTTTGATTTTTTTTTTTTTGTCTCTTGAGTTTTGGAAAGGGATGAGACTAGGTAAGAATAATTTTGGATAACAAAGTGGTTCTTTAATGAGGACTGTTCTTTAAGTTGGAGACTTTGTATCATTTAAAAAAAGTCAAACCCAGAATAGCTCGTTTGTTTCATTGAAATGTCAAAGATTATTTAATTTATGCAGAGCAGATACCATATTGCTCTTTTATTTAAACTTAAATTGGACTTGTAACTTTTCTAGGAGAATAATAAAGCTTGTGGATCCACCCATTTGATGGACATGCCTTTGTAGCTGGGAAATGCTCCTTTCAGAATATTCAAATATTATGAAGGAGTGAATAAACTATATAAATTTTGTCTTTAAGCACAAAGCATGTAAGTACTTGCAGAGATTTCTGCACTGCTTGGTGCTATATGATAAGCCTCTGGCAAGTTTTATAAACCAGATGAGTAGTGTTAGACAGGAGATCAGAATCGAACTTCTGTTGAATTTTTTTTCAAAGATTTAAACTCTCTATAAGATATGCAGTTTTATGTAATGAGTATGTTGGATGAGAGACCAAAATAGGACATCTATATAAATCTTTTAAGATACACATTTTCATGCATGTCTCATTTGGGCACTTTCAGTTACCACTGAGAGCATGTACATTCTCTTTGTATTGCTAGTAAAGAAATCAAGACTTAGAAATCTGAAATATGATACACACAGGTACTGAATAGTAGAGACCAGCGTGGAGATGGCAGGTGCACCAGCTCCAGTTCTTGGGGTCCTTAACAACTTCTCAGAGTGCATCTTGTATTCCAGATTTTACCATAGGGTAGGCCTCTCTCAAACTTAGTGTAGTCTCACAACCATTCAAAGTTTCTTGTACATAGCACACATTCTGTCTCTGTCCGTTTATTACAGTGAATAAGGATAAAGGTACAGGGGAACACCAGCCAGGGAGATGACCGAGACATGAATAAGTGCTTTGATGTGCGAGGTCTGGATTTGGTACTCTGCCCTGCCTGGTCTCCCAAGCACTGCCTGGGTTGACACAGAACTCTAAGTGGGGAGTCGCCTCTGAACACTGTCAGGTGTGGCCCCCAATCAAAACCAGTAAGGGTAGATAGGGGTAATGCAATAATAACCCAAGTCTACAAATCAGTTAAGTGGGGTTGATATATCTCATGTTGTTTTGTAAGTTTTGGGGGCCCACATCCGGCTGTGCTCAGGGCTCATTCCTGGTTCTGAACTCAGAGATCACTGCTGACTAGTTGGGAAACCAACTGGGGTGACAGGGATCAAACCTAGATCAGCCACATGCAAAGCAAGTGCCCTCCCCACTGTGCTGTCACTCCAGCCCCAGGTTGATATGTATCAGTTTGTTCTGTTAGTCTAGAACTGACTCTGCACTGTCACTGTCACTGTCAACCCATTGCTCATCGATTTGTTCAAGCGGGCACCAGTAACATCTCTCATTGAGAGACTTATTGCTCCTGTTTTTGGCATATCCAATATGCACGGGTAGCTTGCCAGGCTCTACCGCTCGGGCTTGATACTCTCAGTAGCTTGCCGGGCTTTCCAAGAGGGGCGGAGGAATCGAACTCAGATCAGCCTCGCGAAAGGTGAACTCCCAGCCGCTGTGCTATCGCTCCTTGTTCTGATGATCTCAAATTGAAGGTGAGCATATAAGACTTTAGAAGCAGTCATGAGGGCTGATAAAGTACCAAACATTAAGCACAAAACTATGATAACAGAGTATTAAATCAGAAAAGTTGAAAAAAATAGATGTTAGGAGAACGGAATTTTCTATATTTCACAGTTAAATTTCAATTTGTTGTCTTTTTTTTCCCCCTTAAAAAGTGATCAGATAAACTTCAGTGTCATCATTTGTCTATTGTTTCCATAGAAACAAGGTCAGGATACCAAATCCAAAGTACAGCCACATTGATAGTTTGCCCTTTATGTCTTTATTTCCATTTTATATTAGTTTCCCAGGAAACTGAGAAATACCTACTTAGATGTAAAACATTTTGACTGTTCTTCAGAGGAAAAAAATTGCTAAAGTGGTTGCTTAGATGTAATCTGCTTGTTAGGGACTGGAGGAGAATGTTTCGGAGGGTTTCAGCACATGATGCGGAGCTCTGGGTTTGTGCACCTCGCTGCGAGTTCCCCTCGGTAACCCCCAGATCTGCTTTTTAAGTGATGTGCTACTTTGTTCGGGGATGTTTAAGAATATGATGTCCTGGGGCTGGAGCGATAGCACAGCGGGTAGGGCGTTTGCCTTGCACGCGGCCGACCCGGGTTCGAATCCCAGCATCCCATATGGTCCCCTGAGCACCGCCAGGGGTGATTCCTGAGTGCATGAGCCAGGAGTGACCCCTGTGCATTGCCGGGTGTGACCCAAAAAGCAAAAAAAAAAAAAAAAAAAAAAAAAAAAAAGAATATGATGTCCTTAAACAAATTCCCAAGAACCTTGTGTTGGTTTCCAGTAGACTCAAAAGCATTTTCTACTCCCTTGTTTTTTTAAAAAAATTTTTACGTATATCTAGTAGAATTGATGGTAGTATCCATAACGCAGAAGAAGATACTAAAGTCCTCTTACTTGGTTTACTTCTCATCGACTTCTAATATAGCCTTTTGTGTTCTGACCTTAGAAACTGTAATCTGCTGGCTAAAGAACTCTTTCAAGTGAAACTCTGTCACTTGAAAGTACCCTTCTGCACAGGAGAAGTAGGGAAGGAATTGGCAATTCTGTATGGAAAAATCTGAGCGTTGGATGGCCACACACACTCTTTCTTGATGACTGTATTAGGCATTTGTGCCAAAGATTTAAAATAATAAGGCATTCTCTCATACTCACATTCAGAACACTTATTTTGGGTTAATTCTTAAACTTATATACATATAAATAAACCCTTATTTTATAAAATAGGATCACTGTTTTGTAAATTTGGCAGTGATGGAGCTAGGGAAATTACGCAAAGGGCTGGAGTGTGTGTAGAAGTCCTGAATTTGATTTCTGGTATTGTATGGTCCCTCAAGCTCCAGAAAACACAACAGAAAAAAGAAAGCAGTGAAATAATGAAACAAAGCTATTGGACCTGTGCTTGACATCTTGAGAAATGCTTCAGGATTTATTTCCTGCCACTTCACACAGTTCTGTTGCTGGACGTTTAATGACAGTGCAGTGTACTACTGAATGATTGGCTCATCATTCAATTACCCACTCTATGAGTTAGGCATCTTGTATAGAAAGTCATAAACTATTTAATTACGGTGCTTTATGTTGATGGGACAGATAAAAACTGATGTGTTTGTACTTCCCTATAGAACTTAGATGGTATATTTTGTCTTATGACTTAAATTCATAGTCTGTGTCATTGTTAAGAGTGTTTAACATTAAATGTCTTTATTCCAAATCAAAATTACCATTGATTTTTCACTAGAAATTAATCCTTTTTCTGGTATTTGTGGGTTTTGGTGGTAGGCTTTCTCACATCTTTAATTATGAATACCTGTTATAGCCATCACTGAAAGTGAGCTGAAAGTAGTGTGAGTATAGATAATAAACCAAGGACAGCATAAGAGAAATCTTAAACTTAGACTGTATGAATGAATGGGAGGATTGGGAGAAGTAACTAGTTTAGGGTATCCTGAAATGGTTTGGGATATATTGAAGCTTATTTACATGATGCTATGTAAATAAGGACACATAGCGTCATGTATGTGCTATATAGGGGGAAATCCCCTCTATAAATCAGATCCAGTATTCTAGAGGGCCCCCAGGAATAACCACAGGAGTATTTAAGCATGCAAGGCAGTGTATGCACAAGGCCCTGAGTTTAATCGCTAGTCCTTCATGCTCTCTGTAACTAAGCCCAGTGACTCCTGTGTACCATTGGGTGTGGGCTTGATGATCACCCATCACTTTTGAAGCCAGAGCCGCATGTTATCACTGGGCTTGAGCACTAAACTGTTCTCAACTAGGATGAGTATCAGCTGGAGTGACCCGGGGGCTCCCTGGACCCTGCTTGGGAGTTCCAAATGTCAGACATCAGGATGCTAGGGAGAAAGTAGAGGAGGGCTAGGAAGGAGGACAGTTTTACAAGGGTCATTTAAGATGACTGATCTCCCAAGAGCCTTTGACGCTGTGCGAGGACAGACATCCACTCAGATCCCACCTCCAGGTGGGGATATGCTTAGCTGTGAAGAGGACAAAAACTTGACAGGGCAAGTGAGTTTCAGGAAGAATATGGTGGATTCTTTTCCTTATATGCCAAGTGGGCCTTGACATAAAGTAATGGATTTCAGTTTAATTATATTGACAAATCACTGGAGAAATTATATGTATGGGAATGGTATTGATTACTTTTTATTTGGAGGGGGGTGTTGTTGGTGGGATGCAGGAAGATGCCCTGTGTTACTTGGGAGCCTCTTCTGGTATGACGTTTGAAGGGACCATGTGGTGTTAGGAAGAGAACCTGGGCTTCCTTCCCTATGCAAAACATGTGTTCTGGTCCTTTGACTTATCTCCCTAATCTATCTAATGTGTGTGTGTGTGTGTGTGTGTGTGTGTGTGTGGTGTGTGTGTGTGTGTGTGTGTGTGTGTGTGTGTGTGTGTGTGTGTGTGTGTAAGGGGTTGAGCTTAGGACCTCCCACATGCAAGGCAGGCACTTTGCTGCTGAGCTGCTTCCTCAGCCCTGATGTTACCATTCTTAAAAAAGAAAAAATCAGATTACATTGTGAGAACAAACAAGGGTGGAAGCAAGGAGACCAGTTAAGAGGCTAATGCAGTAGTTCAGATGAGTCAGCAGTGACTTGAACAAAAAACAAGGTCCTAAAATAGAATGACTTAAAGAAATTAAATCTAAAAGTAGGTAGCAAAAATATGAATGGCTAAGTCACAGAGAAACAGGGGACCAGGAAGATGGTTCAAGGGGTAGACCACATGTGTCTTGAGGCGCTGAGATTGACGCCTGGCCCCTCATGCCCTCTTCACATCCCTGCAGTGTAGCGTCTAAACACGGTATTACAGGTCCCTACCTTATTTTTGGGGAACCAAAGTAGTTTATTAAAAGAAATTTATATGTGAGGGGTGACAAAGAGATACGTATTAATGAGTGAACAAGGCTTCTGGAGAATGGCTTTTGGGCGAACGTCATGGACAGTTTCCCCAAATTGTCTTGGCCTATATTCTTATCAGAATACAGGTCCCTATTTTAATAAAACAAGAGGCAGATTACCCTTAGTCATATATATATGTATATATATATATATATATACATATATATATTGCTTTTGGGGTCACACCCGGCAATGCACAGGGGTTCCTCCTGGATCACGTACTCAAGAATTACTCCTGGCGGTGCTCAGGGGACCATATGGGATGCTGGGAATCAAATCCAGGTCGGCACGTGCAAGGCAAACGCCCTACTCGTTGTGCTATTGCTCCAGCCCCAGTCATATCTTTTTACACAATTGAAATGCAAAATAAAAAATATGCTGTAGTTTCCCATTGGAAGAAATCTAGAACATGGCATTTTTGGAGAAGGCTGTGATAAAACAGTGAAATTCAAAAATTGTAAAATGGTTCATCCTCTCAAGAAGGTCAATTTTGCACAGTCTCACATGCTGCACTTAATCCAGATATTCCACTTTGAGGAATCTGTCTTAAGGATGTACCACAAATGCAAAACCACATATTTGCAGGTTTTTGTGATATTATTTTCAGTGTAAAATACTGGAGATAGATGTCAAATAAGGGCTGGTCAGATAAACTGGTCCATTCACATAGTGGAGAATTAGGAGCTGTAAAAAGAATGCAATCCCTCTTTACTGTTATGACATTGCCTCCAGTACATATCACTGACAGAAAGCAAGAGGACATGCAATAGGAACCTGCGTGCCAGGAGCAGGAGGAATAATACATCTTGCTTATTAAAAAGCAACTTGCAGAAATTCTTGCTTGATTGCATGACTTTACTTTTTTTAGTAAATAGCCAAAGCCATATTAGCTAAAGATGCTTTTAGCTAATGTGAGTGGACATTTCTTATGCTTTACAAGAAATGCTAAATGCGCTTTTTTTTTAACTTTTGAGTTAATTTGTGCAAGCTTTGTTGCTTATTTTGACTTACATATGACACAGATCAGCCTTGTATTTCATGTCTCACAAATAATGTCAGTATTGGACCGACCTTTTTTGCGGTGCAGGTCACCCCTGACAGCGCCTAGAGATCACTCCTAGAAGGGCTCCTGAGACTATATGTGGTGCTGGGGATTGAATCTGGGTCAGCTGCATGCAAGGCAAGCACCTTACCTGCTATACTATCACTCCAGTCCCAGGAACATACCTTTTTTTCTCTCTCTCTCTCTCTTTTTTTCACATATGAGAAAACAGACCCTGAGTTATACATTGAGTCGTCTTAAGATTTTTTTTTTTTTTTTTTATTGAATCACCAAGTGGAGGGTTACAAAGTTCTCAGGATTATGTCAGTTATACAATATTCAAACACCCCTCCCTTCACCAGTGCCCATCTTCCATCCCCAACCCCCCCAGTATATCTGCCGCCCCCTCCCACCTCCCTAGTCCCCACCCTTGTACGTGATAAGTTTCACTTCATTTGCGCTTATCTCGATTACATTCCATGTTTCAACACACAACTCACTACCGTTGCTGGGGTTTCCCCCCAAAAAGAAAAAGACAGTCCTATTGCCAATGAGGCATTTGATAATTCTCCATTACTAAGCATATAGAGATATGAAGTCCGTCCTGCTGTTTGTTACATAACTTTTCTTTTTCCCCCTTGCCCCGCGCCACCGAGTTCACGCCTGTTTAGTAATCGGCACGCTGTCTGACAAAGGGAAAAAAACCGAAGAGGATGGTTATTTCCCGTCATCAGCCGGCGTGGGGCTCTGGCTTAGTTGATAGTCTAGTAGAGTGTCTGGAAGCAGTTTCTGGAACCAAAGCTCTTGCGCTGATATCGGCTCCGGCTCGAGATACCACCAGCGTCCCGCTGGTCCATGTACCTAATTTTTCCCCTTATTTCCCATTCCCACGCCACCAGGTCTGTTTGCTTAATGGACATCACACTATGTTTGACACCACGCCACGTTTCTTCCCGAGAAAGAAGGATATTTCTTCTCAGCCGGCGTGGGGATATAGCTTAGTTCAGTCTAGAGAGATGGCTACCATTTTGATTGCCTTCAATATTTCAACAAAATACTTACTATTCTTGTTAGGATCACCCACAAAAGTCCGACCCATTAAGAAGGAACCATTACCTATTGCTGATACTAAGATGACATTAGGTCGCGCGGCCGCAGGAGCGGCCGCGCGGTTCTGGGTTTCTGTCTAAAGTCCAGGGAAAAAGTTGAAGGAGAGAGAGAGAGAGATTTCCGCACGGGGGACCTGGCGGAAACTCTCAAGTCACATACTGCAGGTTGCTGGTGGGCTGCCGGTGTCCCAAGCAGCTCCATCCTCTTCGTCAGTCATTCTGGGGGTGCGGGCGCGGAGAAATGGGAAAGCCCACGTGGCTGCACTCTCTTTAAGTGTCCGATGTGGGCGGAGACCGGTACTTCCCCGCCCTCGATCCCCCGCCAGCCGCGCCGCGCACTTGGGTGCGTCTCTCCATTTTGTGCTCAGAAGTGGGGTAGATGCTGTGCTGTGCCCAGAGGTTGAGGGGAAGAGAGATAGATTAAAGAAAAAAAAAAAAAGAGAAACGCCAGGCCCCCGCTCGGGGGACCTGGCGGAAACTCTCAAGTCACATACTGCAGGTTGCTGGTGGGCTGCCGGTGTCCCAAGCAGCTCCATCCTCTTCGTCAGTCATTCTGGGGGTGCGGGCGCGGAGAAATGGGTCGTCTTAAGATTTTTAAAAAAGAGACTTGATACATCAGGAATGTGAATTCCAGATACATGGCGCACAGGAATAGAATCTTTAGAATGACTCACACATGGGCCTCTCTGAGTGCAAATTTGTGGGGGTGCCAGTTCCAGTCTAGGTACTAAGGAGAAGCAGCCAGGGATGGAACCCAGGACCACGCATGTGCAGAGGATGTGATGTAAATGGAATCACACCTTGGTTCTGGCTGCGGTGTTGTAACAGGGAAAGCCTTGCACTCCATATGGTCACTTTTAACTTGGAGGGCTAACCTTAAGGTGAGATTGAACTTTCACCAAGTTAAAGTATGGCACCAGAGAGATAGTACAGAGGGGAAGGCGCTTCCCTTGCGTGTGGCCAACCCAGGCTTTATTCCTGGCATCCCATATAATCCCCTGAGCTCTCCGGGAATGATCCCTGAGCACTGCTGGGTATAGCCCATCAAAAAAGTACCTATTTGGGGGGGGGGGGGTAAACAGTAAATTTGCATGATGTGTAATGAAAAAGAAGTAACTTAAATCCAAACCCAGAAATATTCTTTTTTTTAAAAAAAAAAAAAAGTAGGTTTTCACCTCTCTGATTTTTCAATTTTTTTTTCCCACTTTTTGGGTCACACCTCGTGATGCACAGGGGTTACTCCTGGCTCTGCACTCAGGGATTACTCCTGGTGCTGCTTGGGGGACCATATGGCATGCTGGGACTCGAACCCCGGGTCAGCTTCATGCAAGGCAAATGCCCTACCCGCTGTGCTATCGTTCTAGCCCCTGCTTTTTCAAATTTTTTAAATATATTTTTATTAAGGTACCATTATTTCCAAAGTTACTCATAGTTGAGTTTCAGGCATGCAGTGTTCCAACACCAATCCCATTGCCAGTGCTCATTTCCTGTCACCAGTGTCCCCATGTTTCCTCCCACCCCCCAGCCTGCTTCCATGACAGGTACCAAGCAAAAAAGTTTGGTTGTTGTAGTTTGGATCTCATGCTAAGTTTTGTTGGTTTTGTGGCTCTGATACATCGATACCTCTACCTACACATCTTTACACCTCCAATGTGTAAGCTTTGTGCCTCTTTTCCCAGTTGCCTCCCATTTGCATCCTCCTGTTTCTCCTCTTGATTTCTTTCCTTCGCTGTCCTTCCCAGTTCAATAATCTAGGGACCAGGGTAATCTGGGTAACCCTTTGTTTGATATCTTGCTTTCCCCTGACCTGTTATTCTATATCCCACAGATAAGTGAGATCATTCAGTATTTGTCTTTCTTTTTTTCACTTACTTTGCTTAACAAGATATCCTTCAATTCCATCCAAGTTGCAGCAAATTGCATCATTTCATCCTTCCTTACTGCTGCATAAATAGTATTCCATTCCACTGATCCACTGATCTGTCCTTGGACACCTAGATCAATTCCAAGCAATTTAGTCCAAGAAACCAAGCAAAGTGCTCTATAGAAGTATTTCAAAAGTCTACTTCATTATACAACCTATCATCTTAGTAACGTGAGTTAAGGATTAAGACAAAACAGATAACCAAGGTTGATTGGGGTACGGAGATGGCTGGAAAGGCCAGAGTTGGGAGAATTGTCAGAGGCTAGACATGCAGAAGTTAGTCTAAAGCGAGCAGTAGGTTGGGAGAGTGGGCCGTGTGTCCTTGGATGAGGAAGGCTAGCCCATCAGGTATGAACTGCCTGTCTGGGGTGAGAAATGGGCAAGGATATAAGTGCCTGGTGGTTGTAAAACTTGAAATGTTTGTGTTCTGTGCAACAAAATGAACACAGTGGTAGAATGGAGGGTTGATAGAGTAGCTCTGAAAGTGGAGTCAGCCTTTATGTAAACTAGTGACCAGCACTTGGCTCAGAAACTGCTGACATTTTTTATTTAATTGGATGATATTGAAATCAATATGTTGAGATCAATTTCCTTCTGAAGTATGTGTCTTCTGTCAGATAATTTCTTGGTCACCACTTCTCCCTCTGATACTTTGACAAGGAAAAGTCTTTTATTGACAGTTAAAATGACACAATTTTAGCACTTTCAACCCTAAAGTACTTCATTTATTCTAACACGTGTGCAAATAAGAGCTTAAAATCCATAGATCAGAGGAAAGCAGAACTGAATGCTGATGGTTGTTTGCAGATTTCCTTCTCTAAGGAATGTTTACATTGAGACTCAACCTTCATTTTTTTCTGAAATTGTACTTTTCCTGTGCCAATATATCATGCTGTCAAATTGCAACTTAGTATTGTTAAAGTGATGGGTCTTTAAAATGCAGTTTTGATCATAGTAAAAGGGAAAAAGAGCCAATACAACAGACCCTGAGAGTCTGCCTGTAAACTAAGCTGGCTGCAGTAAGGGGGAGGGGGTCTGGAATGGGGACAAGAAGGGACCTAGAGTGGAGGGATGTTGACACTCCGTGCTAATGTGGTTCAATGACACTATAGCCCTAGAGCATTAATAAAGAAACTTATAATTTTTTTTAAGAAATATGCTTTTAGTTATAATCCCTAATCATGAGCTCGAGTATTTCTAGGTTCAAACATTCTTAGAGGTTTCCTTAAAAAAGTCATATTTTGGAAAGAGTCATATGTCAGCTGTAATGTAACTCGCTGACATTTCTTGTCATTGTGCAGGCATATAGGCTGAGAAGTGGCTAGAAGGCTTTGTTTGTAGTTGGCACTCTTTCAGTTGTGAGGACGATAGCATCGGCATCTGCATCCGTGTTCCTCGAGCCTCTCCCTCAAGCCTCTGACCTTGTTTCGTTCCTGTGGCTTCCTTGTCCCTACTCGTCTCGTGCTCCCCATGTACGGGATTTTCACCTGTGGTTCTCCTTCCAGCGTCTGGGCCCTGGTTGATGAATGCTGGTCCACACCATAACATGGTCTCAGACATTGGGGAGAATACAGAAATACTCTATTTGTGCATGAAAGTGAGTTTCCCATCTAATGGCTTCAGTAGTCTATAAAATTGCAATGTAGTCATTGTATTTTTACCAAAAATTGTGTTATATAGAAAATTCTGTGCTTTAGAATATTAATATTTTCTGAAAAGCTCATGCAAATTGAGATTATGTCCCTAGTAGGTACAATACTATAAATTACAGGTAATTCCCCAAAGCGGAAATTGCACGCTAACTGTGGAAAAAGGGCCAAACTGCGGAAGAAATGAAAAGGAGAGCTACAGGGAGGTTTCTTCAGCTCCTGTTTCAGTACTACAGTGCTGTTGCTGGCAGTATTTTACACTGACGGATTCGCACTGATGGATTCAGTGTGAGAGAGAAAGCAGCTTCAGCCTTCTTCACTGAGCCAGAAAAAAAGGCTGATTCTTTGGTCATCATCACACTTTTTCGTTTTGGGGGGCCTCCATTCAATGCTCATGGTCAGCGGTCACTCCCTCGATCATCAACCAAGCAGGCCGAACAGGTCTGTGCTGGGCCCAGCAGTGTTGCTTTATCCAGGGACAGGAGGACTCTCCGTTCCATAGGAATTGAGGTGGACGCACTGGGCCCTGACCTGTCTCTCTTGCTCAAATCATCCCACTTTTGAAGAGATAATATATTCTTTAGGGGGCCGGGATTTAGTGTAGTGCCCAACCAAGTTCAAGTCCCGCCACCGCGTTGTGTCCCACACATCACTGGGTGCAGCCATAGAGGCCCCCAAGTACCACTGATGGAGGCCCACAGCACCTCTGGGATAGCCTGTGTACCACTGTGTCTGGGGTCTCCTGCACTGAACCGACAGCTCGTTGGTTGAGAATCAATGATGGGACTCTTGAACCTACTGAGCACTGCTTGGGAGCCCCCCCCCATATACATGTATCCCATATATATGTATATATCCCATGCATATGCTTTTAAATCAATAGCTGTACATAGGAAAAACATTTGCTAATAATGTAAGATTAGAATCAGACTCTTAAACCCCAGGTGTAGGACCCAGGAATAGGGGTTTGGGTATCTATCCATTACACAATATATGCTGCAGTAATGTTACGTACTAATAATAGCTTATAAGCTGTATATTGATTAGAGCCGTTTTTTTAAAAAAATATTTAAAGCAATTAAAATGCAAGCAATAGTTGAGAGCTTATGGGTTGAAAATTTCTGCTCATGTTTAAGGAATGAGCCAATATTTTATTTAACCCCGACTCTAGTGTGATTATCCTAATTACTAATTAGCGAGGTCATTTCAGTTGATTTTCTTTAACAGACTCTCTCAGATTAGTTTAAAATTAAATGTATTTCCTTGCAATGAGTGCCAGGAATAAATTAAGTACTACTTAACCTAGGAATCAAACGGTCTTCTCAGAACCCATCTTGCTTTGCTCTCATCTGTTGGTCTGGCTTGCCAGGTTTTTCCCCTACTTGTACACGTGGGGGCATCTGACAGTTCCAGATGAGCTAAGGAGCCTCCAGCAGCCTGTCTGGACCCTCAGGATATTCCAAAGGGGGCATAGATGGAAATCGGGTAAATGGGGGACAGGCCATGAGACTGGGGCCCACGCAGGAGACGGAGGGGTTGCAGGAAGGATACCTTGGAGTACAGCTGCCCTTTGCCCTCTGCTGCAAGGGCAGCCCTGTGGTAGGAGAAATACCTGATGTTTACTTATCACTTGGAACTCATTTTGCTTTTTTCCTGTGTTGTTCTTTGTTTCTATCTCAGCCTTCTTGATTTTTTTTTTCTTTTTGGGTCACACCCGGCGATGCACAGGGGTCACTCCTGGCTCATGCACTCAGGAATTACTCCTGGCGGTGCTCAGGAGACCATATGGGATGCTGGGAATCGAACCCGGGTTGGCCGCATGCAAGGCAAATGCCCTACCCGCTGTGCTATCGCTCCAGCCCCAGCCTTCTTGATTTTTATATTTATATTCATAGTAGCTAACACTGGTTTGGGGCAGTTTATGTGCCTGTGTTTTGATTTTGGTATGACATTTTCCCGGACTGAACATTGAAAGTTGCTAATTAAAATTTATCATGCCATAGACACTAATACATCATATGGCTATTTCTGCATACATTTTTAGGTTAAGAACTAAGGTAGGAAGTAAGTCATGAATCCTTATGGCAGCCTTTGGGGTAGAGGCAGCTGTGAAAGCCTCTGCTGTACTGCAGAACTGAATTCATTTTTCCAAATAGCTAACATTATCTCATTTTTCAAATATGTGGAAAAACTTTAAAATGAGCCTTTTTACATAAAAATGTTGAATAGAAGATTCATTAATAAACTCAAATGCAGGGAATTTCCCTGCAGAACAAAGCAGTTGGTTTAGCTATGTAAATTTCTAGTGCTGGCTGTATTGTTAAAATGGATGGTTCGGATTCCTGTTGTACCAGGAAGTTCACATAAGGTTCTGTTTACTTGGGGAGAAAAAGATTCCAGGTACATGAGTTTGCGAAATGTTGAGTTAGTCTTCACTGCTAGAACAATTTTTTTTTAAAAAAATCAGTGTACAATTTTATTTCTCCAAGAGTCAAGGATAGAGCGTTGTTTTTTTTTAACCATCCAAGCACCACACCCCCTCCCCCCACCCCCCACCCCTGCTTTTGTAAAAAGTAGAGCCATTATTAACTTCAGATTTGGTTAAATACTTCCTTTTCTCGACCTTGGTACAAAAACGACTATTTTCAACCGCTATCTTTGTTCGCTTTCTTGTAAGATTGGTTAAATAACTTCAAGATGGACTTTATCAAGGACTATTAGGGTAGTTTTCTTTTTCTTCATTCTGTTTTGGGGCCACATCTGGCAGTGCTCAGGGATCACTCCTGGAGGCACCATGCCTACCCCACCTTCTGTGCTGTCTCTCCTGCCCAGCTCTCTTTTTCAAAAGCTCTTGGTTGCTACTGGTTGTTGTTTGACCACACCCGGCAGTATTCGAGGACTAGGCCTGGCTCTGCACCTGGGACCTTATATATGCCAAAGATTTGAACTGGGTTGGGGGTGGGGGGGGCGGTCAGTATGTGCAAAGCAAGCACCTTAACCCCTGTATCCTCTGCCCTTAAAAACATCTATTTTCAATGAGTTGATATATTTATTTTTTTAACTTTCTTCCTCCTCCCCAAGCCCCTTCCCTTTATGGCTGTCCATACTGCTGTGGTGGTGGTGACGGGCACGCACACCAGCTGTGCCGTGCGAGAGGCCGGCAGTGCTGCAGAGACTGCCCTGAGCTCCTGCCCTTTGAGCCATCTCCCTGTCTCCCACCCCACCCCTACCCCTTGCTTTTATTTGTGATGCTTGGAGGCAGGGTTGGGGGGGGGGAGAGAGAGAGAGAGAGGGGGGGGGGAGGAAAGGAGAGAGAAGAGAGAGAAGGGGGAGAGAGAGAGAAAGGGGGGGAGAGAGAGAGAGAGAGAGAGAGAGAGAGAGAGGAGAGAGGGGGGAGGAGAGGAGAGAGAGAGAAGAGAGAGAGAAGGGGGAGAGAGAGAGAAAGGGGGGGAGAGAGAGAGAGAGAGAAAGGGAGAGAGAGAGAGATTGTAGTGCTTGCACATTTGTCCTCAATGCTCCTCGTGATTTGCACGTGCTCGCTGGGGAGTGTGCGCCCTTGAGTTGTGGCATACAGCTAATGGGTGTGGCACCCACCAGATTTACTGCAGTGCTAACATATGTGCTTTGCTGGGGCTTGCAGTTCCTGGTCCTGATGTGCACACATCATTTCACTTGTAGTGCCTGCACACCCTTGGCTGAAGTGTGGCCAGAAATTGTTTGGGAGCACCAGGGACCACAGGCAGCTGAGGTGCCAGGATGGTGCTCGGCCCATCTGGCCAACTGGCCGTTGGGAAATTTGAATTTGTGGGCGTGTTCTTGCAAGGGAGGTGCTCTAAGCCACCGGCTGGATTCGTCTCCCAGTTCTCCCCTGCCCTCCCCTCCCTTCCCTCCCCTTCTCTCCATGGTGCCTTTGGATCCCATCTAGTGGCAGTTCAGGAAAATTCAAGTACATATTTTGTATTGCCTGGAATATTCACCTACCTTTGTGCCGGGAATGCTAGCAGCAGACTTATCTTGACGTGGGTTTTCTTAAGCAGCCCTGCCCTTATTTAAATTACAAATATGTGACTTGGAAGAAAGAAATGAGAATTTAGCTTTGGAAGTTGAGAGCAAAATTGAAAAGGTACTTTTTCCCCATGGAGAGTGTTCCTAGAACATTACAACATTAAATTTTTATGCAGTTACCTTAAATCTGCTGTGATAGAGTCCTCAAGTAAACCACAATTAACTGAGTTCATTAGTTGAATAAGGCTAGAATTTTTAGGCATTTGGTTGTTTAAAGAGCATTTGTCAAAAATTATTTTTGACATATTTGAATCTTAGTGGATACCTTAAAGTAATGGACTATAGCATAACTTGTTTATTAAGGCCATTCTTGGAATGTTCTAGTAATAGCAGCATAAAAGAGGTGACTGTTTCTAACTCTGATATACATAGGAGAGGGACAGCACATCATTCACCTGAAAGTTGAAGAGATTATTTAGAGACAGGTTTCTTTTTTCTCTAAATCTAGGATGTTTTAAAAAATATAACTTGCTTGTAGAATTTTTGTAACCTCAAAATTTTAATTTTGTTCCCTTTATTAAAATTGGCTTTTTATTATTAGTTAAAACTCTCCCTATCTGTTAAAATTGATGTGTAACTATTTTTTAAAATTCTGTATTTTCCTGCCTAACCCCATGTTCACAACATTTCCTCTTCTTCCTTCACAGACTTAGCTTTGGAATCAAACCCTTCTGATCACCCCAGGGCAAGCACAATCTTCCTCAGCAAATCACAGACCGATGGTAAGATATTTTTCCTCCTGAGAAAAAGCGTGACACGACTATTTTTGTTTTGTATATAATAGAAATTATTAAGAATATTAACACTGACTTAAATTATTCTGCTTTGTCGTGTATCCACTTACCTTAATATGTGATAATGCACTTTCGTTTAATTGTTACTGTTTATTGATAACTCATGGACAGTTAAACATCTTGCCACTTTTTTTTTTTATCGACATTGTTGACCTCATGATTTGATGTGGTCTGTTTCTAAATATATTTCCCTTTCTACAAAGAGCACACATCTTAAAGGTGGATGACAGGGTTTAGGTCAAAGTGAGGTTTCAAGGTTTTACTAGACCTAAACTGAAAAATCGTACAGGGATTGAATCCATGAAATGGATTGCATTTTACACAGTACCAAACGAGACGATCTTATATCTAAATTTATGCTACTCTGAACTTTTAAGTTATTCAAAATTTTCTCCCCTCCACATATGTAATTCCATGCATGGGTGTGTCAGTGCAGACATGCCCCGGGGGTCCCAGGATGTCAGCCTCAGTGTGGCCAGCATTGGGCATTACCTGTGTCCTGTTTCTTTTAGGATGACAATCAGAACTGGAGGAGTTTAGCTACTTTTGCTTGCCTACTTTTTTTTTTTTTTTTTTTTTGGTTTTTGGGTCACACCTGGCTATGCACAGGGGTTACTCCTGGCTCTGCACTCAGGAACCACTCCCGGCGGTGCTCAGGGGACCATATGGGATGCTGGGATTTGAACCCGGGTCGGCCGCGTGCAATGCTTGCCTACTTTTTTATAACCATATGTGATGAAGCTGTTCCAGTCGATCACGACAGTATGAATATAGGTGATGGGTCCATGTGATTTGAAGTCATGCAGCACATTGAAAAGTAGAATGCTGCTTATACTAACGTTTTCCTAGTGTGTGTACTTGGTCTCGTGTCAATGATTTCTGGTTAGGTTTGCTCTATTTCTCAGTTTCTTCCAGAGCTATGGGATGCTCATAGACACTTTGGAGACAGTTAAGAAAGGCTGTCCCCTCCCTTTGCTCGCCAGTTGTAGGTAATGTGTGCCTCTGATTCCTGTCTTGAATTTGGGTTGGGGTGGGGGTGTGGTGGGACGGTTAGGGTGATGGGGAGTGAAGGTCAGTGTTCACCCCAACCTTCTCTGGAACTTTGATTCTTCTGGCTTTTGTTAGAAAAAAATTATCTTGTATATTATAGAGACATTAATTTAGGTTAGCAAATCCAGTTTAATATTAACTTAAGGTAGGTTACTTTTAAGTTGTATAAAGACCCATTGATTTTTTTTAAGTAATTTTAATAGATTGCTAATAAATGCTTCAGGATGCTTCCAGGGTATTCAGTATCTGGCCGGTACCAGGTTCTGAAAGCTGTCAGCAGTTGAATCTTCACAATTTGAAGTAAACTATGTATGAATGTAGACTCAGAAGAATACCACTAAGAGTTAGGATATGTAATAGCTACAGTTTGTCATCTTAAGTGCTCACCTTCCCTAATTTTCACAGGACACCCCTCCCTTTTTGGTCATGTAGAGTCATTTGTACCTAATTTAAAATTTGTGTTAGGTTCAAAAGTTTGGGGAAGGACAGAGTTTTAACTTAGTGATAGAGTTCTTTTCTTGCATATGTGAGACCCTGAGTTTGATTCCCGCAACACAGCAAACAATATATTTTTAATTGAGGTGAGATTGATTTATACCTATATAGTCTCAGAACTATAACTTCACACCTTGACAAATCAGTATCCCACATCATACCTGCCACCAAAGGTCTGGTCACATCCATCACTGTCTAGCTGACCTGTCTACATCTTCTTCTACATTTCCCCTCCTATGTTGTCAGAATGTGAGAATTTTTTTTTTTTTTAGATTTTACTTCATGAACCTCATTTTTACAAGGTGCTTTAGGTGATAAATTTTGATGGAAATTATTTTAAAAATACAGTGGAATTTCATATTGTAATCAATATATCAGATAATTATCAAGTCTATTTTCCTATGACATTTGTGTCAGAATTGATCGGTTAATTTTTTTTTTATTCTTAGTGCGAGAAAAGCGGAAGAGCAACCATTTAAACCATGTAAGTAAACAGTTGAAATATAAGAAGTCTGTAATTTGAATGATTAATGGTGCCATGATTCCTACAGTTACATAATGGACTCTATACAATTAGTGTGGACCTCTTTCTCCAATCTTTAAATTCTCTACTGTTTTCCTCATTATCAGATGTAGCTGGAAAGTTTTGGACTTTCATTTTTAGGTAAAAATGAATTCTTTAAGGGGTTTGACATTTAAGTTAAGGTTCAGTAACCTATTTATGGTATAAAGTTCTGCCTTAATTTTGCTATATTATTTTTATTATTATCTCATACAGACAAATGCAGTTAAGTAGCTCCGTTTGTTTTTCCTGCTTTCATAATTTTAAAAAAATTTCTTGATTGTATTCACCTGCTTTTTTCTAAATGCTTTCCCTTCTCACCCAAATGTAACATTTTGTCACATGCCTATAAGAAGTATTTTATTGAAAATATTTTATTTGCACATCTGTTCTCATTTTTTCCTTGGAGATAAGCCTCCCAGACTTTTGTCATCCTAGTCCAACTTAGAGCTGGTTTTTCCCTAGGTCTGCTCTGTGCCTGTTTTCCTGAGCTAGCTGAAGCCATCTGGAATCTCATATCGCTACCACCTAGTGTTGGATCCCCTCTGTCCTAGATTCTGTGTTTTCCTCTGCCTTGTTAGACTTCCTTTTACTGGAGCACATTTTCCTGAGAAAGGGCACATGGCACAAGTTTTCCAAGATGAAGCTTTCTATTTGATGCATTCCTGTATGATACAGTATAAAATTCTGAGTTGAAATTCATTTTTGCAAGTCCATGCTCTTAACTCTGTTGACATGGTGTGATGAATTACAACCAACTATAGTTATTTTCCCTTGCCTAGTCCTTTCTCTGAAAATCGTTTGATGCCTTCTCTAACCCCGGGATTCTGAAATTTCGTGCTATGGTTTTGTGTGGATGTTTCAGTCTTATTGGAGTAGATGATCTCTCTTCCTCGTGAGATTTTTTTTCTTTTATGTTTCCTCTGTCCCCCTGTCCCCATCCTCCCCACTATCCTATTTTTAGCATGTTGGGCTTCTTAAGGGAGAAGGGTCCCAAATGTATTTTACCTACTGACTCCTTTTCAGAAAAAAGGTTTTCTGAAACTGCATTCTGTTACTGACTGCTGGAAATCTACATCCTTTGAGAAGACAGAGCGCTCCCAGTTGCACCTGAGATCCCATCACCCCCTGGATTGTTCCAGCCCCGCCAGGGTGGTACCGTCCACTTCGGGAAAGCACTGCCTTGACTAATATTCCTGTCTGGACTTCACCTTTTCTTCCCTTTTGTTCTTTTGTTCTGCTTCCTGGGGTTTCATAGACTTTATCCTCTCACTCTCCTTTCATCTACTTGTGTCTCTTATTTTTAATTTAGAGAGGTGTCATTTTTTTAAAAGTATTTAATTATTTCACTGATGTAGTTCCTCATTTTTCTGAGAGTGTTTTCGTTTTTCATTTGCTCCAGAATTTTACCACATTTATCATTCCCTTTTCCCTACTTTGATGCCACTCACTTATTGGAGGCTTCCCTCTTGTGTGACGGGCCCTGGCTATGTCTTAAAAGCTGATTGAAGTACTGTGAGTAAGCAGAATTGTGACGTGTTGAGCTTCATGGCAAGAATTTAGGACCACACTTCAGCTTTCTGCGTTCAGAACCTGCCTTTGATTCTGAAAGATGCTCTGGCTTCCTGGGTCCTGTCCGCGTCACTGAGGGCTGTAGATCAGCTTCCTTTGTTCTTCTGTGTCACTGTCAACACCTTTATATCTAGTCTTTTCAGACATTAAAAACTACCTGCTTTTTTTCCTTTTAATCTTGTTTCACTTTTTTAAATTATTTTTAGGGAAGTAGTTTTATTTAGGAAGAATACTAATCTGAGGAGGATACGGCATTGGCTTTGAGTGCAGCCGACCTAGGTTCAACCCCTGGTAGGAGTAATTCCTAAGTGAAGGGTCAGAAGTAACCCCTGAGTATTGATGGGTGTGTCCCCCCCAAAAATAACAAAATTCAGTAATGAGTCATGTAATGAATCTGAGGTGTTTCTGGCCCATGTTGCATTTCTCCAGCAGAAAAGGGGCCACAAGTGGGAAAAGTATAAGAAGCCCTGCTCCGGAGAGTTTTCCTTTGTGGAAAATGCCTATTTTTAACATGATGATAGTCTTTGAAAGGCGGAGAGGAAATACTTGCAGTCTACCACATTTACTCAAACTTAGAATCTATATTGAAAGTTTAAGTATAAAAGTTTTTAGGTTTTTTTTTTTTTTTTTTTTTTTTTGCTTTTTGGATCACACCTGGCGATGCACAGGGGTTACTCCTGGCTCTTCACTCAGGAATTACTACTGGGGGTGCTCAGGGGACCATATGGGATGCTGGGATTCGAACCCGGGTCGGCCACGTGCAAGGCAAATGCCCTACCCGCTGTGCTATCGCTTTAGCCCCTTAAGTATAAAAGTTTTAATGCAGCATATTAAGATTCATATAGTATTTTTGCTTTTAATTGATTGATGTATTTCCCTTTCTTGCAAGACCTTGATTCCGAGTTCTCTTAAGGGCCAGCAAGATAGTATTGGGGCTTAAGGCTTTGCCTGCATGGGAAGCCATTTCTATCCCCAGTCCTGCAGATGGCCCCCCAGGCACCGCCAGGGGTCATTCCTGAGCACTGAGCCTGGGATAGTTCCTGGAATCACCCCTGCACACCCCAAAGAATTTTGTTCAAACCACAGTCTTAGCGTATTGTTTCATTATTGTGCAACGTAAGTAGTTTTTCATTAACGTGTAAAGTGTTTGAAACTTTTTAGTTACTATAAGCTGCTGAGTGTTGGGAAACATGAAAAACTTGACTTGTGTAAAAGGGCAGAGGAAAGAGTTTTGTTAATGGATTAAAATAAAAGTAGATTAAAATAAAAGTATAGTAGGAAAAACAGGGAAAATCCGTGCATGGCGCAGGATTTCCACCTTTGATGATAAGGTTTGTGTAATGACTTCAAAGACTGCCAGGTATGATTATTTTCTACGGTTTGTCATTGTAACTAAGTTTCTAAATAACTCCCTTTTCTTAAGATTACAGACATGCATTTAGCTTCTCATTAGTGGTGAATTAATAAGGTTAAATATTGTCTGATCTAATGACCAACTGAAATGATTTCTACTAGAACTATACAGTTGATATTATTTTTTAAAATTAATTTTTGAATTAAGTATTTGCATTTCATACTTTGTTTGTTTGGTATAATTAACTGAGGCAGTGAGCCAGCAATTTTAGTTTTAATTATAGATTGCTGTCTTAAATTTTCAAGCAAGATGAGGGCAAAGTAACCTGCTGGAAGGTGTCTGTTTTTCACCCTCTGATGAAATGAAGATCCTTGACACTGAAAAGTTTGAAATGTAGAGCATAGGGTGGACTTAAGGAGTCCTTTTTTTGGATCTGACTGGTAGGCTTTAAGTAGTTTATTCACTAAGGCAGTGCCCGTAGGACTGTAAGACCTAATTGACACTTTTTAATGCTTTAATATTTTCAAAGATCTACCCAGTATGCACTCAGAAATATTTTAAATTGAAAATGGAAGCAAATATTAATTTTTTTTAATTTTTTTTCTTTTTGGGTCACACCCAGCAATGCTCAGGGGTCACTCCTGGCTCATGCACTCAGGAATCACCCCTGGCGGTGCTCAGGGGACCATATGGGACGCTGGGATTTGAACCCGGGTCGGCTGCGTGCAAGGCAAACGCCCTGTGCTATCACTCCAGCCCTGGAAGCAAATATTAATGTCCTACCAGCTAGTCTATATTTGATAGTTTCCTTCCTAATTTTTTTAATTTCCCCATTCTATAGGCTTTTGATAGAATTGATTTTTTGGTTTAGTATATGTCATATTATGCCCTAACAGTAGTGACCTTAAGAGACCTTTATCCATTTAGAATAAAGGTATTGAATGAGGTAATTTTTTTCATGCTATATTATTTTAAAATTCTGGAATAAATTAAGCATTACCTGAATTATGTAGGAGCACATCAGAGTTTTAGATAAAATAATTTTCAATTTCAGGGATAATTTAGTTCTCTAAGTAGTATGAAGCTTTTTTTAAAAAAGATGACGTTCTAGAATAAGTGACTTCACAGTAAAACACATGAAATAAGCAAATACCACATGGGATATTTGATAATTGGCCTCTGGACTTTACTGCTCTGGATTTCAAAAAGTATCGACTAGTGGGAGAGTAGTAGCTTGGTTAAACTTTTATATTAGTAGGAAGGAAGGCTTACCTGAATTTGTTTTTTAAAAAAACAGAAACACTAAATTTGGTATTCTTTAAAGTTGCATGTTAGTATTTTGACTTCTTACAGTGACTTGAATTTGTTTGCCAGACATTTACTGGAAGAGAATATCCTACCAGAGTTAAGTCTGTTTTAGCATTTGACTATGGCTGCATTCTTGAACTTTGGCAAATAAGTGGATACTTCTAAAGTGTTAAAGAGAGTGTATTCTCTAGAGGGACTCATAAAGTTCCTTGTCACCTCTCTAGTACTACGGCAAATAAAAATCTCATGAATCTGTGTGTGGCAAGATTTGCCTCTCCAATGTAACCGATAAGTAATATGTGAAACCCTTTTGTACTCATGATTTGTTCCAGCCTTTGTGCACAGCTACTGGAGTTAGGAGTAGACCTCCCTCCTGCCCCCAGAAGCTCACTCTCTTAGAGGGATACCTGCAAGCAGCTTAGTATCACGTCACCAGTTAGTCATCTGCAAGTGTGCAGAAAGAGAGGGACTTTGTGGCTACTGGCAAAGGCATTTTAGAGGTTGTTGAAAAGGAAGCTTGCTGAGGCAAGGAGGAGACCTAGCCGCCCGCTGGTTTCATTCTTGAGCACCCTGCCGTACAGCCGTACATGCCTGTGGCTTGGCTAGGGTCATGTGTCTCGCTCTCTTCTTAACTAGAAGTGTGATTCACTGCAACAAAATGCTCTTGTGTCACTATCTTATGTAAATCATCGGGCTTTATTGTAATCAAATACTAAGAATAGAACATTTTATTACTTAAGTAAAAACCCGTCTTCTAAACTTTAAAGTGTTATAAAGGGAGTTTATTATACCTAGGTTTGATTATAGCTACTGTATCCAGGGCAGCATTTTATATCTCATTACACTATGGGTTTCCCGTAGAGCTGCACCTGATCTCACACCGCATTTCATGGAGTGTAAGAAAAATCTTAATGCTTTATCGTTTGACATTTTAACCAAGGAAAAAACACACTTTTCTAGGTTTAACTTACTGTGACTTCTTCTATTTCCCTTCCCCTTCAGGTATCTCCAGGGCAGCTTACTAAAAAGTATAGCTCATGCTCAACAATATTTCTAGATGACAGCACAGTCAGCCAGCCTAATCTTAGAACCACAATAAAATGGTGAGTACAACTAGGTTGCCGAAGGCTGAGTGACAGACCCCTTACGCTAAAAATATCCTAGACATACGTGGTCATTTTAGTCATTTTGATTGTCCTTTCCAGTGATCAGGGCTTAGAAACTGGTGTCAACTCTATATTGATTTCAAGGATCTAAATATGAATTTTTAGTTTCCATTTTAATCTTAGAGTGCATGGTAGAAGGAAAAGCCAGTTAGCAAATAAGAAATCCCTGGAAAAGTATACCTCATTTTTGTTGCATTTCTGATATTAAGATATTATTGACCATGATGAGGAAAATAGGTGCTTTTAGTTGAATATATGGGGGGAGAAGGGGGCGGGAATTCAAAAATTCTCTGCTGTAGGTCTTACACAATGACTGCTACTTGGGAAGCTCCTCTTGAATGAAGGAACAGCATGTCCCCTACTGGCACCAGGTTGCATTTGCACTTTTATCTTTAATCCCATTGTCATCCGTTTGCTCATTGATTTGCTCAAGTGGACAACAGTAACATCTCCATTGTGAGACTTGTTACTGTTTTTGGCATATCGAATACGCCTCAGCTAGCTTGCCGGGCTCTGCCACGCGGGCGGGATATTCTCGGTAGCTCGCTGGGCTCTCCGAGAGGGATGGAGGAATCGAACCCAAATTGGCCGCATGCAAGGCAAACGCCCTACCCACTATGCTATCGTTCCAGCCCTTATCTTTAATATGTGTATATATATATATATAAACATATATATCTTTAAATATCAATTTAATTGGATTTTGCCAGATTTTCATTATATACTCCCCCACCACCCTTACTTATTGTTTCTGTATGAAAAGTCACTTCTCCTTCCTATCCTCCAAAGAGGGTGGCAAATTGATAAGATAGTTTTAAGGAACAAATTTTTAAACTTAATTTATTTCTTTATGTATGAAACGTGTCCAGCTGAGGTTTTAGTTGATAAATGTTAAATTTTATGTAGGCATGTGTATACAGCTCCCAGAACGGATGCCAGTTCATAGTACAGAAGAAAGACAGAGAGGAGAAAAGGGGAAAATGACATTTTGGAAACAGCCCTGGTTGGATTTGATAATTAGGGCAAACATGTTCCTTAAGTCCTGGGAGCACCTCACAGTCCACAGTTGGGAATGCACTTTCAGAGTACGTTAGGCCTGGGGAGATAGCTCGTGCTTGGGAGGCGGGGGCTTCCGGCCAGATCCTCAAACACCACCATGAGTGTGTCTCAGGCATCAAAAAGGGTGTGCTCTAAAAAAAACCCAAACTAAACAGAACATCCTAAGAATGCCTTTCGGGCTGATTCAAGGGAGAGCGAGAGGAGAAGAGAGAGAGCAAAATGCTGAGCTTCCTGATGTGTTTGGGCTGCCCACGGAGCATTACTAACATCTCCTTGCAGTACGAGTGTTTACCAGTGCAGAATTTGGGAAGTGCCACTTGAAAATATCAGTGTCCTTAACCCTTAATTTACTTTTTCAGTGTTAAACTTTAATCAGCTTCATTTTGTTTCTAATGTGTCATCTTTTTTTTTCTTTCTTAAAGAAAGAGCTTTAATTAAAGACAATAACCTTTAAAAAGAACAAATTCACCATCTTAGAAGGAATCATTTCTCTGTCACGTAGGACAGTTGACAAAATGCATTTTAGCCAAAACTGAGCCCCCAAACAAAGCTGAAGTCCTTAGCTTTAGCACCTTTCAAGTAGTTGATACTTTTGTTTGTTGTATGAGCCGGACCCAGTGGTACTCAGGGGCTATTCCTGACTCTGTGCTCAAGAATCACTCTTGGTGGTATTCAGGGGGAGTATATGCAGTGCCAGAAATCAAACCAGAGTTGGCTGCATGTGAGACAAAAACTTTAATCCATGCCCTGTCTATCCTGCCTCAGAACTTTTATTTTTTATTTGAATATTTTTATTCAGCTAAGACACTAAATCCATGGGTTAAAAAACACTATTTCACTTTGCCAGTATTCCCAACTTATTTGATAAATTTTGGGGGCTGGAGAGATACTTGTTTGTGGTTGACTTGGCCCTACATATGGTCCCCAAGTACTGCCAGAAGTGATCTGTCAGCACAGAGCCAGGAGTAAGCCCTGAGCACTGCCAGGTGTGATTCAAAAGTCAAAGGAAAAAGAGGCAGATACTGTTGTTTCAGTATCAATTCAAATGTAGTTAGTTTTCAAGTTTAATCATGCTCAGAAAAGTAGTTTATTTCCTCCCCCCAAGTTAGTTTAATTTTTGGCAGTCCAATAAATTTGACTTTGCTCGAATAGTTTTAAAAATGATTATTCGGTACATTTACTTCTGGTAAAATAAAACGTTACTGAAAAGATTAATAGGACAGATGGGCTTTTAGGAGTGATTGTGGAAAGTGTTTATTTTGGAGTAGTGGTCTGTTGTTCCCAGTGGGGTGGATGGCTTATTAAAATCATCTTGGCAACTTTTCCCGAAACATCTTCGAGCACATGCATTCTGTTTGGTAAGTGGAGGAAGAAGGTGGGGCATGATTTTATGTCCAGAGAGAGCATCTTGGGTATATCCGCTCATAGCCCTCGCTCATTCATTGCAAACCTGGCTGCACCTTTGAAACCCCTTCGAGGGCATTCAAAACAGCGCTGCAACCCAAGTGGTGGGTCTGATACTGTTTCAGCCGTGAGCCTCTCAGGTGGAGATGCTTCCTGTCTCTGGTTGCAGCCAGCAGTTTTGACAGCCCCTTCCGTGAGGCGGCTGAGAGAGAGAACTGCTCTGATTCTGGGCGGGATTTGAGCGAGTCACTCTGAAGCCCGGCGTCCCTTACCTGTAAAGTCAGTTGTTGAATTAAATGTTACTTAAGGTCCAGAAGTCCTTTTCAGCTTATAACTTTAAATTTTATGACTTTAAATCAATTTGAAGATGAAGCTGAAGCACTATAGAAGTATCCATCTTTATGTTAATAACTCTAAAGGCTTTATTACGCGTGCTAGTAGCCTGTAAACCTACTTAGAAATTCAGATTTGCCTTCCCTCAGTTATTTCGAGCTTTGTCGTAGACCCTGAAGGTAAAGAGCAGCTGCATAACTTAATCAGCAGAACTCATTTGTTGCAACATCTGCATATAATATCTCTGAATAATGTAGGAATTTAGTAACGTAGAGAATGAGGATTTATATCTGTTCATTAACATACCCTCTAATTTGAAAATTCCTGCCATTAGTATACTAGTATTATTCTGTTGCATTGTTTGCATTGCTTTTATTTCAGGGTAGAAATATTAGACATATTGTGTATTATATTCCTAGTATATCATAATAGTAGACACTTGATTTTGTGGATACATATATTTGCTATTAAATTTTCTCATATATAAAATTGATTTTGGATTGCCTTTTTTGGATATGTATATCCAAAAAATATATACGTAAGAAATATATAGAACACATCTGCAGTTTATTTTTAGGAAAGTCATGGGGATTGGTAAGTAGATGGATAGTGAAATTAAAGCTAATGAAAGAATAGTCCAAACAGCTCTTTTTAAAGCAAGCACAGTACTGCTTTCCTGTTTAAATGTGTGCATGTGTACAACTAGGTATGCTGTACGGGATGAATGGTACCGTGGGTAGAAATCAGATGACAAGGGAAATAAATAATTCATATATTTTGTTAACCAACCAAATCTTCAGATAGCATATCACCTAACACTTGGGGTCTTCTTTTTTGGCCAGAAACCAAAAAATCAAACCCAAAGCAGCACCCATGTGGACTTCAGGACTACCATGATAAAATGAATTGTTACAAACTTTTTTTTTTTCCCTCCACAGTGTGACCTTAGCAATATATTACCACATAAAGAACAGGTGAGCACTTTTTAAACATGTCTTGTTATTCTAGCTCATTAATTTGCAAGGTAACCCATTTAGTGTTAGGTATTAATAGTGTTTTTAGTACAATATTGAAGTGTAAATCTTTTTTGTTTGTTTGTTTTACAACTCAAGTTATTGAATATCCCCAAAAGTATGTTTACAGGAATTATGTTGATATCTACTGTATTAGAAATTTAAATCGAGAATTTAAAAATTACCCATTGTCTGCGGAAAAAGGGTTTCTTTAAGATCTGACTTAATGAAAGAAAGCTGATAGTTGTATCTACTTTTTTGTCATTTGCAATCTCCTCAGTAAGTACTTTGGAGGAAATAATATGATGTCATGTCCGATGCAAGTATCTTTTGGGAAAGGGGTAATTTTAAAACCTTCAAAGATAATCCTTGATATTCTGATACTGTACTGAAAGTTTCTCAGTGAATTTCAGTGGTATTTTAAGTCCTATTAATGAATTTGTAGTATACCACTGATGAGCTTCCTTACTGTATGGGTCGTGTACCAGTGTTTGATTTTATAATATATTATACATTAGTCATTTGCTTCACATTTCTTCATACATTGTCAAGAACATTATTGCTATCAACACCAATCTTATTAGAAAACTTTTTTTTTGTTTTCTTTTTTTTATAATTTATTGATTTTTTTAATTAGTGAGTCACAGTGAGGGTACAGTTACAGATTCACACATTTTCATGCTTGTTTTACCCTCATGCAATGTTTGATAGCCCATCCCTCCAGTATTCATTCTCTACCACTTATGAACCCAGTATCCCTCCTACCCCCCCCATCCCATCACCCCCACCCCACTCTGCCTCTGTGGCAGAGCATTCCAATTTGTTCTCTCTTTCTCCTTTTGGGTGTTGTGGTTTGCAATAGGGGTATTGAGTAGCCATCATGTACAGTCACTAGTCTACTAGAAAACTTTTTAAAAACAAAATATCATGACTCTATCAAGCTCAGAGTAGAAGGTTGTAAAAGTGGCTGAATCACAGCAATACTGCAGTCTGCAGAAATGCTTAGTGCCTACTTTCTATTTACCCTTTCCAAAAATGTAAAAGGAGGCTCAGGGTTTAATGACACTATTCTTTTTATTGCTTTATCCAGGACTTCTTCAGTAGAGCAGAAAGGTTTCTTACATACACATGGTAACAGTGCAGAGTAGAAAGTCGAACAGTACAGTTGGGTCCCGCTGCCTAGCTTCATGCTCCGGCCAGCAGCGGGCCCTGCATTTGCTCTTAAGAGTGACAGCAAATCTGAAAACAGTGCCAAAGCAGAGCCTGTATTTGCATTCCCATAAGAGTAGTTTTGACTTCAGAGGTCTCCTGAGGAAGGTTCAGGAGAATTCCAGAGACCCACAGGCCATCCTACTGGAAAAGCAGTGCTTATGTAAGTGAACAGAATGTATTCATGCGGGGGAGCTTTAAAACAATGGCCCGATGCCTTTGAAAAATAACGACAATTCTGTTTTTAATATACACAACTTAAAATTAGCATGCATGATAAGTTGATAGAGAGCCAAAGGAAAAACGATTCTCCTCTTCATATTCATTAAAGTTTCTAAGGCTTTCCTGCCCACCATTACTGCTTTATAAAATATCCTTGTGTTCCACTGTGATTTTAGACAAGCAAAAATGTACTTGATTTACTGATGGTGCCTGAGAGGGGGAGGATCATGGTTGACAAGGCAACTCTGATGGCTCGTTCTAGAAACCACTTCACAGAAGTTAATGTGCTGAATGGAAGGAGGTCAGGGAGAAGGGCTGGAGCATGCGCCTTGCATGCTGGGGACTGTGTCTGGCCCCCCGCAGGGTTCTCCCCCAGCATCGCTGTGGTGACTGCTGAGGGCTACAGTGGGAGTCATCGTCATCAGACCAGAATGCAAAAGAAAATGTTAAACTGCTTTGTTGAAAATCAAGCTTGACCCCTTCATTCCCCCCTCTCTACTTCCAGTAGATAGTATACTAAGAGAACTTTTCTTGAATTAATCTTTCAAATGCACATTCTTATTTTATAGGGATGCAAATAGATCCTTGGATATTTTTGATGAGCGATCACATCCACTCACAGTAAGTGCCAGTTTTATTAAAGTTGTAGTTGGGTTTACTGCATGTTGGTTGACTTTGAGATTAATTACTAGGAAAAAATTACTCTCTCCAGCTTGAAGTCTGAATCATCTTCCTTTAAATGATCAAGTCATTTTACAAAAAGTGTTATATAAGGGAGATAACAGTAAGGACTGTATTGCATCTTGAGCTAAGGTAGAATGCAACCAAGTAGCACTGTAGTACTGGAAGACTGTCTTCCTTTTGTTTATCGATTTGCTCGATCGGGCACCAGTAACGTCTCCATTGTGAGACTTGTTACTGTTTTTGGCATATCGAATACACCACAGGGAGCTTGCCAGGTTCTGCCATGCGGGTGGGATACTCTTGGTAGCTTGCCAGGCTCTCTGAGAGAAATGGAGGACCAAGTAGAAAAATTTTTTTCCTTTTCTTTTTTTTTTTTTTAATTCAGAATTTTAAAACCTCTATATAAAAGAATTCAGAAAACCATATTTTCACTCAGTCCTGACAGTGTTTCCACATCTGCAGGTTCTCTGGAGCCACCTGTGGCTGCTGACTGAGTGGGACAAGCAGTGTCTTTAGAGTTTTGTGGTACAGGAAACTGAAATGGTTTCCAAAGTCGATTATAGAAAAGTGTGACACATGGTAATCAACAAGACTTTGAGCCTAAAAATAGTTTACATTTGGATAGAATTCTAGAAGGCAGGGAGATGGAAAGGAACATGCATAAATTTTCTGAGTTTTTTGCCTCTATTTTTCTGCCATGAATGGTGGTTGGTACTGAATCTCCGTGGGGTTGTTACTTGATTTCATGCTCGTGGTGCCAAGGATCAGTTACCCATGTGTCTTCCATGAGGGATATGCACTCTGTCACTGGGCTCCATCCCTGGTGTGAATCATTATGGTATTTTAAGATTCCAGTTTATATTTAAAAGACTGAAAGATTTGTCACCCAAGAAAAATTAGTTTTTCGGGGGAATGTGGGTACATGTGTGAAGACTTGCTATCTTTAGAGTTCTTGTGTTTCTATTCAATGGGTATTTATAATGTTTATTCTTCTTTCAGCAAGAAAAGGTTCCAGAGGAATACTTTAAGCATGACCCTGAGCACAAATTTATTTACAGATTTGTCCGTACTCTTTTTAGTGCTGCACAGCTAACCGCTGAATGTGCAATAGTGACTTTGGTAAGATTTTCTTTTCTTTCACAACATCTTTAGAAATTCCTGGTCTTATGCAGGATATGGTCTATTGTTCAAATAAAAATAAGTTCTTGAAAGGATCATTGGAATTGCTTTAAGAAAAAACTATCCAAGTGGAATATGCATTCAGACTTCATCATTGTGGGGCAGGAGATAGTAGAGGGGTAAGATAAGGTGCTTGCCCTGCATACGGTCCACCCCAGTTCAGTTCCTGAGCACTGCCACGAGTGACTCTCAGGCATGGAATTGGGAGTAGATCCTGAGTCACCACCAGGTGTGGTCCAAAATCTCTGGGAAAAAAAATTTTTAAATCATAATGAGTTTACATGTTGCCATTACTTTTTTTTTCCATGACAAAACAATTGCTGTTAAAGGTAGTAAGTAAGTGAGACTTTGGGTTTCTCTTCACATCTCAAGATATGCATGCACACACAGTGCACACACGTACATGCATCCAAGTTGTACTGTTTGGGTAGGAAGGGCTGGTAACAAGCCATCCGGCCCAGGGGAGCAGAGGGTATGAGCCGAGACCGGGCCACACTCCCAGGTAATTCTTATGTGTGTCCTGGTTGAGAACTAAGACCCTAAACTCGCTGTTCCTTGATTGGCAAAGGTTACCCGATCTTTGCTGTACTCTTGTGCCCATGTGGGGAGTGGCCCAGGATTATCTCTAGTGCTGGTAGTGCTTCAAAGATTTCCCAGCTAGCCTGCTAAGCTACCTCTTTAAGACCCTCTGTGTTATACAGAATTCCTGTAGTAAAATTTTTATCAGTTTCAATAATAAATTCTGGTCAAATGAAGTGATTTGCTTTTTTTTTTTTTAATTTCTCCTTAAGTAAACCTATAGGGGATAAGCCAAATGCATGGTCTGGAAGGAAAGAATACTTAGGCCAGTGCCTGTCCTTGTAGTAACCTGTTAGGTTCCAGAGACAAGGACCCTTTCTGAGCACCTCAGACCCTGGCCTTCTCAGGCACCACTGACCATCTGGGTGCTCAGAGCCTGCTGGGGGAGAGGCAGGGGCGGCCTTCCATGCAGAGAGCTCAGGACCGCAGGAAAGAGAGAGTCTGGGCTGCTGAGATCAGATTCTAGTAGACAAACTAATAAGTTTGAATGATACAGGTTTCCCATACATTTCAACGGTAATTTTTGGAGTCGAAACATTATTACCATTCATTTATATGGGGAAAAAAGGTTGCATGTTCCCAGGCACCTTCTCTCCCTGGCCCCCCCTCCCCCCAAAGAAAACCAACATACTAAATCATACCAAATAGGAATGTTCTACTTCTGGATTTCAGGAGAAACCCGTACCTGTGAGACTGTAGACTGGCAGTGTCTAGTAATCACTTGGCTGTATGGAATTTGGAGCTCACGAATCTGAGTTAGATGTAGAGAATGAATCCGGAAAAGGTGTGTAGAGTAAATAATGGATAGAAGCTTGAGCTGGGCTGCCAGCACATAAGGAAGACATAGCTGGAAAGTGGTAGGAAAGCATCTGGCGGAGAAGAGTGAGAAGCCAAGATAAGAGGTTTAGGGAAGAGAATGTGGTCACAGTACGGGCTGCTGCAAGAAATTGCTCATGCCGTGAGTCCCCACTGAATCCACCGCATCTCTATTCTGATTCTGGGGCTAGAGGAGAGAACATGTGGGATAAAGTTCTTGTCCAATAAAGTTTATGTTCCAGTGAGAGAGATGTGATTTTTTTTTTTCAAAAATGTGTTGTTAAGTAGTGGTAAATGCCTCGAAGATGAGGCAGAGTGTGGGGACCGAGTGTTTAGAGCACATTGCTTTTTCGAGAGAATGATCAGGAAGAACCTATTTAAAGAGGTGCAGGGGACCTCTCCAGGCAGTAGGGACAGTTACAGACTCCAGCTCTGTAATCCAGGCGTGGGGCAGGCTGTGTGTGTGGTCAGAGTGTGGGATGAGAACCAGCACAAAGGGCGAAGGCCACAGGCGGGCAGTAGGAGACATTGTGGGACCTCAGAGCTTGCAGGCTATGCAGGAAGGCGGGAGTCAACTTCAACTTTTAAGGGGAACCTTTGGTCAGTCTTTTTTTTTTTTTTTTTTTTTGCTTTTTGGGTCACACCTGGCAATGCACTGGGGTCATTCCTGGCGATGCACTCAGGAATTACTCTTGGCGGTGCTCAGGGGACCATATGGGATGCTGGGACTCGAACCTGGGTTGGCCGCATGCAAGGCAAATGCCCTACCCGCTGTGCTATCGCTCCAGCCCCACCTTTGGTCAGTCTTGAGCAGAGAGTGTGAGGTGCTTTCCCTTAAGTAGCGCCCTTCCCCGGCTGCTTCGGGGGAGACTGGAGCCGGAGCAGCTGGCAGCAGAGACAGTGATCCTGCACCCAGTGACAAAGGGGAGTCCAGGCGAGAAAGCACATTCTCGGTGAAGCTTGAGGGAGAGCCCAGTTGCCAGGGAACGGAAGTGTGGCGTCCAGCCGCTAGGGCAAGGCAGGCCTGGGATGGAGAGCTGAGGTGAAGAGCTGTGCCGGGTATGTGCAGAGGCACCGAAGGCCTTGGCAGGAGGGTTTCAGTGGCGCAGAGCAGCCAGGGACAGACTCAGGTGCATCGGGGCCTCCGTGGAAGATGAAAAAGCAGCATCAGTGTGAGCAGAGTGAGAGGAAGCGCTCCGGGGCAGAGGGAGTGCTGAGGAGCCATGTGAACACTGCCGTGATGGGGGAGTCTCTGGCAGGGAGGGGCCCAGGAAGTGTCCAGAAATACCGTTGCTGCAGCTGTATTCCGAAGCAGTGGGACGAGTCGGCTTCACTGAGAGAAGAGTCAGCTTCAGTGAGAAGAGCGGCCAGTTGCGCTGACAAGCCGAGAAAGGGGGTGTAAATGCCTGATCCTCAGTACTTACTGAGACGCATCCCCACTTTGCCAGTGAAGGTGACAGCAAGTGCCAGTGTGGTAGGAGTCCCTCTAATTCGCCCCATAAAGTAGTCAGACTGCACAGAAAAGTTCACCTTTAGGGTGCCTGGGAGCACGGAGACTGGAGACGGAGAGCAAAATTTCACTAAGAATGTCTCGTGCAGTAATTATTTGTTTTTGGAAACAGTTGAATTTTGGAGAGCATGCAAGTCTTAAGCTATTCTGATAACCTGCAGACAATAATATTTGTTCAAATTCTTTCTTTGTCAGAACTTTATTTTCAAAGAATATTTGACATTTGATTGCATGTAAAAGAAAATCAAGAAATTACCTCAGAAGCTGCGTGGCCAGTTTAGAGCAGCCCCACCCTTGCAGCTCTGTCTTTGCAGATTCTTTAATTCACAAGTGAATTCTTACAGAATGGCCATAGAGGAGTGGAAACTAGGGGCTAGGGGTGACCTACTCCTTTTGTATGAGTGTGTGTTCCGTAAAAAGGTGCTGAAAATGGGAGAACTTCACCCTTGACCGAGGCCTTTGGAAAGACAGGCCTCCAGCGCCCCCATCTGTACTGTGTGTCTGCTGTACTCCACAGCAACCACTGGGAGGCGCTCTTGTCTACCAGTTTTTCAGTTCAAGCTCCTGCCACTACTTTCTGAGAAAAGGAAAGAAAAATGTGCTCAGTATGATTAAGAACTTAACTGTCTCGAATATCATGTGAAGTTATTTCTATAACTACCAACCATGTCTGGTCCAGTGTGTACACAGGCGTTCAGGTATTGAAAACACTGGGCCTGGAGATGTTGCTCTTTCTAGCAGGGCTAGAATAACAGTACCTGTCTTCCCGGTGCCCTTTGCTGAGACTCATTCCTGTGACCAAACAAAATTGAGCTGGGAATTCACACGGGCCGCAGGATAGTCAAAAGAAGCACACTAATTTAAAACCCGGGCTTTGGCTGCCCAGGTAGTCTCAGTGGAACCTAAAGTATAAACGGCATGCCAGAAACAGATTAAATTTGTCTTTCCTAACAGTTCTTAGTATAGTCCTTAAACTGAACTAAAATCAAAGAGAGGTGTTCTGCTTTTTGCAGGTTTACTTAGAAAGACTTTTAACGTATGCTGAGATTGACATTTGTCCCACTAACTGGAAAAGAATAGTTTTGGGAGCCATTCTTCTTGCCTCCAAAGTTTGGGATGATCAGGCTGTCTGGAATGTGGACTACTGCCAAATCCTCAAGGACATTACAGTTGAAGACATGTGAGTTTGTGAACTTCCTAATCATTTTTTCAACCTCATTTGCTTCCATAAGGTTTACATCTTAAAAAAAAAAAATTTAAGTTACATTGTATAGTTACACTGTAATAGGCATTAAGGCACTTTTTTTTCTAATCAGCTGTGATCTAACAATTCATACTCTTAACTAATCCAGATGTTGTTATAATCTGTTTGATAAATTTAAACGTTATTTTTTTTTTTTTTTTTTTTTTTTTTTTTTACTTTTTGGGTCACACCCGGCGATGCACAGGGGTTACTCCTGGCTCTGCACTCAGGAATTACCCATGGCGGTGCTCAGGGGACCATATGGGATGCTGGGAATCGAACCCGGGTCGGCCGTGTGCAAGGCAAACGCCCTACCCGCTGTGCTATCGCTCCAGCCCCTTAAACGTTATTTTTATGATTTCTGGCAAACATTTTACAAGCTCATTGTCAAAACCACATAATACCTGAAATATTTTCGTGGATTTCTTAAAGCTGCCATTCCAGTCTGCTTTTAAAGGGCACACATCTGGCCTTGAAATCAGTGTTTGGGTCACTGTTTAAATGGTCTTAGGGCCTCGAGGCTATCGAGGCTATCGAGAGAGAGGAGTTACAAAGTCTGCGGGAGTCAGACATTGTGTATTGGGTTTTGCCAGGTTTCCTCCTTTCTATTTGATATTCTATTGTTCCAGAAGCTATGAAACAAAAAGTAGCACATCTCCAGATTTCAGCTCCCCATACTCCCTTTTGTCCCTCCCTATTAACTTGTAGATATCTAGAAGTAGGTGATCTGCAACCATGTCAGCACTTTGTGGGGCCTGCAGTTAGGCTAGAGGATGCTTGCCACAGAGGGCAGGCAGCATGCTGACGTTAGGGTAAAGCACCAAACTTCTCAAGGGTTTTTCTCCAGCCATCCTGGCTGCTATGAAGGCCCTGGCGGGTCGGGGCGTGAGTGAGCCCAAGAATCTATTTTCAGCAGACTCTCAACTCTGTGATTTACAGTGAGATTGTCTTTGTGAGTCTCATCTTAGGAAAATGTTGAAGAACATTTGATTATATTGAACAGCGTAGGAGAATCCAAATAATGGGAGAGGAAAAAAAAATGGTGGGAGGAGACAGAGGCAAAAATTTGTGTTGGTTGCCTTTGCCCATTATGTGGACCTTCGTTTAGAATTAGTAAAATGCATAGTTGCAACTAAAATGAGGATACGTGTAAGTGAAGGTGCCAAAGCTGTCAGCATGGCTTTTGGTGAGAATGGTCAGTGATGATGGTGTGAATTCAGTGGTCGTGGTGATGTTGCTGACATCCATTTTAGCAAACAGTGTGATGAATAGAAATACTGTTGGAAGTTGAAGGGACCAGAGCGATAGCACAGTGTGGGGAGGGGGGGCACCTGCTTGCATGCGGCCAACCTGGCTTCAATCCCCGGCACCTCATGGATTCCAGGAATGATTTCCTGAGTATGGAGCCAGGAGTAACCCCTGAGCATCGCTGGGTCTGGCCCCCAAACTAAGAAATGAAATTAAAAATTCAATTTGTTATCGCTTCTTGGCCTTTTGTGTCAAGTGTGGAAGGTGAAGGTGCTTTAGTAATTTTGATCATCATTGTCGTAAGTTCCAAGCTGATTCCTTGAAGGAAGGAAAATTTGTGATTGAGCACTGGCCCCCACGATGATGGCAACTGAAGTTTTCTCCAAACCTGCAACTAATGTGGCTGGGACTTAGTTATCACATCCAAGAGCATGCAGGGAAAAGTGTGGATTTCACAGAGGCTCACCCCAGGAAGATTGGTGGCAGTGTCGATCTACAAGCCTAGTCCTAACCAGTGCTTTTGTGGCCAAACAGAAACACCGGGAACTCTGTTTATAATAGACGGCTTTTGTTTGTAACTGGAAAGCATTACAGCCAAGTGTTAAATACACATTTGTCTCACCCCCTGCTGCTGGACTGTAATTCGTAATGGCCTCATTTTGACTCCAAGCTCAAAATTGGGTGTCTTGTTACCTTTTTCTTGAAAGTTTCTAAAATCTTTGTATCTTTATTATTTCATATACACACAGATATATTGCCCTTCAAAAAAATAATAAGCTAAACTGAGTAGCTGCTATTTAAAAAACTTGCTGTGTCGGTAAATGGTATGCTATTCAGCCATCTAGTCATTTATAAAACAACAAAAAGCCCAGAAGATGCATATTCTGTAGGCATAATGCTTTTCTTCAGTGATTAAATCTCTATTAATGGACATGTTAATCCTATGAAGCACTGTATTTCTACACAATTAAAATGTATTACAGGAGGAAATATAAAAGGGATGGTGGAGTGCATTTATGCCTTTAGCAAATTAGGTCCTGATTAGCTGATTATCAAAACATTATCTGATTTACATTTCTATAGACTTATAGCCATATGAGCAGGAAATTAATTTCAGTGATAGGTTCTATTGGGCTTAGAGTTCAACAAAATGAAAAAACCTCATCTCCTCAGACTCTGGCTGTTCTCTGTACGGGAGAACATTATGCGTTTGTTTTGATCTATTCAATGGAAAAGAGACATCAAAACCTTAAAAACAAGAAGCCAACTCCATTCTCAAAATGTTTTAAAGGAGTTAACTGAAAGTAGTAAGGTTTATTTTAATTTAAATTTATTTACTTAAAAATGTGCAAGTCACAGCTATTATAGTCAAGTAGCAAAGCTCTGCTTCTAGCATTTTCCTGCACATGGTCGTGTGTGTGTGTGTGTGTGTGTGTGTGTGTGTGTGTGTGTGTGAGAGAGAGAGAGAGAGAGAGAGAGAGAGAGAGAGAGAGCTGCCACATTCTGTTTGGCAAGGGGTGGTTGGTAGATGTTGCTTTCCCAGCGTGGCAGAGACAGGTTTCAATCCAAAGCTCTCCAAGAGTCCCATCGTAAAGTAGGTATAGTCTAGCCGAGTCGTCCCTCCTCGATGTCCCTGCCTTGCAGAGGTATAAGGAGCGCATCCCATCCTATCTGTCAATGGCAGTTTCTCCCCCTGGCAGATTAAGAAGAGAAACTTGCGTTGTGCCCTTTGACATAGCCCCCTGCGCTGAGGTGGGGGCAGGGTGTTCCTTCCCCATCAAATGTAGCTTCTTTATTTATTTATTGGAGATGAATCCTTGTTGCTCAAGAGTTTTTCTCCCTCCGAGGTAATAGCGGTGGCTCTGGATGGATCCATTTGTTGCCGTGGTGATGTGCCCACTCCTTTTGTTGGCGCGTCTCTACTTCAATAAGCCCCTTCCTGTTATCCGCCGGTAAAAATGTCTGCAAGTTCTTCAGAGCTAATAAACAGCATACATCATTCCTTTCATCTGATCACTATAGTGGGGCCTCGTGAGCGAGCGTGGAGCATGAATCGTCCAGCTGCACTAATGGAACTCTGAAGAATGAGCCCCGAGTCGGCAGCAGCACGAGTGCATCTGAGGGCTGTCAGCCCCCCCCAACACACACACACCCTGTCCTAAACTCCGAGTGCAGGGATGCAGAAGGGCCTGCCGAGAGCTGGACCTTGTTGGTGCATTAGCGAGTTAATCCAGCTGGGGAGTCTTTATTTGGTCCAGCACAGATTTTACAGCCATCCGGTTGCTCAGAATGATGTTTTTGAAGATAGCCCAGTTGACTAAAATTGTTCTGTGGTGGTTCTCTTGTCTCCTCCCCCCCAGGAATGAGATGGAAAGGCATTTTCTGGAGCTACTTCAATTTAATATCAACGTTCCTGCCAGTGTTTATGCCAAATACTACTTTGACCTTCGTTCTTTGGGAGATGACAACAACCTGAATTTTCTATTTGCTCCTCTTAGCAAAGAAAGAGCACAGAACCTCGAGGTAAGGCTGTGAAATCACTCTGTCAGCACCACAGCCAACACTGGCTAAATAAATCATGTTAAGCAGTGATTAGCAAAATGGAATGCCTTTATTTGAACACATTGAAGAGCGTATTAACCCTTTGGCATCATATTTCCTGTCTTTTACAGATCCCACATTATAAAAAAATTATACTCTCAAGCGACCATCATTCAAAATATTCTGAATCAAATTTAATTTGTTCGTAATGGTTTTCCATTTGATTTGCTGCCCTTCTATATAACCGTATATGAGTAATTTCTTGTTATTGTATTCTTAATCATAATTATATACATAATCCATTCACTTCTCAACTGCTTTACTCAGTTTTTAAATCCACATTGGTGGGTTTTTTGAATTAATGGTTTTTGGGTCACACCTCGTTATGCTCAGGGCTCACACCTGACTCTGTGCTCAGGGGGTTACTCCTACTAGCCATAGGGGGACCAAATGTGATGCTGGAGATTGAACCTGGGTCAGCCATGTGCAAAGCATCCTACTTGTACCATATATTTAATAATTCAGACCCCTGAGTGTGAGACAGCATTAATAGCTAATCTGAAATACTATTCTTTTATTTATTTATTTTTGCTTTTTTGGGTCACACCCAACGATGCTCAGGGGTTACTCCTGGCAGTGCTTGGGGGACCACATAGGGTTCCAGGGATCGAACCGAGGTCGGCCACGTGTAAGGCAGATGCCCTACCCACTGTACTCTTCCTCTGGCTTGACTATTATTTTAAAACAATATGTGTTTCAAATAGAAAAGTACTGGATTTTTAATATAAGTAGTAATGCTTATTTATGACTTTTGACTATAGTTTTTGGTGAGTATACCACAAAATTATTCACAACCCAAATGGTCATATTTAAGATGGACACTTTCTGTGGTGTCTTGGTGTTGTACTTTATTTGTACTGGGTCTTTGAACCACACTCAAGTAGTGCCCGGGGTCCACTCCTAGAGATGCACAGAGGATCATATGCCGTGCTGTGGAATGAATCAAGTCAGCCACATGCAGGCAGATGCCTTAATCCCTGCACTGCCTCTGGCCCTGGTGTTGTGCTTTAGAATAAGACATTTTTCTACTTTGTTAATGTGTAAATGAAATCACATCTTTTGGTACTGTCGTAGCCACTGGAGCTCTCCCACCTTCTGGTGCAGTTTGGCACATGCATGTCTTGTTTAAATTTGCTTGGAGGAGTTTATAATAATAACTGAACACTGGATAGACTCTGATAGCTGAAAAACACTGATTTGCCCAAACTCATTATTTATTTATTTATTTATTGCTTTTTTGGGTCACACCTGGCAATGCACAGGGGTCACTCCTGGCTCTGCACTCAGGAATTACCCCTGGAAGTGCTCAGGGGACCATATGGGATGCTGGGAATTGAACCCGGGTCGGCCGCGTGCAAGGCAAACGCCCTACCCGCTGTGCTATCTCTCCAGCCCAAACTCGTTATGTTTTAAGGAACAATTGTGTAAGTAACTGATAATATTATGACTAAGAACCTGTAGCAAGTCATTGACATGGTTGGGGTTCCAATTTTTAAATAATTCTAAATATTTTTCTCTGTTTAAGCAGTGTAGTCATAGCCCTTAAGGAATATTGCTCTAGTGAACGACAGGAAATAATATCCCTAGAACAGAGTAAACCTCATCCCTTTGCAGTAGAGATTTCCATGTGTCCACTATGCAAAATAGCAGTAACTGTGAATTATGTAAAGTAATATGGATGAGACTTAATTGTAATGTTCTTTTCTTTTTTAAGATTGGAACACCTTTTTTTTAACGTACCTTTACTCTCTTTGACTTTCCTAGGCCATTTCCAGATTATGTGAAAACAAAGACTTATGTAGAGCTGCTATGAGAAGATCTTTCAGTGCTGATAATTTCATTGGGATTCAGCGCTCTAATGCCATCCTCTCATAAGGGAGAAATATGATGGGTCATAACATCATGAACCCCTCATCTCCAAGGACTGGAGAATGTCACCTCTCCTGCTCAAAAACCAGCAATGTTAGTTTTTTCACGTAAAAGAAAGACTCCGAACTCAAGAGACCTAATGTTGTCCTCTCTTAAAGGAGAAATATAAGGGTTTATAACATGGTCCTTCATCTGCGAGGACTGGGAGAATATCACTTCTCCTCTAAAACCAGCAATGTTATTTTCTTCTAAAGGAAAGATCAAGAGATGGACAGCATGGATTATGCTCGTAGGAAAGACTGGAACCGTATCAATGCAACACACACTCTTCTGTCCTTTTAATGTAAGCGGTTACAAAAGCCACTCCAAAGCAAAGGCTCCTAATCCACAGTTATTTGCTTACCGTGTAGGCTGATAACTGTAAAACTATGTGAGGTTGTTTTTTTTTTTAATAAATTGCTTAAATTTTTAGATTTTAAAGACAATATATAACTTTTGTTTCTCCTAGTGTCTTGCTCCTTCCTCAATATTGCTGCATATGTTCTTAAAATCAATGCAGTATTATCAAGACATGAAACTCTTTAACAACTAAAGCCACTGGGGAACAGACTGTAGCACTGATCGGTATTGAAGGGGTCGTCCTGCCGAGATTATCATTGAGCCTCATAGTTTGGTCCTTATGGCAGTCATTCTACCACAAAGCTGCTGACTAACACTTGGCCACATTTTTTTGCAGCACACTCACTAGCTTATTAGTGTATTTGGGGTTATAAACAAAGTTTCAGTTGTTGCCTACTTCTGTTGGGGCCATGCTGAATTTCTTTTTCGTTTTTGCAGTGCCAGAATTGAACCCAGGTCTTATGTATGAGGGTGTGCATGCACTTCACCTTTGAGCCACATCCTCAACCCATGCTGAAATTTCTTGAGCTTTCCTAGTTTAAATTCATAGAATTTAAAGACACTAATAACATATATTTTTCCACGTTTTCTCTCCCCTCCTTGCCTTATTGCTGCATATGCCTTTAGAATCACTGCACTATTACCATCAAATCCTGGGATTCTTTACAGCTTTTAATACTAGTACTTCGGAACTGACAGACTAGCATTATTGTTGAAGGATTTTTCTGCATACCCCTGTCACTGAAGCTGCTAGTCACTACTGGCAATATCTATTTTTTAAACAAATATATCTTTACTTCCTTTTTGAGTATTTGCTTTATTGAATCAAGGTTTTCTGTAAGGGTGAATCCTGTAATCTTTCGTTGATATGCACATAGTTTGGTGGAGGTGACTGGTTCCATATTTAAACACAGCAAAGTTTTCCATCAGTTATAACAAGGACTAACAAACCTTTCCTCTAAAGGGCTGAGTAGTAAATATTGCAGCTTTATGGCTGATATGCCCTTGGCTGCAACTCCTTAACACCACCACTGCAGCCAGAGAGCAGTCACCGGCAGTGTGTCAACTGATGAGTGTGTTGTGTTTCCATGAATATTTACTTAAAAATTAGGAAGTAGTTTGGACTGGTCCATGGGCTATAATTTCTGACCTCTGCGTTACAGTTTCTTTTACAGCTATGACCTTAACTCATTTCCCAGGATTTTATGGGAAGGTGTATATATAATTTTTATTATAAAATAATTGTATATATTGTACTCGAGACATCTATCCAGATAGCCATGTTTGGCTTCATTTTTTGGTGATCATTTTAAGCCAAAAAGCTGCTGAGGAACACATTTCAGATTCTTTGTAAGTAGTATTTAATTAGCATATCAGCATGTTTGGGATCATAAACAAAGTGTTAGTTTCTGATGATCTATTTCTATTGGGTCTATGCTGCCAGTTTTCTTGAAAACTATTACGGTGCTTCTCGTTTTCTGGTGATTTTCTGGCGTTTTCTGGTGTTTATATTTAAAAAGAAAGAAATTATAGACATACTGCTCAAATCAGAATGTAAGTTCAGGATTTCCAGCAGTTGAAAGAAAATGGAAGAACAGGAATTAGAATTGTGATTGCAGTAAAGAGGACAGATTTTTTTAAATGACATATGAATTTAATAGGTTATTCTAATATTAATGTGTTACTTGACTTTACAAGAAATTAAATACTTAGATTTTAATTTCTTGACCCTTACCATACACAATGTATATCCACAAGGGGACAATTTTAAAATATATTTTCCAGCTTAATATTTTGGTTAGAACTAAATCAAATTTCTGGAAGTTTCCTTTAAAACTAAGATCTGAATCAGGGCTGGAGCTATAGTACAGCAGATAGGGTATTTGCCTTGCACGTGGCTGGCCCAGGTTCAATTCCCAGCACCCCATATTGTCCCCTGAGCACTGCCAGAAATAATTCTTGAGTGCAGAGCCAGAAGTAACACCTGAGCATTGCTGGGTGTGGCCCAAAATAACAAAACAAAACAACTAAGGTCCTCGTCACTGACCTTGAGCAATATTCAATAAATTCCCACAGTATTGATATGTTTTAATGCACTTTATTTCACACTCTTTGTAAAGTGTAGTAAGGGAATTCTAACCAATGTGGTGGTGATCCAGTGGTGATAAGCAGGTAATAAAATATAGGGATTCCCAGTTTTTAAATTTTAATATAGTATATAGTATATGCTGGCCCTTTAGGACGTTCCTGCAGAGTGTAAATGCCACCAATTTAGAACACATTTGAAAATTTAAATTTCTTTTAAACTGAATATTGGGCTGGAGAGAGAGTTCAGTGGGCAGAACACATGCTTTATCTGTGTGAGGCTGAGGTTTGATCCCTGGGACTGCCTTGGCCTCCTGAACACTACAGGGAGTATTCCCTGAGAACCTCAAAACATGAGGCCCCCAAAACAAAAATCAGTATTTTTAAGTTTGAAAATACAGAGGCTTTAATTTTTGTTTCAGCCCCTCTTTGAACATGGCAAATATTGGCTAAGATAAAAATTTAAATCAGTATTTTAAGCTTATGAAAAGTAACTTTAAAAGAAATAAAGATGACTTTCAAGGTTTTAGGCACTAAGATTAGGGTTTTGTTATATATTCACAGTTACGATAGCTTCTTTTTTAAAAAAAAAATAGTTCTTTGTTTACCTACTTGAATCACCACGTATTTTTCTAAACTTGGTAAAGGAAGATTCTGAGTCAGCAAAGTTTGTTCAATTGTAATAAAGTGAAAGGAAACAGGACACTAATGGTGATCGGAAAGTAGGTGATGTGAAGAGCTTTTCTGTTCTACGTGGTAACCTCGCTGTAGGTATCCCATCTCTAATCCTGCCTTTTATGACAAATCATACGAACCAGAGTAACCCTTACCTCCATCTTTAAAGTGCAAGGAGTTAAGTAATCGGTCTTTCAGGAGATTGGTGGCAATATCCAGTTAAACTTGAAATTTTACAAGGAGATCAGTGAACAAAAATACTTAAATTATTTTAAAAATTTTAAATGAAAGATTAGTGTTCTCCACTATGGAAAATTCAAAGCCTAGATATTCTGCCTGTAAAGAGAGTATCACTGGGCCAAGAATACATTTCTCTCCATGTAGGAAGGCTTCAGATTAAGTGCTACAGGTTCCGTCATTCTGAAAAGACAAATGATAAATAATGGTTATAAAATATTACAATCTACCACCTCAAAAACATTGTTTATGGAGTTCAGAGCTTGGAGATGATTCTAGTATTGATTACAGTTTTACTTTGAAATGAATGCTACAACTTAAGTGGGGTTTTTTTCCTTATGTTTATATTAAAAGAAAAACTAATAAACTCTATTTTAATTACGATATGGTCAGTATGTTTGTGATACTTCTCCATTAGTTACACAGCATTACAGCTCTGCCTAACATGTTTTCAGTGTTAATCAGTTGGTTTCAACCTTGCTTCTTATTTGAGATGTCAATTTTCTGTTTATTGGTTTTTACTCCTTTCAACCTGAAGGTGATTCATCACATTTAAGCCACCAGCAGCTAGGTGGCATCTTTGAATAGCCTGTCATTGTACCAGGAGGGAATTGTATATTCAAGCGAAAATATCTTGTATCCCCCCGAATTAAGTTGTATTTAATTTAAATTTAAATTGTAGTCTCATACTCCAGAGAGAATTATAGGCATAATGCAGAATCAGTGTGAGTTGAAGATTTGAAGGAGTTAAACAGGAAAGCTGGGAGTTAAGGCACTAATATTGTGTTGCTGTAGAGGTAACTTTAAAATTCTTTTTTCATGGCCAAAGACAAGTATAGGGGTTAAGGCATGCATGGGCTTTGCATGTGGCCAACCCTGGCTCAATCCCTGGCACTGAATATGGTTCCCTGAACACTGCCAGGAGTGACCCCTGAGCACCACCAGATGTGATCCCTACGACTATCCCTGCCCCAAAAATGTTATTTTCCGAAACTTCAATTAGAAATATACCAACTGTCATTCAAGGTTATTTGAAACTAAGACTATTTTTCAGTGAAACTCATATCCTCAGTACTGGTTGTACTTTCATCTGCCTTATCTTACTACCTATAATATAATGTTTAATCACTTGGTTCTTGATAACTTGCTGATTAGGATAAGTGATTTGACTTAGTTTAGATGTAAAAAAAATCATTGTTTATAAGACAGTTTGTATCTAGTACTATGCTAGTTACTAAGTTGGAAATGTCAATATATAGGACTATTGGAAGATCTAAATTTGGGAGATGTACACTGTGTCTTCAAAAGCAACTGGTAGAATAATTAAAATCACCAAGAATGCCCTTTGGCTTTAATTCTGAAAGGCAGTACACCTTTTCTGATGAACAGGAAATTGAGTCAGCTTAGGGTAAGATTGTAAATACCAAATCCCAAGTAGGTAAACGTTGTGGGGTGGGGTATGAAAACTGCTTACTAGTTGAAAGAGAACTATTGCAACTATCTGAGTTTCAAACCTAAAGAGAATTTGTTTTTTAAAATAATTAGAATATTTGGCCGACTCATCTAATTTATTTTCTTTCTTTTTTTCCTATTGGAATACTGGCCTCAATGAAATTTTAATTCTGGTAGAATATTGTGAACAGAACTTTTGGGGAGTCTGGGGAAGTAAAAAAATCTGGGTTCATACATGCAAAGCATGCAATCCAACCCTTTGAACCAGCTCCCCAGTTCTTGAAAGATTTTAGAAGGAAAAAACAAAGGTCTGAAATGAGTTTGAATCAAATAAAACTGACATTTCTGTACGTGAAAAAAGGCAGCCTGTACACAACTTCATATGTTCATCCTAAAACAACTAGAGTGCCATGTTTGTGGTGAAACATTTCATATTTAAATACTCCATGCAGATTATTGAAATCTAACCACTGAATCTTAGTTTAGCTTTCCTGCATCTATAAACACACACACACACACACACACACACACACACACACACACACTTTTGTTTGTTCTTGGGCCACACTCACTTTTGTTTGTTCTTGGGCCACGCCCAGCAGCGCTCAGGGCTAACTCCTGGCTCGGTGCTCAGGGATCACTCTTGGCAAGACTCAGGGGGACCAAATGTGGTGCTGGGGATTGAATCTGGAAAGGCAAGCACCTACCCACTGGATAGGGGCACTCCGGCCCCACTTTCTTCATTTTTAAAACTATTGATGTTAATCCCCACGGCAGAGCCTGGCAAACTACCTGTGGCATATTCGATATGCCAAAAACAGTAACAAGTCTCACAATGGAGATGTTACTGGTGCCCGCTCAAGCAAATCGATGAACAAAGGGATGACCGTGCTACAGTGCTCCATTGATGTTAATATAAGGAAACAATTCTCTTGGTACTCAGGTTACGTATGCAGTAAGTATTCTGGGAAATGTTTAGCTTCAATGCACAGACTAGCTAAAATCTTCATCTCCCAAGCCTTCTTAATCACATCTAAAATTATTTCATCTACAAGTTGCATTCTTGAATATAGAGCTACTTAGAAGACATTTTTGACAGCTGGTAGAGAAATCTCCCAGGTAAGTGCTACCTAATATCTATACAGATAGAATATATAGAGTACATCCAACATCTATCAAGTTAAGGATGTGATGATTTAAAGACTAAACCAGCCACCTACTAACCTGTCACTGCCAACGAGAAACAACAAAAGGGTCTGGGTGCCCTTCAGAAAGGCCTGTCCCCTAACACAGGCACAGTCTGGTTTCTGAGGTGACTTCTGTTGAGTATTTCAAATAGGTTGGGCAAATGAGAGAATACTTCATGTGAAAATTTAAAAATGTCAGTTTGTGGTTTAGGACCTGGAGGATGCAAAACTAGGAAAGTTAGTTTACTATTAAAAGGACTCATTTTTTTTTTTTTTGAGTGGTGGGGGCACTCCTGGCAGTTCTCGGCGGACCATGCCATACTGGGGATTGAACCGAGGGCTCCCGTATGCAAAGCCTGAGCTCCAGCCTTTTAAACCACCTCCCCGGCTCCCAAAAATAATCTAGCTGAATAAAAAACAATGACTTTTTTTTTCTAAAGGAGCAAGTTATATCATTACTAGAAGTGTTGCCAAGGGAGTTGAGAGGTGTGGCTCAGCTGTGGAGCCCTTGCCTGTGTGAAAGGCCCTGGGTTTCACTCTATAAATGTGAACAAAATGCAGATCTGTTAAAAGGTCTGCAAGAAAACAAAATTAGTATCTCATGACCTCAGTAACTTTTTCTTAAAACATCTATCCCTTCGTTTTCTTACTCAATTCTAACTTTTGCTTCTAATTCCCCGAATGGTGGCCTCTTTATCTCACTATTGGAACTGGATTTTTCAAAGGTAGAGGTCAGTGTTTTTTTCCATTTTCTGGTTTAAAAAAAGACTGTTTAGGGTCTTCCCTCCAAAGGGTCATCTTATTCATTATTCTTTGACCTTCTGCCAGTGCCTTCCATCAGCAGTGATGTTGATTTTGCTGGTTACTATTACCCCTGGTTAAAGCATCACCAGGTTCACATTGAAATTTCTCATGCGCTACCTAAGTAGCCCCTGTCATTGCATTTGAGTTTCTTGGGATCTATTGTCAGTTCCTGGACCAGGAACCTAGGAACCTATGTTAAATTGGCACCCCAAATAATCCTTAGGCAAATTCAAATGTTAAAACCTAGTTTTCCAATTTTCTTTTTATCCTATGCCTGAACAGCTTCCTCCTCGCTTTACTTACCTTAACCTGTTCCAGTCCTTGAAGGAGATTCCTCTTTCAGAGGGGAAAAAGGTAGAAGTACCAAGAGGTAGGTGAGCAGTGCAGCCTGTAGATGGTGGGCCTGAGATTTAAATTTCCGGTCAGTCGGGCTCCCTACAGGATGTATTGGTAGTCACCAAATCACTAAAAGCGTTGTTACAAATAATACTCTAGGCCACCTATTTCCCCAAGCTGCTTCTACATGCCATAGTCCGCCAGCTCCCGTTTGTCATTTTGCCCTTTCCCCCCTTCTCTGTGTGGGGAAAATGCTCCCAGAGAAAGCATCAGGATTTGTGCCACCTCGAGTCTTCAGCACACAGTCCAGGTAGGTGCTCGTCGTGTGCCTCCAGCTCAGCTACTGCATTTTCTGTTCTGTAGCTCTCACCTACCCTGACAGCTGTGGTGCTGAGTTATAGAATTATATACTCATGTTGTTAATCACTTCTTACTGCATTGGCCTTATCTCGCAAACACTTTCAGCTCCTAATTACTCATCTTCTCCACATACCTGTGCCTCTGAGCACTGTCAGAGAAAGTTCAATACGCTCCATATCAGGGCATTAACTGGAGGTGATGGTGGCTGGTGGACAGGCAACTAACCTGCATTTGCCAAAGCAGCAGCCACTAAGCAAGCACTGATAGTACTACCTGAGGTTTACTGAGTATGTCCGGTTTAGCAGGAAGCACCACATCTAAAACAATTTATGTTCTCTTATCTGGGCTCCATGACATATTTAGACCACAAAAAACTTTTTTGGCCTGTTGTCCCTTTTTCAGAAATAATAGGCACCAATTGCAGCCAAGGCTACCACTTCATCCTGCCCCCTCAGCTGTCGTTCCCCAGACAGTTCTAGGACCCTGTAGGAGGCATTATCACCAACTCTGAGAAACAACAGATCTAGACCTTAATACCTTCATACGAACCTTAATAGGAATCTAATTACTGAATGAGATGGGCAGTTTGGACAGTTCCTGCCCCCAACTGGAGACAGACCAGCAGCACCACCTCTGTTCAAGCAGGTTCAGAGAACAGACAATGTACACTGTTCAGTCTTCATTTCTTCAAATGAATCGAAACAGGATTAGCTGGAGAAACCTGTGAAGTATTCTCAAAATTCTTCTGGTGATTGGAATTTGCCTGATTTTATTAATAAAAATGTTGCTACTTAGATCTTAAGTACATCTGAGAAATCTGATTTTGAAATTAGGATCTAGACATCGCATACTCATACAAAGCAGTGGTCTCTAAATAATAAGCGCATGAGAAAAAGACAGCATCTTTCAAAATTTTTTTAATCATTGCTTTAATGCACTTTAAAATTTTATCTACATGAATTGGGAACAAAGAAAAATAGACATTTCTTTGTTGTTCATAAATAACTACTCTTTATATTTGATAAAAATCTCAAACCATTATTTTACCTCCCCACAAATAAAATACATACAAAAGTCTTTGAAATAATAAGGTCAGCAAATCGGTATTAACTTGAGACTACCAGAACCACATACAACTGCTGTACAACTGACTCAGGAACAAAACCAAACCAAAAGCTGTACCGTGATGCTCTGGGTTTCCGTTTGTTAGTGTTAATGGACTCAGAATTAGTGATTATTTGCCAGTAATAATTTATAAATTCAAGTTGATTGTCTACAAATAAAATATTGCTGGCTCTGATTTGTGAGTTCTGGATTTGACATGACAGTGAGGATACTGCATGAGATAGGCACTATACACATATGCAAATCAGTCTCCAATGCCCTGGACTTGAACTACTGACTCAGTATGTGCCTCATTTGGCTCAGTAATAAATTCACCTGCACCAAACCCGTAACAAAAGTCACTAAATCTCTCATATATATATATATATATATATAAAATATATATTAGGTATATACATTACCCACAACACACATACTGTACACATAGTTTGTAACAACATGAAATAATAGTGTCTTAAAATGATACACCACAGACATGGTCCTGGCTGAAATACATCCTGTAATTGTCCCTGCGCTGCCGAGAGTTCTGAGTGGGTTCCTGCGTGATTCCATCCTGCCTAACCTTGCCTTTGCTCCGATGTCTTGAGAGCTTTTTTCTGTCCCATCCAGCCACTCTCGGCCCAGGCACATTGCTCCGCCATCACTTGATTGGACTCTGGCGCCAAGAAAGGCCAGGCGGGGAAGCCCGCAATTCTCAGCCCCTGGACCCCCGCACCTGCCAAGACGTGTGATGTTCTGGCCTGCTGGCCACACTTGGTGTTCGAAAGCAGGTCCTCAAAGCTTTGTCCCTTCTACCCGCCTTGGCCTTTCTGTGCGAGCACGGGAGTGCCAGCAGCCTCTTGAGCAGGGGAGCAGTTCATTAAAATATACAACTACATGTCCTAGCTCTGGGGTTCCCATTCTGTACTTGAGAGTGCGGGTCGGGGATGCTATTATTAAGGGTCAGCGTGGGGTCCGGGAGGTTTCCTCCTGGTGGCCGGTGTCAGGATTAGTGCGGCCCTGGCCCAGGAGGAACCAGCCTAATGAATGCGGACTCTGACACCGTGCTGTCGGCACATTGTTGAAGCTCGTACACGCTCACGATCACAACACATGCGGACGGCCCGACAGTGGGAATGGCTGTGTGACTATGACAAAGGTTTGCGGGGATCAACCAATAAGGCACCAAGAAAAATGATCTTCAGCTAATTTAGACAACTTGAAAATGAAAGGAGTCATGGGGGTTAAAAATTTCCTCAAGTCTGGCCGAATCATACAATAATCTGATCATTGAATGATTCGGCTGTGGAAGGAAGTGTTGCTTGCTGAAAAACTGAGCTGTGAGAAAGAAGGCCTGGAAGGTGAATTAACTGGACTCTGAACTCTCCAATTTCATGGAGCCGGCTAGGAAGAAGTTAAACTGCCCCCACCACGGTCCATTTTACTATTGTTTGTGTGAGAGCTGTTTGCACAATACCACTGCAAATCAGGACAAAATAGTGGGGGGTGTGGGACAAGGAGGTGACAGTGAACAGGCAGGTCCCAGCTTTTCGCCTGGGTAGGGTGGGGAGTTGACACTGGAGACTTTGGGAGGTAGGTGGGCTTTATCTTGGAGGGAAAAATGGATGGGAAGCAAGTGCGAGGTTGGAGACTGAGAACTAAGAAGCAGTGTGACACTAGCCCAATTTCTCTAGTTTTGCCCCTCTGGCTTAGAACACTTTGTCCTGTCTGTGGCCGAGCTACAGCACCATCTGATTTTTGATTCAGAGGTTATTTGCAGAGCAGTGCAGTGTTAGACCTTTGAGAGTTCTGAAACCTCCCAACAATCAGGCATCGTCTCGCCAGCAAACTGCTCAAATTCACTCTGCCTTGTTTACTTAATATCCCATGAAATAGAAACTGGTCTGGCCCGAAATTTAATTTTTCCAACTTTGGTATCAATGAACTGCATATGCCTAGGCTGGTTTCCCTAGGGAGGTATTCTCCAATTTTAACTGCTCTTGCCATCTTGCTTCCTAAATTTAGTCCCCCACTCAACCCTGGTCATTGGTATTTTGCTAGCCTGTGCACTGTCACCTCCTTCCCCCGGTGAAGGCCTCTCACTCTTCATGAATGAATGGTTAAACAGATTAGGAAAAGCAAACAGAATGGTCTAAGTAGTAAAGAATCTGTGTGTGTGTGTGTGTGTGTGTGTGTGTGTGTGTGTGTGTGTGTGTGTGTGTGTGTGCTCATCAATATATAGGTTTTCATGGAAGAATGAAGGAATGGCAGATTAGGAAAACAAATTAAGCAGATTAGGAAAACAAACAGAACTCTGTGTGCTCATCAATATTAGGCTCTCGGGGAGGGGGAAGGGGGAGGAATAAGGGCAAGATGTGGGGGGTGGGGGAACACTTTGCTCTGGCGGGAGCATGTGACCCAGCGCAGGAAGGTGTGTTACGGGGCTCATTTGTCTTCAGAGGCTGCCAAGGGCAATGTCGCTGCCTATGGGATATCTGGCTATAAACTAGTCCAAAGTCCATGGACACTTATTTCCCTCACTGCTGCCAATGTTTGCTCGCTCCCAGGTAGCCAGCCTCCCTCCCCCAGTTCAAGCACCTCATTCAAGGGTGGGTGTGGTTTCTAATCGCAGCTCTCCGGGAGAGGGGGAATAAGAAAAGCAGAAAAAGACTGTTTAACATGATAAAGGAGGTAGGCTGGGGGCGGAGCAGATAAGAGAAGTGTGGAAATTTTACTTAATTACTGGAGGTATATCCCTTTAGGTCCTTAAATCTAAAAAAGGTGGGGATGGGGGTGGCTCTTAACAATTAGCAGAGGAAAGGAGTGGGTTTACTTTAGTCAACATGGTGACAAATTCCTTTAAAAACAAAAAAGTAACTGGACTTACTTTTTTTAGATCCCACCCTCTCCTTTGGCACAAAGCAGCCATTTTACTAGTCTGGACTTCGAGAAAGGGCAACCAATCGCCATCCCTTGGTTTCTCACTCTTCCACATGCTCACACTAGACGCTCCATACAACTACGTCTAACTTGGGCAAGACACCGCGCCCGACGCTGAGCTTGTCGGCAAGTACCACAGGGAAGGAACCAAAGCGTGGGGCAGCACAGCATCGCTCAGCAGCCCCCAACCTGGTCACCTGGGGGACGCCCTACCCACAATCAATTGCGACCTCCTGGGCTAACACAGGGGGGGCTACCCTGAAGGTAAGAGTTGATGGTCCCCTCACTCTCGGCAAGGACTAGCCACTCTCCTCCAGACGCACACAAAGGGCAGGAGAGCTCCCGCCCCCGTCCTGCTCCCAGCCAGCCCCACTTTCACTGTTCACATTTTTCTTTAAAGACACGGGGCGGGGGCGGAGGGGGGACCCTCCCCACCAATCAGCGCGCGACCGTCGGGGAAACCCGACCCCCGTGGAACCTCATTCTCCATGCCAACCTGCGGAGGGTAAAAGCCGCGAGCGCAGGTACAGTTTTGTTGCCAAAATGCAACCAGGTTCAACATCTGAAAGTACATATAAATTAAAACCAGGGTGTCCCTCCCTCCCCCGCTTCTCGAGAAGGCAGTGGGAAACGCAATCCTGAAACACACCTGAGCCCCTGGGGAGAAGTGCCGGCGCGGACACCTCCCCCCTCGACCCCCACCCCCCCAACTCTCCCCTCTCCAAGGTGCCCCAGGAGGGGGCATGAGCACCAAGAAGCTGTAAACGGAAGTGACCTTGGCGAGGCCGGGCGCACGGCCGCCCCCTCCCGCGCTCCCGCCGGGCTCCCCGCTGCTACACGTGCGACAGGGACACCTGCTTGTGGTAGGCGGCGGCGGCGGCTGCAGCGGCGGCTGCGGCGGCGGGGCCCGGGGGCCCGGTCCTGCCCGTGAGCGCTGCGCTCACCTCGGCGTAGTCCCCCGCGGCCGTGGCGCCGCCGCTCTTGTGACCGCGGCGCGGGCGGCGGAAGCAGCAGCGGCTGGTGAAGCGCCGCCACGACTCCACCGTCTTGCCCGACCAAATCCACACGCCCGACGTGATGCCCACCACGAGGCACATGAAGTACTTGAGCATGAGCACCCAGTACTCGGGCTTGGCGCGCGGCTGGCCCGCGTCGGGGCCCGGGCAGGCGCAGGTGAGCGCCGCCTCCCAGCTCTCGCGGTAGTGCTGCTCATACAGGTAGCAGGCCACCACGATGCTGGCGGGCACCGTGTAGAGCAGCGTGAAGATGCCGATGCGGATCATCAGCTTCTCCAGCTTGTCCGTCTTGGTGCCGCCCTGCTTGATGACGCTCCGGATGCGGAACAGCGACACGAAGCCGGCAAGGAGGAAGAGCGTGCCCACCAGGAGGTAGAGCACCAGGGGGCCCAGGACGAAGCCCCGCAGCGAGTTCAGGTTCTGGTTGCCCACATAGCAGATGCCCGCCACGGGGTCCCCGTCCACGGAGCTCAGGGCCAGCGCCGTGATGGACTTGACGCTGGGGATGAGCCACGCGGCCAGGTGGAAGTACTGCGCGTAGCCCGCGATGGCCTCATTGCCCCACTTCATGCCAGCTGCCAAGAACCAGGTGAGCGACAGGATGACCCACCAGATGGAGCTGGCCATGCCGAAGAAGTAGACCAGCAAGAAGACCACGGTGCACAGCGCGGGGCCTGTCGTCTCGTAGTGAATGTGGCTGTGCTCGCGACTGCAGGCCACGCTGGCATGGCCCACGACCAGGCGCACCAGGAAGCCCAGGGACACGCACAAGTAGCAGGCCGACAGGAAAATGATGGGGCGCTCGGGGTAGCGGAAGCGCTCCATGTCTATCAGGAAGGTGGCCACGGTGGTGGAGGTGGAGATGAAACACAGCACTGACCACACGCCAATCCAGACGGTGGCGAACGTGCGCTCGGTGAGGCTGAAGGACGGCTGGTAGCAGGGCACGGCGCAGTTGGGCACCTGGCCGGTGCGCACCTTGTTGTAGAGTGGGTGCGACTCCTTGAGGATGGGCACGAAGGGCTCGCGGCACTCGCACACGGACGGCCCCCCGGAGGCGCACTGGCTCCCCGAGGCCGGCCCCCGCGGCAGACTGGGGAGGGTGGGCTTGGCCGGGAAGGCCCGGGGCGGCGCCGTGGTGGCCTCGCTGTGGTTGTAATCCATGCACAGGACTTCGGAGTCGCGGCCCAGCACAGGGAGGCGGTCGCAGCTCATGCGCTCGGGCCAGGCGAAGCCGTACTGGCGCATGAGCGGCGAGCAGCCGGCCTTGGCGCGCTCGCATACGGAGCGGCACGGCGGCAGCGGCTTGTGATAGTCGGGCAGGCAGATGGGCGTGTACATGGAGCACAGGAAGAAGCGCAGGTCCGGCGAGCAGTGGATCTCCACCAGCGGCCAGAACTGGTGCACCTCCAGGCCCGCCTCGTCCTGGGTGTCGTGGTTGAACTGGTTGGGCATGTGCGTCAGGTTGTAGCCGATGCCCCGGCACATGGGCACCGTGATTTCCTGGCACACGGGGGTCTTGGAGGCGGCCGCCGCCCGGCCGACCAGCTGCGCCACGAGCAGCAGCAGGAGCGAGGGCGACGCGGACCGGTCAGGCCGAGCCATCGCCCCCTCCCTCCCCTCGCCGCCCGCAGCCTGAGCGGGGCCAGCGCAGGCAGGAGAAACCCGGGGCTCCGGAGCTTTCCCTTCCGCGGACCGACTCCGGGTGGCGCCGGGGCCGGCAACCTGTTGGTTTCTTTTCCTCTCCGAAGAATCCCGTCCCGAGACGCACTGTTTCCAAAGCGGTTCCGGCAGCGCTCGGCTCCGGGCAGAGCAGGGCAGGGCAGGGGAGGGCCGGCCGGAGCTCGGATTCCGGGGGAAGTACTCTAGACGAAGGTGGGAGAGAAGGGAACATCGCAACCACTCCCACGGAGAGGGGCGTCAATGGCTCGGTCCCCCCCGCCAGCGGTCCCCAAATGTGTAAGTGACGTTCTCTTCCCCGCGTCCCCCACCTCCCCTCCCCGGTCTCCGGGAACCAACTACCGACTCCCGCCCGAGCCCGCTCCGTCCCCCTTTTCGCTGGGCCCTTCCAGGCTGTGCACCCCGCGACCCGAGCGCCCAATCCTCGGGGAAAAGGGGAAGCGAGCGACCCGGAGAAGACCCGGAAAACGCGCAGCCTCTCTCACCTCCCGCGGGTCCCGAGGGCGGCGGAGTCCGCGGTCAGCCCGAGAGTCCTTCCGTGCCTGGGACACCCCGTTCCGAAATGCGACTCAGCAACGGGCTCGGCACCGGCAAAGTTTGGCGACAGGCTGAGATCCGGAGAGGCGGCGGCACATGGCAGCAGGAAGGGGGCAGCAACTCACACACGGGGTCACTCCCCCCGCCCCCACCACCCACCACCCCCTTAAACGCGGTGGCCGCAGGCCGGTCCTTCGCCCGCTCCACCTCCGGGCCCTCCCCGCATGATCCGGGCGCGGCAGGGCAAGGGCAAGGCGGTGCGTTCCAGCGGGGTCCGGGGAGCCGACGGCGGCGGGAGCGCTTCCGCGGGCAGCACCTGAGCGGGAGGAGGGTGTTGAGCGGCGGCCCGAGGACCCCCGACACCTCCCAGCTCGGGGAGCGGCCGGCGCGTGGTGCGCGGCGGTGGTGGCGGCGGCCGCGTCCTGCCCGCCGCTCGTCTCCTCCCCTGCAGGGGGCTCCGCGCTCCAGCCGACTCCTGGGGGCGGTGGCGGTGCTCTCCCCCAGACGCGCCCGGCTCGGCTCCTCCTCCCCGCCCTCCCCCTCCCGCGTGCACTCACACCCTTTCGCCCACCTCCGGCGGACACTGAACGGCGCGCGGCGGCGGCGGCGGCAGCAGCGGCAACAGAAGCAACAGCGGCAACAGAGGCAGCAGCGACAGAGTCACGGCCGCGGGCGGACTGGCCTCTCCCGCCCCGCCCGGGTCACCTGCCTCTAAAGCCCGCCGGGAGGCCCCGCCCCGGCCCCGCCCCCTCGCACTGCACTCGGTTGGTGGCCGCTGGGCCACGCTCGCCGCGAGTCCCCGCCTACTGCCCCGCGGCGGCGATCTCTACCCCCCAGGCCCCGCGCCCTCCGGCCCCGCCCGGAGCGGGCAGCCGAGGCGCGCGGGCCAATCGGCCGGCGGGAAGCGGCGTGGGCGGGGCGAATGCTAATGAGTTGACTTGAGAACTGGAGCGGGAAAGCCGGAGCGAGACGTCCCTGCGGAGGGCTCTCCGCGGGCGCCCACGGGCTGCGCGCACTTTCCCGTAAGGTTCTTCCAGCTCACGACTCTCTGGTCCAGAGCTCCTATCCGGGATCCTTTTCCTTTCCTTTTCTTTTCTTTTCCTTTTCCATCTAAGCGACGTAATAAAAGCTCTGCTCCAAGAATCCTTCTTAGCCGTGACACCTGTCACCCCCTCGGCGCTATCCAGCCAGCAGCAAGGTTCTCGTGGAGCACAGAGCGGGTGCGTCCCGAGTCTCCACTTTGTGCTCCGGGCAGCGCGTCCACCGGGTCCCCATCTCAACACAAGATCTCCAAGTCTTAACAGCAATCAATGGCGGGGGGGGGGGCAGGATAGAGAGAGGGGGAGGGAGAGAGAGAGGGGGGAGGGGGAGAGAGGAGGGGGAGAGCGAGAGAGCGAGAAGCTAAACCCAGATCCCCGCAAGGAAGCTCAGACAACCTGGCCGAGTCGGGTGTTCTGAGCGCCTGGCACGTAGTAGGCGCTCTCAAGACAAACCCGGATTCGAACCCAGGAGGTTGGGCCGCAGCATTTTTTCACATACAGTTCTGTCCTCCTCTCCTGCCTTCCAGACGGTGCCTGCCCAACTTTAGCCCCCAGCCTTGCATTTCTTAACTGAAAGGTATTATTGTGCCCAGTGGTTACTTACCTCTGACAATCCGCGGAGGTTGTTCGACCTCGGCCAGTTGAGACCGAAAACTTCTGGGAGTTCCGAGGTGACTCTCAGAAAGAAGCAAAGCAGACTCGGTGTTCTTAATGGGCAGCGTCTCCTCCCTCCCGCTCAACCCACGCACCCCCCGCTGTCCTCCTGCTGAGCACCGCGCGCCGCCGGGGACCTCCGGGAGCTGCGAGCAACCCGGCCCGCGGCGAGTGCGGCGGGATGCCCCGAGCAATGCACACGGCGACGCTCTCCAGATGGATGCGTAAGCGGCAAGTTTTAAAATGTCCTGGAAAAATGGCTCTTTTCTACATGCCCTAATTAGGTTGGAAAGCTGAGGTGTTTCGCATACTTGAGATTCATTCACACGCTTTCAAAGAGGGGTTGAATTGTTCTCCCACTCTCCCACCCCTTCCCTACACTGGGAAGAAGAGAAGTGGAGGGCGGGAGGGGTGGGGTGGGAGAGGGGGAAGGCAGAAGGGTCGGAGGGCTTGAAGAACTCAGGACTGGACCAACGGGCTGGGATGGACCGCGGTCCATTTCGGAGCCGAGAGACTTCAGTAAATCACAGAGCAGTCTGTTTTCTCTCGCCCGCTCATCAATAACAGCTTTGTGGGAAATAATGAAGGATCTTCGTATCAACCTCAGCATTAGGAGGAGTAAATGCCCATCGCTTCACAAGCATCAAAGCTCTTTAAAAAAAAAAAAGAACAAGTTGAAATGTGCATTCATCTTTTCTCCCCTGGGATTCTACAGGTGTCCCAGTGCTATCTGTTTTGGGGAAAATACTTGGCACTGCCGGGGGCAGAGGTCCCCGGGGTTGAAAGTAATGGGAGTTGAAAAGCGGTGGAATACAGTCAAATAGAAAGGGAAGCCCTCAGTGGAAAGTATGTGCACGCTGCACGCTTGCCAAGGGAGGGCTGCTTCATTCTGTGCCCTTTATGCAACGTGTGCTATTGGGCATGGACAAGTGTTGGCTAATAATAAAAATTATTTGAAGTTGGAGAATGTTAATCACTCCCATTGGAATTTAGCCAGAATACTTTTGGTTCTGACTCAATTGATGTTATCTGCGGGTTTGTAAACCTCTGTCTTCATAACCAACAGCAAAATGTTATTTTTGCTCGGAGATTGCTACGAACAGTTGTGATACCAGCAGAAAACTTTGCTGAAAGAGGCATATTTTACACTCACTGAGTAGCTCTGGAAAGGCTTTTAATTCTGTTTAACATCCATATCAATTCAATTTTTAAAGGGCAACTTAAAATATGATAACTTCTGGGGGCCAGTTCAAAGGGAGGTAGTTTATTGGTCTGTTACCACCTGGTCCTTGAGCACTGCTTGATGTTCCCCTAGTGGTCTCTGAGCACTGACCCATGTGCCAGGTGGTCCCTAGCATTGAAGAGAAGTACTCCATTGCCTAGGGGACACTGAACTTTTAGGTCCACAGAGCTGGAAGAAGCACAGAGTGCTCCCACTCTGGGCCCTCTGAACATCGCATAGGACTCCCCCCCAAAAAGCTGAATATTCAACCTGTACTAAATAATTAATTTACTTTTAGCTCATTTCATTTTTCAAATAATCAGCTAAAACTGCACCATAATGATTTGCTTTAAACTTGAAAAGAGTGGACATACACGTACCCATTTTCTCCTGATTCATCTGTTATTCAACAAACTTATATAACAGGAACTTGACAGGGCTAGAGAGAGAGAGAGCGCAAAAGGGTAAGGTGCAAACTTTGCATGATGTGATCCCCACCACAACTACAGTCTCCTGAGCTCCGGCAGGAGTGCTCTCTGAGCACAGAGCCAGGAGTAAGGCCTGAACACAGTAGCACAAACTCCCCCCCCCACACACACACAAATATGGAAGAAAAGGAAAACACTAACTTTGGGGGGGAAAGGGTGGGACAGAAACAGTAGTGGTTAGGGATTACTCCTGACTCTGTGCTCAGGGATTACTCTTGCTATTCTCTCAAGGAACCATATGCAGTTCCAGGGTCTGAACCAGGATGGCTACATGTAAGACAAGCACCTTAACCCCTGTACCATCTCTCCTTTACAGAAAAAATACTATTTTTTAACATGCAAATTTTAAGTACTTATCTAACAATGCCAAGCCTCATATTTATTCTTCTAAGTTGCTCAGACTATCTTTTAGTCACTCATCAAACATTACATTTCCAAGCTGAAGACACTGTTGTTATTTTAAACATATTTCTACAAAGCTAAATGAATAAAATTCACTGTCCTAAATGTGTTTATTGATGAAAACGCAGAAGCAGATGCTAAACATTCTAGCTGGTAATATGTGACGTTCAAAAAGTTAGATACTATTGATTTAGGAGTTTTGCCTTGGGGAATAGTTAGAGAATTTTCTGTCTTTCTAGACTTTTGTTGGTTTTATACATGTAATAGTCTGCGGCCTACCGGGTTCAATTCCTCCGTCCCTCTCGAAGAGCCCGGGAAGCTACCGAGAGTATCCTGCTCACACGGCAGAGCCTGGCAAGCTCCCTATAGTGTATTCGATATGCCAAAAACAGTAACAAGTCTCACAATGGAGATGTTACTGGTGCCCACTCAAGCAAATGGATGAACAATGGGACAACAGTGCAATAGCCTGCGGAGATACTTGAGAGTGCAAAGCCACAGGAACGTAGGGTTAGAGATCTTTGCTTGGTTCTCAATATCTTGAAAATCAAGACTGAGGGCTGGAGAGATAGCACAGCGGGTAGGGCGTTTGCCTTGCACGCAGCCGACCCGGGTTCAAATCCCAGCATCCCATATGGTCCCCTGAGCACCGCCAGGGGTAATTCCTGAGTGCAGAGCCAGGAGTGACCCCTGTGCATCGCCAGGTGTGACCCAAAAAAGCAAAAAAAAAAAAAAAAAAGAAAATCAAGACTGAAACAACATGCAGCACATGGACGGGATGAGTGAATGAGAGCTAATATTAACTTCTTAAGCCTTAGCAACTGGCATCAAATCCTTGAATTCGACTCAATAGGTGTCTATGGGACTCTGACTATTCTGATAGTATGAAACAAACATACAAACATTGGCTCTGCTTATACTAATTAGCTTTAACTCCTCTTTCTTAATCTGTGAACTGAAGGTGCTAGTCTTAGGGTTGTAATGAAGAGTGAATATTACACACTAAAGTGCCTAGAACTGTGTCTTATACCTGCTAAATCTACATAAATCGTACTTGTTTTTCTACTTGTTCCTGCTATTCTATTGTTTGTTTTATTAGGCAATAGTGGAGGGGGTATAATATAATTTGTGTCTGTTCAGGGTCCCAGCCCCACCAGCCATCTCAGCATTGAGATATTAGCTAACTACGATTATATGCCACCCAAAAGTCATTTCATTGATGTGACATCAATGACCAGCTCACAAGTGCGCCAGCATAAACAGTGGGGTACAGGCGAGCCCCCAATGAATGCATGTGGATACCTGACAGCTATTTCCAGACAAGCTCCTTAAAGTCCTGAGTGTTTCTATTCACTTCTATTATCAGATCAGATACCTCTAGATGAGAAACCAAGATACCAGCCAGAGGATTAATACATGATGAGCCATTCATCTAGGCTCATAATGAGAATGTCTTGTTCACATTATAAGTGGAATAATTCAACTATAACCTTTATGCCTCTCCCTTCCCCCACTATAGTGGAGATTATAGAAAGGTAAAAGCTTCTTTCTTTTCCCTCCAGAGGTAATGGAAGTACTAATCTTTCCTGCATTGAGCATGGCTCTCAACAACACATTACAATCACCAGAGGGAGCTTTGAAAAAAATCACTCCTGCTTAGCCCTGTTACATCAGAGTCTCTAATTGAGGGCCCCAGACATTGATATTCTGGTTCGTTTGATTATTTGTGTTGCTGTTTTGATTTTGACTTTCCAGATGATTCTGCTGTTCAGCTGGGGCTGGGAACTTCTGATATAGATGGTTTTAGATTTTTCTTTAGTATAGTCCCAAACCTGGTTTTAGTATTTCCTTCATAGAGTTCCAAAGATACTAAATCTTTTACAAAAAGGGTTGTAGCACTGTCACACTGTCATCCCATTGTTCATCGATTTGCTCAAGCGGGCACCAGTAACATCTCCATTGTAAGACTTGTTACTGTATTTGGCATATCGAATACAACACGGGTAGCTTGCCAGGTTCTGGTGTGCGAGTGAGATACTTTCGGTAGCTTGCTGGGCTCTTGGAGAGGGACGGAGGAATCGAACCTGGGTCGTCCGCGTGCAAGGCAACTGCCCTTCCCGCTGTGCTATCGCTCCAGCCCACAAAACGGTTTAATTAACTACATCAGTTTATAAAATGGCATTCTTTGGAGAAGGTATAGAGAAGTTCATTCTAGGGCCAGAGATTTACTTGCTTTTCGTGCAGTGGACCCCTGTTCCAACCTCAGCATCGTGTATAATTCGCTATGGATTTCCAGGAGTGATTCCTGAGCACAGTACCAGGAGTAAGCCACTGAGTGTGGCCCAAACACTGCTTCACCCCTGCAATAACAAAAATGAAGTGTATTCTAGTTCATGTGCGTGTATATGAGTTGAAGAGAAAATTACGTGATGGGTCTTAGTTTTGTGGGTCTATCAATTGGGTGACATCTATGAGGCCTGAAGGAAAAATTATGCTAAGCAAAGAATCGTGGTACTCTGCATTAAGAACAACAGTGACTGAAATTAATAGCAACTAACGGGTGTGGAGCTCTTTCAGTATACATGTGCTGTATTCGACATTTACATAGATACTCTCCCCATTGCCCTCAACAATGTAAGAATATTTTGCCTTATGCTTTTTTGGTTGATTTGATTTGGTTTGGGGGTTGCAGTTGGCAGTGCTGAGGGTTACTCCCAGTGCAGTGTCTGTGGGAGCAGCGATTCCTGTGGGTGCTCAGGGGGATCAAATCGGGGCTCTCATATGCAGAAGCAGGCCTGGCAGCCCATTGCCCCCTGGGCCAAGATTGATAATCTTATCCCAGTTTTGTAAATGAAAAACACTGAGGTTCAGATAAGTGAAGCCATTGATTACACGCCTCCCAGCTTGGGTTTTCCTGGTTCTAAAGCCTCTGCTGCCAATAGTTGCAGGCTAATCACCAGATGGGAAATCTTGAGATAAAGTAGTTTCTCTTGCTTCTTAAGCTCCTCTGTCCTTGGGGCTCTATCCAGTCTTCAAAATTAGTGTGTCCTATTCAGAATAAAGGCTAAACTCTTGGAAAAGCGAAGAAACCTGGGTTCATCTAGAATCTAGTCTAAGTAACGAGGAAACTAGTTCTTCAGTGAACCTGGGCCTTGCAGATGAGACATGATATAGGAACCTCTTAGATTTTACAACCCTCCTGGCACCTTTGCCCAGGAAGCCTCCCTTCAGTAAATAAAGCTGTTGCATGTTCTATGAGCTCAGTCAGGACCTGTGCCAGGGATATGAAGCTCCTGAGGTGCAGACTTCTCTCGTAGGGAATGCTGGGTCTAGAGAAAGCAACTAACCCAACCTGGTGAGTCAGGGTGTGTCTGGAAGGCTGAATCTGGGGTGATCGGTCCGTCAGGGCTTAGTATTGGAAACAGAAACCACCGTTCACAGCAGTGAAATGAGAGTCAAACAGCGCCTTGCATAATTATCAGAACCGAAAGGGTAGAAGTCAGTGGGTGACCTCTGGACTTCTAAGTTCCAGAGCCTTCTGGGATGGCTATCTTCCAGAAGCCAGGATTACGTTGCCGCTGTGGTTGCTCTCCTCATCCACGAAGCTTGCAACTAGATACCTGGGATAAGGTATGAGACTCATGCTGATTAAGTAAGTGCCTCCTCTTCCCCCTTGCCTGCCATCAGCAACTGCAGTAAAATGATGTCTGCTCCCTGCAAGATTTCACAGAAGGGCTCTGGCTGACAGAATATAGTTAAGACCCATGTCTTAACACAGTTAAGACCCTAACTACAGGGATGCCTGAGAGACACAATGCTGAGGTTTCCAATGTCTCTGGCAAGATTTCTCCAAGAAAGGAGACCCACAAAGTCAATTCTAGTGTCTTCTGCAGTTGGGAAAATAAGATCTTTCTTCCCAGAGGAATGAACTCACAAGTAAAAGGCCCTTAGGCTCAAAGGAGCATGGTTTAGGTGACCAGAACTGGGAATGACTAAGCAATTAGGAATGACAGAGTATCTGGACTGAGATTTTTTTTCTTAACCCGAAAACCTCCTCCAGTCTAATCAGCAGATTTTTAACTAGCTAGATTTCAGATGTACATGACAGAGATATCATTCATATGTTACTCAATTATTCAACCGGCTACTGGCTTAGAAGGAAAAAGAAAGGAAATACATAAAAATCACTTTAAAAAGTGTAGACAAAAGTTGTAGGTGGCATTCATCCACAGGGAAGACAGAACCTTCTCCAAGCTTAATGTTGCCAACACCATTTATTGAAAAAGTTATCTTCTCTTCCTTCGTCTTCAGTGAACCCCAGTTTTGTTTATTATTTTTCTTTTTTTGGAGGGGGGGTATAAATCTTTCTTCTGCATGACCATGTACTTAAAGGGAGACAGACACCCTAGAAGTGTCTGTCCTTCTAGTCTGTCCTTCAGACATCCTGAGAAGTAATTTGATCAGTCCCACTGATTATGTTCCATTCTTTCTCATCAGAATTAGGAACTGCATGTTATGGACATGATTCGACCTATGAGGGAGTGGGCCCAGTGTGAGAGAATCTGTATGGGAAAGATTTTACTCAAAAGGAGAACTGCTTCTCTCCTATGGAGCATTGTTTTGTCAGCAGATCATGCCCTATGCTGTCACCTACATGGGCCTCACCTGCAGCTATCATGCAACTGCAAAAGGGTCAGCTGATACCAAGGGAGGGTGGCATTGGTGCTGTCCAATCCTCCTGCTTCAACTTCCTCATTATGTCATGCAGGACTCTGCTCATTCAGTGTGCCCCTTGAACCAGTCTTTGGCCACTTGAAACCAAGAACATCGTAACTCATATGCATTTTGGATGAGGATCTTCCCACTTCAACTTGGCTCATGGAACTCTCTAGAGGAGATTTAAAGATAGAAGTACACCCCCCCTTTTCTTTCATCAGAAAAATCACAGTTATTGATCTGTCAATAGCATTCAAGACCCAGTCAAATGTTTCTCCATGGTTATAGCATTTTACTGATCTACTCTATCAACAAGTAGTCATTGAGCACCTATTATGGGGTACTATCTTTCAGTGTCAGTGGATGCAGCAAGGATGCAAGGACCTTCTAGTGGCTGAGTGGGAAGATAGAAAATGAACAAAGGGCTGGGGCAATAGACAGGACAGTGATATAGTGCTTGCCTTACGTGATTGAAGCTGACCCGGGTTTAATCCCTGATACTACCTGGGTTCAATCCCAAGATCCCTGGGTGTAGAACTAGGAGTGAACCCTGAGCACCACTGGGTATGTACTCCCAAGTCCAAATAAACAAATGAATTAAGTTGTATAGCTGAATCATTTAAAAAGAAAGAAAGAAAAATGTACTGGGATGACTTTCATCAAAGGAGGAAGCAGCATTTCCTAACATCTGAAAGAGGGGGAGATAAAAAGCATTTTAACTAGTAGGGCTGGAGTGGGTAGGGCATTTGCCTTGCATGCGGCCGACCTGGGTTCAATTTCACCATCCCTTTCCGAAAGCCCAGCAAGTTACCAAGAGTATCCCACCCGCACTGCAGAGCCTGGCAAGCTACCCATGGCATATTTGATATGCCAAAAACAGTAACGACGAGTCTCACAATGGAGTTGTTACTGGTGCCTGCTCCAGCAAATCGATGAACAATGGAATGACAGTGCTACACACAGTACTACAGCTTTTATAGTACTATGATTATCTGTTCATATGACAACTCTCCTCCACCAATTTGTCATTTCTTGTTTTCTCACAGCCCTCATGCCTTTTCTGGGAGGTTGGACTTCCCAAAGAAGACCTCCCAAGCAGCTCTCTGCCACGTGTGACCTTGCTCTTCTCCCCGGGTGTGGGGGGTGATGGGAGGAGGGAGGAGGTCCCAAGTGCCTTGACCCTTGGAAGGTTTGTGATGGTTTTGACCAAAAGTTCATGTTGGAAGGGATGCAAAGGGGCCTTCTAGGGATAGGTCATCAAAGGCCATATGGCTCCCACCTGATTCTCTTGGATTTCTTGCTTTCTCAGAACGGTCTCTCTAGGACAGCTGCCTCTCAGAAGCCACAAGTAGATGTTCCAGCTGACAGTCCCAGCTGTGCCAGGCTACAAATCATGCTAGATTCGGTGTCTGACCTCTGAGTAAAAAGCCTTCCAGATGATTCCAATTCCCAGCCTCAAGTCATCCAGCTGTGCCCGTCTTCACAAGTGGGACTCCAGATCCGCTACTCAGCTATAACTTAGCCGAGACAAGCCTTCCCCACTGTTCCCTTTCTACATTCCTCATCCGCAGCCCCCATGAGCGTGATCAAATGCCTGAGGGTTCACATCACCAGTTTGGAGCAGTTTGTTACACAGTAGTAATGACTGGAATACCCCCAAATCTGCCTGCCTGTGAAATCTTAGATGACAAAGTAGACAACTTTTTTTTTTCTTTTCACTTGACCCAGTTGGTGATCAACTTATGCGCCGATGCTTAAGAACTTTCATCCCGCTTACTTTCATCCTATTGAGAATGGCTGTTGATAATATGCATGTGAAACGTCTAATCTTTTAAAACACAAAAATCTTCCCCATTGATCTTAATATCCTGCTGCAGCAAGTTCCCCAGGTCAATTGTGTGTAGTGGGGAAAAAAGTAACTCCTTTTATCCATTTTAAACATGCTTCCTTTTTATCTCATCTTGTCCTCTTGTTCTTCCCCAAGTAAAGCGATTTCCATTTTGTAGATACCTAGACACAGAGAACTGAGTTGAGACAATAATTTTTCTTTGAATTGGTCACTTGGAAGGCCCCGGGCACACTGGGACCTGGAGCAGCGAATTTTTGCTAGTGGCTAAAAGGTGCTGGTTCAGTCTATTGTAATTAGTCATAAGCTTAGTACTGACAATTTGGAAAAAAAGTCTCAAGGGACCCCAGAAATGGCTTCGTAGTAGAGCGAGGGCCCCTAAGGCCTGAGATTGTGTCCAGTCCTGGCACTGTGGCTTATGCCATTTGTGATCATCAGCTTCATTAAAGTTGTCACACTCCGGTGACCCAAACCAAGAGCATGCAGGTATCACCATCAGGTATGCAACCACTGGCGAGCACTACAACCCCAGTATGCACAACTAAAATGTGGAAACAGTGTACATCACAACTAAGTGTGTTAACCACTGGTTATGGGAAAAATAGCAAAAAGAGAAAAGCATTATAAAAACATTTAAATTTTTTTTCTTTTTGGGTCACACTCGATGATGTTCAGGGGTTACACCTGGCTCTGAACTGGCAGTACTTGGGGGACCATATGGCATACCAGGGATGGAACCCGGGTCAGCAGCATGCAAGGCAAATGCCCTACCCACTTTTGATCACTCTATCACTATCATCCCGTTGATCCTCGATTTGCTCAAGCGGGTCCAGTAACATCTCCATCCTAGCCCTGAGATTTTAGCAGCCTCTCTTTACTCATCCTTCCCAATGGTGCCACAGTAGAGGCTCTTTCAGGGTCAGGAGAATGAGACCCATCATCATTACTGTATTTGGCATATGAATATGCCACGGGGAGCTTGCCAGGCTCTCCCTTGCAGGCATGAAAACTCTTAGTAGCTTGCCAGGTTCTTCGAGAGGGAGAACTAGGCTATAAGATATTGCTTCTGGGAGCTTGGTTTTATAGTCTCTGGATATTTGCCATTGATGGGATTACACAGCTCTGGGGGCAATTTCTGGGTGTGACTGCCTAGCTACTGGAAAATTGGGGATCTGGGCCGAAGAGGCCCAGTCCCCATCCGAGCAGGCTTGGAGATCTCAACCCTGGGTCCCGCACACCTGGGTTCCTCTGCCGGTGAACCTGCATGAAGGTTTGATTTTACTTGACTCAAATAAATAAATAAATAAATAAATAAATAAATAAATAAATAAATAAATAAGATGTAGGAGGAAAACCTCGTGGAACACTGAGGATTCTGAGATGAAAGACTATCAAGAAATCCCTAGATATTAGCATGAAAGTCACCCCAAAGTACAGACATTAATTCTCGGTAGCCTTTCTTCCTTCCTCCCCCCAGTATCTCCTGGTTAGCTGACCCCAGTCTGCATTGTGGGCCCACCAAGCTCTGGCCACACTGTGGGATGACCACACTCAGGCCCAGAAGGGGAGTACAGCTCCAGAGGCACATCCAGAGCTGTGTCCCCAGCACCCACTTCCAGGTGCCCTGTGTGTCCGGAGAAAAGACCCACTCTGGCCCCTAAAAATTCTTTTTTGAATCTAAATTCTACAAGAGGTGAAGAATACCTTCTCATGCTGCTGGCAGAGCATACGAGTAGTAGAAAGAAGGCAGGACCAGGAAAATCCATTCAAGTCTCCTCTTGTAACTCCACTTTGTGCTCTTGGGCACCATACTTACCTCTTTGGGTTCTCGCCCCGCCCCCCAACTCTAGAATGAAGAGTTGAGTTCAAGAGTCCCCGACCACCTCTTTGCCTATAACATTCTATGAAATATCCGTGTTTGCCACTTTGACCCATGTACTTCATAAATGTATACTCAGAAGTCGTGTATACCTCAAACTGTGACGATTAGGCTGTAACGTAGGGCTAGAGAGTGAACATGTCTGGCCTTATTTTCCCCCCCTTGTTTTAAGAAAACAAATATTGTTTCATTCCAAAAGCAAAGTCCAAAGTAGATGTTAATCACCAAATAAATATTCCTGTTTTTTGTTTGTTTGCTGAAGCCTAGGATAAAACCCAGGGCCTCACACACGCAAGATATGTGCTCTACCACTAAGCCACATCCGTGGCCTTCTTGCTAACTATTAAGTGACAATTCTTCCTTGTGAGCCCTTTAGTTGGGGCAGAGGTCCGGTCAACTCCCATGAGCCTTTGCGTTCTCACAACGACATGTCTGACTGGTTGCCTTGGGACAACTTTATGCCAAGCAATGAAAGTGAGAGTGGAGGCTAGAGAGATAGTATAGTGGGTGGAGCATTTGCCTTGCACACAGCCAACCCAGGTCTGACCGTGCCTTATAGGATCTTCTGGCCAGGAGCGATCCCTGGACTCAGAGCAAGGAGTAAGCCTCTGGGCGTAGCCCCAAAGAAACAAACAAAAAACAAATGAGTGCATATAAAGAACTAGAGAGAGTGCTCCAGAAGCAGAGCTTTTGTGCCCCCTACACCTGACTTCTGCCTCATCTGTCCCTGAGCACCTGTGAGGGTGTCCCCTAGACAAATAAAAAATGAAAAGGAATCTGAGGAAGTGTGTCTGTGTGAGAGGCTGGAACGTGGACTTGGAGCGGGGGAGGAAAACAACGGCCTTCAGGAGCAGCCCCTGTAAGGTCTTCAGGTGGGGAATTGCAAACAGTGTGAGATCGCCTCACGTCCCCTTTTTTAGGGAGAAACACAGGGGCAGGCAAAGCACCAGACCTGCTCAGCCTGGACACGTTTTTCCTGACCTGCTCTATATTTCTTCGACAGTTGTGATTCTCAGAGCGCTTTGTGGCTTCACACCCACTTCTCAATCTCTGCATCCTGTTTTCTTTAAAAGCTTTTTACTCTCCAGGGTCAAGTGGGGAGGGTGGGGGGGGGGCAATGATTCTCATTTCTGATCTGTTTTTGGGTGTGCACCCCCATGCAGTGCTCAGGGGTCCTTCCCCGCCAGTGCTCAGGGGTTCCCTCCCAATAGCGCACAGGGCACCATTTGAGCTAGCTCCAGCCCTCCTCTCTGATTTTAAGCTTCATTACTGAATTGCCCCTGTGGAGGGCCATGTGTCGGAGTGAAGAACTCTTTTCCCCTGGGGAGATGGAGGAACTCTATCAGTAGCTATGACCTGGTCCAGGAAGCCAGACATGGTCCAGGTTAACAGGAAAAGATTTGCAGCATGATTCAAACCCCAATGGTTGGTCCGTCAGAGCTAGTGCAGCAGGCTGAGCCCATGCTTTGTTCGTAGGAGATTCAATCCTGCCACCACAAGGTCCCCCAAGCATCTCCAGGAGTGCGTCCCAGGCATAGAACTGGGATTAGTCTCTGAGTAGTGCTAGGTGTAACCCCCCAACCACAAAATACCGGTAGCAATAACAAGCAGCAACAAAACCTGAAGTTTTTAGAATTCACAGAGAGTAGAGAATCTTAGGCAAAATTTTAGGTGGGAGTTGGACAGGGCTGGGGAGAGAGCTCAGAGATCAGGGGAGTATGGCCTTCATACATAGGCCTGAGTTTGATTTTTTTTTTTTTTTGCTTTTTCGGGTCACACCTGGCAAGGCACAGGGGACACTCCTGGTTATGCACTCAGGAATTACCCCTGGCGGTGCTCAGGAGACCTGGGAGTCGAACCTGGGTCGGCTCCTTGCAAGGCAAGTGCCCAACCTGCTGTGCTATCGCTCCAGCCCCCTGAGTTTGATTTTTTATTTATTTATTTTTTTGCTTTTTGGGTCACACCTGGTGATGCGCAGGGGTTACTCCTGGCTCTGCACTCAGGAATTACTCCTGGCAGTGCTTGGGGGACCATATGGGATGCTGGGGATCGAACCTGGGTCAGCCACATGCAAGACAAACGCCCTACTCACTGTACTATCGCTCCAACCCCCAAGTTTGGTCCTTGGCTCTGCATGGGACCCTGGCGCAGGCAGGTCTAGCCCTGAAGACCTGGAGCACCTCTGTGTTCGAGTAGCACCACATCACCCGACCAAGCATTTGAACCATCTGGCCTGGTTAGTGGAGTATCCCCCAGAGTGACTCCCAGGCTTCTGGGCACTGAAATAAAGAGAAGCAGGAAAATAGCAGCAGTTACAGTGATAAAAAGTAATCCCTCTCTTCCTTGAGGAGTTTTTCCAATGTTAAAGAGGTCCTCTCTGCCACACCCTTCCCATGCTTGTCGCCTCATCCTGCTCACAATATGTCAGAGTTTTTCGAGGTCATAGTTAAAAGCCCTCGGGGAAGGCACAGAAAGGTCACAGCAACAACTCTCAGCCCCACCAGCAGGCAGACTGGAGGCTAAGGTGGGCGCATTCTTTGATTATGATTTGCTCACTTAGGTTATTTGCGGAGACTTGTTTCTTAGAGAGTGTGTTCCCTATGAGACTGCCTTCCCACATGCTCAATGAGTTCCGGGTTGTAGACACAGAAGGTGGTACCGGGGCCCAAGCACCACCCTCCCTGTGTCTCCTTCCGCCAGCACACAGTAGTGAGGGGGTTTGATAGTGAAGGCTCCAACCTGCTTTATTCACACTGCATTGCCGCCTGCTGCCCAGAGACATTGTGCAGAATTACTGCACAATGTAAAATTTAACTTTTTTTTTTTCCTTTTTGGGTCACACCCAGATGCTCAGGGGTTACTCCTGGCTCTGCATTCAGGAATTATCCCTGGCGGTGTTCGGGGGACCTTATGGGATGCTGCGAATCCAGCCCGGGTCAGCCGCGTGCAAGGCAAACGCCCTACCCACTGTACTATCGCTCCAGCCCCTAAAATTTTAAAAAATTAATTAGTTATATGTATTTTTTTGGTGTGGGGCCACACCTGGACTCCAGCAGGCCCTGTTAACAGTCACTTAGGAGTTAAATCTCTTTTACACTGCTTCATCTCCAGTTTCCAGAGAATCTCCACAAACATAGTGCATAATCAACACAGGAGGAATGAATGACTTGCATTTGTTTGTTTATTTTTTTTGGAGGGGGTCAAACCCTGGCAGTGCTCAGACATCACTCCTATCTCCGTGCTCATGGGTCACTTCTGGTGGAGCTCAGGGGAGTAGAGGCGGTGGCAGAGATGACATTGGGGTTGGCTCCAAGCAAGGTTAGAATGTCAACCTCTAGCTGATTGCTCCAGCCCCTTTACATTACGAATTTATCTAGTGACTTTCCTTTATTGTTGCTGTGGCAAGGGACCGCACACACATGGTCATGGTGCTTAGATGATGGATTGTGAGGTCGCTCCCAAAGCTCACCAGGTATCACAAGTCCTGCTGCCAGGATAGGGCTTCTCGAATAAGGAGTGAAGCTGGGGATTAAACTCACTGCCTCATGCTCACCAGGCAGGTCCTTGCCACTGAGCAATCTCCAGGTCCCATTAGACTTTATTAATTATTAATTAATTGACAGGTTAGTTTTAAGCTTCCAGGAAATTGAGTCCTTAGAATGAAGAGTTTCATATCTCCCCTCATCCCACTCAGTTTTCCCCTTTATTAACATCTTGAGTGCATACGATAGGCACATTTGTCTCGGTTGATGTGCCAATATTGATATTAATGAAAGTGCACACTTACATCAGGATTCACTTTCTGTTGTCAAGGTCAACAGATTTTGTCAGACATGGTGCTAGAGCACAGTTACTGAACCATTGAGAAAACTTTCACTGCTCTCACCATTTCCTGTGCTCCATTGAATCATTCCCAATCTCTCCACTCCGGATCTCTGGTACTCATGAACTTTGTACTATTTTCTCATTTTACCTTTTCCAGAAACGTCATGATGATGGGAATCACATAGACTGCAGATTCTTTAGACTAGTTTCTTTCACTTAGCAATATGCAGTTAAGTTTCTTTCATGCCCATGTAAAAAAAAAACTTTATTTTTATAAATTTGCTCACGATGATTTACTCACTTGTCATCCCATTGCTCATCGATTTGCTCCAGTGGGTGACAATGATTACATTTAATATTCCAACATCAATCCCACCACCATTGTACCCTCCCACCACCATTATTTCCCAACCACCACCCAAGCTTGCCCCAATATCAGGCCCTAATTAATTTATTTTATATTGATTGTTATGAATAATTTACTTAAAATGATCAAAAAAGATTCCTTTAGAAGAAAGTATATGAAAACTGTTGTATCTCACCTTGGAGCAATTAACCCTTGTATGAGAGGTAACCAACATGTTGTTACAGGTTAAGACTTGAGCATGTTAATATTTTCTTAATCGAGATTGGTAACCTTCTACTTTACATCCCATTCAATGTGGTGTGCTACTCTTGGTATGTCAGTGGTGTAGAGTATGAGATGTTGCATGACTGTGAATACAGCCCTACATAGATCCAAGAATTCTAAAGTTTTGAATGGGGTGACACAGTTGGAGTTAGATTTTCAACTGAATGGTGACTTTGTGGTCCAAAAGCATCTCTGCAGTTTGTTGATCACTTTTGAGATTTATTTATAAGTCTCTGTATCATGATCAGTCAATGAGTTTATCTGATTAATGAACTTATATGGCGTCAGAGGCAATTCATGAACGTGACCTCCAGGCTCCTGAAAGAACAGGGAAATGGGGAGGAGGAGCATCATCCCCAACTCTGTGAGCGCTAGGAGATTTTGGTTACATACCTGAGTTTTTCAACAGATTCATTCCTGGATAAGGCTCATCTGGAGCCACCTTCATACCCTTTAGACTCATGTCTTGAAAGCTTCTTTATTTTCTCAAAATTGTTTAATATTTTTAGGACTGTTTAGGTTTACAAAAAAAAAATTACACCCCTTCCCCAAAGTACAATTTTCCTATTCCTTGCTCACACACAAACACAGCCTCTCCCATTTGTTACTTAAGATGAGCCTATATTAACACATTCTTTCCTGAAGACAATGGACTCACATTTGGCTTGTTCAAGCTATTGTTTTAATAATTATTTAATAACAAACCTATCACTATAGTATCAAATGGGACAGTTTCACAGCTCTAAAACTCCTTTGTGTGTCCCTCCCAACCCTGGCAACTCATGATCTTTTCACTATCACCATTTTGGTCTTCCAGAATGTCCTACCATTGAATTTATGCAAGATACATAACCTTGGAGTGATAGCACAGCGGGTAGGGCATTTGCCTTGCATGTGGCCGACCCGGGTTCGACTCCCAGCATCCCATATGGTCCCCTGAGCACCACCAGGAGTAATTCCTGAGTGCAGAGCCTGAAGTAACCTCTTGCATTGCAGAGTGTGACCCAAAAAGAAAAAAAAAAACAACCCAAAAAAAGATACATAACCTTTCCTGGTTAATTTCTCTTGTTAAGTCCTATGTGTTTTGTGGTTCCTACATGTATTTCTTGCAACTCATTTGCTTTTAGCACTGAATATTACTCCATCTTAAAGATGTAACTGCTTTATCTGTTCACCTACTGAAGGACATTCTGATTGCTTCCAACTTTGACAATTATAAATGAAAAGCTGGTATAAACATGTGTGTGCAAGTTTTTGTATGAACATAAGTTTTAAACTCCTTTGAGTTACTATGGATCCCTAGGGAAGGGAACAATAGGACAATGGGGGAGGGGAAAGTGCCTGCCACAGAGGCAGGCTTGGGGGGGAGGAAGGGAAACTGGGACATTGGTGGATGATCCTGGTGAAGGGATTGGCCTAAAACTCAATCATAAATATTTTTGCATCTGTGTAATTCACAGCGATTCAATTAAATAAAGGAAAAGAAAAGCTGCCAAACTGTCTTCCGAAGTGGCCCTGCCATTTCCTACCCCCAGCCCTCAACCCCCGCCCCCCTGGGAAGCAGTGAGACTCCTTGGGCTCCTTGTTCTCTCTAGCCTTTGTGGTGACCAATATTCTAGACTCTGGCCACTCTGAAATGCAGGCATTGGCACCTCGTTGTCACCCTAAATTACCATTCCCAATGACAAAGGCCATGTATGACATAGATTAGCCTTTCAGATGATTGTCACTGCATGTCTTCTATGGTGAGGTATGTCAGTTCAGATCTTTTTTGTCATTTTAAAAATTGAATTGTTTCCTTTTTAAAATTCCTGGGCTATAAGAATTCTGGGAGGTGATGTATTTGTAGGAAAGCTTTATCAGATATGTTTTCTATGAGTAATTTCTCCAAGTCTGTGGCTTGTCTTGTTCCCATCACAGTGTCATGAGTTTCTCAGAGAACAGGTTTTTAACTCAGTGAAATACAACTTACCAATGTTTCTTTTGTGGATCATATCTTTGGCAGTATAGCTAAGAAGGGGTCTAAATGCCCGTGAAACAAACCCTGTGGAAATCACAGAAGCAGCTTGAAAAGTCTTAGAAAGACAGCAGGAACGGCCCTTGCAGAAGGAAGGACCCTGCATCAGGCCAAACCTTAAATACAAAATAGTCTCCAGCCTCCTGCCCTACTGCCAGTGCCCTGACAACTACCTGCCTTGCTAACATCTTTGTGCCCTGAGTGCTGGCTGACTCCATGTGTCGGGACTATGGACAAAGGAAAGATCTAGATTTCCTTTTGGTTATTTTTGTCACTCCTCACTTCTTCATGATTTATTAAATAAGTTACTTTTTGAGACTTACCAACAGAAATGGATATTGCTGCCAATCCTTCCTTCCTTCCTTCCTTCCTTCCTTCCTTCCTTCCTTCCTTCCTTCCTTCCTTCCTTCCTTCCTTCCTTCCTTCCTTCCTTCCTTCCTCCCTCCCTCCCCCTCCCTTCCTCCCTCCCTCCCTCCCTCCCTCCCTCCCTCCCTCCCTCCCTCCCTCCCTTCCTTCCTCCCTCCCTCCCTCCCTCCCTTCCTCCCTCCCTCCCTCCCTCCCTTCCTTCCTCCCTCCCTCCCTCCCTCCCTTCCTCCCTCCCTCCCTCCCTTCCTTCCTTCCTCCCTCCCTCCTTCCCTCCCTTCCTCCCTCCCTCCCTTCCTCTCTCCCTCCCTCCCTTCCTTCCTTCCTTCCTTCCTTTCTCCCTCCCTCTTTTCCTTCCTTCCTTCCTTCCTTCCTTCCTTCCTTCCTTCCTTCCTTCCTTCCTTCCTCCCTCCCTCCCTCCCTCCCTCCCTCCCTCCCTTCCTTCCTCCCTCCCTCCCTCCTTCCCTCCCTTCCTCCCTCCCTCCCTTCCTCTCTCCCTCCCTTCCTTCCTTCCTTCCTTTCTCCCTCCCTCTTTTCCTTCCTTCCTTCCTTCCTTCCTTCCTTCCTTCCTTCCTTCCTTCCTTCCTTCCTTCCTTCCTTCCTTTCTCCCTCCCTCTTTTCCTTCCTTCCTTCCTTCCTTCCTTCCTCCCTTCCTCCCTCCCTCCCTCCCTCTTTTCCTTCCTTCCTTCCTCCATCCCTCCCTCCCTCTTTTCCTTCCTTCCTTCCTTCCTTCCTTCCTTCCTTCCTTCCTTCCTTCCTTCCTTCCTTCCTTCCTCCCTTCCTCCCTCCCTCCCTCCCTCTTTTCCTTCCTTCCTTCCTCCATCCCTCCCTTCCTCTTTTCCTTCCTTCCTTCCTTCCTTCCTTCCTTCCTTCCTTCCTTCCTTCCTTCCTTCCTTCCTTCCTTCCTTGGTAGTTTTTTTTTTAATATCTCTTTCCTTTTCTTTGTTGTAATCTCTTGGGTCACACACACTTGGCCATGAGGCTCACATACTTAATTTATTTTTTTTTAATTTAATTAATTGGTTGGGGGGGTCACACCTGGTAGTGCTTATTGGTTACTCCTGGCTCTGCACTAAAGAATCACTACTGGTGGGCTTGGGGGTCATATGGAGTGATGGGGAACAAACCCAGTTGGACCGTGTATAAGGAAAGCACCTTACCCTTTGTATTATCGCTCTGGCCCCAGTTCACATATTTTAGTTGTAGTAAGATGAAGTCATTGCATACAACAGAAAAGCCAAATCAATTTGAGAAAGAAAATATGAAACTGGGGAGAGAGCTTAAAGTGCTAACATACATGTTTTACATGTGGGAAGATCAGAGGGCAGCTTTGAGTGACCTCCAAGCACTGACCTGGAAGTAGTTCCTGAACACCTATAGGCGTGACCCCCAAACAAAAACAAACAGAAAAGAAACACAGATCAGTATCTCTTCCTTTCCTTTCCAGTGCATGGAAGACAAGGTGAGCAGGAAGAATAATATGGTCAAAACATAAAAGTAGAGCCAGCCCTGCTAGAAAGAGGCCAGGCACATGGTTTCTTTGGAGTTTCTAGTAAATCTGCGGCATCTTATGATGAAAGGTTATTTCTGGAGCCCTTTGTCTATGGAGAGGGTCATCCAGCCCAGGTAAGGAGGCGTTCTGGTGTGAACAGTAATAGATGAGAAGGCAGCAATTCTGAGAAGTGATCTACAAGACAAACTAGTGGACAAGTACCCAGTCTACAATGCTGGTCTAGTGCTATGGCCCCCGCACCCCTGCCCACTGACCTTTGAGACTTGCCTACTCAGCTCCCAGGTCAATGTCACTGACCACGGGCCACTCCAGGATCTTTCTGCTCTTGGCGTGAGTCTCGCTGAACTTCTGAGAAGAATGTCCAACTGCGATGCTCTTTGCAACTGCCTGGGAAGCTTGAGCAAGACATTGACGCCAAGCTCCCGCCCTTAAAGATTCTGATTTAATTGGGCTTCGGTGTAATTTCAGCATAGAGTTATGTGTTTAAGTTTTTATTGAAGTATACTATGCATGTAGAAACGTGCACATACCCTAAGTAGAACTGCAATGTAGCTTTACAAACTGAAGGCACTTATGTAACTACCACCCAGCACAAGAACTAGAACATCTAAGCACCCTGGAAGCATCAGGCTCCTCCTAGTCTCTCATCACCCCCATCCATCCCCACCCCAACCATTTGCCAGGCTCCTTTCAGCATAGAGTCGGAGCACAGACATGGCTGGAATATAGAGCCATGATTGGGAATTATTGTCTTATTGGTTAAAGGTAGGTAAGTACATTTAAGTAAACCAAATGCTTAGATACAAGTAAACTCCAATGAAACCAAAGCCAGAAGACACCCAAACCAGACTTCATGCCTTAACCCAGACTGATAACTCCTACGTTATCAGTTTAAAAGTGTTAAAAGTGTGTGGGGTGTGTGTGTGTGTGTGTGTGTGTGTGTGTGTGTGTGTGTGTGTGTGTGTTGGGGTGGTTTGAGCCATACCGGCAATGCTCAGGGCTTATGCCTATATCTGAGCCTAGAAGTGTTAGGGGACTATATGCAGTGATGGAGACCGAACCCAAGCTACCGAGAGTATCCCACCCGCACGGCAGAGCCTGGCAAGCTACCCATGGTGTATTCGATATGCCAAAAACAGTAACAACAAGTTTCACAGTGGAAACATTACTGGTGCCCACTTGAGCAAATCAATGAACAATGGGATGACAGTGCTATGCTATCTCTCTAGTGCTTAAAATTATTTTTTAATTAAAAGATCACTTTTATTAAGATACTATGATTTACAAAACTGTTCATAATAGAGTTGTTTTTGACATACAATGTTCCAACACCAATTCCACCACCAGTGCAACCTTCCCCTGACAATGTTTTCTAGCTTCCCTTCGACCCACCCCTTCGCCCCCAGTCTACCCCTTTAGCAGGCACATAATAAATTTAATCCCTGAAATTTTTTTTTAAGAAACAAAATTCTTTACTTTGGAACAACTTCTCTCCAGGATTATTTTTTATTAAAAGAAACTGCCTTCCTAAGAATTGTTAAGATCGTATTTGCAGATTATAACAGACAAATGTGGTGCTACACATCAGGCCTCTTACTAAGCAATGTTTCCTGAATGATCTCATTCAAAACTCACAACACACCATAATAATAGGTTCTCTCCTTTCCTCATGTTGCAGATGAGGAAACAGAGGCATACAGCGATGAAGTAACTCCCCCAGGGGCACAGAGTTCTATAAGCTGCTTCTAAGCTTAACTAGCAGAGAGTTTTCTGACTCTCCACTGTCGTTTTCATTTCAGATATCTCTGCTACTAAAACATTAATGACACAATGATTTCATTCTTTTCATATTGAGGCAAAGAAGCTAGGATAATAGTGGAGGAAAGTCACAGAATTACTCTACGTGTGTTAGAATGAACCTCGAGGACCATGTACTTTTTATTTATTTATTTTTTTTGGTTTGTTTTCGGACCATAGCAATGGTGCTCAGGTCTTAACCCTGACTCTGCACCCAGGGATCCCTTCTGGCAGACTCAAGAGACAATAATGGGGTGTCAGGTATGGAACCCAGGTCAGCCTCTCACAAGGCAAGCACCCCATCTTCCGTTCTGTTGCACTGATCCTTGGTAAGGCATTTGGCATTGAAAGTTTTAGGGGCTTTTTATTTTGGTTCTTGGTGTTTTGTACTTCACTCTTAAGCACAACTTTTTAGAAGCTGGTAGGTTTTTTGAGCAAGTCAAGATACACTTGCTTCTACTAAACAAAATAAAATAACAAATGTGACCATGTACTTTTTACTTTCTTATTCTACCGATGAAGGAAATGGGTCAAGAAAGAAAATCCAGATGACCCCCCCAAAATTAAATGAGTCAGAATTATAGAAAGGGTGAACGTTCGGGGACAGGTGGTGGTAGGCGGAAGGGATGAGGCAAAGCCTTCTTTGGGCAATGAGAGAGACTTGAATCTGTATCCTCTCGCCTACATACATACCTCTCATGGTCTTTGATACACATCTCTGGGGCCAGTGCTACTACTGGTGTGATTTCATGGAACCTTCACAGCCTGTTCACACGTGAAGAGCGTTGTTTGTCTAAGAGCCTGCGGCATGAGCCTGTCATCTCTACCGACGGGGCACTGATGATCATCAAGTTATCCGAGTTGGAAACTGGATGCGCTCAGGTCTCCCTGGGCTTGTTCAGTTTGTTTGGATTTTGTGTTGCGGGCACTGGGCCGCCTAGCACAATTACCCTGGCGGCAGGAGGTCTAGGATGTGAGAGAAACCTCGTGAAGTTTTCGTGGCAAATCCGGTGTGACCAGTGGAAGTCTCATTTCTTGAGCACCTCCAAAGAGCAAAATGATCTCAGAGAACGTGAGGCCTGTTGCGCTTCCAAGTTTCTCCCCCAAGACGATGTTGGAGTTTTTTTGGCATTGTTCATGTTTTGTGTTTGGCCTTTGCCCCACCTCCCTCGCCTCTGCTTTTGCAGGTACCCTTCCTCCCACTGTTCCCCCTTTATCTGCCCTTTATCTGCCGGGTTCACTCTCCCTGCACTTTTGGTGTGAAACTCCCTTTGAACCAACGTGTTTGGTTTGTTGAGCTCTAATTTTTTTTTTTTTACCAGCGCAATTTTCCCAATATAAATTATACCCTCAATTACTGTTCCCATCTCGAGCAGTGAATCACACTCCAAGAAGCCGTTAGGGTGGGGGCCACTGCAGTCAGCGCTGGGAGGCTCTGGAGGTTGGAGCCAGTGATGGCTTGCTGGCCTCTTTCTCTATTTCCCCTGCTGCCGGCAGGCCAGAGGGCAGCTGAACGTTGAAGTCAGCAGCCTCTGCGTGCCCTCCGGCACCGCGCCCTGCTCTGGGTGTCTCAGTGCCTCCGAGACATTGCTTCAGAACTGCCTGGTGCATGGCAGCGAGAAGGAACATGGGCTGAGTCCAGGATGGCTTGGCGCTTCATGGCTGGGTTAGATTGCCTCAGTACCCTGGACTTTCAGCCCTCACTCTCCTACTATATGCTCTGGGAATTTGCAGGTCCTCTCACCAAAAACTGAGTCTATTCTTCAGCCCACTTCTTCTTGATTTTTTTTTTTTTTAAATTATAAGGTATGGGGCTGGAGCAATAGCACAGCGGGTAGGGCGTTTGCCTTGCACGCGGCCAACCCGGGTTCGATTCCCAGCATCCCATATGGTCCCCTGAGCACCGCCAGGGGTAGTTCCTGAGTGCAGAGCCAGGAGTGATCCCTGTGCATCGCCGGGTGTGACCCAAAGAAAAATAAATTATAAGGTAGTTCACAATATTTGATTACATTTAATATTCAAACACCAATCCCACCACCATTACACCTTTCCATCACTATATTTTGGATTTTTCTATCCCGAACCCCAATTCCTGTCCCAAAGCAGAACCGAAATAATGTATTTTGTATTTTTATTATGAAAAACTGCTGAAGATGCTACAAAAAAGTATCATTAGATGAAAGAGTGTGAAGATTGTTCTATTTCGACAGGGGCCATTGAGACCTTCTATAAGAGATCACTAACATGTTGTTAAAGGCTATGCCTTGTGTGCTTTTGTATATATATCTGCAATATATATATATATATTATATGTAGACTGGAGCAATAGCAACAACATGTAGCTTGTTTGCCTTGCATGTGGCCGACCCGGGTTCGATTCCTTCATCCCTCTCAGAGAGCCCGGCAACGTACCAAGAGTATCCCGCCCGCATGGCAGAGCCTGGCAAGCTACCGGTGGCGTATTTGATATGCCAAAAGCAGTAACAACAAGTCTCACAATGGAGATGTTACTGGTGCCTGCTTAAACAAATCTATGAACAACAGGAAGACAGTGCTACAGTGATAAATATATGTATGTAAGATTGGTTGCCTATTACTGTGAACCCCATCAAATGTGATGTGATACTCTTGGAGTATGGGTGGTGTGAGGTATGAGAAGTCCAGGAATAGGTTCACTCATGGGTGAGGCTCAGCCCGAGCATGTGGAGAGCAGCCGTGAGAATGGAGGCTGTTGCGTTCTGGAGGTTTTCGGCTGCCAGGGCTGGGTCCCTTGGGGAGGGGACGGCTCTCACCCGCCCCTCTCGCGGGCGCCCTGAATGAAACAGCCTTTCAGTCCACTGCTTGTGATCATAACCCCTGCTTTGGCTAAGAGAATGTGAGCAGATGTAACACCAGCAAAGTTTTTCTTGTTGGGAGGGAGTGCTCCAGCAGTGACAAGGGGCAACCAGGACTACCACCTGAGGTGCGAAGGAGGGAGGGGGTGGGGGGTGGGGGGCCTGCAAGGGACACCTTAAAATACCAACTACCAGACTTGAGGCTATGTGCACGCAAGGAACAGCTCCCACCCTTTGAGCTGTCTCCCCAGGGCCAGGCAGAAAGCATACTTAGGTCATGAGGTTTGCTTTTTCTTGCATGTCTTTGTCTTCATGAAAAGAGCCTAGGGCTAAGCCACAGATGCCGGAGCAGGATGAGAGATGGGTAGGGCGATGTGGCTCCAGCCTAGAAGAGAGCCGGCCAGCTCTGCTGAGGCGCAGGTACAAAGGCAGCCAAGATCAGCAGCCTGCCTAGCCAACCTGCACATGAACTGCAGATGTGGGAGAAGAACACAGACTGATTGTTGTTTAAAGCCTCTGAATTTCGAGGTGGTCTGCTACCCAGCAATTGCGATGGGGCCATGCCCTCTGAGATCAGTACGATGATTAAGGGACAGCTCGAAACAAAAACATTCTGTCCAAAGACCCTGGGGTTGATGAGTGGAAGGGTGGGGGAGAGCAGAGAGAAGGGGAGGGGACTCTTGAACAAACTCTGGGCTGGAAGGTGAACCTGAACCTGAGTTCAACTTGACTCCCTCCTCCATTCACTCTGAAACATCAAATCATAGGACTCTCTGTGTCTCCCTCTCTCTCTCTCTTTCTCTCTGCCTCTCTGTCTCTTCTCTCCTTCTGTCTGTCTCTGTCTCTGTCTCTCTCTCTCTCTCTCTCTCTCTCTCTCTCTCTCTCTCTCACACACACACACACACACACACACACACACACACAGACACATAAATCACAAGAGCTTGAGATGTGACACAGTTAATATGGCCACCCTGAAAATCCTAGGTGGAAGGTTGAGGAAGAAATGGAGAAGCGGGTAGAGAGTAATTATTAGAGGGGTTACTAGTAGCACCAAGCATTGCCACTGGGTCCTGAATCTCCTGAGCACTGCTTTGGAGTTCTCCCTTCCAACCCCACACCCCCAAATGGGAAAGGCAGGAGAGAAACCAAAAGCTATTTTGTATGGGAAACAAACAACATATTATTCTCAAATAAAAGAGACATCCATTGGCTAGGGAATTGGACAGCTTTGAGGACTGTGTTTGAGCTAAGGCTGAGATATATTTGGTACCTTTCTATTTCTTGGCCATTTGTTATATGACCTAGGACAAGTCACTAATCCCATATACAATGAAATTCAGGTCATGCCCAGAGAGATAGTACATCAGCTTGGACGTTTGTCTTCCACTCGGCCTACATGGGTCTGATCCCTAGCATCACATATGATCACCCAAAGCCTGCCAGGAGTGATCCCTAAGTGCAGAGCCAGGAGTAGACCCAGAGCACTACTGGGTGTGAGCCAAAATCCAAAACCAAGCAAACAGCAGGTCATCCAATCAATCATATATTGATTCCATGCTATGTGTTAGGGGCTTTTCTGGAAACTGGAGATGAAGGGATGAGTAAGAGACTTAACCCCTCTCTGACTGCTAACAGCCCACTGGAGTCCTCATACACTGGCATTCATGTCAAAATAAGCAATATCAGGCACTTCTTTAGAGGAGGAAATTGTAGCTCAGGGAGATTAAGTGGCTTGTTGAAAGCCACACAACTTATAAGAAAGATGAAAAATCACCACTTTTGATGCTAAAACTTATAATGTTACTACTGGATCCTCTTGTACACTATTTGATTTTAGTTTCGAAAATGTTATTTTTCTATTCAAATATGTACATAAAACTGTAAACCCTTGCATATAAATTAAATTATATGTTTGGGTTTTTCCTATTGTTCCCTGGAGAAATATGGTGGTTTATAAGCCAAACAAGCAACTTCTCCATGTATAGAGATAGAGAAGTAGTTTTCTTTTGAATATGGACAAAAGTGAAACACACAAAAGCAAGGGGATGTTTTTATCAAGTGGAACATTTGCAAGGCATTAAATATAATGGCTCGCTCAGACTTTATAGGTAGAATTATAGGTTGTCATTTCTCCTCAAGGAGGTCAACTTGAAAATGTTTCAAAACAACAAATGATGTGGAATATAAAATAACATGATATGAAATTAATACCCAAGGACAGTAGAGACAAGGTGCAGGAAGATTGCTCCACAGTTGGAAGCCTGACTTATGAGCTGGGGGAGAAGGCAGCTGGGATAGAGAAAGGATCACTAAGTCAATGATGGTTGGAGGGATTGTTTGGGATAAGAGACATGTGCTGAAAGTAGATAAAGAACCAAGCATGATGGCCTCTCAGTATCTGTATTGCAAGCCACAATGCCCAAAATTAGAGTAGAAGGAAATTGTCTACCATAGAGGCAGGAGATGGTGTCGGGTGGGGGTGTCAGGAGGGATACTGGGGACATTGGTGGTGAAAAAATGTACACAGGGATCATTTTATGACCGAAAGTCAATGAAAGCTTTGTATCTATCTCACAGTGATTCAGTAAAATAACAACAACAAATGAGCATGCTTTTGCTTGGACAATTTTAGCTGAAGAAATTTGTTCTAGGGAAATCTTGAAAGATGCCCATTATTCAGAGTGGCACTTTTAAAAGTAAAATACTGGAAATAATCTAAATGACCATCCCTAATAAATTTAAATAAATCATGGTACAATATTAGGAGAAACTAGCACACAACTGTTCAGAAGGAAGAGAAGAGAAAGAAGAGTGAGTGGAGAGAGGAGAGAAGACTGAGAAGGGGAGGAGGCTCTTGGTGTGCTCACAGGAGACATTTCCAAGACACAGTCTTAAGACATGGTCATATGAAATGAGAGATGAACGGATTATGAAGATGTGGTTCAGGTACACAAGGGAATACTATGCAGCTATAAGGAATGATTAAAGCATGCAATTTGCTGCTATGTGATTGGAACTGAAGATATCACCTTGAGTGCGGTAAGCCAGAAGAAAAGAGACAAACACAGGATGATCTCACTTATCCGCGGCATACAGAATACTGGATGAGGAAATATAGTAAAAGGGGGGTCGCTTAGATCATCCTTGACCTATACCATGGTTAGAGAGAAGGAGAACAGAGAGGAAAAGAAGTCAAGGAGGGAAGAAGAGAACAGGAGGTAATAGTGAGCATCACAGCTACAGTTATACTGGAGATAGAAGTGAGTAGTGCAGCCATATATCCAAAACAGACTCAACAGAAGTAAAAACATGAGACCTAAGCCGCAACCACTGAAACTTTGTAACATGCCTGTCAAGTTGTTGGGCTGGGGGTTGGGGTGGGGAGGGAATATGGAAACAATGATGAAGGGAAGTTGAAATAGTAGTGGGATTGTTGTTGAAATACTAGATGCCTCAAACTCAACTATCAATAACTTTGTAAATCACAGTTCTTTAATAAAAAATGTCTTAAAAACTAAAAAAAAAAAAAAAGTATGAGAACACCCATAAGAGCAGGCAGACAGAGGGTCTGGGATGCCAGAGAGGACCACCTTGGTTTAACTCATGGATTAGGACTTTCTTCTTAATTAACTCATGTCAACTCTTATGGATTATGCATTATAAGGAGGGTTCTTAGATACAGGTCATAGGAAATCTGTATTGATATGAGAGAAGGTCACTGTGTATAAAAGTTAGCAGTCACGGGCTGGAGCGATAGCACAGCGAGGAGTAGGGCATTTGCCTTGCACGCGGCTGACCCGGGTTCGATTTCCAGCATCCCATATGGTCGCCCAGTACCACCAGGAATAATTCCTGAGTGCAGAGCCAGGAGTAACCCCTGTGCACTGTTGGGTGTGACTCAAAAAGAAAAACAAAAGAAAAAAAGAAAAAATAATAAAAGTTAGCAGTCAGGGGCTGGAGTGATAACAGCGGGTAGGGTATTTGCCTCACATGTGGCCAACCCGGGTTCGATCCCCAGCATCCCATATGGTCCTCTGAGCACCGCCAGAAGTAATTTCCTAGTGCAGAGCCAGGAGTAACACCTGAGCACCCCACCGGGTGCGACCCAAAAAGCAAAAAAAAAAAAAAAAGTTAACAGTCAAATTCCCTCACTTGTACAGAGAATGGGGAGTGAACCTTCGGTTGTGATGAAAAAGTTTGGGCATGAGGAGTCTTTGGGGGCATTTCACCAGGTCTGGGCAAGATCTAGAGTAAGCAAGCAGCTGAGGGGGCCTGGGGTTCAGGTCACTCAGTGGTCACAGAGTCTGGAATGAGGAAGGTGAGGTGGCAACAAAGAGAACGGCTGTTCTTGGAGACAGGGACAGAGAACAACTCAGTGTTAAGACCAGAGCACTAGGTTGGGGCAACTCTGAGGATGTTGGATACCAAGATAAGGATCTGGAATTGTGTTCAGATATTTGAGCCAAAATTATGCACAAAACAGTGTTTAGGGAAGTGTAATCTGAGTACCCTACGCCAAGTGGATTGTATCAGAGGAGCCTCCCTCTTTGAAGACAACTGTAGACCACGACAAGAGTTCAGGGCTGAGGTGAGGACTAGGCAGTGGCTGGAAAAGTTGAGAAAGGAGTCAGACACATAGGCATTATTCCTCGGTCTTCCATGCCTGGACATGCTTGGACATTCCCCTGACAAGTCATAATCCGAGACCAGTGATTCTGTCAGGTTTTACATGTGTATAATATGCGTGATTGTACAATCGCATGAGGGTCCAAGACAATTCCCTTTAGTTGCCTTCGTGGCTGTTTGCCAGCAAACCCATACAGACGGAAACCTGGCAGGTCTTACGACACACACACACAGCTGCCCCCAGCCTGCAGAGAAATCATAAATGTAAACCGCTTCCTGAAAGCAAAGATGAACAGGTAAAAGTGGTTCTTAAAAGTTATTTCCTCTAGACTCTTTTGTTTGATTTTTTGCCTTGGGGTTTGGAGGTGGGGGGGGGGCGGGGGGGGGGTGCGAGGGCTACATGTAGTGACGCTGAGGAGGTCAGGGGATGCCAGGGATTGGTCCTGAACCCAACCCCTCTGCTTGCCAGATCCTGGGCTCCAGTCCTCTGAGCATCTCCCCAGCCAAGAGTTTTCCTGACCTTTCATCAATGCTTCCAGTTTAGAAAGGGGTGACTATAATAACATGTAGTTCTTACAAAAAAAATCCTGTAGCTTCTGAGTGCTCTGGTAAAGAGGGTCGAGCTTGGAAAGTGATGAAAGTGTCTCCTGAGTATCAGTGTGCACCATTTCCTCTATAAGTAATCAAGGCATTTTAGGGTTGCCATCTCTGGGGCTCCCTTCTGATGGGGGATGGAGAAGTGGAGGAAGCCTGCAGAATGGGAAAGGCTCTTGAGTTTCTGAATCGCTCTGGAATTTTACAGGTAGTCTATTGTTTAGAATGAAAAGATGATGATGATGATGATTTCCTTTTCAATTAAGAACCACCTGTTCTTGGGACAATGCTCATCCCAGAGGGGCAGCCTGGAGGTTTGGTGATCAGATGAGGGGTCCCTGAAGTGCTGCTGTCCACCAGAGCTAAATCCAGGGGCAGGACGGCTGGGAAGCAAAGCCAGAGCCTTGGATCTACAGATCATGTGCTCTCATCACATGATCTATGTCTCCAGTTCCCTGAAGATTCTTTTTAAAAATCAACAAGTCTCACAATGGAGATGTTACTGGTGCCCACTCGAGCAAATTGATGAGCTTGCTTGTCACTGGGATGACAGTGACAGTGGTGCAGTTTATTATAATAAAGTTGGAAAGTCTAAATATATCACAAGGGGAAATGGACCAAGTAAAATATGATATATTTTAAGGAATAGTCATAATTATGTAGATGAGGGTTTAGAGCAATACAACAGTGGATTGGGAACTTGCCCTGCATGCAGGTTCAATCCCCTGGAGCCCCATATGGTCTTCTGACCACCACCAGGAGTGATCTCTGAGCACAGAACCAGGAGTATGCCCTGAGCACAGCAAGGTATGCTCCCCACCAAAAACTAAAGCAAAACCAAAAAAACTCTCCCTAAACAACAAACAAAACACTCAAAATGTAGATGAATATATGCTAAGAAGGTAAAGTTTGTAATTTAAAAAAAATGTATAAGTAACAAAATAAGTGTAACCCTTTCTGAAAAAAATGAGTGCACTTTGAAGAAATGATTTGAGCCATATTCAACGGTGCTCAGGACTGATTCTGGGATTTGTGCTTAGAGATCAGTGTGTTTGGGAGACCATATATGGTGCCAGATATTCAAACTGGGGTTGTCTGCACGCATGGCAAACATCTTAAACCTTGTACTGCACCTTCCTTCCTTCCTTCCTTCCTTCCTTCCTTCCTTCCTTCCTTCCTTCCTTCCTTCCTTCCTTCCTTCCTTCCTTCCTTCCTTCCTTCCTTCCTTCCTTCCTTCCTTCCTTCCTTCCTTCCTTCCTTCCTTCCTTCCTTCCTTCCTTCCTTCCTTCCTTCCTTCCTTCCTTCCTTCCTTCCTCCCTCCCTCCCTCCCTCCCTCCCTCTCTCTCCCTTCCTTCCTTCTTTCCTTTTCTTTCTTTCTTTCTCTCTTTCTTTCTTTCCTTCTTTCTTTCTTTCTTTCTTTCTTTCTTTCTTCTTTCTTTCTTTCTTTCTTTCTTTCTTTCTTTCTTTCTTTCTTTCTTTCTTTCTTTCTTTCTTTCCATCCCTTCCTTCTTTCCCTCCTTCCCTCCCTCCCTCCCTCCCTCCCTTCCTTCCTTCCTTCCTTCCTTCCTTCCTTCCTTCCTTCCTTCCTTCCTTCCTTCCTTCCTTCCTCCCTCTCTCCCTCTCTCCCTCTCTCCCTCTCTTTCTTTCTTTCTTTCTTTCTTTCTTTCTTCTTTCTTTCTTTCTTTCTTTCTTTCTTTCTTTCTTTCTTTCTTCTTTCTTTCTTTCTTTCTTTCTTTCTTTCTCTCTCTTTCTTTCTTTTCTCTCTTTCTCCCTTTCTCCCTCCCTCCCTCCCTCCCTCTTTCTCCCTCCCTTTCTCCCTCCCTTTCTCCCTCCCTTTCTCCCTCCCTTTCTCCCTCCCTCCCTTCCTTCCTCCCTCCCTTCCTTCCTTCCTTCCTTCCTTCCTTCCTTCCTTCCTTCCTTCCTTCCTTCCTTCCTTCCTTCCTTCCTTCCTTCCTTCCTTCCTTCCTTCCTTTCTCTCTCTCTCTCTACCTTTTTTCCTTAAAATAATATATCACCTCACATAATTACTTTTTTTGGTGGAGGTAAGAATTCAGAACTTCTATTCTGCTTTTTGTTTGTTTTTCGTGACATACCCAGCTGTGCTTAGGGATCACTCCTGGCTGTACTCTCCAGCCCCAAAGGTCTACATTCTCATAAAAATTTTAATTGAACATGATAGTAGTGAAAATATGCATAGCCTTTTTATGTGCTATATTTTCAGCCCTTACTCATTTTATCATTGAAAATTTGTATCCTTACCAACCTTCCCATTCCCCAGCCCTCTCCCTGGGAGCCATTGCTCTTCTCTCTGTATCTGAGCTTGTTTTTTATTTTTTCCATTTTAGATTCCACATAAGAGGTACTATTCAGTATCATTCTTTCTCTGGAGCTTTTCACTTAACATCATGTCCTCGTTTGAGCTGTGATGTTACAAGTGGAAAAAGTCCCTTCTTTTGAGGGGGATGCATAATATTCTATGGTTATACATTTTGGGATATTATTATACATTGTATTCTCAGACCACAAATATCCATATGCTCTTTTTTGTTGAGGTGTGGTCTTATAATACTGTCTATACTTATTGAGTCCAGTTTTACACCTATCCAGATATATGTATTACCACAGCATACCCACCACCAAAGGATGAGTTTCCCTCTCCCCACCACAATCCATCCGATTCCCTCCATCCTTTCCCCCTTCCTTAATACTCTCAGTTCTGAGGATAGAATTCAAGTGTTTGCCTTTCTCTGTTCTCTGGCATTATTCCTCTGTATCACACCTGACTGAGTTCAAGTGCTATTTGTTCATCTCCTTGTGACTTATTTATCTCAGTATGACCCTTTCTAGTTCCAACCATATTGTTTCAAAGGACAAAGTTTCATCTTTTCCAGTAAGTCAGTAGTATTCTATTCTATTGTGTGCATATACATATGTATATATATACATGCATATATGTATACACATATATATCACATCTTCTATATCCACTCATATATCATTGGCAAATAGATTATTTCCAAATTTTGGCAATTATAAACAGTGCTGCAGTGGACATAGGTATGCATATTTTTCAGCTAGTATTTAGTGTTCTAGGAATGCAAATTCTGGGTCATATGATAATTCTAGTTTCAATATTTTGAGAAATCCTCTATACTGTTTTCCACATATGTTGAATCAGTTTCCATTCCAACCAATAAGTTAAGAGAGTTGTTTTATCACCATACACCAATACTTACTGGTGAAAGAGACTTAAAGGCATTTATGTCAGTATTTGTTGTGTAATAGAAACATAATGTGAACTACATATGTAATTTTATGCTTTCTGATACACATTAAAAGCTTTTTTAAAGAAAAGTAAAACCAATTTCAATGATATGTTTTATTTAACCCGATGTATCCAAAATATCATTTCAACATGTAATCAAAATAATTATTGAAATAGCTAACATTCTTGTTTTTGTTCCAAGTCTTTGAAATTTGCTGTGGATTTTGGATCTCCAACACATCTCCATTTGGAATGAATAGATGTAGAACTCAGCTACTTCAACTTAGTAAACTTTAGACAGTCTTTGCATACATATGATGCATGAATTTAAAAAATAAAAGCAATATTTATCTCCCCTTGCTCTTGGGCATCAAACTCCAGCATTCTGAAGTCTGACATCAGACCCTGTGCAAGGGATGAGGCTGTCTCCCCAGGCCTATTAACAACCTAGTACCATTGTGGCAATGAACCTCAAATCTCCAGATGATTACATGTGTGGATTGAAAATCCAACCCCGAATCCCATTTTCTGAGACTTCTTCCCTGATTCATTTGTCTCAAACCTGCACCTTCAGCTAGAAGTGCAGTTCTAGCTGACTTCTAACAGTTCTAACAGCAAGTGCTAACAGACTTGCAGTTCTGCCTGGTCCCAGTTGGCCTCAGCTGGAGCTTCTTGGCTGGTTGTTCCCCATCTTACCTACCTTCCCTCCTATTTCAATCTGATCCCCAAACCTGACTTTTCCATATTTTCTGGAAGGCAGGGTCTGGCTTCTTCAGTTCCTCCAGTGGTTGCCAAGGTACCTGACACATAATTGGTACTTAATAAGCATTCATTGTATTAAAGCATAAAATAATACAAGACTTTTAAATTTACCTTTTAAACTTCTACATGGCATAACCCCTTGGATATGCATTCACCAAATCCCAAGGGTATACAGCTTCCATGCTAGGTTAAAGTGCTAGGTAAGGTCTCTAAGTTCATGGACCTCTTGGTTTTTGAAGCTCTTTTGATCACATCCAATGGTCCCCTGATGAAATTCATTTGAGGATCAGGAATGTCACTCAACAGTTACAGTATTTACCTTGTCTGTGTGAGGTCCTGGGTTCAAGTCCCGTTCTGGAAAAAAAAAATATTCACATCATAATTCCCCAAGTCCCCATCTGACCATTTATACTAAAATTGAGCACCTGTCAGGTGCTAGGATTATGTCAGACATCCAGCCTCTAATTTAGTTCTTGCAAGAGTACCCCCGGAAGGCAATGCCAGCTCCATTCGCCTCACAGGAAAGTGAGACTAGGTAACCAGCCCAAGCCCATGTTGGTCCATTAGTGAGTGGAGCCAGTATTCCACTCCACCCACCTTCCCTAGTGGCCCACCTTGTTCCTGCCAGTGCTATGGACACAGGGAAGCACTTGACCCTCCAGGGATGAGGAAAGAGCTGGAGCTCAGTGGGAACATACTGTGGAGATAGATGGGTTGAGAGGTGCTGCTCCATTTTGCTGGGGGGCTGAGGGGAAGGGTAATGAGTGTGAGACACTGGGAGAAGCTGCTTGCCCAGTGCTTCCAATTACCTTTTCCTCTGATTCCTTACACCTTATTCCCAGTCTCTGGAATTCCAGCTCCTCCTGACACACAACTTTGTCAATCTGATTTCTGCTTCACATGCTTTTCTGGACGAAAGCTCTCAGACAAGCCCGATGGAAAGGTTTGTTCCTCCAAACTGTAGCACTGTCCCGTTGTTCATCGATTTGCTCGAGCGGGCACCAGTAACATCTCCATTGTGAGACTTGTTGTTACCGTTTTTGGCATATCGAATATGACGCGCATAGCTTGCCAGGCTCTGCCATGCGGGTGGGATACTCTCAGTAGCTTGCCGGGCTCTCAGAGAGGGACAGAGGAATCGAACGCAGTTTGGCCACGTGCAAGGCAAACGCCCTACCCGCTGTGCTATGGCTCCAGTCCCGAAACAACCAGGATTTGTTGTGGGCCATGATTAGGATCTCAAGGACCTAAGCATGATTGCCAGGCAAAGTCAGATTTTAGGTTTGGAAACACAAGCCACGTGTATCATTGTCTGCAGGGTGCTGCAGTCAGGTGGGATTCTGCGGGGTGCAGAAGGGAGCGGGACAGCTTCGCTCTCCGGGGCTTTGCTTTCCGTTCCTCTCCAGCATCTCCGTTTCCTCCTGCTCCTCCACTTCTCTCAGCTGCCAAACCGCCTCCCTTCCAAGGCCGGGCCTCCAGGAGCAAGGAAAGAAAAACAAGAACCAGTTATTGCGATAAAATAAGAGCGAGGAGACTCCGGCAAAAATTGTTGTAACCAGAGCTACAGACTCGCCACAGGCCAGGAGGGGGGAAATTCTGTAAAAGAATCCTGCTCACATTCTCTCTCTCTCTCTCCCTCTCTCTGCTCACTGTTCTCCCAAGTTCTGCTGAGTCTTCTGCCCTGATAATTTCAGATCATGCAGGAGCAAGGGACACAGGGGAGGAAGTGGAGAGGGAAGGGCGGGGGTGGGGGGGTGGGGGGGTGGGGGAGGGAACTATCCCAGCCTGCAAAGAGAGGAGAAAGGTTTAATGAAATGGGCGGGGCGGGGGGGGGGATGGACCTGAGTGAGCGAGTAGCTGCCTTGCACGTGTGAGGCTCTGGAGTCAATCCCAGGCAACTGCAGATTTCATGGAACAGACTTGGGATTTTGAGACTTGTGCTGGAATTGGCAAGCAGGGAAATGGAACACTCTGGAAACGATGACTCCAGCATTAGGTCACTTGGGCAAGGCAGGCTTCCTGCACAGGCGAAAAGTGTGGCTTCAGCCTCTTTTCTTCCCAATGAAGCCACAAGTGGGAGAGCGCCTTCATTTATTCACTCATAAAGGGAGTACTCACTGTATTTATAGGGATTGTGAAGAGAGAGAGATGGAGAGAGACAGAGACAGAGACAGAGAGACAGAGAGAGAGATAGATAGATAGATAGATAGATAGAGAGAGAGAGAGAGAGAGAGAGAGAGAGAGAGAGACAAGTGCCTGCCATAGAGGCAGGCTGAGTGGGGTTGGGGGACAGATGTTGGTGGGAGGGGAACTAAGGATATCGGGGTGGGAAATGTGCACTGATGAAGGGGGAGGGGTGTTGGAACATTATATGATGAAACCCAATCGTGAACAACTTTGTAACTGTGTATGTCACGTTGATTTAATAATAATAATAATAATAATAATAATAATAATAATAATAATAAATGATTTAGAGAAAGAAAGGGGAAGATTACATGGTTCTCTGTCCTACTGAGGCAGCAGCAGGAGGAGCAAACAAGCTCAGGAGTAATGATGGGGACACAGGAGCAGTCTCCACCCCCACTCCAGGAGGGAGGCTCCGGCAAAGCTTCCCCCACCGGCACACAAAGGGGCCATCCTGTACCTGCTCTCATCTTTCTACACGGCAGCAGCCAAGTTCATCTCATCAGAGCATGTCAACCTGATTCCTGTGAAACCTGGACCACGGTGCCTTGTGAAGGAGGGCTAGTGTGGTCCCAGAACGAGAGCTGGAGGTGGCACAGGCCTTTCTGGAACTACAGTCACTCTTCCAGGAAGCCTCCTTGGCCTGTCACCTCTTGTCACTCACTCACGCTTCCGGTGGGGCTGTTGACCAGGTGACTCTGCTGCCTAGTGAGGGCAAAGGCTGAGGGCGGTGCCCGTCCCTGGTGTGTCACCTGCTGACACCTGTTTCTACCTTCCTTCCGGGTTTTTTTTTGTTATCATTGCTGCTCTTAGCCCGGGCTGGGTGACTTCCCCGAAGACAGAGCGCTAGTTGGGGTCTTCCATACAGCAGTCTAAGTGCCACATCCCCCTCATTACAGCTTCTCTTTTTCCATCTCAACCTGAGTCCTTTTCATCCTGGCCATAGATCATTGATCTATGTGGGAATGTGCGATTTCATCAACTTTAACCCAGCAGACTTAAATCCCAGCTATTTGCCTAAGGCAGAGAAAAGAAAATATGACTTCAAAAAAGGCTGAGACAGAGCAGTGGTTGTTTTGTTTTTAAATTGTCCTGCTACTAATGAGAAACAACCACATAGCCCATGAGTCTATTACCAGCTGACCTTACCAACTGTAGGCAGTTCATGCATGCAATGGAAAAGAACTCATCAATTAAAATAAAATCCAACTCTAATGCAGTGATATAGTATAGCGGGATCTCCCAGATAAACCGAACGAAAGAAGCCAGGCACATGCAGACGTGGTATCAGACTCAGCTTATGTGAAAGTTCCGGAATGGGCAGACCTAGAAGTTAGATCAATGTTTTCTTGTGAGGGCTGGAATGACGAAGCATAAAATATAATAAGCTGCGGAGGATTGACTGGGAAATGGTAGAGGGAATGTTTGGGGTGATAACATTTTTCTGCATTCTGTTTTGGGACACACCTGGCAGTGTTCAGGGGCTTATTCCTGGCTCTGTGGTACTTTGGCGGGGGCTGACTGCTGGCGGAGCTCAGGGGACCATGTGGCACTGGAGTTCAAACCCAGGGTTCACACATGCAAAGCATACACCCGAGTCTTTCAAGTTATGTCCCCGGTCCCAGTGTTCTGTATCTTAATAGATGTGTGGCTTTCATGGCTATTGTCATTTGTTAGAACTGATCAAGACACACACTTAAGACCAATGTGCTTCGATAATGTAGGCTCTTTTTTAAATAAGAGGGAAAGGCTGTCCATGACTATTAGGAAACAATGCAGGAGTAAAACCAAGCTCTCGGAAGTGCGCGGCTGCTTTGCGCACTCTCTCTGGGAGAACCTGGCAAGCTACTGAGAGATTCCTGCCTGCATGGAACAGCCTCACAAACTCCCCATGGTGTATTCATATGCCAAAACCAGTAATAATGCTGGCTCTCATTCCCCTGACCCTGAAAGAGCCTCCAATGCAGCATCATTGGGAAGGACGAGTAAAGAGAGGCTCCTAAAATCTAAGGGCTAGGATGAGTGGAGACATTACTGAGACCTCTCGAGAAATTCAGTGATCAATGTGATGATGATGATGATGATGATGATGATGCAGGAGTAGCGAAGGAAGTGGGAATTACTTTTCCTCATTCTCATCACACTTCTGAGTGAAATGTTGCTCAGTGTGCTCTGCAGTGCCCTTCCTGAGACTCTCTAAGATCTCTGCATGCACTTCCACACAGGGGGCCCACTCTGTGCCATGCGACTACCTGCTTCAATGCAGCATGTAGAACTCCAGGAAGGTCCTGGGTGCTCCATCAGAAGGCTGAAACAGTGTTGCCTGAGTGTCAACAACTTTCTGATTTCAAGGAAAAGGGGCTGGAGCTGGGTAAAATGGACAAGCGGGGAGGGGTGGTGTAGGGCCATAGCACACTACACAGCCATAGTACAACACAGAGTACATTTGCTTTGTAAGCAGCCAATGCAGCATCCCATATACCTATCCCCCGCCCCCCCTTGCAAGGAGCAATCTCTAAATGCAGAGCCGAGAATAAACCTTGAACATAGTTGGGTGTGGCCAAAAATGGGCGGGGGGTGGTAAAAGGGTCAATTGCCTGGGACTGGAGAGGTGGTAAGGCCACCACATGTGGTTCCCCAAGAATGATCCCTGAGCACAGAACTAGAAATAAGCCCTGAGTATCACTGGGTGTGGTCCAACTTCTGCACTGCCTCCTCCTCCCTAAAAAAGAGGGTCTGTTTTCTGGTAGCACTGTAGCCCTGTTGTCCCTGTTGTTCATCGATTTGCTCGAGTGGGCACCAGTAACGTCCCCATTGTGAGACTTGTTATTGTTTTTGGCATATCGAATATACCAAAAAGCCTGAGTAGCTTGCCAGGCTCTGCCTTGCAGGTGGGATAGTCTCGGTCTGTTTTCTGGTAGTGGATGGAAATGAGTTTTTTTGTAGTGATCAAGTGGTAGGTCAAATTTAATATTGCAGACGCCACAAATGTCTGCAATATTACAAACTCATATTTCCTAATCGGACAACCAGTTTCCTGCTAAATAGAAAATTTTTTTCACACCCAGCTGAGTAAGAATTATTTTGTAGATGTCACTACAGGAATACTTCTGTGATGTAGTATTTTTGTAAACATGTTTTTCTTTTTAGGGGCCACATCCTTCCCAACATCATTGCAGGTTCCATTCCTTGTGTCTTTGTTCTTGACATCTGATAGGAAGTTATTTAATCCCTGTGGCTGCTATCCAACTCAGCTATGGGATTGAACCACCTGGCTACGCACAGGGCTTATTCCTCATTCTGCTCAGAGATCACTCCTGTTGGTGTTGAGGGGCCCATAAAGGGTGCTGGGATTAAACCCAAGCTGGCCACATGCAAGGCAACTGCCTGCCTTGTTATCTTTCTGGCCCAAGAATCCCTTCTTCTTCCTCTTCTTATTTTTTTATTTTTTAAGAATCCCTTCTTAGTCATACATCCTTCAAGGCATTCCCTACTATCTTTTAATATCTATTGAATGAGAAAACACATGGCAAGGCAGAATTGTCTATTAATTAGGATTTGCATTTTATCGCTACAGAAGAATTTGCATGCATTAAAACAATTAAAAAAATTTTTTATTAAGCCACACCAGGGTCGGCTCAGGGCTTACTCTGGCTCTGTGTTCAGGGATCACTCCTAGTGGGCTCAAGGGACCATATAGGATGCCAGGGATTGAGCCTAGGTCAACCAAGAGCAAAGCAAGTGCCCTACCTACTGTACTATTGCTCTGACTACATTATGAAAGTAGGAGCTAAAGTGAGAGTACAGCAAGTAGGGTGCTTGCCTTGCACAGGACTGGCCCAGGTTCAATTCTCAGCATCCCATGTGGTCCCCTGAGCACTGCCAAGAATAATTCCTGAGAACAGAGTCAGCAGTAATCCCTAAGCATTTGTTGGGTATGACTCCAAAACACAAAACAAAAAACCAAAAATCCGACCAACCATAAAAACAAATAAACAAAAAAAATCTACCCATTATTAAAGCAATAATAGCAGCTATTACTTAATTGTATATGTGCCAGAAGTTTTGCTATGTGCTCTACATGTGCTAGCGATAATTCTACAAGGCAGAGCCTGTTGGTATTGCCATTGTATAACTGGGGAAGCTGAGGCTGAGATTAAGTACCAAGATCACACTACCTGAGAATTTAACAGACACGAGGAAATGGAACTACCCAATCTCACCCTTTATTTACTGACTCTGTGGACAATGTTTGGCATGTCTAGGAATTCCCCAGCTCCTGCCTTAAACTTGGGGCCTCCTGGAATCTGAGACCTTAGGACAGGGTCACTGGTGATCAAATGTAGATATGGAGCACTGCGCTGAGCATAGGGACTTAGGCGTCTCCTAAATCTAGCCTCATTTTCTCCAAATCTTCCCATCCTCTGCGCACCCTGGGCTCTGCTGCTCTGGTCTGGCTGTCCCCAGAGGCTGGAGGTTAATAGCTGAGAACCTGTTTGCAGACTATTAGGAACAATAATCACCTTGCCCAGTAACCTGATCTAACTCTAAAGAAGGGTCTTGATTTTAGCAAACACTTTAAGTGGCCTCTGTTGAGAGGGTGAAGGCAGAGCAGGAGCAGGCCTGAATCAGCTCCCCTATGGCCCATGGTGCGTTTCTTCCAGCCAGTTGGAATGTGTGTGGCTGGTGCTCAAGCCAAGCCCAAAGGCCAATTCCTGGGTTTGGGCAGCCATGTCACCCCCTCCTGGCTGCTGCCGCCTTGGGAACCCTGAAAAGGGCTCCCCTGTATAGAGTGATTTATTCGAGCCCACTCAACACTGCTTTTCTCACCTCTGCCAACGGAGCGGGCAAACACCTCATTATTTGATATCCACTCCACCAAGTACATTGACTGAATCTTCTCCAATGCGGCTGCCTAGACACTGTGGAGCGATGTGGCAGCGTGGATGGGTAAGTTTTCAGCAATTTGGCAAGCTGGGATTAGACATGGCCATCATTCAACAGCAGACACATAAACTTAGAGTTAACCAAATTATATTAAACACAGAGATATCGCTCACATTTTATCTCTTCCTGATTATTTTACTAGATTTCACTAATATCTGTGCCTTGGGGATTATTTATTTCTGTTCTATCTGTGTGGTGGAAATCTTATATAAACATTTCTCTTTCCAGTTCTCCAGGCTATTAATATCATATCATGTAGATAGCTTAAAATGGGTCATGGGGTTGGCATTGACACCCCAGAAATGGGCAAATATACACATCAGGCATCTGTCTGTCCTGCCCCAAACAGAGAGCCATTCATTAAATATTTACCAGAACTCTCTTGCTTAAGAATGTTAACCAACTTGACAAGGTAACGAGGTTGGTGATGGAGCAAAGCATCTAGGTGGCTCTAGAGAGTTTTGCACTATGCTATTCTACCTCCTAAAAAAGAATGAAGGAGGACAAGAGATAGTAAAGGGTTAAGGCGCGAACCCTGCTCATGGCCATCTCTGGTATGATCCTTGGCATCACCGACAGTCTCCCAACCCCCACCAGGAGTGATCCCTGAGCACAGAACTGTGCATTCCCAGGAATGACCAAACAAAACCTTCCAAAAGAATAAAGGAGGACTGGAGAGACGGGACAAGGATGAAGGCGCTTTGCTTACACATGGCCACCCGAGGTTCGATCCCGGGCACTGCATATGGTCCCCTGAATATGGCTGGGAGTGATCCCTGAGCACAGAGGCAGGGGTAAGCCCCAAGTACTGCCTGGTGTGTCACTCTCCCGCTACTCCTCTCTTCTCCGCCCTCCCCCCCCATCACAAACCAATGAAAGAGGCTAGAAGGTAACTCAAAGACCCTAAGGGTATGCATGGCACCGCACAGGGCTGGGTTGGTCCTAGGCAGAGCTGGGGTATGTGTGTGTGTGTGTGTGTGTGTGTGTGTGTGGTGGGGGGGGGGCGGGGGGCAGGGCTGGTCATCTCTAGTTTGCCATAAGCCCAGGCAATCCCAAAGTTCCCTCAAGCTGCAGGTCCTCTGCTTTCAGCAGAAACTAGACTCACTGTCAATCCAGCAGGGTCAAGGCTGAAGGAGAGGTCTGGATCCTCCTGGTATGCTTAAAATGCTCTGTAACAAAAAAGATTTTCTTAAATTTAAAAGTTTGGATAAGGAGAGACTAAAGAGAAGCCCAAAGAGGGAGCCTTTCTTGAGCATTGTTCACCAGCACGATGTCGTATGTCTTTGTCATTTTCTGACTTAAAAAAATCCAGGTGAAAAGCCTGCATTTGCCCACTCCCCGCCCCCCCCCACCCCCCCGCCAAGGACAGACCCAGCTTCCTTGAGTTTCTCTGCTCAAGCCCACCTTTTCCTTGGAGACCCCAGCTGGTTGTGGAACCTCAGCTCTCGGAGAGCAGCAACTACTTGAATTTTCAGCTTCCACCTAAAGCCAAGCAGACCAGTCTTATCAGCTACAGACATGACGCAATTAATTAACTTTATGCAGCCTCTCGCCACACAAGCTGCTTAACTTCCAGCCCATTGTAGTTCTGGTTTACTTAGCAGATATGGCCTAAGAGCCTGTAACTGTTTACCTCGCTCAGGAGGGGCTGCCAGAGGCAGATGAATTCATTAGTCGGTGTTTGTAGAGCAGCAGGAAACCTTGGATGCATTAAGAGCAGCATTAGGTGAGTTTTTATTATTTTTATTTATTTGTTCACTGTTTAACGTAGGCGCCTGGCCTGGCCTGTGTGTCTATCTCAACTGCACTGTGGCAGGCCGTGGCAGTCAGTGGCCATTCTGGGTCACATCCCTACACCCCTTTCTCTCACCCTCACTTCTGCAATTTCTCCCAGCTGGAAAACTTTGGGTTTTGTCCCAGAGGATGGAAATAGTTTGTCTGCTCATCAGACAGGATATTTTTTTGTTTGTTTATTTTTTGTTTTTTAAATTTTTTTAATAGTTTATTTATTTTTTTAATTGAGTCACTGTGAGAACAGTTACAGGGCTTTTAGGATCAAGTCTCAGTCATACTATGATCAAACACCCGTCCCTTCACCAGTGAACATGTTCGACCACCAAGAACCCCAGCATACCCCCCTCCCACCCATCAGACAGGATATTTTATGATTTTTTTAAAAGCTTAATTTAAAAGCTATCAACTTTAAAATCTGCTGCTTTCTGGTATCCCCTTCTGCTTCTCTTGAAACCAGTCCTTATGAGAAGCAGCAAGGCAGGATGGTATGTGCAAGGGGTGTAAGGAAAAATGGCAGGAGTTAAGTTATTGCATACAGCTGACCCTGGTTCAATCCCTGGAACCACAAATGGTCCCTTGAGCACTGCTAGGAGTGATCTCTGAGTACACAGCCAAGAGTAGTCCCTGAATGTTGCTGGGGAAGACCCAAACTTAGCCCACCAAAACAAAGTGAATAAATACGAAACAAGAACATCATTTCTCGGAACTGCTCTTCCCCCAAAATCTGGAAAAGGGAGCATAAGAGCAGTGGCTGTTCTCTATAGAGAAAAAAGACTCGAAAAAAGAATCATGTGGGGAGAATAAGTACATTGGGTTCAACTTCAACTGTTTCACAACCGTTACTCCTCATTGTCAAAGGTCGCACAGGGCTTAGGGGCCTTCTATCGGGTCCTCTAGTGCAATGCAGATCCCAGGGCCCACTTCTATCCCAGTGAGTGAATCACCACTTCTGGGGAGGGACCCTGGGAGTGTGTAATTATTTTATTTATTTACTTTTGGTTTGGAGACTTACTCCTGACTCTGTTGTGCTCAGGAGTCACTCCTGGCAGTGCTCAGGGGACCATATGCAGTGCTAGGAATCAAAGTAGGTTGGTTACATTCAAGGAAAAGTGGCTTAGTCCCTCTACCAACCCCCCCCCCCATGAGCTACTTAAAGAAAACAATTATTATAATACTTTTTAAAATAAATGCACACATCTTCTGGATGCCTGTTGAGGGTGGAGACCCAGGGACCCAGTGGGTCAAGCCAAGGTCCAGTTTACTGAATGCCTCCTCAAAGTCAGATCTTGTGCAAGGAAGAGAAAGAACTTTGGCTTTGGTTTTTAGAAAGGTCCCATTTCCATATCTTTAAAGAAAAATTTTGCTTTGAGGGGGGGCGGGGCAAACCCAACAATACTCAGGGCTTATTCCTGACACTGAACTCAGGGATTGCTACTTGTGGGACTCAGAGGATCATATAGGGTGCTGCGGATTGAACCTTAGTCACCCGGGTGCAAGGCAACCAACTGCATGCTGTACTATTGCTTTAACCACTCCACATACTCTATTAAAGGAAGTGGGACCGTGGGTTTATACACAGAACATTTATTGGGTGTTTGGCATAGATCAGATGCTTAATAATCTCACAACCTCACTTCCTCTCACTCAAATCTGTATTTTTGCCATCCACATCTCACTGATAAGGAAATCGAATGAATCCTTGGAGAGGTCAGTTTGCCTGCATCACAACAATAAAACGTGCCATCACAGACCCTAAGACTCTGTTTCTTGCTCAAGATGGAACTCACAAGCAGAATGGTGGTGGCCATATTTTTAGCACTAAAAACAGACATTCATAATCTCACAAGTATGCTTTTATTTTTACAGACCCAGCTTCATCTCCTTTGCAATCTGAATGACATCTTTGTACTCTGGGCATGTACTAGCCTGTTTTTCATTTTGTAGGATGCTACCAAACTCTGATATTATAGTCCTAGGCTTAGTTTGCTAACCCCAGTAGGCAGAAGACTCCATTTTTCTTCCCCAGATACTGGTGGAAATTAAGCTTCTATTTTTAAATCTTTCAACAGTAAAGATAGGCTTGTTCATCTCCCATCCTCCACTTCAGAATCAACTTTTGGTATCATTTTTAGGTATGTAGTTCAGCCAGAATAACTACTTTCACATTCTTATACCACCATCACCATCACCGACACCCATAAATTAATTTTGTTATGGAGCTAGTGGGGTGGTGGATAGAGGAAGAGAGAAGCACAATTCAAAGAGAGAGGCTGTAGAATCCAGGGTTTCTGACATACCAGAAATGTGCTCTCCTACTCCAATCTCATCCCACCCCTTCACAACAGTTTTATATTCTTCAGCTGAACTCTGCATCCACACACAAAAATATTACCTCCCATGCTTTCTCCTCCACAGGTCTGAAAATGACTATTCTACCTTTTATCTCTGAGTCTGACTGTTCTAGACGCTGGACACTACTTACATATGGAATCCTACAACACATATTCTATTGTGCCTGATTAATCGAATTTAACACAATGTCTTCAAGATTCTTGAGTCTGTAGCATGTGTCTGAATGTCTGAATTTCTTTGTTTTTCAAGAGTGAACAATCATTTCATTAGGTATAAAAAATCATCACATTTTTTTATCCACTCATTTTTTAAAATACTTGAGTTTTATCCATTTAAAAATATTTTTGTTGTTTTAAGTAATGGGCTGCAGTGATAGCACAGTGGGTAGGGTGTTTGCCTTGCATGGGGCCGACCTGGGTTCAATTTCTCTGCCCATCTTGGAGAGCCCGGCAAGCTACCGAGAGTATCTCTTCTCTCCCTCTTCCCTCCTTCCTTCCCTCCCCAATCCCTCCCCCTTCCCTCCCTCCCCCTTCCCTCCCTCCCTCCCTCCCTCCCTCCCTCCCTTCCTCCCTTCCTTCCTTCCTTCCTTCCTTCCTTCCTTCCTTCCTTCCTTCCTTCCTTCCTTCCTTCCTTCCTTCCTTCCTTCCTTCCTTCCTTCCTTCCTTCCTTCCTTCCTTCCTTCCTTCCTTCCTTCCCCACCCTCATCTTCCCTCCCTTCCTTTCCCCATTTTCTTTTTCTTTTTCTGGTTGCTCTTCAGGGTCAGTTTTCTCCCGGCACTGTGTTTCAAACAGTTTTAAGTCTCTAAATCAAACTCCACTGCAACCACGGCCCGCTGGAGAAGCACAAAGACCTCCCCTTCCCCTGGCTACAGTAACGCCATTGTGGGCTCAGACAATGCACTAATTGGTGGTGACAATTGTGCAGTTGGGGAGGAAAGGGGGGTTTCCCCCTTTCCCAGCTCTTTTCCAATCAGTGGGCCGGTGGTATAAAAGGAGAGGAGGGGGTAGAGAAATGAAGTGTTGGTGGGGGTCGATTTTATATCACAAACAGCACCAGGCTCCTGGTGGTGGGGCAGTCGGGATTAGAAGGGTGACGGTGGATGATAGTCTTTCAGCAAACCCAGAATGAGGCAGGTGACAAGAGGTTCCCAGACAGACTCTTGTGGGTGGAGAAGGCTGGTGTGGCAGAGAGATTGGAAGAGACCGAAGGAGAGATGACAGAGAGGGAGAGATCGGAAGAGATCAGAGGAGAGACGACAGAGACAGGGTCAGAGATAGAGAGACAGACAGAAGAGAGCACAAAGGAGGAGTTAGGGAGAGAAGGAGAGCCAGCCAGAAGAGGCAGAGAAAGAGAGTTATCAGAGCAAGAGGCAGTCAGAGTCAGAATCCAGGGGCTCAGAGTCAGGCTCCAGGGAAGAAGAAGCAGAGAACAGGAAGAAGAAGAGTCAGAATCCAGAGGCAGAATCCAGAAAGTCAGAGCGAGTCAGAGTCAGAATCCGAGGATCTGGGATCTAGGAATGAGAGGCTAGAAATAAAGAGTGTGTGAGACGGGAGAGACGAGAGATTGAATAAATGACAACTAACCAGCAACCAGCTTGGTCCTCGTTCTTCTTTGCCTACCCACCGCCAACACCCATCCTGATCTGGTTCATACACAGCGGCTCGAGAGCACCAAACTTTTGCAAGCAGCGAGAGACAGCCGCCCTGAGAGCCCGTGAACAACACACATCACCCTTCCGCACATGCGCGAACGTGTATATATCTTACAGATTCACCCCCATTACTCCCAGAGGTGGGGTGGGGGTTCTGGAAGGGAGAAGGCCCAGCCACTTCCTGGGGGTCTGGGGTGGAGAGTGGTGCAGGCCAGCCTTTCAGGTCAAGGAGCTGAAGCAGGAGATTCTTGCCTTTGAATTGGCCCTGGGATGGGCTAGTGCGGGCTGGAAGGTAGGACTGCTTCGGCTTTCCCACGAGCCACTGACCCCTTTCCAGCTTAGAAATGCGGCCCCAGGGACCAGAGCAATATTACAGAGGGTGAGGTGTTTGCTGTGCACACAGTTGACCCAAGTTCGATCTCCGGCATCCCATATGATCGCTTGTGCTCCATCCAGAGTGATTCCTGAGTGCAGAGCCAGGAGTAACCCCCGAGCATCGCCAGTTGTGGTCTCAAACAACAATAACAACAAAAGAAATGTAGCCCCCCCCCAGCGCTATCAGAACCTCTTTGATTTCCGTTGGGGCTGGTTGAATTCACACTGGGTCGTTCTGCTTTCAGAAACATTTTATTGTGGTCAAATTTTTCACATCCCCCAAAGCCAGTTATGCAAGGGCATCACGACCCACAGCTTGAGAAGCTAGGGGCTCGAACACTGTGGGACAGAAGAATGCTATGGGGCCGCAGAGACTCCCCGATGGCCACCTGCTATCTGCAGGAGTTGCCAGTCACCTTGGTACCAGGCTACACCTCAGTTTTGCCTTCTAGACCAACCTCGGGAAGGACCCTCTCCCAGGAAAGTCTTTCTGGCCAGGCAGGATTGACACGCACTGTCCTTGAGGTTCTTTCTTGCATCCCCCAAACACTCCTGACATCTGTTCTCTCTTTCTCTGGGCCAGACCTAGTACTAGTATCTTGTGCTATCAGGTTATGAAGTATCACAGCACTTGCAGTGATACTCTTTTTTTTTTTGGTGGCGGTGTGTGTGTGTGTGTGTGTGTGTGTGTGTGTGTGTGTGTGTGTGTGTTGGGGGCGGGGGAGGTGTGTTTGGGCCACACCTTTCTGTGCTCAGGGTTTACTCCTGGCTCTGGACTCAAGACACCATACGTGGTGGTAGAGATAAACCAGGCAAGCACTTTACCCCCTGCATTATCTCTCCAACCCCACTATATACGTTCTTATATATATATATCCAATCAATATGTACACATCCTTAAATATATATGTGCATATATGTAAGAATGTATATATGTAAGAATGTATATATGTGTGTATATATATGTGTGTGTGTGTGTGTGTGTGTGTGCTTGTGCATATGTATACATATGTGAGTGGGGAAAGGTTGGACTGCAGCTGAATCTCACCAAAACAATGTTCATGAAAAATGAACTAGTCCCTGATGCTTCATTTGCTCTCAACGGAAGGAATATCTCCTAATGCAGCAGCTATATGTCCCTGGGTCGAGAACTCAACATGAGGAACGACTTGGTGCCAGAACTGTGCAGGAGGAAGAGAGCAGCGTGGAACGCCTTCAAGAGTGTTGAAGAAGGGGTTAAGAGAACAAAGAACCTCTGGCTCCAGGCATATATTTTTGACTCCACCGTTCTTCCTGCACTAACATATGCCTCAGAGACCTGGGCCCTACGCAAACAGGATGAGAAGTATCCCAAAGAGGAATCGAAAGAGCATGCTAGGAGTATCATGTCTCACTCAAGTGAGAGAAGGAATCCGGAGTTCCGACCTCCATTGATGATTGAAGATCAGGGAGGCTGTCTCGTTTGCCAAGGCGTCGAAAATCAGATAGGCCGGACACGTAATGCGATTTAGAGACGACTGCTGGACTAGAGCTGTTACTGATTAGATTCCAAGGGACGTCAAAAGACCTCGTGGCCGCCCACCTATGAGATGGTCAGACATCTTCGTCAAAACCCTGAACGAATGGTTTGAGGCTCTTCGTATTCCTGGAGCGAGCAGATGCCATTGGGCTACACTAGCACGTGACAGGGATGAATGGAGACATTACTGGCGCCCGCTCAAGCAAATCAAGGATCAACGGGATGACAAGTGATACAAGTGATATATGATTTCAACATATCCAGTCATCTGCATCTATGGGCAGGTACCTTGGTTTTTCCAACTCTTGGCAAAGAAATGCTGCAAGGAGCATGGGGGTGCATGCATCTCTCTCTTTGAATTAGTGTTTTTCTGTTCTTCAGAAGGGCGGCCACATAACTTGACGATGCCTCTTGGGCCCACCAGAGAAGGCAAGGGACAGAACAGGAAGCCTCTTCTCCACTTTCAGAGGTTAAATAGCCAGCCCAAGGTCATGGGCAAGGAGACGGAGGATCTGGGAACTGAACAGGGGTGGCCAGAGTGCAGTGAGTGCTAGCTTATCAGCTGCCAGCCTGACCTCTCTCTCCTGACTCACCTGGCATTTCTGGATGGCAGAGCTGAGATTCTGTTGTCTTTGCAACCCTGGCCCCTATACTGAGTACTTGAGTCCCAGCTAGGTTTGCCGAGGAAGGAGGAGGCAGGGAGGACTCAATGGAGCAGACACTCTCTGTCTCTGTGGGGCCTCGGACACCAGTCTGCATCAGGATTCCCTGAGGGGTGGGGGAGCGGAGCTTTGAAACACAGACCCCTGGACCCCAGCCTCAGAGTGGCGAGAGAGTAGAGGCAGAGCTCGAGCCTGCGTGGCAGACACATTCCCAGCTGCCGCTGCTGGTGGGGACCACGGTTCGAGTAAAGCTCCTGTGCAGAACTCCAGCCTCATGTCCACAGAGCAACCGTGGATTCTGTGCCTCCCACCCACCTCTTTTTGAGATCAGAACTTTTGTGCAAGAGAAATAAAAGGGGAAAAGTTTTGACCATAAATGTCGATGATCTCAGGCGGTGGCCTGCTTTAAATAACCACTTAATCAGTCAGCCATTTATATCTGATTAAAAAAACGTCGATGATATGCTCAGCTGAGCACACAGCAAACAGGATTCCCCATCAGATAATCCAGACAGTCTTTCATCCGGGACAACTCCTTGGACAGCTTGGTCCTTCGTTTTTGCATCTGCTCATTTTATCTCATGGTGCTCCTGCCCGAGAATCGTTTTTTTTTTTTTGTTGTTGTTGTTGTTGTTGTTCTGCTTTTGACCCACACCCGTTGGTGCTCTGGGATTGCTCTGGCAGGGCTGTGGGGAGGGAGGGGGATATGAGATGCTGGGGATTGAAGCTAGGTCGGCGTCCAAGACAAGCACCCTACCTGCTCAGGCCCTTTTAAAGTGAAATCCAGAGCCAGGGAAGAACTGAATCGGGAGCACTTGAGTTTAAAGTTGTTTTGGGGAGGGGCTGGAGTGATAGCACAGCGGGTAAGGCGTTTGCCTTTCATGCGGCCGACCCGGGTTTGATTCCCACCATCTCATATGGTCCCCTGAGTACTGCCAGGAGTAATTCCTGAGTGCAGAGCCAGGAGTAACCCGTGTGCATCGCTTGGTGTGACACACACACACACACACACAGACACACACACACACACAGAGAAAGTTGTTTTGGGGAGAGCATGGAGGGGAGAGGGGAGAAGGGCGACACTGGCCCGTGAGAACAATGGCGCTGGGTTAGGCCCCAAGCTGTGGGTCTCCACATGGTGCTAGGGACAATAGTGAAGATTTCTGCCCCTTGAGGGCTGCTGTTATCCCGACACATGAGAGGGTTTCTCACCCCCAGATTCATAGACCGAACCCCGGTTCTTGAGCAGGTGGTTGCAGTGGGGGACTCGGGTGTTGCCGTGTGCCGGGAAGCGAGCAAGCTCCTGAAGCGGCAGCGCCTCTCAACTGGAGCAAAGTTTCCTGTTAGAACAGGGGTCAGGAACAGTGGGGCCTGGCGGGGTTCGCGTGCTGCGTGTATGCTGTGGCGCCTGTCAGTGCTTAGGCCATGAAGGCCGCCGATATCTGCACACAGGAAAGGCCTGAGGGGCAAACCTGCTGGAAATGCTCCCTGCAAGAAGCCAGTTGTTGAATAATTGACAGAATCGGAGAAATTTAAAAAAAGAAAAAGAAAGAAAGAAAATCAGGTGTCTGTCAGAATAGGAAGGACAGGGAGCAGGAAGCCACGACTAGCCAAGTGGCGCCCAGCATCTCTCAACACTGGAGTCCTACGGCCTCGGGCTGAGCAGCCCATCTGCAGGAAGGAGGCTTTGATTGAACGGCCACCAGGCCTGCCTGCACTGGAGGGGAGGCGGCCTGCCCTCTGAAAGGAACGACATGTCTCCTGCACCTCAGAGGAAGAGCACAGCTGGGGGAGTGCCGCAGCCTTTCCAGGACAGGCACCTCCTGTTCTTCTTCCTCGCTGTCTGGGGGGAGGCGGTGGTTCCAAGGGCTGGAGCACAGGTATGGATGGGAGAGGCTGGGGTTCCATCCCTGGCATGGCCCATCTCCGAAGCACTGGGCTGGGCGTGGCCTCCAGCACCCAAATAATACTCTCTTCTCTCACTAAAGTTTGACAGTCTCAGACAGGGAGAAAGGAGGTGAGTTGGATTTTATTTTATTTATTTATTTATTTATTTATTTGCTTTTTGGGTCACACTGGGCAATGCCCAGGGGTTACTCCTGGCTCTGCACTCAGGAATTACCCCTGGTGGTGCTCTGGGGGACCCTATAGGATGCTGGGAATCGAACCTGGGTCAGCTGCGTGCAAGGCAAACGCCCTCCACGCTGGGCTATCGCTCCAGCCCCGTGAGTTGGATTTTAGAACAAAGCAACAGATGTCAGGGAATTATTGTTCATTTTGTTAGATGACTGTAGGTAAACAGCACTTAAAAAAAATTGGGATGCATAGTAAACAACACAGGGATGAAGTGTTTGGAATTTGCTTTTTGATATTTCATCCCAAATGTCTTTTTTTTTTTAAATTAAAAACAAGGCCCACATCGGGTAGGGCGTTTGCCCTGTACGCGGCCGACCTGGGTTCGATTCCTCTGCCCCTCTCGGAGAGCCCGGCAAGCTACCAAGAGTATTTCGACCGCATGGCAGAGCCAAGCAAGCTACCTGTGGTGTATTCAATATGCCAAAAACAGTCACAGCAAGTCTCACAATGGAGATGTTACTGGTGTCCGCTCAAAAAAATCGATGAGCAACAGGATGACAGTGATACAGTGACAGTGATTGGGGTCACACCCGGCAATGCACAAGGGTTATTCCTGGCTCTGTACTCAGGAATTACCCCTGGCAGTGCTCGGGGGACCATATGGGATACTGGGAATTGAAAATGGTTTGGCTGCGTGCAAGGCAAATGTCCTACCCACTGTGCTATTGCTCCAGCCCCAAGTTAAATAATTTTTATTTGAAAATTATTTGGCTTTTCTTTTGGGGCCACATATGAATGTGCTCAGGGCTTCCTCCTGGATCTTTGTTCAGGGATCATTCTTGATAGGGTTCAAGGGACCATGTAGGTTGCTAGGAATCAAATTCATGTAAGTTGTGTGCAAAGCAAGTGCTTTACCTGCTGTGCTACCTCTCCAGCCCCGACATCTTTTTTTTTATATATATATATCTTAGAATAATTTTGGAACCCTCAGTTGTGGGCTGCCTGGGAGTAGCCAAGGCAACAGGAATTTGGGCTGGGACAGTTTCCATGAACAATTGGCTCATGGTTGCCACCAGCCTGGACATTTAGCAAAGTGCAATAGTCGGCGTCAGTCTCTGCCTTGCCCTTCCCTCTGGGAGAATCAGGAGTTACCTGCTTACAGCTGTTACTTCTATAGCATCCTGTGGGGCTCGTTTCTGGGCAGTGGGGAAAAAGCCATTGGGAGGTTGACCCAGTTTGGAATTCAAATTCGCTCTCTGTGGATGCAATTGGAATTTATTTCCTCTGCAAGATGCTTGCATCTCCAAGCAAAATCTCTCTCGCCGAGCTTGGCTGTGCATGCGGCGATGCTAATGGGGAAAGATCTGGTTTATTTTCATAACAGCGTGCACCCTTGTCCTATCCGTGGCACCCTGCCTGATTAAGAGTGTGTCATCACAATACTGCACAGAAGCTCAGGCAATTTGGATGTCCTTGGGCCCAAAATTAATATGTGCTTTGTATAGTCTTGTAATTTGGGAGGCAATTTTCCATAACACAGTGAGAGATGTTCCTTTATACATTTGAGATAATTTAGCTCAATGTTCATTTGAAAAAATTACTGTGCTAATAGCAGCTTTTCGGCTGGAGAACAACAGACCATACGGAATAGGGAAGCCACTGAAAGTGATTCTTACATCAGACTGTCAGGGAGCATCTGAACAAAAGCTGGAGGAATTTCTCCCCAGCAAACAGCTGCCCGAGGTGATATGGCAGGAGCCAAAACAGTGGCCCATCTCGGGAACTCAAGCTGAGTTGCTTAAAACCAGTCACCTCTATTGGAAGAATAGGAAATAAAGGTGGAGGAATAATGAATTTCTCTACTGTCCAGGTAAATCGGAAGTCAGTGCACATGAAACACCATTTCTCCATGCTCAGCTATGGGAACCATTTGTTCTTCCCTCCAGACTTTTCTGTTCAAGCTCTGAAAGAATCAATGCAAATCATTGAGAATGAACTGTTTCTGCTGGGTGTGTTCTGCTCTGGACTTCCTGGATATGCTATATCAGGGGCCTTTATTCTCCTGAGGAAGAATCCTCCACTCCACTCCGAATCCAGTGTAATGATGAAAACAAATTTAAGACTCCACCCCTGTTAGGAAGGTAGTTTCGTTTCTTTTTGCTTTTTTGAGCCACATCCAACTGTGCTCAGGGCTTACTCCTGGCAGAACTCAGGGACCACATGGGGTACCGGGGATCAAAACCAGTTGCCTGGCAAGCACCCTACCTGCTGTACTAGCTACCTATCATGAATTTCTAATGAGACTGCTGTAGATTAAAAAATATCAGAGAAGGGGCTGGAGTGGGTGGTACAGCGGGTGGGGCGTTTACCTTCCCGGATTTGATTCCCAGCATCCCATATGGTTCCCTGAACACTGCCAGGAGTAATTCCTGAGTGCAGAGCCAGGAGTAACCCCTGTGCATCGCCAGGTGTGACCCAAAAAGTAAAAAAATATATATCAGAGAAGTCCCCAATAGACCCAAGTTCATTTCACATTGCATCCCCGTGCCCTGGTATCGCCAGCCTCCCACAGTGATTCTGAATGAAGTCACTGCTGCTGCAGGTATTCCCTTGTGGTTGGCACTGTGGGTATCATGATATGTCTTTAAGAGACTCCTCACCCTTTGGAGGCGTGTTTCATCTTTCATCCTTGAGGAACACTGATTATCACTTAAGTATTGAACTTTATATGGGGGCGGAGGGAACCTTGTCTAAATTCCCATTCACCTGCAACTGGCAGTTGAGTTCTCAGTTCAATGGGTTAGATTAGAAGGACTCTAGTTTCTCCAGAAATATCACTAATCCACAGTGATGAGGCCCATGTTTGTTGGGTGGACCTTGAGCTAGCTGTGAACTCACATACCCACTTTCTGAAGACAATTGTGTGGCGGAAGGAATGGAATAAGGAAGGGAGAGCACGGGGCCCCTTTCTGTAGACCTGTTTGGTTATCTGTGGCCACAGCCTGGCCACGACTCTTCTTCCCCCAGACTGTTGACAATGACATATACTGGGTAAATAGAAACTAACCACACCCTGGAAGAAAAGATAGATGGCACCAAGGGAAGGTTTTGTGAAAAGGTTTTGGATGATCACCATCCACCAGCAGCAAGTCCCAAAGTTCCATGTCTGTGGGAAAGAAGGGAGACCCTAGCTGTGAGAGGAGGGCAATAGACCCATTCACTCACTCTCCAGCTCTCTGACATCCTTCCCACAGGGGACACTGTGCAAGAAAGATCATATTTATTTTAGAGCAGCAGGCTTCATTTAATCTAGCAGATCTGAACTTTCAGGGTACATGGGAATCACCAGGAAAGCCTTTAAGAAACATGGATCTTACACCCTATTCACAGATACCCTGATTCAGTTGTCTATAAGGGAATCCTCACATATGGCTTTTGTTTTTGTGTTTCTAGGTTGGAAACACTGATTAAAGCCATCACCTCGAGCCAGCATCAAAGAACAGGACAGGTGAAACAATGGAGATTCAAATTGCCATCTCTGGTGGGTGGGAACAGATGAACAAAATAGTATCTCTTTCCACCCTTCAAAGAAGTTCAAAGAAAACCTCCTCTTCGATCTCCTCTTTGATAATGCCCAAACTTCCTGGAGTTATCCAGCCTGTCTAGTCTGCCACAATTCAGAAAAACTCAGCCTCTCTTGTGAAGTTGATGAATCCAGGCTCTGAACTCATGTCTGTTGTGTTCGGTTCAGTGGAACATGAACCGGATTCTTTTAATCACGGATTATGGCGGGTTTCTGGTGAGGATGAAGTCCAGTTGTTCCTTGGATGCCCAGTTATTTCTCCAGCTGGTTTCCGGAGGGTGGAGGAGGAAAGGTTGGCATAAACTTGAGCAGGGTGTGTCTTACGGAATGAGGTTCAGGGTTCACCTTCAGTAAATGTTTAACCAGCAACACTTTTTCCAGTCTTGTCAATGTCTTTGAGAAAGTGAGTTGAAATGATGCATTTGAAAGATCCCAAGTGGACAGCCATGCTGCATGGCCTCGGGTGGAAAGGAGGGTCCACTCAGGCAAGAAAGAGAAGCTATTTCCAATTTTCTCTAAACTCACAGAGAGTAGTTGTCACATCAATGTCCACTCTTTATTTTTTATTCTTCCTCCACCAAAATAATGTCTTAAGCAACGACTCGCACCCTTACCTAGGGACCTACTGGTTACTTATGTCTCTCTGGGAGAACACAGTGGCAAGATGAAGTCAGGAGCAGGAGCAAGATCAAACACTTTGTGAAGGGACACACACCATCTGTGAGTATGGTGTGTTTGTCTCAGAGTGGAAAGGTCATACTCAATGGTGTGGCAAATAAAACCACTAACACTACACCTATAGCTTCAAAAATATTACACTCTAGACGGACAGTCGTGGAGGGTCTTGGGCACTTTATGGTGGTAGAAGTGCAATAACTGTCTATCAAAAAAAAAACCCATGGAAATTAACATTATTATAACCATGCTATCTAATCTTTAATAATAATATTTAAAAATGTTTACACTCTATTTTTCATAAGCATAGAAGAGGTAGATGGAAATGTTGCAAGTTCATAAAATTATGTATTTATTTATTTGCTTTTTGGGTCACACTCAGAGCTCAAGTGGGTCACTCCTGGCTCTACACTCAGGAACTACTCTTGGCGGTGCTAGGGGACCATATGGGATGCTGGGGATTGAACCCAGGTCGGCCGCATTACAAGGCAAACGCCCTACCTGCTGTGCTATTGCTCCGGACCCTTGATAAAATTTTTAAAAATGAATATGCACCTATTTATTTTCTTTTGTTTCAGTTTGGTAGTGGGTGGGGGGCGAACCCTGGGTATCATATCTCCAAGGCATGTGCAGCGAACCCCTGAGCTGTATCACCAGTCCCTGAAAGGTGATGCATTTAGGAAAAAAATGGCAGTCTCCCTGTGAGGTTAATGGTTAAAGATGGGCTGGTGAGAGAGTGAGGCGATTAAGGTGCTTAGCTCCCCACTCCTGCAGGGTCCTCTGACAACCACTATGGATGGCCCAGCCTCTCCCCCCACCCTCAAATATGCAAACAGCTCATTTTCAATTGAGCTCCAATTTTGACTTAGAATTAATATCCAGGGCTCATCTTGGGCTTTTTATCACCCCCCCGCCCAAAACCAATATTTTTAATGAAGTTATTAGGAGAAGAGAAAGTATTTTCTGCATTGTTTATTGGGAGAGAGCACTTTATACATTAGGAACTGGTGCACTTGAACGGAATGACAGGTGACTAAGGGTCACCTGTCGACAATGATGACAATTACTGACATAATAAATATGATGTAAACAAATACATAAAGAAGAAGTTAGGCCTAAAACAAAAGGCAATAAAATTCTGAGAACAGAAACAACAAATTCTGAAAACAGAAGCGACACATATGTAAGGGAATACATTTGCTTTTACAGATAGCTCAGCACAGAGTGATAGAATAGCCCCAACCCCAACCTGTAGTCGATTCTGTACCACGAGCGGAAAGGCAAAACCCAAGCCCAAACCAAAATAACGCGCACATCTCTGATCCAGAAACGTAAGAACATGCTGAGCCGACATCCCCCGCGTGAGCAGGCACATTCACTGGTCTTCGTTTGCAATTCACCATTTCTCTGTATCCTCCTGCTCCTTAAAGACAGCTTTCCCTTTTCTTTTCTTTTTTTTTTTTTTTTTTTTTTGCTATTTTGGGTCACACCCAGCGATGCTCAGGGGTTACTCCTGGCTTTGCACTCAGGAATTACTCCTGGCGGTGCTTGAGGGACCATATGGGATGCCGGGGATTGAACCCGGGTCGGCCACGTGCAAGGCAAACGCCCTACCCGCTGTGCTATCGCTCCGGCCCCAGCTTTCCCTTTTCACTGCTGACGGCAGTCTTCTGGCTTTCTGAGCCGTCAGAGCCCAGGCAGTGAGTGTGACTGCCCACGTCACACAGACCGTTCTCAGCTCTACGTTTCCCCCAGGCTTCCCATTTGGGAAACAAGTGGCAAAATCCAAAAGAAAACTTCTCTACGGAGAAAATACCTTGTGTCTATGTCATTTTATTTTAAACCTGGGGGAAAAAAAAAGAGCTAGATTCTTTGTTACAAGAGTCAAATCCGGTTGCATTGCTACCCACTGATCTTGATGACATCATGACATTTCCCCTGAGTTTGCTTAATGAAGGCAAGCATGCACGCAAACCGACAAAAGAGAGTGATTAAAAACCACCACCAACAGAACCCTCGCATCCTGCCAAGTTAAACCATGAGGTGGCTGTGTCATGTGTGTTTCCTGGTGAAAGGCGGCAATGGAGTCGTGAAGCCAATGGAGCTGCCGGGCTACTTCAACTGTGTGCTTCCCACAGGAACGCTTCCGACGCATGAGGTTAAGGCACCAGGTTAAACAAAGGTGAACGGTCCTCATGCAGGTGGCACGGGCAGGGTCCCAGCGCATAGAGAGGAACCGGCGGGGCTGGACAAGCAGAGTGGTCCCTGTTGAGGCGCAGGTCCCGCGGGCTTCAAGTGGGTCGGGCTAGACTAGAAGCACTAGGCAGTACTATAAGGCACTCCTACGGGGGTGAGGAACAAGGGCCCGGCCAGCGGGGAGGAGCAGCCGTGGGCCCTGGTGGTGCGCAAGCCGGTTCACTAGCTGTGAGGCCTGGATCTGAGCCTGGGCTCAGGAGGGGTGACCGGGGGCGAGGGGAGAGGCTGGTTTGACGCTCCCCAGCAAAAGGAAAGGCTGTTGCCAGCGCCTGACTCTTGCAGCTCGGGCCCAGCTGACTTCACCCCAGGGTTTTCTAGCAAGGTGGCTTCCTTGTCCACAGGCAGGGGCTGACGTGAAACAGCTGCCGTCTCCTCTCTCACACTGAACCACGCCTTCCGTCACATCGGAGGGCCACCTGTGCGATGTACACGATCCTTTTGCCCCTTGCTTGGGAGGGTATTCTCCATTTTCAAATTTTACCAAGAGTTTAACAATAATTGAGTTTTGCCTTAGTCGAGCACCCACTACTAAAACATGCTAAGAAGATTTTTTTTTTTCAGTGCAAGGAAATGAGTATTGCCCACCAAGAAGGCTGCAGGGTGCTGGGGCTTGGTTGTCAGCTCACTGTTTCATGGGACAGAAATCAGCTATTAGTCTTTTAGATAAACTGACCTGGGCTTATTTGCCCAACGTGGGGTATAGGCTACAGAAGTTAGTTCTACTCGATTTTGGATTAGAAGAACAGTTAAAGGTACATAATACACAAAGCTCCTTAAGCCCAGTGGTTAAAAGAACCAAGAGAAGGAAAGCAGAGAGTATTTCTACTGATTCAATTCATGCCAAAGGGAGAAGGGATTCCTTTCTCTCAGGCTTGCCCCTAATTCTCTACCTTTTTCACATTATCTCAGAGTAAGAAAAGGAATAAGACAGAAAACTAAAAAAAAAAAAAAAAAAAAAGAGGAACTGCTGCATGCATCTTTACTAGAAGAGGTAAAACAAACAACGGAACCAAAACTTTTGTGTTGAATCTAGGCAGTATTGGAAGAATGAGGAATGAGGATTCCTTCATCATCTAGTTAGCTCAATAAAGTGCTGCCGATGAAGAATTCTGCACACACACATAAGCAGCAGCAGCCTTACCATCAATCAGGAGGAGGCTATTTCTCTGCTTCCTTGGACAATGCCTGTCTTTTGCAGAAAGTGTTCCGAGCAGCATCAGACTAGTCCCGCCCAGATGGAGTAATTACATGTGGCCTTTCCTGCCCAATGGGGAGAGACCAAAGCTGCATCCCCCTTTTCTTTTGGGGAGACCCAGGAAGGAACTCCAATGTTAAGGTTCTGCGTGTGCACAAGCAGAGACAACACAGGCCAGGCTCCTGCAAAGGGGACACACTGCAGCTCAGCGCAGGCTGCACAAGGCATCTTCCGTGACCTCCCACCGGGCCCTCGTGGCTGCTGGATGGAGATTTTTTTTTTTTTAACAGAAGTCCAAAGGACACCACCCAAGTGCTAGTGGAAATATAGTCCCCTTTTTTTTGTGTGTGGAGATCTATTCTAGAAGAAATCAAAGAGGATTACCCTCCCAGTTCTTCAAATATTAAAAGCTCCTAAAAATATTTCCCTTTAGCACTAGACATGTGAACAACTACTACACAGTCCCCTGAAAAGGCAGTGAGACAAAGCAGGGAGATAAGCATTGACATGGTTTTGCTATAAAGTCTCGGGGCAAAAGCAGATCTGGAAAGAACACAATTCCCTTTCTGGTTGACTGCTTCTTAAGTACCTCCTGGCCTTCCTGCAGTGGTACAAATGCAGGTCTATTTTAGGGACTGGCTGCTTTACGGCGGGTTCGATGCCAAGTCTTCACCAGGGTGGAACTGTCTCACACATGAGCTGCTGGCACAGCTCGGAGGGATTTCCTCAAGTGGTAGAGCCGGGAATGGACTTTCCAAGTGAAAAGAGGTTCCCCTGAGAACGGCTGCCAGCTCCCAGAGACAATCTGGCCCTTTTATCCAGGGCTGTAAGCACAGGCTTTTAAATGTGGGATGCAAAATGGAACATCGGGGGAAGCAGGTATTAGCCTGGTTTTAAGGAAGTGGCAATCCTCAGATCTGCTTTTGTTCCAACAGCTCCTAAGGAGGGGGAACAATGACCTACGAGGAAGCCAAGTAACTGGTCTGGGATGGGAACACAGGGGTGGTGTCCAGTGTCTAAGGCATCTGGGCCGGGAGGAGAGCACAATTCTGAATTTTCATGGCAGACTTCGGGAAGTCCCTCTCCTTAGGCGGACTCTGCTCTGTCCCATCCCACGTGGGCGATGGTGGCTGAGACTGTGGGGTGGGGAGGCCTTCGGCCTGCAGCGATGCGGCTGCCAGGGGTGTACAAAAGGGAGAGTAAACCCAAGTGGCTGGGTACAGGTCCAGCGCTGGGTAGCTGATGTTGACAGTGCTGCTAAGTTGTTTTTCCCCACCCCACCCCCCCTTTGGAAAATAAGCAGAAAATGATGTGGGTGGAAGGTTCTCCTGACGAGTTCACAGGGACTGTTAATATTTAGCGAGGCCCTCTAAATGGACACTGGTGAAAACAAAGACCTTTACAACAGGAATCCAGAATTTAACCCCGATGCTCACCAGGTCTCACCCTGGGTGTCTGTTGGCACAGCGTGCAAACATGCTAGCAGGGGAAGAGACAGCCCTGAACTTCAGGTCTCCCCGTGCAGAGTGCCGGGACGGCCTTGTCGACAGTCAGAATCACGGATGCATTAATTACGCCGAAGGCCAATAGAAGCTACGGTGACAGGGAGCCGGAGGCGGAGGAAAAGGCACTTTGCCAGGGGAGCACATCTGTTTTTATAATAAGCTGGTCTATAACTCTCTTGTGAAAGATCATGTTCTGCTATCTTCTTAGAGGCTGGAAAATAGAAATACTGTATTTCATGAGAGGGCGGAGGCAAGTGGAGACGATCACACTTATTTGCCTGCTTGCCAAGTTTTTGTTTGGGATTTTTCCGCTCTTTTTCTTTTGTGTGCAGCGTTCCCTGTATCTGTCCGGGGGAGTGAACCTGTACTCGAAAGAGGCAAAGGCACCACTAGGAGTCTTGTGAACAGGCTCCTGGCCTTTGAGTAAGTGTTCATGCCTGGGCGAAAGCTCCTGTATACTCAGGAAATAAATTCATGCATGGTGCCGAGCTGTTGAGTGTGATGTGGTCTCATTTGTTGATTTTTAACTTTTGTGGTTTGGGAGCTGGGCTGGGAAGGAGAAACGTGTGGTCCAGGACCAAAGGGACTGGCATGGGTTGAGAGGTGTAAGGTTTACACCGAACAGTCTGCAGAACAGTCTGCGACATCTCTAAAAGAACAGAAGTACCAGAAGTTGGGATCAAGAGGGAGTAACAGGGTCAGGAAAAGGGAGCCCGGAGTTCAACGTACCAGGTAGGTGTGAATCATGGATTTTTTCAGATCCTAAGAGCAGCAAATCTGTTCAGCCTTGAAGGCATCCTCGGCTTACTGGAAACACCCCAAATCTTCTAATATGGTCTAGAGAGACATGTTTTAAGAGAAGCATGTATTTCTGATTTGGAAAGAGATACGGCAAAAGAAATGGGATCCACTGTTTCCAGTGCCTTCCTACCTGACAGTTTGTCCAGGGATCGCTAGGCTGGCTCTTATAAGAGGGCATAGCAGTGAGAGAACACTGCCGTGTCACATGGTTAAGCAATTCAACGTAGTTCTTATTCCTAGGCTAGAATTCTTAGCGCTTCTTATTTTGCTCGATGGTGGCAATTATATATATGTGTATGTATACATATCTATAAATATATACTTATTTAAACAATATTAGATTTAATTCATTAATTAGGTTGGTAAGTTTGGGGTTTTCTTAATAGCCTCAAGTTGGGATTCTCTATTACCTTAATTACTTTAAATGAAAAATAAGATGTGGAAACAGAAGCAACTAAACTGACACGTTTAAAAGTCAAAATGAAAGGGAAATGCAAAACAACGAGAAATAAAACATCTCCAGAGGGCAGGCAGGAATCGCCTATAGAAGAATCTGTGAAAAGAAACAGAAGACCGTCTGTTGGAATGGAAACACTTGAAACCTTGTCAACCAGTCTACGAACCGGTATCTTTAACAGCAGTCTTAGGAAATTTCCTCAGCCAAGCACCATTAAAAAGCTCCTAAAACGTCTCCTGTGAAAACCTTGGGAAACTGCCCTCCCCTGAGCCATAAGTCTGACCCAACAAACACGGTGGCCATTGCCTCATCCGGCAGATGTGGAGATTCCTACCAGCAAACAAACCAACACGGTACAGTTATTGGTGACAGAGTTCTCTTCTTGTCCCAGGAAGAAGCTTTCTGAGATATGCTTCCAAACTGGTACTAGCTCTCCTCGTAAACAGGGTGTATGCTTACTGCTGAGTCTCCTGGTGGTCAAGTCCCTTGGCACAGCCTCGGAGAACCCCATGTCAGTAAAAAAAAAAACAAACAAAAAAAAAAACAACAAGGGGAGACACACGGACGTGGAGCCAGACCTGCATTTTGAAGATTTTCTTCTGAAACAGGCAATGAGAGATGCCTGTCTCGGTTACCCGATCCTCCATGTAGGTTACAAATAAATAGCATAAAAATAAACCCAAACCCTGTTCATGTAGGATATGCTTCCCCACCCTATGTCCTGGGAAATAAAATGGCCCATGGGAGCCTATGCATTCCCTGCCATCCCCCACCCACCCAAAAAATTAAAAAACAAAAGAGAGAAAAAATAAAATAAAATAAGGCTGAACGATAAAGCCTCGAATGTAAACCACATATTATTTGGGTGCAAGTAGCTCATCACATGGTTAAATTTGATTCAGCAATCAGGAGTTTTTTGAGTCACAGAGACTCCACGGACCTTCTAGATGATAATAATTTTTAAGGAACTTCCATACAGGATGTATAAGGGTGTGTGTGTGTGTGTGTGTGTGTGTGTGTGTGTGTGTGTGTGTGTGTGTGTGTGTGTGTGTCTATATACGTGTCTATACCTGCCGGTGTAGGTATATATAGAAATAAAATATAAATCTAGCGGAAGATGAGACGCTCCTCTTCCAAAGGGATCTAGCTGGCTGGCTGGGCAGCCGTGGGGCTGACGGATCACCCAGAGGTCACTCGCTGGCCAGGGCTGGCGCCGAGTCAGGTGTTCTGGTAGGACAGCTCAAACATGTTGCAAGCCTCTTCCAGGCTCTCATCCATATTCAGCCTCCGCCAGAAAGACTTCTGCTTCTTCTGCAGCTCTCGGCGGACACACCTCGGGCACGGGACAGACTTCTCTTTGCACTCGGAATGGAAAACAGCTCCACAGCTCTCACACCTGCAAAAGAAATCAACGATGGACAGAATGAGAGAGAGAGAGAGAGAGAGAGAGAGAGAGAGAGAGAGAGAGAACCTGGGCCTGGTTCAAAGCTAACTGAAATAGTCAGTGCTCAGGGCTCAACCTTCTCTCTTCTCTTCCCTGGTTCACCATCTACCACTGAGCCCCAGCCCTGCCCGCGTTACACTTCCTTTGCCTTCCCCATCACGGCTGCAGTTTGAGTCCCTGGCATGGGGTGATGTTTGAGGCAACATCCTTGGCACCATTCAGAAGATCTGGCCAAAGGGGAGATCTTTACACCCATCCTTGCACCCCGGAGAGACGGGAGCAACTCAGAGGGAGCGCAGGGAGGCTGTGGACGCTGACACAGAGAGAGAGAGAGAGACAGAGAGAGACAGAGAGACAGACAGAGACAGACAGAGAGAGACAGAGAGAGAGGCAGAGGACAGAGAGAGAGAGAGAGAGAGAGAGAGAGAGAGAGAGGGAGAGAGAGAGAGAGACTGGGTGGTAGTAGTAGAAGTGAGTGAGATGTAGGGGGCCAGCATTTCCTCCTGCACAGGTCTGGGGGAAGAAGTGACTCATGGACACAGGCTCTTCCCTTTCCCAGAGCGCTCCAGAGCTTCCTAAACATCACATGAGAAGCCCTTCTGACCAGAAGGGGCCGGGGCACCCAGATGCATGCAGGTGGCGCTGACAGGTGGCCGGGAGCCAGCAGTCAGTCAGCGCCTCTGACGGTGGTGATGACGGACAGAGGGCTAAGGCGCTCTGCGTGCTCTTGTCCTCTCCTGAGAAACCAAGAGAGCCGGTCACTCCCAGTGTGGAGTGACCGAGAAGGAGCACGAAGAGCGCCGCCCGCTGAAAACACTCCCCAACGCCAGTCCCCAGCGCGGAGATGGAGCTAGGAGAACTGCCGCTCTCCTCTTCAGTTCTCACGGCTCACGGGGGCCCTGCTAAGAACTCCCTGCCTTTCTTTGACACTCTGGGAAGGTGCAAAAGAGAATCCTTCATTTCCTAACTGATACCCAGTGTGTCAGTGTCTCTTGGAGTGTTTAAAACAAACAAACAAACAAACAAACAAACAAACAAACAAACAGTTAGGAAAAGCTGCTACCTTCCCAAGTTCGCCTCTGGAACACAAGCGGGAACCGTAAAGCGAGAGCAAGTGGGCAAGAGAGGCTGGATGTGTCTAGAACAATGCCGAGACACTGTGATTTACAGAGAGGAGACATTCCAGGTAGATGACGAGCTTGTTGTTGGGCTTGGGGGAAGCCTGCAGAGGAGTCTGAAGGGCCTGGTTTTTCGGCGAAGTCTTTTATAGTGAGTAACTGGTCGGCTGGCCAGAGAGTGGCTGGCCGGTGTGGATTAAGCGTTCACCCTCTCTCCACCCAGGACTGACAAGTGACCTTGACCTTGTTCCAGGAGTGCAGGGAACTGGGCCCACGGGATTTGTCCAAGCAGCAACATTTAGGGAAGGTCCCACCCTGGGCCCGGTTCAAAGCTAACTATGAAACAGTCAGAGCTCAGGGCTCAACCTTATCTCTTCTCTCCCCTGGTTCACCATCTACCACTGAGCTCCAGCCCTGCCCGAGTTACACTTCCTTTGCCTTCCCCATCACGGCTGCAGTTTGAGTCCTTGGCGTGGGGTGATGTTTGAGGCAACATCCTTGGCACCATTCGGAAGGTCTGGTCAAAGTGGCCATCTTTACACCCATCCCTGCACCCCGGAGAGACGGGAGCAACTCAGAGGGAGCGCAGGGAGGCTGTGGGCGCTGAAAGACAGGCGTGCCTCACACCTGGTGGCACAGTGCTGCTTAGGGGCGAGGCACAGGGACAGCCTGACTGCTCTGTCACTCCCAAACCTCCGAGCGAATTTCCCAAGTCCGGTCATCACTGTGTTAGGAAGCAGTTGGGGTTTAATGATTTAAGATTAATGGGCTGGAGTGATAGCACAGCGGGTAGGGCTTGCAGCCGACCTGGGTTCAATTCCTCCGTCCCTCTCTGAGAGCCCAGCAAGCTACTGAGAGTATCCCACCTGCACGGCAGAGCCTGGCAAGCTCCCCGTGGTGTATTCGATATGCCAAAAACAGTAACAAGTCTCACCGTGGAGACGTTACTGGTGCCTGCTTGAGCAAACCGATGAACAATGGGATGACAGTGACAGTGACAGTCCTTTGGAGAGGAGGAGGCAGGCAAGAGCGCCCCTTTTTCCTCCTTCCTGCGTGTACTCTGAGGAAAAGGGGCGTAGCCATCTGCAGACCAGGAAGAGATTCTCACCAGAGATCCATGGTGGCTTTGGCTGAGGACTTCCAGCCTCAGAGCTGTGAGAAATAAGTATTTGGTTTTGTTCTATTTTGGCATTGGCTTTTGTTTTTGGAGACTCCTGGGCTACACCCAGTCCTGCACTCGGGGGTTGCTCCTGGCAGTGCTCGGAGGACGATGCAATGCCTCCTGCCTGCAGAGCCTGCGCTCAGCCTCCTGGGCTCTCTCTCTCTCTGACCCACACACCTGCTGTTCGAGTCACGTGGCCTATGGTATGCTGTGTGCTCGCCTCAGTGGGCCAGGACAATGACTTGGAACAACTTCCTTCATTTCTCTGAACTTCATCCTCCTTAACTGCTCAGTGGAGTTTCCCTCCACCTGGGGTGTCGTGAGGTACCGGTGTCATGGGTAAAGCACCGAGCACAGTTCCCAGCACGTGAACAAGCCTCGCAGGGCAGCGCAGACGGCGCCTTTCCTGAAAGGCGGCCACCTCCTGCCTCCAGCGAGTCTCCAGGTCACCCTGACGGCACCCAGCAACCACGCGGGCCTGTGGCCATCACTCTCTCCTTTCTTGAAGAACGTGGAGATTCCCCCGACGGTGAGCGGGAGTCTCTGGGTGACACAGGGAGTCGGAGACAGACTAGTCCAGGACCCAGGAAGCAGGGCGGCCCGAGCGCTGACCGAGGGCCCTGCTGCTGGGCCGAGCTCTGGTCCCGGTGCCAGAGCTGGAGGGAAACGAGTTGCTGGAGAGAGTTTCTGGCGAGCTGGATCTTTCAAGTTATTTACTTCCCCTGTGTTCTGCGTTTCCGTTTCTTTTTCCTCCAAGTGCTGTGGACAGTGGCCCTCCACTCCCTGAGGTGTGGGAGTCTAAAGCGGTGGGTGAGGAGAAAGAACCCTGAGGTGCTCTGGAGGGAGGGCAGAGTGGCTCTGCTTTTCTTGAGTACCGGGGCCCATCTCCTGATACCTGTGTTATGTGCATCAGGGCGCCACACCGGGGCCACCTCAGCCTCTCTGAGCCCTGGGCCTGCTCAGCTCGCCCTGGGGATGGACAGACCCAGGCCTCCCAGTGCGCCCGCCCGTCTGGACCGGTTCCTCCCGGGCCAGTGGCTTTGTTCCCACTGGGTCACACCTCTGGTAACTTCCTATCACTGAAGTGACAGTAATGGCAGCTTTATCAAATGCACTTCCTCCTCCCTGGCCCCTGTGCCCTGCTGTGATTTCGAACCCAGCAATGTTGCCCGGGGGGCAGTGATTGATAAGGAGAAAACTGCTGAGTTCCTTCAGTACCACTCCCTTATCTGGTCGATACCAGCCCCAGCCCCGAGTGGGGAGGGGGGAGGGTGGGTCTTATCGGGTGTTTCTGGTGCAACAACCACCCATGGGGTGATGGAGCCACTGCATACACCTGCTCTTTCTAGTCAAAGGTCAGCAACTGGAAGGAAAAAAAAAAAAAGCCTGAGATAAAAATTTAATGATTTTCAAAACAGAGCCAAGTGCCACTCTCTAACAATCTGTAACCCGGCAGCCCCTTTTGAACTGTGTAATGGACAGGCTGATCAATGCCTTCCCAAATGCAGGGGAATATTGTTGATTCACCCTCCGCCCTGAGGGGCAATCTCCCTACCAATGCCTCTTTCAGGGAAAGGAACAGACAGGAATTTGCAAGGGTCATCTGCTGCTGGCTTGTTCTATTAGCCAGCAAGGCCAGTAATTCACATCACCTTCACAAACACATAGTTTAGACACATTCAGTTAAACTATAATACCCATAAGCAGGGAGAGTAAGAGGGAAATTGTCTGCCATACAGGCAGAGAGAGGGATGGGACAAGAGATGAGGGAGGGATACTGGGGACATTGGTGGTGGAAAACAGACACTGGTGGAGGGATGGGTGTTTGATTATTATATGACTGAAACTCAAACATGAAAGTTTTATAACTGTAGCTCACAGTGATTCAATAAAAATAAATAAATAAACCCACATTCAGTTGATGGATATTGCTGAAGACCCACCAGTATTACCACCCAGTGGTTGCTAAGAATAGTTTAGATTACCACTTAAGAAATCAATACCTTCAACACCATTCTGTTTATTGTTTAGTAACACCTCTCTGTTAATACATTTAGATTTTTTAAAGTTCACCCCTAAAGTCATCTTGGGGGTTGGCCCTCAGCTGCATTTGATCTTTGGCCCGAACCTCGGGGCCTCTTCTGCTTCCTCTACATACCATCTAGGCAAATTCAACAAATCAAAGCAGAAGCTCCGATATCTGCTTCACAACGGCAGGCCCTTTTACCTAGCTGTGAAGTACTTCGGTTCCAGCAATGGCTGCAATGAGGAGTAGGACAGCATCTTTGATGCTACTCACTGCAAAAGGAGACTTAGAGGAGCAAGGAACTTCCTGGTGGCTGGAATCTAGACTAGTCATTCATCTCTGAAGCTTACGGACCGCAGAATCAAAAAAGAAGGTCTTACTATGTGCCTTTGTGGCTCCTTGCCACAGATAGACATGCAGAGCCGTGGGAAGGTCATTCTGGATTTTAACTCCCCTTTTCACATTTTCTTGCCAAGAGGTCTGAGGATGATAGAGTGGGAATGTGGTCTTGCTAGTCCTTCCTCAGAACAACCTGAACTGAGATGTTGGCACCAAATAAAACAAGGGTTCCAAGTGAGAAGCATCCCTTACCATTTGACTGGCACTGATGAAGCAAGCTATGAGACAGCTGAGACTCACAGCTCTAAACACTATCAGCTGACTATGCTGAAGCTCCAAGGAGATAACTGGGTCCCAGTCTCCTGACATTTCACTAACTAGTAAGGACTGCTTTGTAAGTCTCCTCCCAACTCTCACCAGCACCTGCCTTTCCCCAAGGGAGACAAAAAATAGTTGTGGGCTTTCATTTTGGGAGGAGGGGGGTTGGCTCGAGGTAGCAATCAACCAACTCTCTCTGTGAAAGTACTTCTGTTCCTCGGGACAGTTACCTTAGTTCAAACTAGGTACATCTGAGACCTGGAAACACCGTGAATTGTGGGTGGAGGAAGGAGGTACTTGAGCCCCTACCATTAAGTTAGAGGCAGGGGAACATCTCCATTTGAGGCCAACGCAAATCCACTTAGCACCTTGTACAGACACCACAGAGTTAACCCTCTTTACGCCCTATAAACAGTTTTTCCAAGAATTTTAGATGACTGACCCAAGGGAGGGAGGACTCTATGACCTGGAAATCTGACAGTCAATGGCCAAGAGGTTGGGGTAGGCACTGTGTCCTTCCTGCAGTGATGAACCAAGAAAATCAAACTGCTACAAGCAAACAGAATGAAGTGTGTGTGTGTGTGTGTGTGTGTGTGTGTGTGTGTGTGTGTGTGTGTGATATCTATATGTGTCAGTGGGTGGTTGCTTATCAAATATTAGGGCCAAGAAGCACGGACCCCTGGCTGTAGAGCTGGCTCTGGGCGACCAACTAGAGACAGAATCAATGGTTCTGTCTGTCCTCTTTCCATTCTCGAGGCACACGGTGGGCGAGGTCACAGGAAGCTGCTCAAGGCTCCTGCCCCAAGCTGGGGTTACTGCAATGCTGCCGTTCCTTTCTGGGTTATTCTGCAGTAGTTTTATTCTGGCTCAGGAAATAACCTCAGATATTTCACTGGCACTGAAATTCAGGCTTGAGTTTGGCTGGGTCTCTGACGAGAGAAAGCAGAGGCCAGCAGAGTAGGGCTGGGCTCGGGCTGGTTCTCACTCTGTGGAGCGAAGAGGGTGGGCTGCAGAAAGACGGGCACGCTAGCAGCCCGGCAAGTGTGGATTTGTGGATGGCTACTATGTCAGGCACCCCAAATGGCCACTAGTTATTATAAATTTTTTTTTTTCTGAGAAACTAAGATGATTATTTGAGTCTCTTAGCTAAGGGAGATAGCTATTCAGGCCTGGTTATTTTAATGTCTTGGGGTAGTGCTTTCTTCTATTGTGTCAGTAAGTGAATATAAGCAAATGATATATAATTTGCATAAAAAATTAGCCAATAGTATAGATCACAGGTAATCAATAGCTGCACATGTGCCTATGAGCTGTGTATCTCTCTGTCTCTCTCTCTCTCTCTCTCTCTCTCTCTCTCTCTCTCTCTCTCTGGAAGACAACACTAAATTATGCTACTAAATATTTTAAAGTCAATTGGATGATGTAAGTGAATAATGCAATCTAACAGATTCTTGCATTAAAGAAGGCTAATGTCCAGTTTCATTAAGAAATATTATATAGGGGGGCCGGAGCGATAGCACAGCGGGTAGGGCATTTACCTTGCATGCAGCCGACCCGGGTTCGATTCCCAGCATCCCATACGGTCCCCTGAGCACTGCCAGGAGTAATTCCTGAGTGCAGAGCCAGGCGTAACCCCTGTGCAACACCAGGCATAACCCCCCTCCCCCAAATGTTATATAGGGCCAATGGTGGGGAAGAGTCCAGGTTTTACAGTCAAATCTTGCATTAGGATTTCTGGAAATCTGTAGTTTATCTTCAGCCTGCAAGCTGGACCTCTATTCTGTCCCAGAATGGGGAGGAAAAGAGCAAAGGGTCTACATATGCTGGATTATAGAGTCTTCCTAGTTTTGAGAGGAAGAAAGGAACTATATTTGCACCCAGTGATGTTGAGATTGTTCATTGCGATTGTTCTCCTTGAAATTTTTTCGCTGGGAATGGGGGTTCTAAAATGATACCCATATAGTTTGCTGGGAATGGTTTGAACTGGACGAGATCTAGCTCTTTAGGCTAAACGTCTATGCTAGTGTGTAAAGTGATTTCAATAATGGTAAATACAAATAATGGCAGATCAAAATTTGATGTTTCAGGGGCTGGGCTGACAGTTTGAAAGGTTGGAGAGCATGTGCTTGGCATGCACAGGACCACCCTGGGTTCAAGCCATGGCACCACTTGTGCCCCGAGCACCACCTGGTGTAGCCCTGGGGGCCCCCAGCACTGTTGGCAAGGCCCCCTCTGAAAATGATAATTTAAAAAATTGGACATTCCACCGAGGCAAAGTCTGTTTGGTCCTTTCCTGCTACATAATCAATCTTTACAATAGCTCTATGAGTGAGGCCTTTGCTTTCCTCTTTAACAAATAAGTCAAAATGATTTATTTTGGACAAAATCAAATGAAACTTAAGATGAAATAACCCGTAGCCTATCTGGTTCCAGAACTAGTCAGTGGGTGATCAACTCTGAACTTGTTTCCTTCCAATCTTTTGATTTGAAATCTGGATCTTTCCTCTCTGGAGTACCACGTGGTTCTTTGAGTCACTCACTCCCCCTCCCCCACTCTGCCCCTGCCCCAAATAACCACAAAGACTCAAATTTGGGAAGAACAATTGGTATGTCCTGACTAATCTTTGTATTTGCCTCGAGTCCCCAGAGTTAATTAAGGAAGTTTCTCTCCGAGGACAGCCCACAAAGCATCTGGCTTCTCAGGTCTTGCACTTCCAGTTTGTAAAAAAGCTCTGCTAATACCTTTGACAAAAGCTTTACTTAAAATCTTGGCTTTGAAATAGAATGTAAACAAGGGTTAATTAATTCATTTGTTAATTCTGCTACCCTACTGGGGACAGCAACTCGCCATTATCATTAGTCCCAATGCTTAATAAATGCTTCTTTCTTGTATGCAAAGGATGGGAGAAGGTCTCAGCAATACTTTCAGCATAAAATTATAATTGATTTGACCTAAATGGAATGGTTTCTGGGGAAGAGGAACAATGGGCCACTCTGACACTTGTACATTTATATTTAATAATTCACAGTTGATAAATTCTAAACAGAAAGATGGCCATCTCTTTTTTGAGATTTCACTAGGGAAATCTTTGGGCTAATATTAAAGGAAGCAAATGAACTGCTGGAAGATTTGAAGTAATTTACAACTTCTGGAGAAAAAAAGAGAGAAAGAACATACTATTGTATATAAATAAGAGAAATAACTTTCTGTGAAAACTTCTAAAGTAGTTTAAAATGCTTAAGAGTCCAATAGATACCTAATAATGTCTTGGCACATTTAGAACAAAGATAGTGAATATAAGAACATTATTAGGCTAATGGAGATTAAAAAACAAACAAACTTGGTTTATCAACTTCTAGGGGTCTATTATGGGTCTATCTCATGATGTCAAAATGAAAGACAGCCAGAATTTCGAAGTAAGCTTCTTTAAGAGGAAAAATAATTTTATGGGTGAGAGAGATAGTAGGTGGTGTTAAGGTACTTGCCTTGCAAGCGACTAACTTTACTTTGATCCCCAGCACTGAATACAGACCCAAACAATGGCCAGGAATTGTTTCCAGGCATTACCGTGTGTGGTCCCACAAATCTAAAACTTAAAAAATAATAATTTTTAAGACTATATATCTAAAGCTTTTAATAGCATTTACCTCTATTTGACATATCACATTTCAGTTCCTCAAGGTAATAAGGCACTTACTGTAGTCACAACAAAACAAATTTCCAAGCAAGCATATTAGTCAAATGCAGAAGAATTCAGAAGACAGGTTAAATCTGATTTTGTGAACAGTTGTATCAGAGTAAATGATAGATGAAACTTTAAGAGAGAGGTATTTAAGTAAAAGACCCAGAGCATCTGTTATTATGTAAACTGCCCTCACAGAGAGAATTTTCCTAAGATGTTTTACACAATTTTCCAACACCCAACTTGTTTTAGGCCAGTGGTTCTCAAAGTGGGGTTCCTGGACCAGCCAGCCAAACCAGTACCACCAGAAAATTTGTAAGAAAAGTAAATTATAGATTCCCACTCTAAAATGACTGAATTGTAAACTCTAGGGTGGGACTCAGCAATCTGTGTTTTAACAAGTTTTGAAGAGAATTTCAGCAAATATGAAGGCTGGAGACCCACTGTGCTGAGGCGGTCACTTCCTGAGACTGAAGGCTTGTCTGATGGACTCACAGGACTGTTGCAAATATTTACAGTAAGAGTCGGAGCTTTGCAAAATGAAAGGAGAAAGCGCTATTAATTCATGTTTTCTACACAGGACTTCCCATTTCCTATCCACATAGTTAATAGAAAAGAACTTTTTTTTTCCTGGGGGCGGGGCATGTAGCACATAACTGGCAGTGCTCAAGGGCTTACTGCTGGCTGGACTCAGGGGACCGTATGGGGTGCTGGTCCCCTACATGCAAAGTATATGCTCCCGCTAGCTGAGTTATCTCTGGTCCCCTGTGCCTCCTTTATTGTGCACTGAATTCCCAAACCACTTGGGTCTATCTCTGTACTTTCTGAAATACTGTTCCACGTATCTGTCTCAGTGCCCACACTAGGCTGTTTTATATTACATTTCAATATTTGGTAAAAACCAGTCTCATTTTCATGTATTGGACCCTCTATCCCCTCAAAACCAAATACACATTTTTTTTTCCCCTAGTACACATGGGGCTGGAGCAATAGCACAGCGGTTGGGCGTTCGCCTTTCACGTGGCCAACTGGAGTTTGATTCCTCCGCCCCTCTCGGAGAGCCCGGCAAGCTACCGAGAGTATCGAGCCAGCGCAGCAGAGCCTGGCAAACTACCCGTGCGTATTGGATAAGTCAAAAACAGTAACAATAAGTCTCTCAATGAGGGACATTACTGGTGCCTGCTCGAACAAATCGATGAGCAACTGGATGACAGTGACAGTGACAGTACACATGGAAGATTATCTAGGAGAGTCCATATGCTGGGCCAAAATTTAAGTGTCCAGAAAGTCATAAAAAAAGAAATATCTTTAGACCACAATGCCATGAAGGTAGAAATTAGAAGCTTTTTCTTCTGGGGGCGGAAAGTCTGGCGCATAATTGGCAGTGCTCAAGGGCATACTGAGCCTTTGAGAAAGAAAGTGTGGAAAAGCTCCAACATTTGGAAACCAGAAAACATGCTGTTAAACACCTACTGGTCAATGACAGAATCAAAGAAGGAATAAGAATATTTCTCAAAAGGAACAAGAACTAAGGCATAAAGATCAGAACCTGTAAGACACAACAAGAGCAACACTAAGGGGGAAGTTCATAGCAATACAGGCTTATATCAGGAAATAAATAGGAAAAATCTCAAATAAATAACCTAACGTCACAACTCGAGAAGCTTGAAAAAGAACAACAAATGAACCCTCAAAGCGAGCAGAAAAAAGGAAATTATAAAAATTAGAGCAGAAATTAATGATCAAGAAAACAACACAAAGGGTAATGAGCCAGAAACTGCCTCCCCCACCACCCTCTGCCCCCACCCCCAAGAAAATAATTAAGACTGACAAAACTTTAGCTAGATATAGGAGGAAAAGCATGAGAGAAAACCCTAAAATCAGAACAAATTGGATTATAACTGAGAGTGAAGAAGTTACAACAGACATCTCAGAAATATAAAAGATGGTAGGGGGTTACTCTGAATAATATTATGCCACTAAAATGGAAAACCCAAAAGAAATGGATTGGTCCTTATAAACATATAAATTACCAGACTGAATCAGGAGGAAGTAGAAGTCTGAACAAGCCAATCACGAATAAGGAAACTGAAACAGTAATTTAAAATTTCCCTAAGAACAAAAGCCCTGATCCAGACTGATCCTGATCAGTGAGTTCTACCAAACTTTTAAAGGAGGTCTGATTTTTATACTCCTCAACTCTTCCAAATTATCAGAAAACAGGAATCCTTCCTAAGAGTTTTTATGAAGCCAATATTAACGTAATTCCATAAGAAGAATGAGATATTATCTTAAAAGAAAATTACAGATCCAAAGAATAGCACAAACACAAATATCCTCAAAAGAATCTTAGCAAACCTACTCCAACAAGATATTAAAAGGATTATTCATTGCATAGACAAGTAGAATTTATCTACAGAAGTAAGGATGGGTCAGTATACACGAATCAATTAATGCAATACATTATATCAACATATAATCATATAATCATACCAAATAACACAGAGAAAGCTTTTGACAAGATTCAACAAAATTGGAATAGAAGAAATGCACCTCAAGATATTAATGTCCATTTACGACAAACCTATAGCCAACATAATACTTAATGGTGAAAAACTGAAAGCCTTCCCTCTGAGTTCAGAGGAGAGAATGCCTACTTTCTCTAAAATTATTCAATATATCATTTGCAGTTTGCATCACAGCAATGACCCAAAAAGAAGTACCAAGGGACATCCAAGTTGGAATGGAAGAAAAATAAACTATCAGTATTTGCAGATGACATGGTAATATAAACAGAAACCCCTAAAAATCGCACTAAAAACCTTTTAGAAACAAAAAATGGACCGGAAGAATTAATGTTATCAAAATGGTCATCATCCCCAAAGCATTGCGCTGATTCAAAGCAATCACTATCAGAATTCCAATGACAATCTTTACGGGCTTAGAACAAACCATAAAATTTGTATGAAATTAGGGATCAGAGCTCTAGTACTGGTTCGATCTCTTGTATCCTATATGGTCCTCCAGTACCACCACGAGTGAGTACTAAGTACAAAGCCAGGAGTAACCCCTGAACATTGCCAGGTGTGGCCCCAAAACCAAATAAAATAAGTGAATAAAATAAAACTTATATGAAATCATAGAACTCTCTGAATAGCCAAAACAAGTCTTAGAAAAAGAAAATGGAAAGTATTATAGTTCCTGACTCTTAATTATACTATAAAGCAATAGTAATCAAAATAGTATGGTAAATGAATAAATATGGAATCTGAAACCAATGGAATAGAATTAAGAGCTGAGAAACAAACCCTCAGATTTATGAACACTTTTTAGGTGCATACAGGAAATGGAGAAGGGGATGCCTCTTCAACAAATGGTACTGAGAAAACTGGATAGCCATATTAAAAAAAAGAACAGAAAAGAAAAGAAAATGGATCCATGTTCCTTATAAGTGTCTTCAATGATCTGACACCATGGGAAAAAACAACAAAATCAAAAATAAACACTTAAGACTACACCAAATTAAAAATGTTTTGCATGGCAAAGGAAACTTGGGCTAAAGATTTCCCACTGAATGGAGCAAGTATTTTCACATCATGGATTAGATAAAGGGCTACTATCAAACATATACAAGAGTTCACAAAGGCCAACAACAAAAAATAATCCCATCAAAAATGAGAGAAGACATGAATAGGTAATTTTTCAAAAAGGAATTATGGTTAGCCAGTAGGCATATTTTTAAAATTTTTACATATTTTATATGTAAAAATATTGACATTATTACTTATTGTCAAAGAAATGCAAATAAAATGACAATGAGCTATCATCTTGCACCAGTGGGAATGACATATATCAAAGAGACTGGAAACAACCATTAGTGTTGGTGGGAATGTGATGAAAACCTTCATTCACTGTTGGTGGGAATATTGCCTGGTTTGGTCTCTGTGGAAAATGATATGGTTGATTTTTCCCCAAAAAATAAGAATAGAGCTTCCAACAATATGGTTGATTTCTCCAAAAAAAGTAAAAATAGAGCTTCCAATATTCTACTTCTTGACATTGGCCCCCCATCCCCAAAACTAACCCACCAAAACCAAACAAAAAAGTCAAAAAGATACTCATATATATGTTACTGCAATGCTTAGTACATAGTCAAAATATGGAACAATCCAAATGCCCTGTATTTGTTTATACTTAAACAAAAGTATAAAGAAATTGTGGTAACAGAAACTGAGAACTGGTCTCCAATAGGAAGCTTAGCACAGTGGAGGGAGCAGTACTGGAATGTTCTATATATATATACATATATATATAATTTATGGACCAAATATATGAAACACTGCCATTAATAATTATGTAAAACATGGTACCCAAGATAAAATTTTTAAAGAAGTTGTGATATATACAATGGAAATACTATGCAGCTGTAAAATAAGAGGAAATTATGCAGTCAGCTGAAATTTGGATGGAACAGGAGAGTATTGTTATATGAAGTAAGTCAGATGGAGGACAAATACTAGTTATCATTTACCTGTGGTATAGAGAGAAACAAGATAAGGGAACAGACAGAATCAAATAATGACAAACCTTTGGCCTTGGATCACAAAACAGTGGAGTGGGGAGGGAATGAAGAGATGGACTAGAAGGACCAAGTTATATCAATTCAAGTTTTATCAATTACCAATATCAATTCAAGTTATATCAAGTACCAAGTTATATAAATTCAAGTTATATCAAACAGTGGGGGCGGAAGGAGTAATATTAATTTCAACTACAAATCACTCCTAGGTCTCAGGAATTGTTCCTGGTAGGGCTGGGAGGACCATACAGAGTGCTGGGATCAAACTGTCGGATGTGGTCAAGGCAAGAGCTCTACTTGCGGTACTATTGTTCAGGCCCCACAGATACCAATTTTTGTGCAAAGTGTTGACATCTATTGTGGCTTTATTTGTCTTAAAGTGCTTTGAAAGCATCAGGAACTGAACAGTCGATTCTTAATGATAATCATAGAGAGTTGTGCAGATATTCCTCATTTCTGCATATGGTTTCATATTCAGGAAAATGGTGTTTAATATAGAATATTTGCTGAGATAAAAACAAAAAAAGGTTTTGAAGGGATTTTAACAAGATTTTGGTAATAACAAGATACTGGTAATAAACAGTTGGATGAAAAAAGTCTCAAAACATCATTAATATAAAGACAAAACCAAGATACTATTATACCAAAGGCATAAAACAGTTCATTTCAGAACATAGTGCTCAGTTTAAAAAGTCAATATTTTTTGTATGGAAAGGTAAATACTCTTTCTCGTTTCTATTGTGTATCCAGGTTACTTATTTACAGTTCCATGGAGAAGGGAAAAGCGCACACACACACACGCTAAAAGATGTTTATAAAATTAAACAATCTGATTAGCTTAGCACTAAAATCTCCTAGACCAATGAAACACCTTGTCCCAAGACCAGACACTAGGCCAATTATCACTAACATACCTTGGTAGTGCCTATGTATAAGTAGATGATTTCCCTGAAACTAGTTTAAGCTATTGAAAGAAAAGAAACTGCCACTTAACCAGTATAGTTAACACGTACAGATTGGAAAAATGAAATAGACCTTATGCTCATTCATGAACTATGTCTGAACCACTCATATGTGCTGTTCTAGATGCAGAGAATTAAGCAAGTGAGCAAAATGGAGTCTGTCCACTTGCTCAGGGAAATTACCCACCTATAGAATAGTGGCCCGAGGTGCAACTGGATTTTATATGGTAATGCCCAGGGGTCAACTATACCAAAATTTGTCACTGAAAACATCGCAACAAACCAGTGAATAGACTAACGTAAAATGCTAAGCACTGAAACTGAAGTAAAGTTCTGCTTTTGTCAATAAGGACTTAAACCAGAGGTGGGCGGCTTGTCAAAGGTTAAAAGCAAATTAGCAACAGGGTTAGACTTTGGTATTCTGAGTCCAGTTTCTTTCTGGGAATTAGCCTGTCTCTACTTATTAAACAGGTAGCAGTGATTTTAAAGTGAATTAAAAATTTTCCCTATAAAATTATCCATTCCTTCAAATGTATTAATTAGATGTGAGTACTTTTCTCATTCTGATAGGGTGTGATTAAAAATGCTAATCATAAAATAATATATTCAATAGGAGCTCAGCTTTATCAAAAATATGTACTTCTCTCTGCATGGAGTATTTTTTTTCCCTTTATACTTCTGTGTTGCTGGAACATGTTTCTATAATGATCATTGGTTGATTTTATAGCTAATACATTCAAAAATGAATTAAACAATGATGAGCATTTACCCTTTCAAGCCAAGTAGGCAATTTGAGATGTGCTAGTAGGGATATGATGATGAACACAGTATTAACCGGCCCTACCAAACTAGAAACTTGGCAAGTAATGTGTGTAGGTGGAGATGACAGCCATCAATTCAGAGGCCGAATGGTTTCAATAAACAAGAAGAGGCTCCCCAGTTAGGACTGTTTATAAATGCACCGTATTTATCAAGTGGCTTAATGGCATCAAGGGTCAGGTCAGCCCTGAAGATTTCACAAAAGTCTCCACTGTGTTAGCAGACATTCCGAAACATTTTGACATGTGAATATGGGAGCCACCAGGCCAAGGTGAAATGCTATTTACCAAGTTACTCTTTGACCAGAGTTTTAAAGCCAAACATCCCCCTCCACACCTGCTCCCGCTCCAGCATTACACTTGAGTTTCTATTAGGCAGAACCTTCAGACTAAGTAGAAGAGGAGACAGTCAAATAGCCCAAGAAAAGTAGAATTCCTACTTCTACCCACACAATCCATGAGCCCAGGGGGCCGCAGTGATTCTACCCTCCCACGGAAAAGGTCTAAATGGTCTTCATCTCTGGTTCCTTCATCTCTGTTAGCTCTTGATTCTAAAACACTGGTAGGACTCTTGGGAACGTCTCAGTATCCTTCTCTTCAATGCCAGAGAGAGAAAAGAACACCCAGTTGATGGAAACAAAAGATTTATCACCTGTAGAGGTAACCAAATCTCCTCTAACTGTTTTGCGGATACCACGCCTTGTTACAACACTCACTGAGTGGCTGCTTCCCAAGAAAAGCCACAGAAAGGAAATATTCAAGAAGCATCTCTGCTCCCAGGGAAGCTGTCTCTCCCTAGGCCCCCTGGCTCGCCAGGGCTGGTATTCCCTAGTGTTGAACAGGATGTAGCAGGACTGCCAAGGGCAGCCCACAAACCTGCTAATTAGGTGCGCGGACAGTGTTTGTTTTGGAACCGTTTACCAACAAAGGAATGTGTCAGGCTGATTCGTGAGAAAAGGGTATGTAATGTATGTGTATTTGAGTCCAGATGAGGGCAGAATCCAGGCATCTCAGTCTGTTTGTGCAAGGACGCAGGATAAATGAAGGCTGAATAAATAAGGAGCCATGGGGACCGACCGGTCTGAATGCTTCTCTCCTGTTCAGGTTTCATTCTCACCACCCCCCCACCCTCCCCCAAATTCCTGCCTAAACTTGAAACACTTTAAAAAAAAAATGACTGACTATAACTGGTTCTTGAGAAAGATGGAAGAGCGTATGGGAGGTCACTGGCAGATCAGGGCTCGGACTGTTTTTCTAGGCACATATGCCACACCCAGCCTCCCAGCGCCTTTTTCATACTCTCATGAGTGAACCAAGGGGAACCAGGATGACAGGAAACACAGCTCTCAAGGGTTAAATTCAAAGGGCACTGAGAAAGTGTGAGCATCTCAGCCTCTTCTAAGGGAAGAAGTCACTTTATACTTTAGTTTCTCTCTCTTCCTTTTTTAAAACCAAGCCCTCATAAGATCTGAGTACAATGAACCATTTGCAGTTTCGTGTGTACTTGAAGCTTATAGGAGGGCAGAATATGCTAAAGTGGAGAATAATGTCTGTGCCCCGACAAGTTTAGGTTCACAAGGACAAGACTATGTGGGCTGCAAAGAGATGCAAAATATCCAGAACCAATTCAGAAGGTCAGGGGTGCTGGGAAGAGTCTCCGTGTTCTTCAGCACTGGCTGGATGTTGCTAGAGCCTGGTGGGAAAGCAATGGGACTTGGACCAAGTTTTTTGGGAAGTCTTTACTGTGAGTTCACCAGATGAGACGGATTTTAAAAATCAAAAAGAGAATGTCTTGGGCTGGAGAGATAGTACAGAGGGTAGCGTGTTTGCATTGCACATGGCCAACCTGGTTCAATCCCTGGCATCCTATATGGTCCCCCAAGCACTGCCAAGAGTAATTTTTGAGTGCAGAGCCAGGATAATGCTCTGAGTATCGCTGGGGGTGACCCCCCCCAAACACACACACACACACACACACAAAAGGATGTCTTGTTAGAAACTCATTTGTATAAACTTCTCCAGGAGACCAGAGTTTCACCTCAAGGATAGACACAGGAAATGTTCTTCAACAACATACAGTGGCGGGGTAGAATGTCAACCCACTTTCGATGAAGCTTAGTCTTGAGAAGTTCAGGTCTAGTGTACAACTGCTATTCCTTGGAAGAGAGGGAGTAAACTACTGCTCATGAAGAAAAACTCAAATAATGCTCATTTTGCTTTTCCAACTCCTCTCATTCCTAACCCTTGTTTTAAAAAACAAGCAACCTTTTTGGGGGCAGAGTAACTAAAAGAGTTGCAGAAGCTCTGCTAACTCAGGAAGACACCTTCTCGAATGCCTTCCTGAAGGCCAAGGTAAGGTTGTTGACTTTCATACCCTCTCTCCAGATAAGTACTTTAATGGTAGGTCAGTTGCTTCAACAGGAACTTCACATTTTTAGGATGTTCCTCTAACTTTGCAGGTATTTGTTCCAGCTCTACTGAGATGGAAGTGACTAAAACATATGATATTGTGGCAACTGTAGGTGCATAATATGATTTAACACATGTCTATATGTGAACAATCACTGCAGTAAGTTTAAATAACATGCATCATCTCAGAGGCACTTTCTGTTTGGGAACTGCCCGCTTGGATATGTCATTTCTCTTCTTTTGCTTTATGGAACTCTCTTTCTCTCATCTTTGCTAAACAAAACCATTGAGCTTAAATCCATCACCTTGCTTAGCTACCAATTTTTCTTGTGATGATATCTCTGAAGATCTATTCTTGCAGTAACTTTTAATAATATGATATAGCATTGTGCTGTGTAGCTGTTATACTATCCATCATATTCACAGAAGTTATTTATTTTCTATTAGATTTTGACCACCTTTATTCTCCATCTCTGGCAAATCATCAGTCTGTTCTCTATATTTATGAGGGTTTTTGTTTAGATTTCACTTATAAGTGCGATAATACATTATTGATCTTTCTCTGATAATTAGTATGCATGTGTTACATAAATATTTCTCTTAACTGATTTACTTAAAAAGCTTTGTCAGTGTTATTAAGGAGTGCACAAAAAATTTGGGAGAGCTGAACCAAATAATACAGATTTATAGAATGGCTATTACATGAAGGACACCAAATGCACTCTTTAGTCTTTTTAAAATAAAAATTAGGGGGTGACCACACTTAGCAATGGAAAACAAATTATCTAATGCTTCCTTTTCAGCAGGTCTGACTTTAGGGGAGAGACTCTCCAAACAATAATAGTGAGTTTTGTTGAAATATTGTATGCAATCAAAGTGAAAGTAAAGTGAAATTTATTAGTTACACAGGCGGGGGGGGGGGCTAAGGGTGGGGGGGCTAGGGGCGTGGGGGGTTAGGGGTGTGGGGGGGCGGGGTGGAGCTATACTGGGATTCTTGGTGGTGGAATATGAGCACTGGTGAAGGGATGGGTATTCGAGCATTGTATAACTGAGATTTAAACCTGAAAACTTTGTAACTTTCCACATGGTGACTCAATAAAAAATTAAAAAAAAAAGAACAGAACAAAAAAAAAATAAAATATCAAAAAAAAAATTAGGGGGTGGATGGAGAAACAGCACAGAGGATAAAGTGTCTGCCTGCTTTGCATGTGGCTGACCCAGGTTTAATCCCTGGCACTCCACATAGTCCCCTGAGCATGGTCTGAGCATAGAACCAGGAGTAAGCCTTAGGGTGTGTCCATCCCTCCCCCCAAAAAAAATTTGGGGGCAAACCTAGCAGTACTCAAGGATTACTCCTAGTTTACTGTTCAGGGGCCACTTTTTGGGATATTTGGAGGGCCATGGGATGTCAGCGATTGAATTTAGGCCCCTTGCATGCAGGCATGTGCTCTACCCCATTAAGCCATCACTCTAGCCCCCTTGTCTCTTACTCACAAATGCCTTCCAGTATACCTGCTTTGAGATACAGTCCAGGGTGACACAGGGGTCATAGTCTTGAGCTCCCGTGTTTCCTGTACCTCGAGGAGGCCTTGACAGGCACATGGGAATATCAACAACACCCAGTGGATCAGACTGGAAGGACAAAACTGGTTTATCAGAGTTGGCGTCTTTTAAAATTCATTCTGAACAGTTTTAAGAGCAAGTATTTCTGTACTTGTGATCTGGATGCATTTCGAGATCTGGGAATGGCATCTTCATAGCCATGTGTGAAGTAGGATGGTCTACTTGGCAGCATTTGGTTTCTAATAAGAAGGGGGAATATGAAGGGAGTGTAGAGTTGTCAGAAAGAAAGCTGGCTATGAGGCAATGGAAGGATTTTTCAAAAGCAAAATTAAAGTTCGTTGGGTCACCTGGTGGATTTATGGACCTCTTTTGCTTTGATAGTCACAGTTTTCCTTTAAGTAATCTTTGGCTTTGTAATTCTGAAAAGTTACAGCCCTTATTTCTTATTCTCACTCAAGGAGGATGTGTTTTGTCCTTTGTTTCTTTAGGAGATGGGAGTTTTCTCATTGTTTTAACAGAGTATAAAACTCCTAAAACTGTTTCTGCTTCAGTATTTCCAGGAGGGTAAGTGCTGGATTAGGCTTAAGTAAAGTAGTCTTGTAATTCTGGATCTTCCTTTTATATTTAAAATCTTGCAATTTAAATTTTTACATTTTCCTATTTAGGTAAAGATAGTCTATTAGCTTGGGGTGGAGGTTGGGGGGAAGAAATAGAATTCCATTGAATTTGTGTTGAGAAGAAAGAACATCTTGCTGAGAAACCATCAGGATTAGCTATTGTATAGAAGGGAGCAGGAAATTCATTCCGAACAGTTTTAAGTCCAAGGAATTGGGGTGTTTCTCTGGAGCCTTAGGGGGTCCCATTCTCAACCCCTCTAGCCACCATTGTCCGCTGACCTGCTCAGACTAGGTTAGAGTAGAGGCAAAAACTTACTCTATGGCCTTCACACCCCCCCTTGGCTTCACAATAGCGTTTGGTGCACCCCTTCTAATAGGAGGTGGGAGTTGGGTCACACCCTGCAGCTCTTGGGGGCTTAGTCCTGGCTCTGTGCTTAGGAATCACTCCTGGTGGGCCCAGGGGACCATATGCGGTGCCAGGGAACAGATCTGGGTTGATGATATACTTGCAAGGCAAGTGCCCTACCCACCAAACTATCTCTTGGGCCCTTTGGGACCATTTTCACCAAAGGGAGTTATGTCTTTCCCACAGACTACTCCAACTCTGGCTAAAGCCTTGAAATGGCCAAAACTTTCAGTCTAGGAAAGAAGGGAAAATTCAAAGTGACGGTTTTGGGTAGACTTCTCTAATGAGTGAATCACATTCTTTTGTGCACTTGCTGTAAAAAAATAGTTGGAAGACTATGGCTCCAGAAGATACGATGATAAATAATGAAGCGGGGGCGGGGGCGGGGGAAGGACCCAAAATAACAAAATATGAATTTTAGAGTCTGATATATTTGGGTTCAAGTTTTGGTTTTATCTTTTTGGCCAAGTTAATTGCCTTCTCTAAACCTTGGTTTCCTCGTTATTAAAATAGAGGGTAGCAACATTTCCTCAGAGGACTGGCCTACGACTTAAAATGAGGAGATCTATCAATGCTTGGCAGCCTATTGCTAGGAATTACCGCTCTTTCCATACATTCCCATACATTCTGTTTGTCAGAGAATGCATTCTGGGTGTGGTGTTGGGATTATGTCCATAGGAAACCATTATTAGTAGTATTGTAATCCCCCCAATTTTATATTAAAAATTATTTAAAAGGAAAAAATAAAACCAGGGCAATGTCTTAAAATTACATATCCACAAGACTCACAAATGAATCTTGGAAGACAGCAGCTCACCACAGAGATTTCTCCCTACCCCAAGCCGAGCTGATTTTACTGGGGCACCTCAGAGCAGGCCTTCCCACTCTGCCTACTCAAAACGAACCCCCCATGGCCACAAACCTCCAGAAGAAAAACCCAGGTATGCGGGACCAGTGACTGAAAACTCCAGGCCACACGGAGGCAGGTATGAGCCATTCCTCCCCACCTACCTGCCCTTAAAGTGTCCTGCCCACAAACTGCCTCTGGGCGCCATTTAAGCGCATTAACAACCATGATCCAGAGACTCACAAATGTATCTCAGAACACAGCAGCTCGCTACAGAGATTTCTCTGGACCCCAATTATTTAAAGTTTTAGACATCCTATACTATTTGTAACAAGCAATGCAAAATAAATTATTTAGCATCTGCCTGTAGGGCAGGCTTTGGTGGTGGTGAGAAAATTCGAAATAACGGTGGAGGGAAGGTGTCATGGTAGTGGGATTGGTGTTGAAATATTGAATGTAATCAATTACTGTGAACAACTTTTTATGAAAATAAAATTGAAAAGAAAAAGGAAAAAAATTACACGTCCATGATCTTTCCTCCTACTTAACAATTAGTAAGGAAAAGAGAGTTGAACAGAGTTGACCCCTGTTTGGTTTGTGGTTTCACTCAAATAAGGATGATTAAATTTCCAGTTTAATTCAAAGTATGTACTTGAGTATTTTATTCATTTTTTAATTGGTGGTGGTGTTTTGGGCGGGAGGGGGTTGCTTGGCCACACCCACCGATACTCAAGGCTAACTCCTGGCTCTGTGCTCAGGGATCACTCCTGGCTGGGCTTGGGGGACCCTGAACAGTGCTGTGAGTCTAACCAGGGTTAGTTCCATGCAAGGAGAGCACATTACCCACCGTGCAGTCTCTCCAATCCCAGCATCTTCTCTTTTTAGGATTTATAGTTAGTGTATTTTCCCCATTCACTTCTCTGTGCTGTTGCTGGCTTTTGCTGTACTGGTTGTGGTTGTCACAGGCTTGACTGTGGCCCTTGTACACTTAGTTGTGGTGCTTACCCACATGCTCTCCAGAGGTCACGACCTTTAGCTGTGGTGCCTGGGCACCTGTTGGCTATCGTGATCACTGGGGGGACTGAACACTTCTGTTCTGATGCTCACAAGGTGCTCACAGGGGGCTCACACAAGGCTTGGTATTGCACCAGAGCTTGTACCCAATGCTTTGGTGGCAGCCAGGTCACAAACAGCAGAGCTGCTTGGACCATACCGGGTACATGTGGGCGGCACCAGTGATGATTTGGCACCACATCTAGTCTTAGGACATTGCCAGGTATGGCCCCTGAGAACAGAATGAGAAGCTTCTGACCAGAGAGCCAGGAATGGCCCTGAAGATGATTCTTAGGAACATCATCAGGTGTTACTCCCCCTGCCTCCCATAAAATAAAATGGTAAATAAAAGTGAAAAACTGTTCAAAAAGTTTTAGGGCTCAGAATGTGGTCGCTTGGTAAATGTTCCATGAAAGCTTGGAAATAAGGTATGTTTTGTTGTTCATGAACTGATAGGTGTCAATCCAGTTGACTGATCATTACTTTTCAATTTAATTTTATCTCACTGATTATTTTTTGCCTGCTGGATCTGTTACTGGTATATATACATATGTACATATATGAATATATGATATATAATGCATATTGTGGTATGTATTTATTTACATGGAGTGAATTTGTCCTTTTTTGCTGCTCCATTAGTTTTGGGGGTAATTTTTGTTGCCTTACCCAGAGTCTTACAAACATGAGTGATCTACTCTACCACTAAGCCGCACACCCAGTCCTTAGCACGAGACCATCTACATTCCACATATTTTAATTTTCTATATTTCATTTTTATTCATTTCAATTTCTTTTTTGGCCACAACCAGCAATGCTCAGGGACTGCGTTCAGCACACTGCTTAGGGGTGGCCCCCAGTGGTGGTGAGGGGACACACGGTGCTGTGGATAGAAGCCGGGACCTCCCACATGCAACACATATCTCCAGACCTTCACCTTATATGCTTTGTCCTCATATTTTTTTTAAAAAAAAATTCTCTGATTCATTTCTTTTTTGACCCAAGAGTTTTTAGAGAATTATTATTTAATTTCTAATTTTTTCAGAGTTTTTAGATTTCTTTTATGCTTATAAATTGAATTCTATGTATGAGAAAGCATAAAACTATGTATGGTAGCAAAAATTTATTTCAGGGGCTATGGTGCCGCCAGCAGGTAGGTCAACCTGTACCTGTGGGGTAAGTGCATTAGCAGCTTGATGGTGACTTCAGACTTCCAGATATCCCAAAATTGCTGCTGTATTTTTGGCTAGACCCCAACAACTTGGGGCCAAGTTTATCAAGAAATTAAACAGCCAAAAGAGCCATACCCACAAACCACCTCCAGCTCAACTATATAAGCTCATTTATTGGCCTTATTTCAGAGACCCATAAATCTAGAAAGAGATCAAAAGATATTGTTAGGGCTGTTGGTGTGGTGGTAAGCGGGAACCCGTGACTGATATCTCCAAGCCCACTTGGATGGGGACTGGGCCTCCTCCCCCCAGCTCCCCAGTCTTCCAGCAGCTTGGCGGTCACATCCACAAACTGCCCTTGGCGCCACGAAATCTCATCAAAGGCCAAGACCCAGAGACTATAAACTAAAGCTCCCAGAAGAGAATGACACAGAATTTCCCGGACATTATATTCTATCCATAACAAGCAATACAAAACAAATCGTCTAGCATTGCCTTTTCAGCAGGTTTGAGTGGTGGTGGGACTGGTGTTGAAATATCGAATGTAGACAAAGTGGAGAGAGAGTATGGGGAATAAACTGTCTGCTACACAGGCAAGGGAAGGGTTGGAATGGGGGCTGGGGGGGATTGGGGAAGGAATACTGGAGATTTTGGTGGTGGAAAATGTGCACTGGTGAAGGGATGGGTGTTGATGATTGTATGACCGAAGCTCAAACATGAAAGCTTTGTAACTGTATCTCATGGTGAATCAATAAAAAGGAGGGAAAAAGAATAATAACAAAATAATAAAATAAAATTAACATTCTGAATAATAAAAAAATGTAATGTGTAGTTCATGCCCAATTCAATGAGCTTAATCAATGGCTGAACAAATAGCAGTACTCCTACATTATAAAAAATTAAAAAAAATTATTTTAACATTTTTGTAGCTGAGCATATGGTTCATTCAGTTGGAAGTGTTATAACATTTAATTTTTCACCAAATATTTTTTATTTCATTCTAATTCACATGGCATAAAATTCACCAAAATATACAATTTACTGATTATAGTATATTCACAAGACTTCGTAATCCTCATCCAATTGTAATCCCAATCCAATCTAATTGCAGAACACTGTCATTCACCCCCAAAAATATCTGACCCATGAGTAGTGAATCTCTTTCTTCTTCCCTGGACAGCCACAGATAAACTTCCTGTGGTTATGGATTTACCTAGTTTTGTTTATTTGGGCGTGGGGGTCACGTCCAGCAATACTCAGGGTTACTCCTGGTTCTGGCGGGCTCAGGGGATCAACTCCAAGTCCGACACATGCAAAACAAGCAACCTACCTACTGTAGTACTGCTCTGGCTCTGCATCTGCTTATTCAGGTTATTCCAATAAATAGCACATTATAGCATATAAAAAAGAAACGGCTTTTGAGTCTCATTTTCCTCATCTAGAATCACATCCTCAAGGCTGACATATGCTGCACTTATCTGTATTTTGTTCCTTTTTAGGCTGAATAATATTCCTATGTATGGATGTACCAAAATTTATCCATTCATCAACTGATGGACATATTTTTTTTTTTTGTTTTTTATTTTATTTTTTGCTTTGTGGCTATTTTGAAGACAGTTTCAAGAAACATTTGTATACAAGTTTTTGTGTGGCACGCATTTTAAAAGTTTATAAATATGTACAATCTCTATATTTTAGAAGTTTATAATCTCCATCTGAGCTTAAATATTTGCATTTAGGAAATGAGGCTACTCTGTGTGTAAGTGTGAGTGTGTGTGTGAGAGAGTGTGTGTGTGAATGTGTATGCATGTGTACATGCAAGAATGTTTACAAATACTTTTTGGCTTTAAGAAGAAGCCAGGAGATCTGAGTCAACTCCTAGTATCTTCATCTAAAAGCTTCACTGTACTTACTTTCTTTCCCTGATGACATGCCAGACACCGTCTGTTGGAACCACTGTGTGAGTGAGCCCAGCAGTGTGGGATGTGAACCATGGCCGACATGTCCAAAGAGGCTAGTGCATGCACACACACATATGTACACACTGTTTATTCCTATCTCATTTTGGGGATGAAAGGAAAAGTGCTATGTATCCTTTTGCCATTTAAGGAAAAGCAAGAGTAAAAATCCCAGCTTTGAATTGGAGGGAGAATCGGCATCAATCAATGGATGTGATGATACCCAAATATCACTTTGCTTAGAAAAATAATCCCACACAAACTCCCACTTTTGTCTCCTTTGAGTCCTAAACCTTTCATCACTTTCTGCAGTACATCTGTGGAGAAAAGCATGCGGCGAGGCAGACGGCTGTTCCTCTTTGTCTCCTACTTTTATTCTTAGATTAGTCCATTTTGACCTGCCTCTAAGATGGCATTTTTCCCTATCACAGGGCCCCAGGATGCTTATGAGGATTCTAACCCACGAATATTCAGTCTAAAAATGAATCTGAACACCCTCTGCTACCTAATAAGGGAGAGCGAGGTGAAATACTGTAACTGTTGTAGATTACCAAGGTTAAGAGTTGAAAAATAAATAGAGGAAACAGAATGGTTAAAAAGTGTTCTCCATGAATTGGGAAATTTGACACAGGGTAAAAGACAGAAGTACAGTACTTGGTTAAAGTTGCCCTTATCTGTTCCAGTAAAAACGACATGTGACATACTCAGGAATACTCTTAAAAGACAAGATGTTCTGTACCTGCTTGTTGAAATATCCTCAAAAGGGTAGAGGATCTCTCCATTGTTACAGATTTCGCAGATGAAGCCCTTCTGGCTACAAAGGCTGCAGCTGTACACGTGGGAGGTGGCAAATTTAATGACCTTGCCCAAGAATGGAGCCAGCTTCCCCTCTATCACCTGCAGAAAGAGAAGGGGGACAGGGAAGCAAATTCATTGAGAACAGAAGTCTTGCAGACACAGGACGACTGGAATTCCTTTCCTTTACACAACAGGAAAACCTCTAATTATAATTTCTCAGCAATACCAAGAAAGAAAAGGCATGGTATTTTTGTTCCCAAAGAACTCTCTGACTTCAACCACTGGAAGTTGAAAAAGGAAGATGCTGGAACTTCTTTTGTGGTGTAAGAGAATCAGGGGCCCTCAAACGGGGGACCCCTGATTCCCTGGACAGACTCAGTTTTGGTGTGGTATAGGAGTGGACTGAGGCATGCCCAAAGCACGTTGAAGATGCATAGAGGCAATACTGATGTAGTGTTTTCTCTATAAATTCAATAATATATCTCTTCTCTGATGAGTTATCGAGATTGTGTTTTCACTGTCTCCTCTCAAAGAACATGAAGAAATATGAAAGGTGGCTTCTGCTTGCTAAGTACAATAATATCAATAGGTTGCAATTTGGCAGGCTGAAGTCCATATTAATCCCGAGCCTATTGTTTTTAAATCAACCTTTAGGGCTAAAAAATTGGAACCAATAAATAAACAGGATATTGATAGCACAACGGGTAGGGCAATTGCCTTGCACGAGGGCTGACCTGGGTTTGATTCCAAGCATCCCGTATGGTCTCCCGAGCACCGCCAGGGGTAATTTCTGAGTGCATGAGTCAGGAATAACCCCTGTGCATCGCTGGGTGTGACTTCCCAAAAAAGCAAAAAAAAAAAAATCACTTAAAACTTTTTTTGAAAAATCATTAGATCTAGGGACTGGAGTAATAGTACAGCAGGTATGTGTTTGCCTTGTATGCAAGTGACCCAGATTTGATTCCTGGCATCTCATATAATCCGTTGAGCCTGCCAGGAGTGATCTCTGAGGGAAAAGCCCTGAGCACTTCTGGGTGTGGCCCAAACTACCCCTGCCCCCCCCCAAATCATTAGATCTTGCCAAGGGTGGGGGGGCATGAATTCCAACCAGAAGATAAGCTTGGCTCTGAGTTAAGGCAGTTTGCTCCTGCCAAGGCAAGAACTCTCCAGCTGACAGCTGTTCCCATGAGGTCTGGGGTCTGGCATGGCCTCCCATAATTCTCCAGGCTACAAACATGTACTGCAAGTGAGTTTGGAATCAACTGTCAGTCAGATCCTTCCTCAATCACTAGAGACCCAACTAGCTACCTAACTAAACCTCAGCAATAAGAATCTTTTATTTCTCTCATACATATGCACGTACACTTTCGTTTTTTATATGGATAAAGATATTTGGAAATATCTGGATACTTTAAATATATAGGAAAAATGATAATTTTACATAAAAATGATAACTGAGCAGTATGTGATCAATCATACTGAAAGAGAATGCCAAAGTGATTAATACCTATGTCAAGGTGAGTAAACAGTAACTGATAAGACAAAAGTAAGACTACAGGAATAAAGGGCTTTACAAACAATCAAAGATATAACATATTGGGATAAAGACAGGTGGTTTTTAAATATCATGGGCTATCTCTGTGAATCTTTTACTTTGAACATAGTCTTTTTTTTAAATTTAAAAATAATGTATCTGTGGAACTGAACTTACCACAGGGGGATGAGGTGGGGGGAGGGTGTGTGTGAAAAGCCGGAACAGTGAGACAATGATGGAGGGAAGTGGGTGCTTTGAGGGAGGGTTGCATGCACAGAGCTATATCCTTAATAGTATTGTAAATTACGGTGGCTGAAAACATTAAAAAAAGTATCTCATATTAAAAAAGAGATATTTACTATCGCTCAGGGACTGGAGCCTTCAATCCCCAACCTTCAAGCCTGCCAGGAGTGATCTCTGAGGGATATGGAAAAGAAGAAGAACCCCCATCTATATTATTTTTGCATTATGATACAGAAAGTGAATAGAAAAAAATAGGTTTATTGGTTATAAGAGTAGATTTTTTTTTCTTAAAAGAAGATAGAAATTATTCAGGTTCTTTCAGAGAAAGCTTTTCACTGTTCTTAAATTTACTCTCATCTCCATTGCTTTTAGGAAGCCATAACTAGACCTCCTTTTAGTTACGTTTTCTCAATGACCATTAACTCCAGTGAACTCTGGTAAAGTGTGTTCCTGACACCAGCATCAGCTACCAACTTTCTAAGAAACAACCACCACTAAATCCTCTACTCAACCACCAGCAAACACTTTCCAAAGTGTCAGAAGGCATTTGTGGTAACAACACTTCAGCTGAGTTCGGTTTTAGTTATTTCACATTTCCCTAAACAACCAAGGTTAATGTCACACTGACGGAGTGGCCCTACAAACTACAGTCCGATTCGGAGAAACCATTAGGGTATAAAACTGTCTGGAAAACAGATGAAGAAAGGATGTGCTGAGAATGAGCAGAAGAGCCTCGTGGAAGACAGGTGAGATTGCACCTGGGACAGCAATGAGAAACTCTGTGGGGCACCTGAACAAGAGCATTTTCTGTATCTCGAAGATTTTCTTGGGATAATGGGATAAAAAGTTTTGAAGATCTTTGAATTATATTTCACCAAATTTACACCAACCAGCAAAGTAAATTTACTCCTATCTAGACTCTGATAAGCTTTAAAAAGTTTATGTAAGGATTGCTATCTTTATAATATTTCATCTAAGAACATAACAGATATCTATTAAATATTGATACTATTGACTAAAATAGTCATTTTTCTCTTTTATAAATCACCCTATATATTATTTGGGTTATTTTGAGATTACACTATATATATTTTTGTGACTATATTATATTATTTTAAAGTAGATTATTTTAAAGTAGAACAAACTGGCATTTGTGGATATCTAAAATATGACTATTTTGCTAAATTTTCACAGATACTCATTATTTTGGGGGGCAAGATTTCTGGGCCACACCCAGTGATCTCCAGGTTTATTCCTAACTCTGTGCTCAGGGGTCCATTCTGGTGGTGCTCAAAGAACCATACGTAGTTCCAGGAACTGACGAGGCATGGGATGCATGCATAGCAAGCACCTTAATAACATATGTGTTTCATGACTGATTAAGAGACCCAATACTCCTAAAATACAATTACATAATAATAATAATAATAGTAATGCTCCTGAACATTCTTGTTAGTACAGTGAAAATCAAACTAGAAATTATGATGTGGCTCTTTCCTTATTAAACATATACATCTTGCTATTTGCCGCATTTTATTGATTCCATTATCTTTTTAAAAGAACTTTATTGAAATATAATTCCAATATCTGTTGAATTCATAGTTGAGTGGGTTTTAGTTTATTCACAGGGTTGTATATACTATAATTTTAGAACACTTCATCAATTACCCTACAAACCTGGTACTTAATAGTAACTATTCTCTCCCCTCCTTTTATGTGCCCACCTTAAGCCCTAGGTAACTAGTTTCTATTTTCTGCCTCTATAGATTTATCTATTCTTTACAGATCATCATATAATGTGTGACTATTTTGTGATTGGCTTCTTTCACTTAATATAATGTTTTCATGGTCATACTTATTTTCTTTCAAGTATCTCTAGTGTAAGATTTTTTTCTCCCAGACTTTTGTCGCTTCTTTCTAAATTAGTGAAATAATCTAATTTTATTTCAGGAGGCCAATATGTTGCTTCTGATCCACCCAGCATATATATGAATCCATCTCATAGTCACTTTCACTATGCATCTTTCTCCTCAAGTCTTGGCGAATTCTTATCATGAATAAAACCTCTTTACTCCTTCATTTCACAAAATTCTATTGAGCTACCACATCCCAGATACTCGATACGAGAACAAACTAGATAAAACAAGAGTTTACATTTTGCTTGCTGCACAAGTGTCTCCCTAAGCTGATTCAACACAATCTAAATTTATTTTCCCTTTCTTGATATATATCATATGTTGTGAGCAAACTTTCCCCTATGTAGAATATGCTTAGTCTTGCTCTTTCACCCATGCGATTTCTTTATCTGGAAGATCACTTTTTTTCCTTAGCACTTATTTAAATTTTATTTTGGTTTTGAGGCTCAGATCTATTCTGGGTGCATCTGGGAGGCCATCCTTGGCTACTTTGGCTATCATGACTCTGGTGTTTCATATAATTAATTTTCATAGTATATAATAGAATTTGATGCTATGTTTTTATTCTTTGCTAGTACTGGCATATCCAATTACAGACTAAGTGAATAAAATGGTGATTTCACCAATAAAGCCAACATTTTTGTATGGTACAACCCAGAAGAATGTAAATTTCTTGAAAGCAAAGACCGAGTCTCACACTTGTCTTAAATGTTCATTTCTTTGTGGGCACTTAAGTTCTTGTTGACTGACCAAGGGCACTTTTCTGTTTTTTCTTCCTTGACTGCCCAGTGAGCCTCGTATCCAGAGCCACCTTGGCGTCACAAACACTTTCAATCATTCTGCGATGGGCTGTGGGGAGGTGCCTCCAGAGAGCACAGGACCATTTTGACTTCCCTGTGCTTGACTGCTTGCTCTTCCCATTTGTTAGGTTCAGGGCCATGTTTCAAAGGCAGGAGTTACCGCCAGTTAATTCTCTAGGATGTAAGACTGTATTCTCTACGCTTATTCTAGAATTAATTTGTAAACACTTTATGTTACAAAAAGGGGCACTGGATACTGAGGATTTTCCAGAAATTTTAAGAGGTCTTTTGAAATCTTATCTTGGAACACGACTACCAGCAGTATAGCGAATAGACTCCCACCATTTGGGTTCAAAGGTTTCAGCCCTGCCAAGAAATAGGTCGTAGGGCTGGCATCGGCTAGGGTTCTATTAAAAACTCATACATACAGTGTCTTTGGACAATTGCTTAAGACATAAATCAAGGACATGCCACAGCCATGCTGCCGGACCCTGTGCCAGGCTGTTTCATTCGAGGTACCCGGGTGGGGGGGGTGAGGCCCCTCCCCATCCTAGGGACCCAGCCCCGGCAGCCGAAAACCTCCAGAATTCAACCTCCCCCAGGCCCACAGCTGCTCTCCACATATTGAGACCAGCCTCACAGATGAGTGAACCTATTCTTGGACCCAGTGGCTATGGACATCTCATACTTTACACCACTAATACTCCAAGAGTAGTGCACTACATTTGATGGTGTTTAAAGTAGAAGGTGAGGGGCCGGAGCGATAGCATAGCGGGTAGAGCGTTTGCCTTGCACGCGGCCGACCTGGGTTCAATCCTCGGCATCCCATATGGTCCCCCAAGCACTGCCAGGAGTAATTCCTGAGTGCAAAGCCAGGAATAACCCCTGAGCATCGCTGGGTGTGACCCAAAAAGCAAAAAAAAAAAAGTAGAAGGTGACTAATCTTAGAGGGAAATATATTTTTACAGATATATACACACACACACACATATTCACACAAGGTTCCATCTTTGACAACATGCTACTAAGCTCTAATAGAAAGGCTTAATGGCCCCTGGGTGAAATACAACTATCTTCACACAATTTTCTCTACAGAAACTTTTTTGGATCATTTTCAGTGGTTTATTCATAACCAACAATACAAAATAAATTATTTTGGTTCTGCTTTGGGGCAGGGATTGGGGTTCAGGATGGAAACATTAGAATATGGTGGTGGTAATGGTGGTGGGATTGGTATTTGAATATTGAATATAATCAAATATTGTGAAATACTTTATAAAAGTTAAATTAAAAAAGAAATAAATCAAGTGCCCCACCTCCCACCATCTCACTGCAGCCCCAAGAGACTTGCCATGATTATTCCCACTTCCTAGCAGCGCTTAATTTATTTTTAGATTTTTAAATTGAATATCTGATAGGCCATTACAATTCTGTTTATGATTGGGTTTCAATCATACAATGATCCAACACCATCTCTCCACCTGTGTACATTTCTCACCGCCAATGTTCTCAATTTCCCTCCCACTATCCCCCAACACCTGTCAGTCCCTGGACTGCCTCTATGGCAGGCACTTCTTCTTTCTTGCTCTCTCTCCTTTTGTGCATTAGGGTTTGCAATACTAAAAGGTCATCATGTTTGTTCATGCTGTTCAGTATTTTTATTGGGAAGGTAAGTCTGGAGTAACTTTTTCTTTTTAACTGTGTGGCAGTTTTGGGATATGGACATGACTGCTGAGGCTTCCAGAAGTATATGGAGGTGGGGTGGCAGCCCATCCCACCCCTGAGAAAGCCAGGAGATTTCAGCCACAACACCCACACACCTGAATTTTCAGCAGACTATATCTCAGTGAAGTCCGTTCCACGATGGAGGAGTCTGGTCAGGGGCAAGGTGGTGATTTTGGATTGTGTAAGCAAGTGGCTGCCAGGGGCTCTGCTTGGGTGGGCACCAGGCTGACCCACCCCCCTCTGATTTACCCTGGTCTGTTCATCCTTGCATGGGTCTGAGATTAACTGTGACTTTTTATCTCTTCTGAGATTTATTTATGGACCTCTGAAGCAAGGACAGTAGAAGAGCTTACAAGGTGGCACTGGAGCTGGTTCATGGGTGTGACTGCTGGTGCTTCTAGAGGTATAGGGAAGTGTGTGTGTGTGTGTGTGTGTGTGTGTGTGTGTGTATGTGTGTGTGTGTGTGAGGGAGGTAGCCCATCCCAACTCTGAGAAATCCTGGAGATTTCAGTCACAAATCCTGCATACCTAAATTTTCAGCAGATTATATCTCTGTGAGGTCCATCCTGAGACGGTGGAGTCTGGCTGGGGGCATGATGGTTAATTCTGGCTTGTGGGAGAAAGCAGTTGCCAGGGGCTCTGCTTGGGTGGGCACCAGGCTGACCTACCCCCTCGCTGATTTGCCCTAATCTGCTCAGCCTTGCAGGGGTCCGAGATTAACTGCGGCTTTTAATCCCTTCCAAGATTTATTTAGGGGTCTCTGAAGCAAGGCTAGTAAATGAGCTTGTATAGCTGAGCTGGAGGCGGTTTGTGGGCATGGCTCCTACATACCTAATTTTTGGTTATTTAATTTCTCCGGAAACTTGGTCTCAAATTGTTGGGGTCTGGAGGCACAGTAGCAATATTGGGAGTATTGGGAAGCCTGAAGGCACCATCAGACTGCTGATGCACTTGCCCCATGGGTACAGGCAGCATGGTACCCCCCTTCCCCCCCTCCGTCCTAGTAGCTTTATGGGGATTAAGATAATGGCGCTTTCCCATAAACATTAGGAATATAGCAGCCTTGAAGATCCAGATCTAAAGCGCTTACAGGCTCCACTGCTAATAAGGATCCGAAAAAAACCTGCCCAGATACCAATGGCCCTGGTGGATGATTGTGGTTTGGCAAAGTCAAGTGACCAACAAGTACAGAGCCTGAAGAAAGGAGACAGAAATCTGGCTCATTGTTATAAAACCAGAGTCACTGCCAAGAGCGATACAGTCCTCAGCGGGCCCAGCCAGGGGTGAGTGTACTTGGACTTGAGTAAATTCAGAGTTAATATCACGAAGTGTAAGCTGCACTGAATAGGACTAAGTAAATCTCAGAAAACTTAGTTAAAACTGTTTAAAAGCCCCCCAACAGCTAACCAGGGTATGGTTTTGCTTCTTGGGTGTATGTTTCTGCCATGCAGCCACTGATCCACTAGGGAGAAGTTGATAATCTTAGCATGTTCTAAGCATCCTCAGAACTTGGTTGTCACTGGGTACTGAGAAGCAAGGTTGATCCGAATATAAATTGCCCTTCATCCGCTTTCCAGCTATGACCGTGGCAAAGACCACTCAGGTGTTTCCTCACCTGAAATATTAGGATAATATCTACCTTGCAGGGGGGAAGAAGATCAGATTTAATAGGACTGAAAGCACAAAGTAATAAAAAATAATAGCTTCTTGTTAGCTTATCTTAATCTAAATAGTGGCTTTCTAGGACTGGAACCCCAGATCCATTTGTTCTTTACAATGCTGAGATTCTTAGTAGCAGGGAGAGTGAAACCCAAAAGGTATGATGTCTTTTTCCCAGCCCCCTTCTCATGTCATATTCAAAATGCATCAAATTGTGCTGTTCAGATGGGATCAGGAGCAGTGGATATGACCCACTGAAACCAGTTATCTTAGTATCATGGAGAAGGAGAGAATGGGATTTCACAGGCAAGTGGCTGTGTGCCAGCCAAGATGCTGGGCAAAGACACAGCACACACACCCCACCAACCCAGATTTGAATCACTCATGCCGGAGTATACTGTAATGGCACTGGGAAATTGTCTTTCTTAGTTTTTTCTCTGTTTATCATTAAATTAGTTTGCACAACTTTCTAACAATTCATCAGAAACCAGAAGGCAGCTTCATCTTCAGCATTAGAAGATGGGTGCTCTTGGAGAACCAGGCAGTCATTTGGAGATGTAGGTGATGGTGAACACAACTTAGGAAATGAGCTTTAGTTACCCTCCCACCAGCCTTTCACTACCAAGCAACTGTCTACATGAAAAAAATAATGACAAATAAGCAGAAAAAGTACAACTAACTCTCCATCTCTCCACCCCCAATACTTAACCTCCTTCACCTTCTCCATACACCAAAGTGACCCATCTCTTTGAGAAAAGGAAGATGTCCAACAGAGGGAGGAAGTGCTGTTTCAGTTCTCCATGGAATTCAATTTCTTATACTAAGAAAGCTACTAGTTTGATTTATTGACTTATGGAAGAATACATATATGACTAATGCATAAATCTTATATTGACCAGGTATTTAAGATGAGGCATTTCTACCTGTCACTTAAAATTATGTGTCCTTTTAGGGCACTGTAGTATAAGGACAATATCAAGTTGATAACTTCTCCCAGATGTTCTACTTTTTTGGTTGTGGTTGTTGCTATTTGTTTGGGGACGACAACCGGTCACCCACGTTGGTGTTTGGTGATTGCTCCTTGCAGAATTCAGGGAACCATAGGGTGCCAGGGACCAAATCCAGTGCTCCTGCATGCAAAATGTGTGCTCCAGATTTTTTTTTTAAATTTTTAAATTTATTTATTTTTAATTAGAGAATCACCGTGAGGGTACAGTTACAGATTTATGCACTTTTGTGCTTATACTTCCCTCATACAAAGTTCGGGAACCCATCCCTTCACCAGTGCCCATTCTCCACCACCCGTAAACCCAGTGTCCCTCCCACCCTCCCCATTCCCATCTCCCCCCCACCCTACCCTGCCACTGTGGCAAGGCATTCCCTTCTGTTCTCTCTCTCTAATTAGCTGTTGTGGTTTGCAATAAAGGTGTTGAGTGGCCGCTGTGCTCAGTCTCTAGCCCTCATTCAGCCCGCAACTCCCTTCCCCCACATGGCCTTCGACTACAATGTAGTTGGTGATCGCTTCTCTGAGTTGACCTTTCCCCGGAACGTGAGGCCAGCCTCGAAGCCATGGATGCTCCAGATTTTTGAACTTCCTCTCATCACACTTGTCATACTTGTTTTGTCTGTACAAATTTTTTTTACCCGATGTTTTTAGGTATTTCGAGAGCTCAGGGGAAACATCAAATATTACTTCCCATGATTCAGTTAGGTGATGAGAAGACCAGTTGTGTTTGGCCTTCTTGTGTGATGGTAGCCTAGGAAAGTAGCCTGCTCGAACTTCCAGCTTGGGGCTACACATATATTCCCCCTTCTTCTATTCTGGTCGAGATGGTCAGCACTGGAATTCGAGGCCAATGGCTTTCTTGCAGACTAAGACAACAGACTTTATTTGATTTACTTTCTTGCAGAGCAATCAAAAATTACAATTAAGTTAAAAAATAACCTAGTGCTGCCTTCTCCAAACCACAGTTTCAGAAACAGCTGCTTATTACTCATGTGTGGCACCAGGAAATTGCAGTGTCATGTTTAAGGTCTGCAGCCACTAGAGATCTGTGGGATTGGGAAGCAGTCACATATGATTCTTTTCTGTCTGGTACTTTCACTCTGTAGGCACTGGCATAGAATTCAGAACATACAAGGGGAGAGGGCCAGAACACTAGGAACTTACTTGCAGGAGCCAAAAAAGGAAGCTAATAACAAAAACAAATCTCTTTTTCATTGACTTTCTTTATGCATTGGCTAATTCCTTCTCCTTATTTGTTGAGTTACCTTCCCTCTCACTTGGAGCATTCCTTAGCCATTGTGTCCCATCTAGAATCTGGACCATTGCTCTGGAGAGCTGCACTTGACAAATGGCCCCTCCTCCAAAAGTCTAACCAAAAGACCTCACTCAGGTTAGACAAAACCCTCTGCCACTCATGAGTGACAGGCTTGCTTGATGAAACGGAAGACGCAGAACTATCACCCACTGTAAAATAACTCAAATATAATTTGGCTTGTGTTAACTTGACCAGGGGGCCACGAGAGGGTGTGCTCCCATTTCTGTCTCTGAATGCTATTTCCCGGCAGGGACGGGTGGGCCCCATGAAGTCTGGTGACTTAAACCAGGTGAGTGTGTGCAAAGCCAGGAAGATAAAACTTGGGGTTTGGCTGAAAACCCTAGTGCACCAGTCTATTTTGCCTTCTCATTCAAATCTAAATTTTACTCCTGTTAATCATGACCAGTGCATGACAGGAGAGGAGGTGGTAAGCACACTACTATTTTCTATTTCTTAATAAGCACTGCCATAGCACTGTCGTCCGCTGTTCATAGATTTGCTCGAGTGGGCACCAGTAACGTCTCCATTGTAAGATTGTTGTTACTGTTTTACTGTTTTTGGCATATTGAAATCGCCACGGGTAGCTTGCCAGTTTGCCATGCGGGTGGGATGCTACTCTCGGTAGCTTGCCGGGCTCTCCGAGAGGGACGGAGGAATAGAACCTGAGTCGGCTGCGTGCAAGGCAAACACCCTACCCATTGTGCTATCGCTCCAGCCCTTTCTTAATAAGGAGAAAACAAAAAGCAAACAGAAATTTAAAAAGTGAACATTTTCCTCTTTGAGAAAGTTTGTTAAGACTCCAGTTTCCTCCAATTAACCTTTGAGCTCCTTATCATGGCTTAGTGCTGTGTTGTTTGTATACAAACAGAAAACCGCTCTCTTCTAATTACTTGTCCGCCCACCCCCACCCCTTTATCCATTACAGGACTGCTCCAACAGGTCTGAGATTTTAGCTAATCAAGCACTTAAATGAGGGTGGATTATGATGTCACCAATTAGCTCTTATCCTATCTTCTCCCAAAGGTGACAATTTCTATTTAGACTTCGGAAACAATGTGATAATTTAGTCTGGGTCCATCTAATTGGATAGATTTATCAGTGATTATCATCATTCGCATCAGATTACATTCTGCTTCCTGCTACAAACTAAGTTTTAGGAATTAAAAAAAATACATTTCAATTTCAATTTTCTTCTACTCTTTCCATTGCAAAGATAAAACTAAAATCACCAGTTTTGTATCTGGAAAAATGTATACAGTGAGGCCCACTTCGGGTTTTTCTTCACTATATTAACTGCTTCATGGAGTGTGGCTTAATCAAGCCACCAATTCATGGAACTTTGACAAAATTACTTGCAGAAAGGACCATGATGTGGTCCAGATAATCTGAGCCTTCAAATAGGGCTCACACAGTCTGATGTGGCAGAAATGCATATGTATTGTTCATGGTGAAAATAGATTCAAACATTTAAAGCCAAGATAGTTTCAGAAAATTCTCATGGTATACTTGGCAGAATTTTACTTCTCAGTCAACTTACTTATAGGTCTAAAACAAACCTGATTTAGACCTACTATTTATTTGTGTCCCACAGAAGACATTGCTGACTAGAAAAAAAGAGAGGGCCCTGAGGAGTCCTTTCTTAACTCAAGCTTCCTTCCTTACTGTGAGAAAACTGAGGCCCAGCGAAGTAATTAGTTAAGTAAGGCTTAACCCTTACCCCTTTTAAGCCCCCTCACTACACTAGGAGGCTCTTTCTGAGGCCCCCCACTCAGAGAGCAGTTCCAGGTTTGGCTCAGCTTGAGAATCGGCCACCAGTGGATGCGATGTCTAGGCTGGTCCTGGTCTATTCCCATCTTTCAACCAGAACTGGTTCTGCCTCTGACTTACAGAAATATTTATTGTCCAATCTGGTTAGCTCTTTGAGCTCCTTATCATGGAGTTGATTAAAAGTCTTTTTTAATGGTCACGTATTACATAATTCTCAAAATATGGAGTATGATGTCAAATAATGTCTTACTGATCAAATTATCTGAAATTTTATGAAGCGACACAAAATCCTATGGAGAAAATGGACTTAACATTAGCTTAAATCCTAGACTGTTTACCAAAACTAGAGCAGTTACTTCATTAAAGAGAGACTCATATACAGCTGGGGAATACAGAACAAACAACGAAGTAATTCCTTCTATGCTGTATCTGAGAGTAATGGAAGAAATACAACTTTTCAGAAAAGACGAGTAGAGGCCAATGTAAGTCATCTCAACATGAAAATAACAATGAGTCCATATTAATGGAGTCTGATCATACAGGAATGACCTACTCATAAGTCTTTATGCTAGGAGAGGCATAGAGGCAGAGAGCACTGTGTTCTAGGAAGAGGATGAAAGCAAGAGAAAAGAATGAAAAAGAAAAGAAAAGAAATTAAAAGACTAAAATAGGGGCTGAAGAAATAGTACAGCAGGTAAGGCACTAGGCTTGTACTCAGGTGACCCATGTTCAATCCGGCACCTCATACGGTCCCCTGAGCCCTGCCAGGAGTGATTTTTGAGTGCAGAGCCAGGAGTAAGCCCGCACTGAGGGTGTCCCCCCTTCCGCCATCCAGGTGATTCAAATGAAAGGGGGTGGGGAGGAGAGTAGGATGAATGCAATGTGAAATTGGAGGGAGAAAATTTAACTTTTAGTCCCAACTCTAGACCCACTAAGCTTGTGTGTCCATTACAACCTCGACCTGACTCAGTTTCCTTATCTGAAAAATAATGACTGTCTCAAGTCATTCAGAACGAGATGACCTCAGTTTGAAGGTTCTATGATTTTGTGATTAACCAACAGGAAAAAACATCAAAAGGTGCTTGTTGAATGCCCACAGGAATGTAGAAAGGGAATATCTGGGGAGATAGATAAAAGGTGAGTTTAACCAGACTAATTAGAAGATACCCAAGGAAATGTTCAAAAGGAGTGAAATAATGTCACCAGCTTTTTATTCCCCTGCTTGCTGAGCACCATTAAAAGAGGAAGTTAATGCTTTTTAGGAAAAGTCCCCTCGCAGATGTGCAACCAGATATGTTTTCCTGACAAAGTCTGCAAATCCCTTCCTTTCATCAATGCATTTAATTAGTTCATGTTTAAGGTGGCACTTAGGAATGGGAAGTAATAATATAAGTGCTCAACATTATTTTCACTTCACAGCTTTTGTGGGAGCAGCAATGCCCGAGATTAAATGGGAAGCCCAAATGAGTGTCTGTCTAGAAGGTAGCGATCTAGTAAATGCTAGGTCACCGAAGTGAGGGAAAACAAACCTTGCATGTAAATGTCAATAAGTGCTCGTTGTGAGCTTCATGCCATTGTTTTGAGATCGCTGCTAGTTTTGATTCCTTGCCTCCAGGTACCAACACATGGTGAAGCACTGCATACCACCGCCCAGCTCTGATTATGATTTCATACATTCCAATAATATTATCTGCTTGGGTGGCATCTGTATGCTGGACAGACGTATGGACACAGTATGATTTCAAACACAAGTGAGAATTAAAACACAGAGCAGGGAGAGAGAAACTAAGGGAAAAAATGATGGTGGGTATCTGGTTACTACTGGGAGAAAAAGAGCTGCTGCAATCTAACTCATTTCACAAAAACGGCAACTGCAGATAAATCTAAGATTCGGATCTGAAAAAAACTGAATATGTTTCTAAAATGATGTAAAAACATTACAGAAAATGTTAGAATACTTATCCTGGGTAAATATTTCATAATTTTAGAAGATATAAAAAAGCATTTCTCGGTGGGTGCTCTAGGGCTCTCAGTGGGCCCCCAGTGGCCCCTAGGGGCCACAGGACCTAAGGTGCGACCTCATGAGAACAGAGTGCAACTGGGAGTGAGAGGGGCCACAGGAAGGAAACAAGGTCAGAGTCGGCTAAGGTCAGAAAAGGACTAAGGACACTGACACAAAAGATGAATACATATGGATACATAAAATTTTAAAATTACTGTAATACACAATGCTGTTTACAAAGTTATATGACCAAATAAAAGGAGAACTGATTTCTAATTTATGTGAAAATGTGCCTGCTTCTTTAAATTAGAAAAAGTACTTTCAAACTAATAAGAAAAAGAGTAAAATATAATAATTTAAATAGAGATTAATAAACAGTTCACAAGATTACCAATGACCAGAATTAAAAAAATGCTTAACCTTACTTATGGAAAAAAAAAAGACTTTATTATTATTATTATTATTATTATTATTATTATTATTATTATTATTATTTTGCTTTTTGGGTCACACCCGGAAATGCACAGGGGTTACCTCCTGGCTTTGAACTCAGGAATTACTCCAGGCGGTGCTCAGGGGACCATATGAGATGCTGGGAATCGAACCCGGGTTGGCCATGTGCAAGGCAAATGCCCTACCCGCTGTGCTATTGCTCCAGCCCTGGAAAAAATATGACTTTAAAAAAGATTCCCAAGTTATTTTTTTATTTATTGCATTAACTAGGAATAAAAATATAAGTGCAGAAATTTAATGTGGATGTAGGAAAACAGAAGACACAAAGTAAAAATTGATTATATTTCTTTAGAAGGCAAGTGGAAATGTTTATCATGCTGCAAGCAATCATACTCTTTAACCTGACAGTCTCATGAATATTTACATAAGTGCACATGGAAATGTCTATGGGTGTTCAATGTAGTACTGGCTTTAGTAGAGAAAGCTGTGAAGGTAAAAACTTTAAGCTATTCAATTTGTAAAAGAATGAGGTGAAATTTATGTGTAATTAATATGTAAAAATGCTGATGACCAGGATACACTGTTAAATGGAAAACAAAAGATGCAGAGAGGTATTATCAGTTGTAATCACTTGTCATCCCCTTATTCATCGATTTGCTTGAGCAAGCGCCAGTAACATCTCCATTCGTCCCTGTCATGTGCTAGTGTAGCCCAATGGCATCTGTTCGCTCCAGGAACATGAAGAGCACCAAACTGTTTGTTAGGGTCTTTTTTGCTTTTTTGGGTCACACCTGGCGAAACACAGGGCTTACTCCTGGCTCTGCACTCAGGAATTACTCCTGGCGATGCTCAGGGGACCATACAGGATGCTGGGAATTGAACCTGCTGTGCTATCGCTCCAGCCCCTCATTCAGGGTCTTAACGAAGAAGTCTGGACCATCTTGTAGGTGGGTGACCAGGTGTTCTTTTGACGTCCTGTGGAATCTAGTTGGTAATGACTCTAGTTCAGCAGTCGTCTCTAAATCGAATCACGTGTCCGGCCCATCTGATTTTCGATGCCTTGGCAAACGAGACAGTGTCCCTGATTCTTGATCGTCAATGGAGGTTGGAACTCCAGATTCCCTCTCTCACTTGAGTGAAACGTGATACTCCAAGCATAGCTCTTTGGATTCCTCTTTGGGAGACCCGAATAGCGTTCTCATCCTGTTTTCGTAGGGCCCAGGTCTCTGAGGCATATGTTAGTGCAGGAAGAACGGTGGAGTCAAAAAGATGTGCCCGGAGCCAGAGGTTCTTTGTTCTCTTAACCACTTCTTCAATGCTCTTGAAGGCGTTCCTTCCACGCTGCTCTCTTCCTCCTGCACAGCTCAGGTGCCAGGTTGTTTGTCATGTTGAGTTCTCGACCTAGGTACACATAACTGCTGCATTTGGAGATGTTCGTTCCATTGAGAGAGGTATTATAATTAGGAAAACTATAATTGGTGTGAAAAAGTAGGTAACTTGGAGGTGAATAGAAATGTGTGAAAAGAAACATATTAAGTGTAACCACAAAAGCTACCCAAAGCAACCTACATATTCAATATAATCCTTATCAAAATCCCAATGGCATTTTTCAAAGAAATAGAATAATCCCAAAATTTTCATAGACTCACAAAGGCTCTAAATGGTCAAAGCAATCTTGAACAAGACAAAAAGCTGAAAAAAAATCTGTTTTCTATACTTAGATTATATTGCAAAATTTTCATAATCAAAATGGCATGGTATATACATTAAACAGGACAGGCAAGATATAGATCAACATATAGTTAATGACAAATGAGCCAAGGATACACAATAAAACTCCTGGTAGAAATCATAAAACTAGATCAAAAGTCACACTAAGAGTAACAGGAGATAATATTTTTAAATTTTATGTCCAATAATGCATTAATGTGCAAAAATATGGATAATATTAAATGAGCAGAGGATATGAACATTTATTTCTTCAAAGAAAGTATACAGATAGCTAGCAGGCATCTCAAACAAGGCTCAGCATCACTTGAATCATCAGTAAAAGGCAAATCAAAACCACAATAAGCTATCACTTCATAACTATTAAAAGTACTACTTCAAAATTAATGAGAAAGGAAGCCACTGATGGGAATATACAACCACTAAGGAAAAGGAGTATGGAAACAGTTCCTAAAAAAATTATAAATGAATTACCATATGATCTAACAGTCCTACTTCTGGGTAATTATCCAAAGGAAAATAAAACTAATGCAAAAATATACATACATATTTATTTCTATGTATATATTTATATATACACATATTTGTTTATACACACATATATATTTATATATATACATATATATATATTTGTTTCAGCATTACTTATGGTGGTCAAGAATGAAGACAACCCAAGTGTCAACTGGATAGATGAAGGTAAAGAAAGTATGGTACAAAGCCATATGATCTTACTTAGATCTGGAATTTAAAACAAAACAATCAGTGCCTTCCCAAAGGAGAAGAGATTGGTAATTGCCAGTGTTGGGGAGTGGGAAGATCTGGGTAAAAGGATATAAACATCCAGTTATAAAATAAATAAGCCACAGGTATGTCAAATACTGCTGGCCATTATTCTTTATTGCAGATTTGAAAGCTGTGGAGAGTAAATCATAAATATTCTCATCATGAGGTATCAGAGTGGGTAGGGCATTTGCCATAAATGTGGCTAACCCATTCTGGCATCTCATATGGTGCCTGAGCACTGCCAGGAGTGATTCTTGAATGCAGAAGCAGAAGTAACCCTTGAGCATCACCAGGTGTGGCCCTCAAACAACAACAACAAAATTCTTATCCTGAGAAAAAGATGTTTGTAACTAAGTGGACAAGAGTAAATAGACTTAAAAATATCAAAGCATTAGATAGTACAACTGAAAGTAGAACAGAGTATCATTAGTTTCATGAGTATCACAAAATTATAGCTCAAAAAAAAACCCCACCAAAACACCAACCACATCATAGAGTGACAGACAAAGATGATAACTTTTTAAAACAAAAAGGGGTTGGAAGAATGAGGATGGAGGTGAGTTTCTCAGAGCCACCTTGCCACAACCTAATCCCGAGACAGCATTCTTCTTCCCTGGTTTTCTCCCGCCAGTGTGGGTCTGCACGGCTCAGTCCAGAGATCTAGTTTCAAATATATATATATATGTATATATATGCACACATATATACATATATATTTATATTTTTATATATATGCAGCATTCTTTCTCTCTTTCTGCTTCTAAATAATGATCCAAATGGTCACTTTTATAACTCATGTTTAAAAGATGGCTGCAATGACCAATCTACTAAGCATGGTTTTAGAGAGCTCTAAGCGTAATTTGCATAGGTGCGGATGAAGCATTATAAAAACGTAAAAAACACTTATTTGGAGGTTGTAAGTCACCATGCTTTTCCTTGTCCCCATGAAAAACGTTCTTGAAAACTGCCTATCCGTGAACCGTGACAGTATCAGATTGGATGCTCGTATCCAAGGAGACCTGTTTGCCTAATCAGAATGTTCCCTGAAGTGATATATTCTTCTTGGTTTGGGAAGGTAACATTGCCCCATTCAATTAGAATGACTTATGAGATATGCAGAGTGTCAACAGCCGTATCTAATACCAGGCAATTTAAAGTCAGGTTTTTGTTTACATAATTATCACCGAATTCGAGACATTTAACCTTATCTCTTTAAATACCTAACTGGGAGTTAGTAAGTAAGCAATATCGTATTTTCTATGAATCTTGCTTCAGTGTTTTACAAACCCTTTTTAAAGGATACAGCTCTGCTCTGTGGGGGCTTTTCCCTTCCTACCCAGTCAAAAGTGTTCTCTCTTCTCTGGGACCTCCCGGCAACCCCCCAGGCATGTTACTTGGTCTTGATCATCAGGTTCATTCTACCACTTCCAGAGTTCTAGACTGTGTCCTTGGAAGCAAACAGGTGCCAAGGGTTTCTGAATTATTCTCCTGCTATTCAGAGGTCATAATAACTTCCTATCCCTCAAGGTACCAGGCTATATATTCTGGGAGTGGGGTGGGGGGTGGAGAATGGTCCCAAGGGGAACATATTTAGCATTTAGTTGGGGCTTAGTCTGAACAAAAGCTCAGCGTATGGATGTATCTGCCTTTGACTTAGCCTGAAGACAGAAATTAAAATCGTGGTTTTACAACAGGACCCACAAAGATAAGATTAGGTTCAAAGAAAAGCATCTTGAACAACGTGCCCACCTGTGACAAGGCCGGGGGGTCAAAAAAAATCTAACTGGAAAAGTGTCCTGAGAAAAGAAACCCAGCAGGCATCCAATCCAGAGAGCTGGGGTGGAGAGAGAGCTTAAGAGGGCGTCAGCACCCACTAGCCTTCTCCACACCTCCGGGGTCGGCTCCTCTCCAGCCTCTCGGCACCAGGCTGGAGAGCACTGGGGACTTGACTTACTGCTTACAGCTGGTGGCTGCAGCAAAGAGAACCACAAACAGGACAGGATTTGCAATGCATTAGGTTTCATCTTTCATCGGAATCCCTGTCTCTAAGGAGCATGTTGAAAAAATAGATTTTACAGAATCTCTGAAATTTCTTTGTCCTCTTTATTATTATTATTATTATTATTATTATTATTATTATTATTATTACTGTCGTAGCACTGTCGTCCCATTGCTCATCGATTTGTTCAAGCGGGCACCAGTAACATCTCCATTGTGAGACTTGTTGTTACTGTTTCTGGCATATCGAAAATGCCCTGGGTAGCTTGCCAGGCTCTGTCATGCGGGCGGGATACTCTCAGTAGCTTGCCAGGCTCTCTGAGAGGGATGGAGGAATCGAACCTGGGTTGGCTGCATGCAAGGCAAAAGCCTTACCCGCTGTGCTATTGTTCCAATCAATAATAATAATAATAATAATAATAATAATTATTATTATTATTATTACTATTATAAGTTTCTGGACCACTCCAGTCAATGTTCAGGGGTTACTCCTGGCTCTGTACTCAAGAATCACTCCTGTAGTACTCAGGGGACAATATGGAATGATGGGGATCGAACCCAGGTCGGCTGCGTGCAAGGTAAGTGCCATACCCAATGTACTATCTCTCCACTCCCCCATTTCCTCTTTCTTTACACTGAAGAGATTTCAGTTTATAAACACACTAGATCACAGTAGAAGAGTGGGAGGTTTTACTGGTTATCTTTTCATTATATGTTTTTAAGCTGAGGAATAACCTACTCAAGTTCAAGTACACAGCTCTTTAGTGTATAACTTAATGTAATTTTAAAATGTGTATGTATGTGAAACTGTTCTCATCTGACATGTTCCCTTAGCTTCTGGCCCCAACTTCTCCACCCTGTTCTCAAAACCATCACCAGAAATGATCTTATTAAAATACAGACTGAACAAATGACCGAACAAGAAAATTAATGACATCAGTGACAATTGCCACCACCCCTTAGCAGTGATGGACTAATATGTGCCAGGGAGCATATGACATCTTTTAAATTTATTATCTCTTTTAAGATAATACAAGCCATGCACTGGCAGGCACCAAGCACTAAGTAAATGTTATTATTATTTTACTCCCAAGAGTCTTAAAAGGTCACTATTTTTATCAGTAGCGATTTATGGGTGATAAAACTAAGGCTTAGGAGACTTTTGCCCAAGGTTGCCCAGCTTGGAAGTGGAGAGCAGAGAGCTGGACTCCCAGGTTCCAAGTGAAAGCACTAAGTTTCAGCGTCTTCCTGGGTGGATCTGGCATTTCTTTGTATAGTGGAAACCCCCAACACCTCTTTAAGCCCTCTCGGAGCAGGATAAAGTCTAACTGCTTAGTGTGTTCTCTGGAAGACCCACAAGCTGGGTCTTCCTGCTCCTAATGCATTTACCAGGTGCCCCTGCTCAATGTCTCTCTACTCATTATTCCCTAAAGAAGTTCGGGGTTATGGGGCTGGAGCGATAGCACAGCGGGTAGGGCGTTTGCCTTGCATGCGGCCAACCCGAGTTCGATTCCCAGCATCCGATATGGTCCCCTGAGCACCACCAGGAGTAATTCCTGAGTGCAGAGCTAGGAGTAAACCCTAAGCATTGCTGGGTGTGACCGAAAAAAGAAAAAATTAAAAGTTTTGGGTTGTAACCATCATTTACTGCTATCATAATGGATGAGTTCTGGATGGTTTTTGTATTCACCTTCAATTCTTAAGGCAACTACCCCAAATAACTAGTATCTTACTCAGAGATTAAGTGACCTGTTCAAGGTCAAAGAACTAAGAGGCATGTCTCAAAACTGGAGTCTGAAGTTTGGGCCTTCCTCTTCTTCCATTTTGGATCGAGTGTTCTCATTCCTGGTTCAAATGTCACCTGGTTTCTAACAATCAGAGATTCTAATCACAAGTGTGCCCTATCTTGCCCACTGCCTTCCACGTGTTAAGAAGGAGTGGCTCTTGCTATATTTTGATTCGAGGCCTTTCCAAGTGCATTCAACCTTTGCATTTTTTTTTTTAATTTTAAGTTGAACTGGAATATATCTGGATTATTCCTATTGTGGGTCCTGGAAACAAAACTTTTAAATGACAACTTTGTCCAAACCAAATGGCAACACAATGGCCAGATAAGATTATATAGTCTAATGGCAAGAACTCAGAGGTCAAGTAGAGAAGCAGCTGCCAGTTAAACAGCACGTTCTCTTTGGAAGAACCTCCAGGGATGTGTGATTCATGAACTCCCGGGGCAGGCATAATTCTTGAAGGATGAGCAAGCCAGCTCTCTAAATATGAGGACAATGGGGGAGAAATTCTGTGGGCATCCCAGCCAGAGAAGCAACAGTGGCGATTTTTGAACGGACCTTGAAAAACATCTAATCATTGGAATACCTAAAATTCTTGTTGATTATGTGGAATAAAAAAAAATAAAGCATCTGAACATTTGGTACATGTTCAGCTCTTTCTGTACCTCAAAAGTGAATAATAATGTGTGATCTGTAAAAGTCTCTCAACTTGACAGGAAGTGGCTGGCTCTGTCTCTCGACAAGGGTTGGCAGCATTTGGTTCTGATCATTCAATCAAACTTCTATTTGAGATGATAAAATATGTCACTTAATTCTGTAGCTTATTATTCACACATAAATTTAAACTACATATGTGTTTCTTTTCAAGTCCCAAACTAAAAATATTCATGGTTAAGAAAAAGTTCGAACACCCAACGCAGAATCATCACGAGTATTAGAATAATTTAAAAAGAAAATAAGGTTGACAAGGTGATTCTAACGTTGATCTAGAAGAATAAAAGGGGCAGGACTAAGGAAGACAATTTTGTAAAACAAGAATATGAGGATGTATCTGTACCAGGAGATGTCAAAACAGATCGTAAAACTCAAATAACTGGTACTGGCATCACAATTGCTATTGAGGCGCTAGAAGCAACTGCTCAGAATCAGACCCCAGGATACACATGTAACAAGATTATGATGGATATGGAACTGTAAGTCAGCGCAGAAAGGATGGATTATTAAAAACAGCTGAAATGACTGCTTAACCATTGGGGTAAAAACCCAAACTATCTTCATTTTATACCGTGAAGTAAAATTAATCCCAGAAATCTATTAGATGTATAAAATAATTTTTTTTAAGATACAAAAACACAAATGACTTTATCCGAGCCTAGGAAAAGCTTTTTAGGCTTTAAATCACTTTAAAAAAATCACACAAAGGAAAAATGAGCAGATCTGAATGCTGTGAAAACTTCTCTAAGAAATCATATACAAAATCCAGGGCAAAAAACAAATCTGGGAATCAGAAAAACTTCACCTCTCTAAAGGGTTAGACGCTCAAGTGTACATATAAGAAACTCATATAAAAGGAAAAATTGCCTGCTATCAAATGGGGAAAAAATGTAATCCAGTAATTCATTAAAAAAAAAGCTGATTTTTTTTAAAAAAACATGTCATTACAAGCTTATAAAACAGCTCACTTATAGCTCCCAGAACTATAAGAAAATATATTTCTCTTGTTCATGAAATAGTTGCACGAATAATAAAAATAGATACACAGAGCCACGAAGGTAATACAGAGGTTAGCACCTGACCATGGGTTGACCTCCTGTGGCATCTCCTGTTCTCTCTCCCCAGAATACTGTCAGTTATGGCCATGGAGGACCCCAGTGCTGATGGGTGTGGACTCAGTGTCCCCTGAGCCAAACTGAGGTGTCCCTTGTGGTCTCCATCACTGCAAGGCCTGAGCAGAACCATCTCTTTAGGCCCTTAATATCAACCAAACCGCTTGGTTTCTGGGAATTGTGGGAAGCAAGCTTGAGCCTCCTAAAAACACTTGTGAGGTCCTCCAAAGGCTGTGCAAAATCAAATAATAGTACATTTTTTTCTTTTTGAAAGGAGGGGGCACCGAAGTGCCTGAGATTTACCTTTTTAAGTGATATAAGCGACCTGGATGTTGCTGAGTGGTAGAGGCCCTGTTTTGCATGTATGAGGCAGTAGGCTGAGTCCTTGCCTCCAAAATACAAATAAAAGATCATGGCTAATGCTCCTGTGACATGAAGGGCGAACCTGTTTATACTGTGCTGGCAAGAGACAGAATAAGTTGCATCCAGAATGTTTAAGGCATCAAACCTCACTAGAGTATAGTGAGGTTCAACTCCTTCTGAATTGATCTTTAAGAGAATCAGTGAGGAAATGATTTTTTACAAGGACAGATATCAAGGTATAATTAAACAAAACTTGAAACCCCTAAATAAAATAAAAAGTGTCTGGTAAAAAGTGATGAACTCTTATGCAGGACATCAAAGGAGGTAGTTCTTCCGCGGGTTAGTTTGCAAGCTTTCAAAAGTAAGATTTAAAAAAAATTATATACTTGAAATAACATGCCATGTTTTATACCTCAACATGTGTAGAAAAGAGCAAGACGGGTGTGCATCTAAGTGGTGGCGGCGGCCCAGAGTCGTGCTAATGATAGTGGTGGTCAGGTGTCGGAGCTTATTTCAGGCTCCCATCATTACTGTGGGGATCTCACTGACTCCCACCCCCACCCTGCCTTGCCCCTTCTATAGATGAAAACTGAGCAGTGCAATTGGGCTCAAATGCAGGGCCGTAAGGCCTGGAGTTGGAACCTCTGTCATGCTGCCTGCATGGATGCTTTCTCTTTAGTAGCTGCCTATACTTTCCAAATTCTCTGCAACAAGTCTACTTTTCTAATCCAAAAAGAAAAAAAAAAAGATGACGATCACATTTTTAAAAAGTGAGTTGGTGGGAGCTGAAAAGACAATGTTTGCCTTGCAACCGGCCAATGTGGGTTGAATCTGTGGCACCCCTAAAGTCTCCTGAATCCTGCAGGAGTGATTCCTGAGCACCGAGTCAGGAGTAAGCCCTGAGCACAACTGGGGGTGACCCCAAAACCAAAAGGAGAAAATGTGAATGGGGTCAAGCGGCCCTTTTGAAGCTCTGTGTTCTGTTCTAGGACAACCTGTGTTAGGCCATTGGTACCACCACGGAGTCCTCTTACTCTTCCCAGGGTCTGGTTCTTATTCTTCAATGTCCCCCTTTTTTTCAGGGTAAGTCATGGAGTGGAGCCAGTAGCACCATCCCTGCTCCTGGCTAGTCTTTCCTCTCTTCTGCTTTCTTCCTTCCTTTCCCTCTTGCCTACCTCGAGGCTTTCTGGCACCCACTGGGAGTAAGACTATGCCATGGTTCTGGTTTAACAAAAACAACACAGGGCATCCAGGGGTTAACTGTGAGCTGGCCTTTCACAGTTCTATGATTAAACTGCATTTTTCAGTGGTTCTGCCTTTAAACTCAAAGCCTTTTAAAGAGAAATTTAAGGAGAGCAAAACATAGGAAACAGTGCCAAATGCCAATAACATATTTTAGTCGTTTGGGGAATGGGCAGCTTTAGAAACCACAAATTCCCACTTCTGCAAGGGCTACTTGAGCTTTTTTCCCTTTATTGCTTAGTGACAGGAGCCTAGCTTTAGACCACGGTCAAAGTTATTTTCTTGTTTTTTCTTCTTTTCTTTCTCTCTTTCTCTGTGAAAACATTTATAAAAGGCTTGAGTTATCAGGAGTGTTGGTGAATCCTACAGTTCTTGTTGAGTATCACAAATCATTCTCCATTGACGTCGTTTATTGAGACTAAAAGGGAGAACCAAGTCTATGGCTTGACACTGGTTCTATCTATTCAATAACTTTCTGTTCACTTGTTTAGGATGTTTGAGGCTCCGAGTTTGATCTCTGTCAGTGCTCTCCTCATCTCCTGGGCCAGCCCTGCTGGGTCTGGAGCTAGTGTTCCCTGAGAACTCTACGGGGCTGAATATTTCTGCGAGTAACCCCTATCACAACACACACACACACACACACACATACACACACACATGTAATCCATATCAGAAATTCTAGCCATCAGGGACTATGAACCAAAATATCAGAGTCCAACGATGAGATTCTTATTAGCAGGGGTAGAATAAGGTCCAGCCTGTCAAGGGTATAAATGGGTCACCCAGACCAAAGACACTGGCAATCAGGTGCCAGTGGGCTCAGGCTACCCAGTCACTCTGTAAACTATGTGGCAAATGTGAAGGTGTGCCACCCAAGGATAAGTGAAAAAAAAAAAGGAAATGTCTTTAGAAATGAAAAAATGAACAAGCTATAGTAAGAACAGGTAAGGTGTACAGAGCGACTACAAGCCAAAGAAACAGTCCTAGAACAAGTAGTTGATCATCATCTGAGTTAGCAATTAATTAATTTGGGTGCAAAAGATTAATTTTATCATGGGAAAGTTAGAGTCAACTGATTTGGGAACAGTTGTAAACAAAAAGCTTAGAGAAGATAAATGCTATAGAAAAAATTGGGCAAAGATACAAATACTCTCAACAGAATACTAGTGAACTGGATTTAGCAATGATACAGAGTTATGTAGCAATAATTGGGATTTATCCCAGACATGCAAGGTTAATTTAATACCTGAAAATAAAATGATGTACAGGCCACATTAATATAGGACAAAAACTACATGGTCATCTCAATAGATACAAAAAACATATTTGAAAAAAATCAACACTTCTGTGTGGGGTGGGAGGTGGGGGGAATAAAAATCAACAAAATGCTGAACAAACTAGGAAATGAAGGTCCTTTTCTCAACCTGATATAAGTTATCTATGAAAAGCTCAAACTCACTTAAAATCATTTTTAATGGTGAAAGACTAAATGTCTTCCTCATTCAGATCAGGAAGAGACAGGGTACCTGTTCTTGCCACATTAAGCTGAAGATTGCAATTAAAGCAATTGGGAGAGGAAAAGATATGACAAATTCCAGCTTGAAAAGGAATAAGTAACCTACCTCTAGTCTCAGCTGACATGATCTGGTATACGGAAGAGCTAGAAATATTTTGCTGACATGAAAATTAGAAGAAAAAATCATATTTTGAATAAGACTTTGTAACTATATCCATGTCTATTTCTTGAACTCACGGAGAGTTTGAGTGACTAACAACTACCCACTTCAGAGTTGTGAAAATACTTCTTCAGAATCACATTCCAAATAGCTTTAAAGAGATGGCGTTACTGTCAGAACAGATAATAAATCCCTCCTTTCCCTTTTCCTTTTTGCCTGTTGGGGACCATACCTGGTAGTGTTGGGGGGAGGGGCACAGTTCTAAAGGCCTCCTTTAGTAGTGCTTAGGGTACCAAGCAGTGCTAACCCTGAGCCTCCCATAGGCAAAGCATGAGCTCCAGCTCTAAGAGCTCTCTCCACTCCCAAAATTCCAAATTTTCAATTTAAGCGATCTGTATTTTTCAATAGAAGAGGTTTCAGGGTCCTTTTTGTTTGCTGTGTTTTTGCTTGGCAGCCACACCTGGCAATGCTCAGGGACCACTCCTGGCAGTGCTCTGGGGATCTTATGGAGACATGGAGACGTGGAAGACCAAACCTGGGTCAGCTGCGTGTAGAGCATGACATCTACCTACTGTACTGTCACTTCGGCTGAAGAGGTTTGAGTTTTTATTCAAAGAAAACCAGTTTCTTTCCCTGCTTCTCTACTAGATGTATTAAATATTACTTGGTTATACCTATTGGATATACTTAAAGAATATCGATGAGTAGGATGCCAAATTAGAAGCCTGTTTAGATAACTAGGTATGTCAGTTTGGCTCTGTCCCTTATGGGCAGTCTGGGTCATGGTTAATCCCAAGAGAATACAGATGACATTGGTCTGGTAGGCCTATTCTAGGCCCTCTGGTATTGGATCATGAGAGACTCTGGAGCCTCTGTCATCTGCTGCTGGAAAAAAAGGCCATCAAAGATGACAGCGAGAACCCAAATGTCTTTCCACGAAGAACCGTTCACAACAGGTTACTCATAAGTCCAGAATCTCCGAGTTAGTAAAACATGTTTCATGCAAGCCGGTAAAAGCCAGTGTTTTGAGTAGAATGATCCAGAAGCTTGGGAATGCATCCTTCTAAGAGATCTTAGACTAGTTTTCATGCTCTTCCTTAAGGCAGAGATTATAGCAGTTGATCCTGGTGTTTGGGTATGCAGTCAGTGCTGTCCTTAAATATGTGAAATTGCCCCTTGCTAACTTAGACAACTACATATGCTGACAAATATCTTGCTAGGGTCTTTTCAATTTTGCTTTTTGCTGGTACCTTGGCCCTACAGTTCTACAAGATAAGAAGACTCTAGTCTTCTTGACATTAGGTTCTCCTGTTCTCCCTTTAACAAATGTCTCTGTCTCTCCAAGTGGCCCTTTTCTTGACTATCTACAAAATCATGAAACTAATAATGTGTTGGTCAAAGCAATAAAGATGCATAAACAATGACCTTTGTAAATCTTTTAAAATAAGTTCCAAAATGATGAGGCACTTCTCTGCGGAAGACCAGTGGATAGCCAACAGACACAAACAATGTTCTTCATCACTTATGATTAGGAAATCCAAATCAAGGTGGCAATGAGATGGTATCTCGTACCAGTGAGAATGGAATATATCAAAAGCACTCAGAATAATCTGTGTTGGAGGGGATGTGCTGAAAAAGGAACTATCATCTACTGCCAGTGAGAATATAGCCTGGTTCAACCCCTATGGAAAATAGTAGAGATTTCTCTCTAAACTAAGAACTAAGCTGCCATACAACCCAAAAATTCCACTTCTGTGTACTAACCATGGACACAAAAACATCCATTCAAAAGAACATATGAACATCATTATTCATTGAAGCAATTAGAATAATACCAAAAATATAGAATCAGCATAGGTATTCAATGACAGATTAGTGAATTGTGAAGATGCAGTATATATACACAATGGAATACTACGCAACTGTAAGGAATGATAAAGTCACACGATTTGCTGCAACGTAGATGGAAATGGAAGATATGTTAAGTGAAGTAAGTCAGAAGAACAAACAAAGGATGATCTCACTTATCTGTATAAAGAATAACTGGTATATAGAATAAATACAATGTATAGAATGGGGGTTAGCCTACATCACCCATGATATCCCCAGAATATAGGGAGGAGAAAAACAGTGAAAGATAGAAATAGAAGCAGTTGTGGGGAGTGATGAGAAGTGGAAGTGGGGGCCAGAGAAATAGTACAGCAGGTAAGGCACTTATGTTGTATGTGGCTGACCCAAGTTTGATCCCTGACATATCATATGTCCCCACAATGATTCCTGAGCGTTGAGTCAGAAGTAATTTCTGAGAATTACCAGGTTGGCCTCCAAACAAAAATAAACAAAGAAGATGAAGGGAAGTAAAGGGGGCTAGGGGACATGTGTCAGGGGTCTTGGATACACCAGTGATGTAGAGAAGTGATACAGCTACATATACAAACCACAAAACCAACAACACTGGAAACATGAGATCTAAACTACAACTGTCACTGTCACTGTCATCCCACTGCTCATTGATTTGCTCGAGCGGGCACCAGTAATGTCTCTCATTGTGAGACTTGTTGTTACTGTGTAAGCCATATCCAATATGCCACGGGTACCTTGTCAGGCTCTGCCGTGCGGGCGTGATACTCTCGGTAGCTTGCCGGGCTCTCCGAGAGGGGCAGAGGAATTGAACCCGGGTCGGCTGCATAAGACGAATGCCCTACTGCTGTGCAATCACTCCAGCCCAAACTACAACTACCAAAACTAAACAATGTGCCTGCCATGGAGGCAGGCCGGGGGCTGGGAGGGGACCTGGGGACACTGGTGGAGGGATGTTGACATTAGTTGTGGGATTTGTGCTGGAACACTGTATGTCTAAAACTCGACTATGAACAACTTTGTAAATCGTGGTGCTTTAATAAAATTTTAAAAAAATATGTTCCAAGATTTATTCTCCTGAGTCCTAAAAACAATAGCAGCAACATTAAAGGAAAAAAAATACCTATGACTACTTAGGTGATTCTCAATTGTGTGATGAATTTTTCATCTTGGAAGTGAAAAAAAAAACAAGTATCCTAAGTATCAAAAAATAAGCAAATTTTCTTAGCAAATATAAGTGCTCCAATGGCTTGACGTCTCACAGTAATTATTTCAGATACCTCACCTTTTACAACTTATTTCATCAGTATTGGAATACTAAAATAAAAACAATATAAATGGTAAACCCGGAGAATGGATGTAAGAGAGTTTTACAAGCAGGAGCTCTTGAATATTTTTTTGTGAAGAAAACGCTTGAGCATACTTAAGAAAGGCTGGCAAGCTTCCATATCGCCCTTCCTGAAGCACTTGAGACTGCCAGGCAACTGAGAAGAATCATATTCTGAATAGAGTCACTGAGCAGTGGCACCCAAATTCCATGTTTTCTGGGTCAGTACAGTTTTTATTACTTTTCCAATTTTTAAGTTTGCAAAGTAAAGGTGTTGAAATAAAACAAACTATCTTAAACTATCCCTATTATTTCACAAGAGATTTTAATAGAGGAACAAAAAAACCAGTAAGATCTCAAAAAATCCAGAAATATATTCATATCACCACTGACTATACATAGTCATTAATAATTTACCACCTTAATTTTTTTCTTCTCTTCTGTATGACCTGGTAAAAGTCCCATTCCAGAGAGGTGCCCCAGCCATGAGAGGAAGCTGGGAGTCTCTATGATAAAAACTCAAGGGAGCTCAACTTTTGCACAAAGCATTACCTGAACGTGAATTTGAAAACAGAAGACTCAGCATAGTGATTCCTGGACTTGTCATGTGGAAATTCCCTCCCAATACTGGGAACATTGGTGGTGGAGAATGTGCACTGGTGGAGGGATGGGTGTTTGATCATTGTATGACAGAAACTCAAACATGAAAGTTTTGTAACTGTAGCTCACGGTGATTCAATAAAAAAAGGAAGAAAGGAAGGAAGGAAGGAAGGAAGAAGAAAGAAAGAAAGAAAGAAAGAAAGAAAGAAAGAAAGAAAGAAAGAAAGAAAGAAAGAAAGAAAGAAAGAAAGAGGAAGGAAGAAAGGAAGAAAGAAAGAAAGAAAGAAAGAAAGAAAGAAAGAAAGAAAGAAAGAAAGAAAGGAAGGAAGGAAGGAAGAAAGGAAGGAAGGAAGAAAGAAAGGAAGAAAGAAAGAAAATTCCCTCCCAAAGGTCACTGCTGTGTTCCACCTCTCTTACTGACACATTGCCTTATGTAAGTGGAATCATTTGTTGACTTCAATATTTATTTAAAAACGAAAGTCTTGGGGCCAGAGTAATAATATGCTTGCTGTTTTAATAAATTCTGAGTTTAATCCCCATATGGTCCCTCAAGTCAGGACTGTGAGCGCTCAGAGCAGAGCCAGGAGGAAGCCCTAAGCGCCATTGGATATGGCCCCCAAATAAAACAAAACATGAAAGTATTACATGAAAAACTTATGTATGATACCAGAATCACGGCCATGAATTCAAGTTAACCTCGCCCCTGAGTTTGCAGCCAGCTCTCTAAAGCAGATATTTGGGGTTCGAGCTACACCAGAACCAGACAAAACTAAATAAGGATACTGATCTAGACCAGAGGTTCTCAGACTTTCATTCTAACATGACTTACCTGGAAAGTGATTAAAATCCCTAATATCTAATATTCCTACAAACATGGCTGAGGGCCAGACCACAACCATGACATGTCATAACGGCTATCTCTAAAAGTAGGTCATCAGTGTTGGTATTTTAAAGTCTATTAAGATGACTGCCTGTGCAGTCAATACTGAGAGAACCACTGGTTTAGGCTTATGTCAGACACTATCAGGCAGAAAGCGATATATTTCTTTGAATAACATAATGATAGGGAAGAAAAATGATAATTCCTTCATCATTTGAATTAAAATGCGCAACTTCTTACACCTAAAGCCACTAATAGTCACTTGCTTAAGTTTCTTACGTCTCTCTTTCTTGACCAAGAACAGTCCAAAATGATTGTTTCAGCCTTTGAGGCATAGTACACCATGCATTTGACATAAAAAGGTCACTCCATAGTAAAGGGCTTTTAGGATGTTAACTACAAGTTGCTACTTAGGTGTAAAGGTCACCCAGATATGTTCGGTTTTTAATTACCAAATCAATGCCTCTGAATTAATGTAGGATTTAACCCTGAAAGTAGTCACAGGTTATGATGTAAGTCATATCATAAAGTACAGTGAGGGAGAATTTACTCATTGCTAAATCATCAAATAAATAAGCTAACATCAAAAAGCAGCAGTTCTAGGGGGTTCCTGAGATGGATTAGCTGATCCTGAACAAGAAAGACATATATTAACATAGCGTAAGCTGCTGCCTTTCATGTGTCTCATCCCTTTTGTCCCTGGAACTATATTTAGTTCAGAGAGAACAACAGAGCTGCCAGGCCAGTGAAGTCAAAAGAGAGGGCATTCATTTGGTAGATCGTGGTCAAGGTTAGGGCAAGAGCTAGGGGACAAGTACACAGTGAGTTTATTAAATGACAAGATAAGGTCACATTTGAAAGTTACAGCACTCTCTAGACTGTAGATTAAGTCTCTCTTCATGGCGATCTCATTTGGAAGGACCTGCAGTTTCAAGCTATCTGACTTTCGGGGGGGGGGGGCTGGAGAGAGTACAGTGGGTAAGGCATCTGCCTTGCTCACAGTTGACCTGAGTTCGGTCCCTGGCACATCATATGGTCCCCGAGCACTGTCACGAGTGGTTCCCTGTGTGCAGAGCCAAGAGTAACTCTTGAGCATCACTAAGTGTATTGCCCCAAAACCCAAACAAAACAAAATTAAACAAAAGAAACCTTGATTCAAACTATCTGACTTCAGTCCCTGTCCATTAACAGTAGGGGGGTTTCATCGACCTCTACCACGTGCTTCCAAATTCTCTCTTTAGGGTCTTCCCTTCCTCTACATATAACTTTGGCTGCTTTTTCCTCCAGCATTTTCAACTGAGCGCTTCAGTTTTTTTCTTTAGTTGTGTTGAAACCCCATTTGTAACCCCTATTTGTAACCCTTTTCTCTATAGAGCTCTTTGCTAGACTTCTTTGTTAAGTGATCCAGGTTACGATCTTCATCTGCTTTGCTCTTTCAAGCCGGTCTCTCAACCTTTCTATTGCATTCTGCATTAAACACTATTCCTTCTTAAAAATGTAGTCAGTCCGGGACTGGAGAGAGAGAGGAGAAGGTAGGGCGCTTGCCTTGCATGCGGCCGATATGACATCTTATACGGTCTCCTGAGCCCACCAGAAATGACTCCTGAACTCAGAGCCCAAAGTCAGTCCTCAGCTCCCAAGTATGGCCCAGAAACCAAACCAAAGCAAACCAAAAAATGTCCGTCCTGGGGCTGGTGAGATAGTACAGCAGGTAGGACACTTGTCTTGCACACTGCCAACCTGGGTTCAATCTCCATGCTATAGACGGCCCTGTGAGCCCTGCCAGGAGTGATTCCTAAGCACAGACCTAGCAGTAAGCCCTGAGCACTGCCCAAAACAAACTCAAATGTCAGGGTCCTTTCCTATTTCTTTTCATCCATACTAATAAGGACCTATTTTGAAAATCTGTTCTCTCTACCCCTGAACATGGTAGACTGTTTCAGATTCTGGAGAAAGAATTAATTTGCCTCCTTTGATTTTCCTTTGCACACTTTCCATAGGACTTACTGACTTTAGACCGCCTGCCTGAGAACCACAGGCATAGAATAAACCTGGAGGCCAAGCAGCAGACGGTGTCCTCCTCCGCCTCTACTGAGTCCAATCACAGCCCTTGCACAGCCACAGCTCAGGAAGCCCGAACTGCCGAGGGTGGCTCGAGCTTTTCGTGAAGCTGAAGTCCTTCACACGCTCTGTAAATGGTCTCCATGGAAGGGATAAACTGACTGTGGCGTTTGTTCTGATTGCTTTACCATGATCTGAGCAGGTCATCTGTGGAAGTCCAACAGTAGCCTAGAATAGCCAATGTGCCATGTAAATAGGATGCAAAATGTCCCTGCATGCCCAAGGGAGGGTGCAGTAGAGCAGGACACCGAGCACTGTACCGGGTGCCGGGGCTGTGGGTGAAACCAGCCCAGGCGTTGAGTTCTCTCACAGAGCACCGACATCCTCCTACAGAGACCGGAAGTCCACTCTGCTCAAGGCAACTGGGGCAAACCCATCCTCCAGGTTATGCTAATGCTCCACGTCTCCGAACTGGGAGACACACTGAAGACTGGGCAAGAGCTTGCTTTTATTTTTTTAAGTCCGAAAATGAAAAAAAAATAAATAAAAAAGAACCCTCTAACCCAACCCAAAAGATAATGGGAATCATCTGTTCTGCTCTCATGTGCAAACCTATAATTTATGGAAAGATGGGAAAGAGAAAGTCCCTGAGGAAGGCTTGCTAAGTTCTGTGGTGAAAATTCAACTGTGCTCAAAGCTGAGACTGGGAGAGGTGGGGGTGGAGAGGAGCAAGAAGCCGCAGCAAAAATAACACGTCTTGAGGCTGTCAGCTCCCTTTTTTGCCTGCTCCCAGGGCCAGTCCTGAGCCAGACTGTCCTGCTCCCTTCTCCTGCCACTCCCCAGGCCCTCCCCAGCCACAGGTTGCCACTTTCTCCTTTGTTTTTCAGCTACTGAAGAATCCACACTGGGGGCTGGAGAGACAGCACAGGAGTAATGGGGCTTGACTTGCACACGGCCAACCCTGGTTCGATCCCAGCGCCACATGCAGTCCCCTGAGCACCATCAGGAGTGGTCCCTGAATGCAGAGCCGGGAGTTAAGTCCTGGACGCTGCTGGGTGTGGCCTAATCCCTTCCCCCCACCCTGGCTCTGGAACTCATAATACTTGCAGCAGGTAATGCCAAAAGTATAACAGAGCAGACACGAAGGAGGCAGGTATTATTTGTTAATAAAATATGTATGCTAACAAATGTTAAGATGCATATTAATAAAATAGAGCTACCAGGAATTTGCAAATTATGGGAAGAATTGTCTTCTTAAGAAGATGCCAGTGAATACATTTTCCTATATGTAGAGCCTGCATATAATTTAGTAGTAAAGATGTATAGTAAAATCTCCTGATATAAAGGCCTTCAATTTTCAACATGATTTTCCTCTCCAACAGGAGGCAAAGATAACCAAAACAAAAATTAATGGGACTCTAACAAATTAAAAACTTTCTGCACAGCAAAAGAAACTCAAGCGATAATAAAAAGACACCCTACTGAATGAAAGAAAATATTTGCACACAGGCCATCAAATAAAAGGCAAGATCTATAAAGCATTCACAAAACTCAACAACAAAAAAATTCAACGACTCCATCCAAAAAGGGGGAAGGAAGATGAATAGACACTTTCCAAAAGAAGACATACAGATGGCCAGTAGATACATGAAAAAGGACACATTGTCACTCATGATTGAGAAAATGCAAATAAAAACAGCAGTAAGGTGTCACCTCACGTCAGTGAAAATGGCACATATCAAGAAGTCTGGAAACAGCGAGTGCTGGATGGTTGTGCTGAAAAAGGACCTCTCATTCACTGTTGGTGAGAATGCTTTTTGCACCAGTCTCCATGGAAGGCAATATGGAGATCTCGCCAAGAAAGAGGAAGAGAACTTCCATAAGACCCGGAGATACCACTTTTTGGCATTGATTCCCGAAGCACAAAAACATTAGTTGAAGTGATATATGCACACCTATGTTTACAGCCATACTTAGTACAATAGCTAACGTATGGAAACAACCAAAATGCCCAACGACAGATGAATGGATGAAGAAGTTGTATGTCTATACAGAATGGAATACTATGAAGCTCAAAAAAAGAAAAAATTAGGCATTTTTTCTGGGATCTGTATGGAACTAGAGGATATCATGCTGAGTGAGGTTGGTCAGAATAAAACAAAGAGATACAGAATGATCTCACTCCTATGTGTGACTTAAAGTTAATGAGCAAGGTAGCAACAAAAGGCCAAAGGCAACACTATGAGAAAACTGACCCACACAGTTGAGTTTGTGTGTGTGTGAGTGTGTGTATGGGTAGGGGAGGGTGGGTTGAAAGGGAGGACCATTGGAGATCTTGGGGAGTTGGGGGGGTGGGTTCACCTGTGAGGCGTCTGGTAAGGGAATTATATACACGGGAAAACTATTATTAGTATTATGAATCACAGAACAATAATCAATAAAGTTTTTTTTTTAAAGGCCTTCATTTGTAAACACAATGAGGTTTAGCAAGATCACCTACCAAATGCTGTTTTTCAATTTCTGTTATCATTTTTTGGGGTCTTATATCTTTAGCCACTCCCAGCAGTGCTGGGCTTCAGAGATCACTCCTGGCATTGCTTGGGGAATTTTGCAGTGCTGGGTTCAAACCCGGGCGTCCTGCATGTATGGCTGTGCTCCAGCCTATTGAGCTTTCTCTTGACCCTTCTCTTTTAACTATTTTACCACAAAACCACATTGTTCTCGCTTCTTCAACTGGGCTAGTATAACTTAGCATTATAATACTGAATTTAAAGGATGTGGTTACTAACACACCTACGATTTTGATCTAATACGTCTACTCCTTTCCCCTCCTTCCCTTCTGTCTATTCATCCTATCACAGTGACCAGGTTCGCACACACAACACAGGTGGTTTGGGTTCTCGCACGTGTAAGGGTGGGGCTTTCTGTGGATGTTCCAGTGGTGCTTGCACACTTGGCCACCAAGCCCACTTGGGTTTACATTAATTTTAGTTGTCAAGCTTGCATGCATGCTCACTAGGGGCTGCAATCTTTATTGATATTTTAATTTTTAAAATTAAAACATTGCTTTTTATTCAAGGAGTATGATTTACAAAGTTATCAATAGATGAGTTTTATTTATTTTTTATTTTATTATTTTATTTTTCATATTTTTGCTTTTTGGGTCACACCTGGTGATGCACAGGGGTTATTCCTGGCTATGCACTCAGGAATTGCTCCTGGCGGTGCTCAGGGGACCATATAGGATGCTGGGAATCGAACATGGGTCGGCTGGGTGCAAGGCAAACGCCCTACCCGCTGTGCTATTGCTCCAGCCCCAATAGATGAGTTTTAGACATATAATGTTCTAGCCCTGATCCCGCCACCACTGTCAATTTCCCTCCACCAGTATCCCCAGTTCCCCCACCCCTCACCCCCCACCCCTCCAGTCGGCCACCATGACAGGCACATTCTCAAGTCTGGTAGTTGTGCTTTGCTTTTTGTCTTGCTTTGTTTTGGGGGTCACATCTGGAAAGGCTCAGGGGTGACTTCTGGCTTTGCACTCGGGCATTAATCCTGGTGGGGCTCGGGGACCATACGGGCGGGATGCCAGGGATTGAACCCAGGTTGGCTGTGTGCAAGGCAAAAGCCCTACCTGCTGGACTATCTCCAGCCCCTGGTGGTTGCAGTTTGGGTCTCATTCGCTGCTGTTGGACTCTGTCTGTGGTTGGGATACAAAGCGCTACTGCTCCCCGGCTTTACTGATGCATCTGAGGCCCTGGGCGCCTGCTCCCCCATTTCTTCCTTTCCTCACTTTTTAGGTGTCATGCTTGCAGGGGGTCACTGTGTGTCTACGGGGAACCGCCGTTCTGTGGTCACACCCCTTTTGGCTGCAGAGCTCACAGGAGGCACACCCTGTAGCGCTCACCTCTGCCTAGCTCAGGTGTGGCCGGAAACTGCAGCAGAGCTGGCAGGATCCTGCTCAGGGCGTGCGGGTGGCGCTGGAGATGAATCTCAGCAAGGCAGCAGGCGCCTTAGTGAGGGCCCAGCATTTTCGGTGCGTTTTCCTTTAACGCTAGAGCCAGTAATTCTGTTAGATCCTCTGAGAAGGCATTTTTATTATACTTAATAATTTGCTCGTGTACATCAATAAAATTTCTATATATTTTTATGAGTTTCCTGCTCAGCCACAGGAGGTAAATTATTAACCATGTCAAGAGATAGTGAGCTTGGAGCTTGTGGCCACCTAAACTAGAATAGACTGGTAGTAGCGGTAGAACAAGGATGTAAAAATCAATGTGCAATTGTTTGGGAAGGGAATCCCCCTATGCAGCATTTCAGAGTTCTGAGGGGTGAGTCAAGGGGCTCTTGCTACGTTACCTGTCAGCTTCCTGTGCTCAGCAGAGTATGAGGGACAGAGAAGAAACTTACTGTGGTTGCAGGCTGCCTGATCAAGCCTCATTGTGGCATCGGGGGACCACTGCACTCTGATCCCCAGCTAGCCAAGCCTTCTGCAAAGCACATGGCAAATCAGCAACTCACACAGCCTCCCGCCTCTGAGAAAGACGATCCTTTCACCAGGCCCTATGTCACAGGTTAGGAAACAGAGGCACAGCCAGGTGGATGGCTCGAGGCCGCAGAGCTGGTGGGAGGTGTACGGAAGAAGCGGACACGAGCTGTCTTACTCCAGACTCACGTGCTCCGCCATATGTCTGCCAGGTGGAATGCTGGAGCTAAAGACACCGAAGTTATTCTTAGATTTATTTGAAAATCACCTTTCTGAACTGAGGACTTGAGGACCGACTAGTGCCCTAGAAGAAGAAAAAGGCAGCTACTGACTTCCGTTCACAAACACTCACCATGCACGAAGACAACCCCTCCGACATGCTCATCGTTATCTTCCTCTGCCTGTAATAGACCCAGTTCTTTGCCCCCTTTTCACTGGAACTTCCTTTTTTGCAGGCAGTGCCGTAGAAGGGGAGGCTGGGATTGAGATCACAAAGACTTGCATCCAGGATTTACTTTCTCACCTCTGAGGGTAAAGGCTCCTGAGAGTAAGCCTACAAACTAGGGGGATGTAAAACACATTCCTGGCAGTGGTCTCAGAAATACACCTGGGGACTGAGGACACAGAACTGAGGATCTTACTCTGGATTCTGATACGGGGGGGGGGGGGGCTGGCTACTTCCCCCTAAATGTCTCTCTCCTCAGTGACTGTCTCACTCCAATGTTCCTCTAGAAAGTCTATCTTGCTGTACACCTTGTACCCAAAATCTGAATTCACCGCATCACAGCACATACACATTGTACCTGGCACTTAAACGTTTAAAAGGTTGTAAAATGTAGTCCATAAATCAAGGAGTGCTGGTACTTCCTTGAGGTGCTTTATTTATTTATTTATTTATTTATTTATTTATTTATTTTTTTTTTGCTTTTTGGGTCACACCCAGCGATGCTCAGGGGTTACTCCTGGCTTTGCACTCAGGAACTACTCCTGGCGGTGCTTGGGGGACCATATGGGATGCCGGGGATCGAACCCGGGTCGGCCGCGTGCAAGGCAAACGCCCTACCCGCTGTGCTATCGCTCCGGCCCCGTTCCTTGAGGTGCTTTAATCTGTTCATTTTTTTAAGAAGACAGTAATTTTTTTTTTTATCATAGCAAACATACACGACAGACAACGTATCATTTTAACCATTTAGGTAGGTATCTCATAATCCCGTTTGCTTGGCTATACTTTGTTGCTTCACAGCTTCTGGGCTATTAACTGTTTCATGGGAAATGAGATCCCAGTTCAGAGTCCAGTGGCTTTCCTCGAGGCACGACTGCGATGCGGGTATCTCAGACGGGGGGAAGCGTCTTGCCCAGATGGTGATGACTTCAATCTCCGTGGCGCCCCATTGCTCCTCCCTCTTGATGGATTCAGAAGCTAGCTTCTGAGGTCTGAAGTTTCTCTGGCCCCCTCCTCCCCATCCGAAGCAGCTGAATCAACTTCTCTCTCCACCCCTTTCATTATCCCATTCCAACCACCCTGTAGCCAGCCATCGGTGGGGTGGGGACTGGTAGCTTCTGTGCTGAAGAAAACCCCAGAAGCAAGAAACCCGAATAACTTGCTCCTGTTAACAAAACAAACCAGAAAACACAGTAGGGGCCAAGACCTCACAGTGACTGAGTTCCAAATCCTTCCTTATCCCGAGGAGACAGACTGCCTGCCTCTCTAGTTCCGAGCTGAGGCAACTCGGCTTAAGCAAACTCCTAGAAGGAACTCAACCCTCCAGATCCACTTTCAGCATTATTCCCCAGATCCCTGGACGTTCTTATCCTTACTCCATCTTGCCCAGCTAACTGGGAAAGCCCTCGGGAAGACCCCAACATGTTTCACTTTGAAAGGACGCGAATGCCCTTTATGAACTAACTCCTGGCTGAAGTCTTTGGTCCCGTGGAGACCAAGAACTCGGCAGCCAGTTGGAAAACAAAACAAAAAAAAGAGAGTTGTTATCTCTCGGTTAAATTAAACGCAGATCTGCTTAATATCTTGGCCCAACTTATGCCACAACTATTTTGGCCCTTTCTACCATCCCAAAGCCTTTTGTGGCCAAAGTGTACCACGGTGCTGCTGTTTGACAGTGAGTGCCAGCAAGCTTCCCTGCCGATGCCAAGTAACACCCTTCTTCCTCTTGGTTTCAGGGTGACGGGGAGGGTGAGATGTGGGGGGTGGTGAGCTAATTCCCTTTGTGACCACGGACTAAGAGTCGAGCGGGCAACAATTTGGAAAATTATATACACACCTAAAATGTGAACTGCATCAGAGATTTTTACACACACTCTCTCTCTCTCCCCAGTAGCTGAGTCTTCAGGCTCAAGGTAATTCTAGAAGCACGGAGTTTTTTAACTGCATTCTGTGGGAGGGTGACCAGCGGGACCCCAGGCAGCGAGGAATCATCTTTGATAAGCATTTGTGCCAATGCTCCAAACCAATAGACAGGGATGGGAACAAATGAGTCAGTTATGAGTACACACACACTCACACACAGAGAAGAAACACATGTGAGAGGAAAAATCTCCATGACAGTCATTTTTAGAATCAGGCTCACAATGGGTAAACACGCAGGACAGTCAGTCGTAGCTATGAATACAGAATGCGCTAACTTCAAATCTTTGAAAAATGAAAACAAAAGGCAAATGGATGCACCGCATCCTAAGACCATAGGTAATTAGCCTGCTTTCCATTTAGGGCCAGAGATGAATATAGTCTGTGAATTATCCAGTTCTTCTAGAATTGTGTTGTTTTTTTTTTTGACATTTTGGTCATCTGGGTTGGACAGAAATGGAAATCCTCTGACCACATAGAAATGGTTAAAACTGGAAAACTTTCGGGGCTATGTCCTATTTGGGGGCACTTGGACAGGACTCTGGGCCTAACCACTATGGTCACAAGGTCTGCACCAAGTCTCCTGGGCACTGGGATTTGTGTCAAGTGTGGTCCTACCATTTGGGCTGGTGATGGGGACACTTCCCCAGTTCTCATCCCCTCCTTGCGCTATTGCTTCCCTCCGGCTCTTCTTTTGGCTGCGGTGAGGATGAAATGAAAATGAGTTAGAGCAACTCTCAAAAATAAAAGCAACATTTGGGGGGCACACAGTGAAAAATAGCCTCACCTAATGATTTAATACGATGCTCTCATTTGACTAAGACATCAAGTGCCAGAGATCTAACTTGACTTGGGAAAGGATAAACTGTTGTTGCTGCCTTGGGCTAAGGGTTATCGATTCTCCAACTGCCTCTCTCCGCCCCTCTTAACTAAGTGCTCTGAAACGAGAATGGAGGAGCAAGCCCCGAGTTCCGTGGCACTGGGCCTTAGTAACTCAGGGGAGAGACGGGTCAGCTGAGAACCCTTGTGCTTTCTAGCTCCTTCTGCCTGTCCGTAAGATGATCAGTCCCCCGCCCCCAAACTCCTGCAGGCACTGGACTGACAAAGGAGAAGTAGGTAAAACCCCAAACCCCAAAGCAGCAGTTTTATGACCTGGGATTGCCTGAGCTACTTTCTCTCCACACCCACGATCCATGGGGCATCCTCATCACCCTTCCTCTGGTTTTGTGTCTGTCAAGTAGAAACCTTCCCTAAGGCCACCCCATCTTCTTTTGCACCCCTTCACACCGGCAGCAGGCTCTCTGCTCTCTTGCCCAGACAGCAGCCTGGAGCTCTTCCACGCTGACCCTCTTTGCAGCAAACCCATGGGGTGCAAATTATCTTCTGTCAGTTACTCTTCGCTAACTTTTGCATGAGAGGTGTGATTCTAACTGCCATTGGATTGTATGGCACTGAAGAAGATAGCTCACCTGTCTTTAAGGAATAGATTAAAAAAAAATCAGTGTGCTTCACTTGTGTTGGTAAGCACTTCTTCAGATCTTGTTTGTAAAATGCTGCCTACTGCTATTTCTTGACACAAAGTCAAAATGCAAATTGACTTTTGGCAAATGGAAATCTTGCCCTCGATCACTTAGAACTCAAGGGGTGGAGATCTAGCGGGGTCCTTCCAGGGTCATTACTGTGCCCAGAGACTGATTGTCCCTTATGCAAAAAAGACTGGGAAATCTCAGAGAGGAGATACATGCAGAGTGGCATCAATGGTGGTATCCTCCGTGGAACCAAGGTCTGAGAGCTCTAAGGCGCTGTGATGACAGCTTCATTCAATCTTCCCACATAAGTCAGGAGACTTAGGACCCATGTGACGAAGGCCGTCTGTACCCAAATATACTTGTGCATCCCTCCTGGGAACAGAGCATGGGCCACAGCTAGAGAAAGAAGTGGTTCAAAGTTGGTGTTCTATACTGAACTGTCTCTAACGATGCCAGCCATCTTTAACATGACAGATGGAGAATAAATTCCTACATGGGTTAAGTTTTAAAAAATCCATTTAAAAAGAAAAGAAGCTAGGATTTTATAAATCCAGGAGAAACGCCGGGGCTTGGGGTGGGGAGTGTGTTTTCAGAGGTAAACTGTGTTTCTAGTCCAGAGCAAGACTTGATGGGACACACACATGAGAGAGACGAGAGACGCGTAGAATTGAAACACAATTCAGCATCAGTTAATTCAAAGCGGAAAGGCCCTCCAGTCTTGCTCCCTTCTACCTCAAGGTTGAAAGGAGCTAGAAAGCCAATTACACTCACGGCAGGGCCTCCCCCCTACTGCCAGGGAAGAATGGACTGCAAATTCTCTGTGTGCTTTACAAGGTAGTAAAAACTCTAATTGCAGGTGGGAAGGGATGTGGGTTCTCTTTGTTTCTGCCAATATTTCAGATTCTCCTCTCTTGGAGAGAGCTGCCGAACATGTGTGGACTCAATATATTTTTTAAGGCCTCTCCTCTCCCCTTCCCCTCCCCAAATGGGTCATCAGGATTCTCCAAAATTTACATAAAGGACTCTGTGAAGGTTGACAAGCAACTGGCAGGGCACCCATTCATTGAAAGACCGGTGATCAGAGTGGTGAAGGGAGGAGCCTACTCGGGGGCAAGCCATCCCTATCTTTCTCAGCGAACACAAAGGAAAATGAAGAAACCAGAAAGATAGTGCCTGACAGCTCCTGGGCTGGGGGGGTAGAGTGAGATAGAGGGAGAAGGGGGCTGAGGGTCCCCAAGCCACATCTGTTCCCTGGGGCCATAGGATGGTAAGGACCACCTGGAGGCAGGAAACAGCCCACAGAGGTGTCCCTTGCTTTTTGCTACGAGGTTCTGCTGCATTGGGCGACTATCGCTGCACAGGGCTTTGATGACCGAGGTCACCCCCCTCTTTGTGGAACCAGCAAGGCAAAAGTGGGGAGAAGCCAATCTGACTTCTGTGGTTAAGCTCACGGTCTCATGTGGGCAGGCAGCATCGTGGTGACACTGGAGAAAGCTACAGGGGCATGTGTGTGGGGTCTAGGTGTGGGGCCACAGTTACTGCAGCACGTGATCCCGGGGCCGGGGAGGCCTCCTGCGGGACCTCGCACTCCCTCACTCCTTTCGGCCTCACACACACCTTCCGTGAGAGGCTGCTACCTGGCATGCTTCAGAAAGGAAGTGTTCTTGAGGCACTAAGAGAAGAGACTTGCCCAAGGCCGCTCTCAAGTCAGGGGTGAGCTGGCACAAGCAGCCCAGCGCCGAGGCTCCGTGCCTGGACAGCCAATCCTCTGTAAGACCTCGACTCGGTGCTCATGGCCCTTTGGGGAGACCGCTGATGGAGGCAGACACTGCATCCTCGGCCCCTCAGCCTCTCGCAGGCCTCTGAGTGCCCAACGACCCTCATCTGCATTTTTATTCTGATTTAATCTTCCACCTACAAAGCAGGTCATAAAGAAGGAACCAGGAGATACTTTTTTTTTTTTTTTTTTTTTTGCTTTTTGGGTCATACCCAGTGATGCTCAGGGGTTACTCCTGGCTCTGCACTCAGGAATTACTCCTGGAAATGCTCGGGGGATCATATGGGATGCTGGAAATCGAACCCAGTTTGGCCTCATGCAAGGCAAGCTCCCTACCCGCTGTGCTATCGATCCAGCCCCAGGGGAATACTTTTTTAATTGCCTTTTCTTTTTTTTCTCTGTTTTGTTTTAATTTGGGGCTTGGGGGTCCACACCAGGACTCCCTCCTCACTCTGTGTTCAACGATCACTCCTGGTGGCCCTCAGAGGACCAAACTGCAGTACTGGGGATCAAACCAGGGATGGCTGCATGCAAGGCAACGAACTGCCTTCCCCACTGTAAAAGCTCTCTGGCCCTCCAGCTCGCTGGTGATGCTCCGCGAATATGATTTTTTTGCCAGAAGCCTGAGGAAACACAGAGCCTCTGTGGCCGCCTGACCCTTGCCGCTGGCCTGCCCCAGGTCTGCACGGCTGCCCTGACCTTGCAGTGTGATGGGGAGCAGCTTGCCTCTCTCCCAGGGGCTCCACTTTCAGAGCCCAGCTGCCAGCCCGGGTGAGTCTGTCAATTAGGAGCGAGAGGGTTTGGGATGGGGTGCGCAGCCTTTTGAGGGGCACCGTCTTAACACTAGCCTCCAAATTCCTTCTCGTAATTGAGCATTCATGGGTTGGATGGAACAAAAGCAGGCATTCTCTGCCTGGAAGCAGAGGTCAAAGCCAGGGGCTGTGTTTTGTTTGGCCTGCAGAGTGTTTAAATATTGGAGAAATTTCACATGAAAATACGGATTTCTGGCTTCCCTTGGAAAAATGGGAAGAGAGGACAATCTGAGGGGACCGAGCTTCGGCGGTTCCTTCGGCCAGACGGTGGGGTTCTGTCTGGACTGGAAGATTCATCTTGGGCCTGCTAGGGGACCGACGCCTTGTGCTCAGTCTCTCCTGGATTCGCAGTTCACAAAAACCTCCTCTAAAGTGGGGTGGACCGCACTGGCTGCCCCCATGGTCCTGGGGACTGTATAGGACAGGAAAGACTGGAATCTTTGAGGCCAGGTTAAGGGGCTTTTCTGCCCTATTTGGTACCTGGAACCACGGGTCTTGATCACTTTTCTTCTTACAGGGGTGAATAAATGAGTGACTAACTGTCAGGAAGGGAGAAAACTTCTGAGGCACAAGAAACCTACTTAACAGTTAAAAGAGACCAGGCTACCGAAGGTGGCAGCAGTTTCCCCAAGGCTGATGTAGCTCTAGCTGCCCTTTATGGGTTCCACCACCAAGATCTTCCCTGCTGTCACAAATGAGTTCCCATTTTGTTTAAAATTCCAGGAAACAATGGGTTGATAGCACCCTAGGATTTGACGAGAAATTGAAATTAAAAATGACATGACACATTTGCCCCAGTCAGCCTTCTCATTTTCCCTCAGAAGTAAAGGGGTCGTCGTGGGGTGGGGTGGGGAGGGGGTGATCTCGTTGAAAAGCAGCAAATTTCAAATGCAGCTGGAAGTTTCCACCAGGATGAGCTTCAACCAAGTGTTTTAGCGGAGACACTCATGCTATCTTGGGACACCGTCAGACTTCTTGGTTCCATCGTTGAAGTTTCATTGCATCAACGAACTTTTGAGACAGTTTCAAGATCACCGTATGACTGTATCACTGTCATCCCGTTGTTCATCAATTTGCTCGAGCAGGCACCCGTAATATCTCCATTCGTCCCTGTCAGGTGCTAGTGTAGCCCAATGGCCTATTGGGGGCTTTTTCAGGGTCAGGGGAATGAGGACCATAGTTGTTACTGTTTTTGGCATAATGAGTACGCCACGGGTAGCTTGCCAGGCTCTGCCGTGCGGATGGGATACTCTCGGTAGCTTGCCGGGCTTTCCGAGAGGGATGGAGATTGTGTATTGCTTCAGTTTTAAGAAATTGTATACAGTTAGTTTCAAAAACTCAGCCCCCAACACAGGACTAGACAGGAGCAGTTTGTGATCTTTCTGGCCCTTTGAAGACCAGCTGCAAGAATGGCAGAGTGGACGGAATGGGCATTAAGGGATGAAATCCTGCCGGCCAGATGAGGCTGAACAAAATCCTGGAACTTCTCGGCACACAGGCACAGAACAGGTTTGGTCAGAATTGGGAAGACTCACAAGTGCTTCATGGATAAAATGATCTCAACTTCAGAATCATCGTAACTCCTGGTGTGTAGTATGTGCTTAATGAACATTTGTTGGAATGAGTGAATGGGGAGAAAAACTCCAGCCAGGGGGATGATGATGGAGACCGGAGCTCAGGTTTCAGGTACATCAGCAGGATGGAAAGATTTTAAACCAACGCTTTGACACATGAGGCTGGAGACGGTTCAGAGACATTTTCACTTCTGCGGAAGGTGAGTCATTTCATCATCCTCACTTCATGAATGGTTGTCAAGACAATTTACCAAATAGTCCCAAAGCATGCAGACTGAATGTTCTTCAGAAATGTTCAAGTCAGCAAAGAAATTTCCTTCCGTGTTTGCATCCATGACAGAGCTATGACATTCCACAGATGAGGTCATGGTGTGATCGGAGACTTGTAAGGCCTGAAAGACTCTTCCCGTCCCTCTCCAACCAGCTCACGACCATGGGCCCTCACATCTCAATAGAGAATCCCAGCCTTTCGGAAGCCTCCCTGAGTTCCTGGTTTCCTGCTTATAATTGCTACAAATCAAACTGGCCCCAAATCTGGTGGTGTAAAACATCTTATTCAGCCTCAATTCCTGGCATTCGGGCATTCAGGCAGGTTGCTATAGAGAGGGCTCATTTCTACTCCCTGATACCTGAGTACTGAGTTAAAGGACAGAGGTAAGGGTGACTTGAAGGTAATTCTCTCCACTCCCAGGTGGGGCAGGTGGATGATGGCTCTCAGCTGGAATGACTACCTACGGCCTTTCCATGTGACCTCTCTGTAGGAACTAGCTCAGGCGTCTTTACAGCAGGAAGACCTATTTCCAACAGTGAGTGTCCCTGGAGCGCAGCGGGCTGACACTGTGACACCTCCCTAAGCTTGGAATTCGGATAGCAAAAAAACAAACAAAAACAGAAAGCACAAATTTAGAAAAAGAGATATAGACCTCCCGCCTCCAGACAAAAGAAGCGTCCAAAGCACAGTGTCAAAGGGTCTGTAGGATAAGAGATTCTCTTTTACATCTTCACAATATAGGATCTGCCCACGGTGGGCCAGATTTTCCAAACATGTGTGTGTGCCTCTGGTTAGACTGTGAGCTCGGCAAGATTGGTACTCAGACTTATTCAGCTTTGTATCCCCCATTTTTAGCCCTGGCTTACAGAAGGCATTCAACACAGGCCTCTGGAATCGAACTGAAGAGAAAGGAAGAGCTGGAAAGTCGTTTGGGGCACCCTCTCCAGCTGACTTCTGGTAGCATAAGAGGCACATTGACCAGAGCAGGAGTTTTGAGAGAAAAGGTACCCAAACCTCTTTCTGGGTCCCAAGGTTTCCTATCTGTCTGTGCATCTGCCTGACCACCTACCTCCCACCCAAGTGTACATTCAATAAGAGAGCTGAAACTCACTGTGTCTCTCAGGCTACATATGGGCCTACAAAAATCACATTGATTTCTGTTTCTCTTTTCTTGATATTTGAGAACATTCCCTGCCCCTTATTCTCTCTGTCTTATAACATGGAAAGTATGAGATTAGCCAAGGGGCTGTCTTTCTTTCCTGATATGAATATGGTACCACAAAAAGAAGCTTGGACAAGGAGACAGAGTCATCTTTGTTTAGGTTCAGGGGTTTAGTAGAAGCTGAGTAGCTCTGGCAAGTTTTCTACGTCTCAGTGCTCTTGGTCTGTAAAATGGGCCTCAATAAAGCAGAACCACATTTTGGGGGTGAACATTGCTTTATAAACTGTAAGGCATCATGCAAATGAGATACGCCATCATTACAGGATCATAGTTTTAACACATGGACCATGTTCTTTGACCTGCCTCATTTTAAAATGTGGACTCTGGGTTGGAGAGATAGTAGAGCATGTAGCAAACTTGCCTTGCACATGGCTAACATTTGATTCTGATGCCTCCGTAAGCTCCCCCAAACCCCACCAGGAATCCCACCAGGATCACCAGGAGTGGTCCCTGAGTGCGGAGGCAGGAGTAAGTCTGAGTTTACCCAGATATGTCCCCTCCCTTCAAAAAATTGGTGGAGGGGCTGGAATAACAGTACTGAGGGTAGGGCATTTGCCTTGCATGCAGCTGACCTTGGTTCAACCTCAAGTACCCCATACAGTCCCTTGATCCTCCAGGAGTGATCCTTGAACTCAGAGCCAGGAGTAAGCCCAGAGCACTGCTGGGTATGGTCCAAAACCAAATCAAAAACATTGGTGGAATCACATCTCATTGAATGTGGGCATATGTTATTTCAAATGAACATAATGTGGCCGATACAATGCTCTATGAATTACAAGGCAGGGCCCTGAGAAGCCCTGCTAGGCCCGGCTGTCATTCTCTCATTCACTCCCAAGCCAGCAGTCATGCCATGAGGAGACACAAGTAGTCTGGGGGGGAGGGGCAGCCTGTGCGTCTCCTGCCCACCCTGCACCAACTATCCAGCCGGGAAGCAGATCTGCAGCAAGCCAAGGCTCCTTCAGACGAATGTGAAGTGCCCATGGTCCCTGCGCCCAGAAGGCCCCACAAAATTGTTTCTAAGTTCCCGAAGAAACCAAGAAGACTGTAAGTTTTAAATAAGTAAGTTTAGGGCAATTTGTTGCACAGGAATAGTCAACCGATCCATACCACTCTGCCTTCCTAACCAACCAGTGCTGTGGCAGACATTACTGTTTTTGGACCACACCCAAAAGGTCTGCAAAAGGCAGACTCATGATCAGTCCTGGCTCTTACGATGGGAAGTTTGCATTCTTCCCATCCCCGCCAGATCTGAAGCGCCCTGGGAGGCTGACCACAGGGTACGCCTACTCAGAGCCAACCTGCCCCTCCTGAGAAACAGGAACTTCCCTTTTGCAGAGCTTCCAACCTGCTAGGTCCTTCCATGGCTCCCCTTCAACCCCTTCCCTTGACATGCCTGTTGTAAGACCCGCATGTTGAAAAGACCCGATACCATCCGTTCTCCTTCCTGATGTGTGTGTTAGTGGGCCTCGGCCTGGCCAAAACAGCTAACGGCTTTCAGGAGGACTCAGCGGTGGCCTCCTTCCCATCTTGGCCCAGACAGCAGGGCCTGGGAGGTGGAGGGGGGGTGAATAGGGTTTCTAAAGGCAGTCACCACTGCAATGGACAACAGGCACAGGCCGGGGACAACACAGACAAGCTGTCACACACTGTTTTTCTTCTTGTTAAATCTGAATGTTCCTAATTAATTGTCCTGCCTGCTGACCCCTGAGTGGACAATGGTGTGGGGCTCAGGGGGGTGCTGAGAGGTTTTGAATACAAGTTTCTTGGGCTCTTGAGGCTGCAAGACTGGTGACTTGGTGACGGGCCCTGTGGCGTGGAGCCTTTGTGGACTCTGGACCTAGAGATGTCACCCCGTGTGAATAAAGGTCATCCCCTGGTACTGCTCCGGGGAAAGGGCAGCCGTGCTGGGTGTCCACTGAGGCTTGGCCTCTGCCTGCTGACCCTCAGGAGCAGCACCCGCAGAGAAGCACACACTCCTTTTCTCGGTGTTTGCTTACTGGGGCCGGGTCAAACGAACTCACATACCTTCGCCAAAGAATCCAGCAAAAGATGCTTTATAAAGTAGCAGGACACCACTCACATGACCAGAGGCCATCTCTGATCGACGTTTAGGTCACACAGAGGACAACTTCTAAGCTCTGTCGGCATGGAAGGGAGTGACTGCCGAGTTAGCTGACAAGTCGGCTCTTCGGGAATGGTTAGTGCTCAGAAAGCGGGTAACCCTAGACAACTCCCCATTAGGGTGTCTTATCAAAAGATTTATTTTTTTTTATGGGGCATGAGAAATTCCGCGTATTGTCATATTGCAGGCTGGCATTTCTCATTTTGTTTTGCTCAGGGGCGAACATAAATTATTTGCTTTCTTTTGGTGAGAGAGGGCACTTGGTGCCACAGTGAGTGTAGGCGGACTTGTATCATCATCTCTCCATTGAGTCACTGAAAATTTACACGCCCTGGTGCTTGGAAGAACATTTCTTGCTCAGTGCACAATAAACAGTTGCCATTTTCTAGGCAGGGACAGCTGTCAGCATGTCATTCGCTCCCTTCTCATCACAGTGTTTGAGTGCCTTGGGCCCTCCCCACTGGCCTAACTCTTCACAGCTCTTTAGAAATAACTCCAAGTTCAGAGTTTGCCATTCTTTTTCATCATGAAAATGAATCTGTTAAGGAGTCAGAGGGTCGTACAGTGGGAAAGATCCTTGCCTTGCATGCAGCCTACCTGGATTCCTAGTACCACATTTGGTCCCCAGAGCACCCACCACCAGGGGGGATCCCTGAGCACAGATCCACACAGGAGTAGCCCTAAGTACTGCTGGCTGTGGCTCCCAAACAAAATAAAATGAAAAACTGATCTCTCTTCAAATATCATGCTGGGTTTTGAGCCTATTAAGACAAATTTTTGCATATATAATTTTTAGAAGTAACACATTAATTATAACCTAAAAGTTCTTAACCTAAAGGTAGGGTTTCGTCTGGAAAAGTAAGGCCCAGGGAAAGTGAATAAGAAAATCAGTTTTGAGGCTGGAGCGATAGCACAGTGGGTAGGGCGTTTGCCTTGTACATGGTCAACCCAGATTCGAATCCCAGCGTCCCATATGGCCCACCCGAGCACTGCCAGGAGTAATTCCTGAGTGCAGAGCCAGGAGTAACCCCTGTGCATTGCTGGGTGTGACCCAAAAAGCAAAAAAAAAAAAAAAAAAAAAAAAAAAAGAAAAGAAAAGAAAACCAGTTTTTTGGATAGACCCATGAGGGGAGAATGTGTGTGTGTGTGTGTGTGTGTGTGTGTGTGTGTGTGTGTGTGTGTGTGTGTGTGTGTGCATTTGTTTGGGGATTGGGTAGAGGAGAAATGAAGGAGCTATTATTACCAATTCATTGCTTTACCCACGAGATCATTCAATATCCTTTTTCACGAATCACTTGCAAACAGAATCATTCAATGCTAAGTTTACATGTCTCAATGCTAAAGTAACACCAGAGGAGTTCATTCATTAAAAGACAGTTTAGATTTTGTTACAAGAAAACAGGTAGGCAAAATTCAGAAGTCAAGTCTGCCCATTCCTTTGGAAAACAGAAGATCTTTTGAAGCGTTTACTGATTATTTCCATAGTTCGAGGAATGAAGAAACAAACCAGCATTCTTAAGAGCAACCCTCCGTGGTCCTTGAACGTTCATTTGCATATACCAACTAGCCTACAGGTAAAACATGGGACTGTTATATCAGTGTTAAAAGAGTCTAAAGGATGTGAGTGGGAGGATGGTGTGGCACAAGTTAATGGGGAGGAGGGAAGAGCTAATTGTGAAAGCAAATTCAGGGACCCAAGAGATGGCTCAGTGGCATAAAGCACTTGCTGATAAGCACAGGGTCGTCTGTTCAAGTGGGCTTGGGTCCCCAGCCAGAGAGGGCCGAGGGGATGGCTCAGTGACTTAGGAAGTGTCAGTGCCAGCAAGAAATCAAGCGCGTTACCTTCTTCCTGACCCCATGTCCTAGTAATTGGGGTTTGGGGGAGAGCAAGCAAATGCCCCAAGAGTCAGAGGCCGTTCTACTGTCTCAATGGAACACTTCCCTCTTTGGTATTACTATCTTTGTTTTGTTTTGCTGGTTTTTTGTTTTCGTTTTTGGTTACACCTGGTGTTGCTCAGGCAAGTTACTCCTGGTTCTGCACTCAGGGTTACTCCCGGTGGTGCTTGGAAGAATATATGGGGTGCAAGGGATTGAATTCGAGGTCAGCTGCACGTAAGGCATAGGCCCTACTCGTTGTACTATATAGCTTTGGTCTGAAAGCTACCTTAAAGCCTTCCTACCAGTTTTGTTTGCTCGTTTAACATCTTCCCCTCCCCTGTGGCTGTCATGGGGGGTCAGGGGTGGTATGCTTTGAGTGGCTCTCATGCTTTGGGGGCTGCATTGCCTGCACACTTCAGTTGCCTTGCTCACTGGGGCTTTCAGTCCTTAAGTGGTACTCACACACACTTTGGTTGCAGTGCTCAGCAGGGAGGGCTCACTTGACTATGGCCCTCACTAGGTTGGGGTGCTCTGGGTGAGAAGAAGGGTGTCTGCATACTGGGTTTTTTTTTATTTTGGAGCACATGCTTAGCTGTTGTGCTTTGGGGAATGCCAGACAGCAGTGCCACCTGGGTCCCACTCGGCCTGTGGGACAGTGCCAGGGACTCATCTCAGGCTCTGGACCAACAGTTCTCCCAGCCACCTTGTGTTTTCTTGACAGTGCTCAAAAGATCGGAAAGAAAAAAAAAAACACCACAAATTCTATTCTATTTCCTTCATTACTCTATTTTCCTTTCTTGAAGCGCCAAGTCAGGAAAAGACAATCTAGTAAACAAGGCTTCCGTTTCCCTCATTTAAAACACACACCATCACTCGTGTCACTGTTGCTGATACGTGCTTAATCACTGCCTACCAAACCTCTCCTGAGAAACGGCTCTGCTGGTGCAAAGCAAACGGTAGGTATGTAGCCTTCCTGAAAGATCAAAAGATTTTGTAGTTTTAAGAAAAGGTAACAGAGCGGCATATATGAAGGGACACGAACTGAATGTTTTTCTAATAATCTCGACTGTGCTGAAAAGAAAGTCATCTGAAAGCCCAAATTTAAGAAGGATAAAGAAAGCCCAAATTGGCATTTCCTGAATTTTCTGGGTTCCTGGGATTTGGATCTTTGTTCCCTTCCTTGGTGCTGCTGCTAGGGCAAGAGCGGCAGGTGCGCCTCCGTTACATGATGCTTACGCCGGCAGGCTGCGGGCTGGATACAGCCAGCTAATGGCCGTGCTCTGCAACCACTGTCTGAACCACGTGTGAGAGGAACCTGCTGAGAACTTACTCACTGGGGGAACTAACGGACAATTAGGGACTTGGCACCAGTGGAAGCTACAAAGTTTGCCAACAATTGACACTGACTGGTCTGGCAGGTGGCCGCAGCTCACAGAACAAGGGGGATCCCCTTACAAGGTAGACTCACCTGTGCTATTTTACTTCCTCATGTCAGAACACAATGGTCAGGGAGCACACATGCAGAGCGGCCAGCACATCCAAAGAAGGAGAATGGACAGGGCAACCGTCTTAAAGGGGACAGGCAGGAAAGCCCGTCTGCTGGAACTGCTGGGACCGTTTTTCATAAGATGAACTCTGAGCACAATGAGTAAGAAGGCTGCACATATTTTGGTACAGGAATGATTTCAGAATCTTTATTTTAGGTATTTTAATGTGGACACACTATTAAGTCATATTACATATACTTAAATTAGAAACTCCCCCTTTACCATATTTATATTAAATTCTGGGTTTGGGGGGAGAACACAATGTTTCCATTTTACTTTTTCATTAAAACGAATGGGGAAAATTTAACTCTTGTAAGGAAAATTTGTAAAAAGAAACCAATGCCTATATAACAAAATTATTATACATTTAGAATTAGGGACTATTATTCTTCTGTCTCTTTAGTAACGTTCTCTCCCCTACAAAATATTTTTTTCTGTAGTTATTTTATTCCATGTATGTATTTATTTATTTATTTTTATTTTGGTTTGGGGCCACGTCTGGTGATGTTCAGGGAGAGTATGTGATGTTGGGGATCCTCTTTGATAGAGACCTTTATTTGAGTGGTGAGGAGGGGACTCAAATGAGGGAAAGTAAATCTCAAGTTCCTGAGGTGACACACCAGACGACGATAACGAAGAAAGAAACCGGGGCAAACACGGTACCCAATGATTCAGGGCTGGCAGCTGGCTCAGTCGGGCTGGGGCCCCTGCTCCCGCTGACAAAGCCTTTCCCAAAGCAACCATTTTCCTTTTTCTCCATGTTTCTCCTCCGTGTTTGCAAGAACAACTCCAAGCCAAAAAAAAAAACACCAGAAATGTACTCGGACATGAAGGGAAGCTGCAGGGGGAGGGGGGAGAGGGGTCTGATGGGCTAGATGCAGACAGATCAAAGCTAAATCAAATTTGACCCACCTCAGGCAGACAAAGTAATTGAGTTAAACTTCCTCCAAATATGATAAGTTTGGAGATCTTAAAGCCAGGCACAAAGAGCCCAGTTAGAGCGAGCTGTTGAGTAAATGGATGCGAGGAGTCCAGCCGCCTCCACCGACGGGGCGCTTACTAAGCTGTGGATTGCCCCTATCACTTAGTATGAGGCTGCAAATTGATTAAGCTGCTAGTGGGGTTCCTGGAACTAACGGTCTGGCCCACCAAAGATACCATCGCCACGGATTTAAGTAAGCTGCTTGACGCGCGTGGTTTGATTATTGGGGGGAAGCAAGAGAAAAGGAGAAAGTCAGGAGGGCTCGAGAAAGCCTTAAAAGCAGGCTTTATTACGACAAATGGCTCTGTTGCTTTGATAACCTAAAATGAATATGGAATTATCCTGTTCTCTTTCTTCAGCTGGTATCAAAACTCAGTTTTGAAAGGCTGCCTCAGAGAGTGCTCATGTTTGAAGCCCACCCACTCTATTATTAACCGCCTTTGTGAGAAGATATCGGTGTCTTTAAACATGATTCTCCTGTGACAGTCTGGGGCCTCAGATACTGTGGCTAGACTGGGTCCTGGAAAATAGGTAATCATGAAAGGGGCGTTTTACCTGATTCTTCACCTTGAATACCTCTGGATAATGGCAATTACTCTATTCCCTTCTACTAAGCCAGGAGACAGATCACTGCTGCTTGATTATGCGGGAAAAGGCAGGCAGGACTGAGGAAGGGGGAGTTCATATGTGTCAATTGGTTTACACTTGAAGCGTAAGTGAAAATGCAAAGCCCAGCTCTCTCACAGACCTCTCCCACTAAACGCTCTCACATTTGTTTTTAGATTTATTTATTTATTTATTTATTTATTTATTGCTTTTTGGGTCACGCCCAGCATTGCACAGGGGTTACTCCTGGTTCATGCACTCAGGAATTACTTCTGGCGGTGCTCGGGGGTCCACATGGGATGCTGGGAATTGAATCCGGGTCAGCCGCATGCAAGGCAAAAGCCCTATTACTCCAGCTCCCATAAACGCTCTAACATTTATGTAGCACTGTTGTCCCTTTGTTCATTGATTTACTCGAGTGGGCACCAGTAACGTCTCCATCGTGAGACTTCTTGTTACTGTTTTCGGTATATCGGAATACGCCACGGGTAGCTTGCCAGGCTCTGCCACTCGGGCAAGATACTCTCGGTAGCTTGCCGAGCTCTCCAAGAGGGATGGAACATCTATACCACTTAAAATCACTTTCTTCCCTGGGGGTGGGGGCAACGGGGAGCACTGAACATAAAAATCAAGTTTACAAAAGCGAACAAACCTGGAAAGGACATCTTAACTTCTGAAAAATAAGTGAAAAAGTAACACAATTTTTAGGTGTGCTCAGAACTGAACAGTTTCTAGGTTGACCTCATTTCATTTGGGTGACGCAACCACAGAAGAAAACAATAATAAATGGGGGGAAAAGCAGAATTACAGTCATCTGCTGCATTCTGAAAGTCATCAGAATTCTTTCACTGACTTTTGAAAGAGCCAATACATGTATAGAAATGAAAATATTTACTGTCCAAAGCTTCTTCAGGAGTGAGCTGCTGATATAATTAATCAACCAAAGCATAACATATTTAGAACTCTGGGATTAACAAAGTGTCAGTCTTCATCTTGACGGCTCTCTGGGACAATGGTTAAAAGAACATGTACTTACAAGGTTTCAAAAGCAGGTTTTGACTCATAGACTCTGTTATGTCTTACTAAGCTTTTAAAATCATCCTACTTTTTGCTTTGTACACCAGAGAGCTTAAAAGGTAAAGCAATTCACTCCCTTTTACATGTTCTTCCTTGTACACTTTTTAAACTGAGATATAATCCACATAACCCTAAACTTCACTTTGAAAGTACTTAGTTTAGTGGTTTTTAGTATATTCACAGAATTGTGAAAACACCACTACTATATAATTCCAGAACATTTCATCACACCCCCAAAACAGCCTTGGATCATGATCAACCCCTCCTCTTTCCCTAGCTCTACCCGACCCTGGCAACCAGACATTTAGGTTTTTTTGTTTCAATAGAATTGATTATTCTGGATATTTCATTTAAATTGTATATAAAATATGTAATTTTTTTTCTGTTTGGTTTCTTTCAGCATAAAGCTTTTCTGAAATTAAAGAGAAAAATATTATAAAGGCCAAAACATTTATTTGACCATTAAAAGGCCATTCTTTTTAATGTCCAAATATTCCACCATGTAGCTATATACCATTTAAAAAATTTATTAAATGATGAATATCTGGACTGTCTCTATTTTTTTGGCTACTATGAATAATTCTCTCCCACACAGTCACTTACAAGGGGACAGCTATTGCCCATTCTCTCGGATAGACAGCAAGGCATAAAATCACTGGGTAATATGGGAACTCTGTTCAGCGCTCTGAGGGACTGCCAGGCTGCATTGCAAAGTGGCCTTACCCAGTGCATCCCCACCCACAGGGTATGAGAGCTCCAGCTTCCCTAGGTCCTTGCCAAGCTGTGTTACAGGCCTGGATAATTCCACTTATGCTCTATTCTCCTACTCTGAATATAGATTGATCAGGCTTGTGGAAAAGCAATAGCAGAATTCTGGGTTGACGGCACCATACAAGGGACACTCCCCAGGAGAGAAAACACAATGAAACGGCCCCTCTGAGTGCTTACCTGCTGCAGATCAGCGAGGGAATAGAGGTGGATCTGTTGGAGCAGGTATTCTCTGGGGAAAATTCTGAAAACAAAGACATACACACAAATGAACAGTGGTGCTGACACACACGCACACACATACACACACATACACACACACTTACTCACACACACAAAACCCATCTCTGTTCTGATGTTCTGATCAGTTTTTCAAATCTTATTTCAGAATTCCTTTGCTGAGCCTCTTTTGCATTTTACCTCCTCACTCCCTTCAGGAAAAGCTGTAATAATACTTTTTCTTCAGGGCTGGGAGATCATACAATAGCCAGGGTTTGCTCCCCGGCACCACATCTCCCAAGCATAGCCAGATACAGCCCCAGCGCCACTGAGACGGCCCAAGTATCCCCAGTTCTGCCGGTCCTTCGAGCAGCATCGGATCCTTGCACTGAGCCCCCAGCCCAGCTGGCTAAAACTCACTGGTACCCAGGTCTCTTGAGTACCAGCTGGGCTGCCCCTCTCCTCTCGAATAATGTCTTCTTCAGACATTTTTTCCCCCCTTCCTACCCCAGATACCAAGACAGAAGTAACCGTTTCCACTTTGATGTCCAGTGTACTGTGAGGTGTAGTGAGGACGGCGCAGTGGGCTTGGTCAGAGTGTCCAAGCATCTAGTTTTGTTTCTGTTGTTACCAGCTCTGGCCCCAACATGCACATCACCTGAGATGAGTCCCAAACCTACGTGGCCCCAGCTAATTTATTCACCGCTGAATGAAGGTGAGTTTGATGCCCTGTGGTACCTCTTTCAAGCATATTTTATTTTTATTTATTTTTTGAAGCACACCCAGTGGTGCTTAGGGCTTTCTCCTGGCTTTGTGCTCAGGGATCACTCCTGGCAGTGCTCGGCAGACTGTCTGCAGTGTTAGGAACTGAACTAGGATGGGCCACATACAAGACGAGCACCTTAACCTCTGTTCTATCTCTTGGGCCCCAGTCATTATCCTTTCCATATCCATCTTTCTAATGCCGATTAAGTCCAAATGCACGGCAGCCATTGTTTCAGGTCCCCGAGAAGGGGCAGGGAATCACTTAGACTCTTCCCCACAGGGACCCAGTGCAGGCACAGTGCTGTGTGACATGACTATGATGTCCTGGGAGGTAGAATACAGATCTGCGCTCGACTCTCTAAATCTCTAATAGGTCATGGCTGCACCTGTGGCAGGAAATAAGTACAAATGGCGGGGAGGAGGGAAAAGTGATCATTCCTCCATATGGGATGAAGCTTCCCTACAGAGAGACTCATTTTAAAAAACTATGGAATGTGTCGGAGGGAAAGTACAGCAGGTAAGGTGCTTGCCACCCTACATGCGGCAGACCCAGGTTTGGTCCCCGGTATTCCATACAGTCCCCCAAGTACTGCCAGGGGTACTTCCTGAGTGTAGAGTCAGGAGTCATCCCTGAGCATAGCTGGGTGTGACTCAAAAATAAAAAACAAAAAGAAAATTTGTGGAAAGGTGATTACAGTACTCTTAAGAGACACCATAAGACCTAACTAAATTGCCTTTTCAAGAGCACACATACAGGACAGAGATGATCCAAAGATCCATTCCTTAGGGGTGCCACCTACTGCACTAAGCACCAGCAAGAGGAGTCTACTTTGGGCAAGACACTTGGCATACATCATTCCACTTCATTTTCACAACAGCGTTGCATAGTAAGTGCAACATTAATCTTACATAAGGAAACTGGGGCTTAGAGGCAAAGATGAATGTCAACAGGGTGACTAAGTCAGGATTCAAGGCCAGAACTTTCTCTCACGTCAAAGACCTCGGCTCCTTACACATCCATGGCACATCCATGGAGATGGGGTTGAGTTGGTAATCTGATTTAGCTATGTCATGTATATCTTCCCAGTTAGATCACGATCACGATATCCCTTTAATCACCGATTTCTCGGGAGGGCTCAGTAACATCTCATTTTGTCCTTTCCCTGAGATCTTAGAAGTCCATCTCGACTTGGCCCTCCTAACGATGTTGCACTGGGGGGCTCTTCAGGGTCAGGGGAATGAGATCCATCTTGTTACTGGATTTTGCATATGAACATCATGGGAAGCTTGCAAGGCTTTCCCATGTGGGCAGGAAACTCTCAGAAGATTGCCAGATTCTCCCAGAGGGAGAAGAAGGCTAAATATATCCAGCGGTTGCGCGCTTCTGAGAGCTTGCTTTTAAGTCTCTCTCTGGATGTTGGCCGTTGATGGGATTACACACACCTGGGTTCCTCTGCCGGTACCTTCATGCATGAGGCCTGTCCGAACGTGTGGAGAGGGGCCTCCAGCATGGCTATAGCTAGGTTCTGGTGGTCTTTGGCTGCTGGGAGCTCTGCTCAGGGTGGGGAGGGAAGCTGGAGGGGCCCCGGAGAAGACAGCCAGGCGTGTGGGCAAGAGACTCTCTGCCAGTTAGATATTTATTACTATTTAGGTGAGCAGCAACAGAGAATGATTGATGCATTTTTTTTTTCAAAATTGAAGTAACCTATAACATTATATAGTTTTCAGATATCATGTTGTGGTTTGACATCTACCTATGCTACATTAAGATCACCACCAAAACTCCCAAAACTCTACTTTCCATTCTCTACCACCCAGTTCATCTCTTTTACCCAAGTTACCTACCTCAACCTACAGTTACCTACAGTGATAAGCACTGTATTGTTCTTAAGAGTCTGTTTATCATGATGACCTCTCAGTGTCTGTGTTGCAAGCTATAATGCCCAAAAGTAGAGAGAGAGTATGGGGAATATTGTCTGCCATAGAGGCAAAAAGAGGGTGTGAAAGGGGGGCATATACCGGGGATATTGGTGGTGGGGAATGTGCACTGGCAGAGGGATGGGTGTTTGATCATTGTGTAATTGTAACCCAAACATGAAAGCTTGTAACTATCTCATGGTGATTCAATACAATTTTAAAAATTTTAAAAATTTTTTAAAAAAGAGGGGCTGGAGCAATAGCACAGCGGGTAGGGTGTTTGCCTTGCATGCGGCCAACCCGGGTTCGATTCCCAGTATCCCATATGGTCCCCTGAGCATTGCCAGGGGTGATTCCTGAGTGCAGAGCCAGGAGTAACCCCTGTACATCACCAGGTGTGACTCAAAAAGCAAAAAAAAAAAAAAAGAGTCTGTTTAGATAGTGTTTGCCATTTTTCATATGCTACATGAGTGAAATCATACAGTATTTGTTACTGTCTTATTTCACTTAGTGCAGGATATACAGGATCTATGCTGTTGTGAAATTTAATATTTCATTTTTATAGCTGGGCAGTATCACCTTGTCAATATACAGTCATGTGCCATATGATGTATCATTTAGTCATGGACTACACATACTCTGGTAATCCCTAGATAAACTAAACTGTTCAATGCATTAAGTTTACTTACACATAGGTCTGTGTAAGTAAACGTAATGACCTATCGTAGTGAGAAAACTGCTAGAATCGGAGGGACAGTGCTGCAAGTAAGGTGCTTGCTTTGTGGCCAGTCCCATTAGCATGAGGTTAGATCCTTAGAACCACATATGGTCACTCAATCCCTGCCAGGAGTGATAACTGAGCACAGAGCCAGGAGTAAGTCCTGAGCATCTCTGTGTGTGGCCAAAACATCAAACAAAACCTAAACCTACCTAAGAGAAACTTGTCAGATTGCATTGTATGACTGTATCACGCCTCTCCTCTAGCCATTTAATTACCAACAGGAATTTATTTCCAAGTCTTGGCTATTGAAAATAATGCTGCAATAAACTCACAGAGATGCATCTATCTTTTTAAATTAGTGTTTTGTGTTCTTCAGACTATTCTTTAGACATGAAATATCTGAATCATATGAAATTTCTATTCTTCATTGCCTGAAGAATAATCAAACTATTTTTCATAGTGGCCATATCAGTTTATATTCTGATTGACAGTTTATGAGTGTTCCCTTTTCTCCACATCTTTGCCAGCATTTCTTGTTTCTTGCATTTATGATAAAAGCCATTCTCACATGTGTAAGGAAATATTTGGTTAGGGTTTTGATTTGTATTTACCTAAATGTCTTCTTTGACGTGTCTATAAATTGCTGCTCATTTTATTTCTGGCATTATGTACAAGTACTATATAATGCACACACACAGAATCCTGCTTAACAATAGGGATGTTATGAGAATCAGTGGGCAATTTTACTACAGTGTGAACATCAGAGTATAACTGCACAAATCTAGATAATTTAGTCTTACTATGAACTTAGACCATATGCTACAAGCTATGATGGAACCACCATTCATATATGTAGTCCAACATTGACCTAATATAGCTAAATGAAGCCTGTCTATTTTGGATATCAACCCCTTGCTTAGAGAAATGATTTGCAAATGTCTTACATTCAGTCGATTGCCTTTATGTGTTTTTCATGATTTCAGTGGACTGATGGTGGGACGTAATGGGATAATCCTGACAAAGTATGTGAAGGGCTATTCTAGAGTAATCTCAAAGGTTGAAAGGGGTTGTTGGTAGATGTAAGACACTTTTGAAAGAAGTGACACAGCTTAAAGTAAGAACATATAGAAAGAGGCGAATCAAAAGGTGGTTCTGAAGTATCTTAGGTGCCAGGACAGTGCTGTCACTGGTCAATAAAGTGGACAGGAAGGTCATTGGGAGGTTATAAAAAAATTGACATTTCTGTATACTGACTTGGAAATGTTTGTGTGTGGGACAGGAAGCATCACATCAGGGAAACTTCTGATCTCAGCCTAGAGGCAACAGCTGGAGTTGCGGTAATAAGTGAAGGGAACTGGGAGGAACTTGAACAGCAAAGGCTGTGAACAGGAGGCATTTGTTTTAAGTTTATTTACCTAACAATACCTAGAAATCTCTAAACTGCACTTGGACAGTCCATAATTTTTCTTGTGCTTTGAAAATCCTTTTTTAAAAATCTTTTTTTGAAAATTGTTTTTTAAAAACCGCATTTTCACATGTACTGAATTTCGAAGCCTTCCTCCTGTTTATGAAATGTTCACACCTTTCTGTTCTTTACCTCAATTCCTTTACCTTTAATCTCTTTCAGGACCATATTGATCAAAACTAAGAGATGGTGCACCAAGTAAATAATAGATTTTATTCTATTTTCACCAACTGTTTCACTAACATCTCTTTTCTGTTCAAGGCCTTGATCCAGAATACATAGCACTTACATATGTTAATAAACTATATTTGCACAAATATTTATATAAGCATTTGCAAAAAGACTCAAGACTCAGCTCCATGTATACAAAGGAAACACAGGACACAGTCATCAAGTAGGGATAATAGGATACTGATCTGATATAAAAATAAGAAATGGAACCGGGGATGTTTGATGTACTTGAATGGGAAGAAGAATCTTTTCAGAGACAATTGCTTAATAATGAAAATCTTAATTAAGATGAAAGAAACGTGGCATCGAGGAAATATGCAGAGAAAACTATACAAGTGGGTTGGAAAATCATTTCTAGACCAGCTTTGCCTCGTCTTTTGATTTGTACAAACAAAGGTCAATTGGAGAGAAAGTCAGAAGAGCAATCAAATGAATCATAGCAATGATAAATGCAGGTTAGCAGCATTTTGATGATGTTTTGCCTGTTCTAGTTCTTTATGTTCTAAAATTCTAAAATGTTTATGATTGAACATGTACTAGATATAAGCAGCATTTATAAACTTGTAGTATAAACTTAAGGAATACCTCATACAGGGTATACCTTAAGAGACAGCCAACATCACTGAGTTGTCCAGGAACCACTCACTTCACATTGAAATAAGCCAGATGAGCTGAAGAGAGAGCTGTCGATGCACAAAGGGAGTGTCTAGTTTCCCGTTACTGGGTTGGGTTCTTCTTGCTTCCAAACACAGTTCCTGAGTCTCCCTTTCAGAATAACTAACCAACTCTGTGCAGCAGCATCTCTAAACCCCTTCAATATTCCTGTAAGGCTCAAGTTGACTCTGCATTTATGAATGTGTGTGAATATGTCACATTTATTTTCTCTCATCCTTAGGAGAGAATCTCGGTCTTTCCTGCAGTTCCTTATCTACCATCTCTTCTTTATCTCTCTTCAGTGTCTAAGACTGACCTTTACATAAGGTTATCACAGACCCAGACGAATTGGAAAATGCACTATATGCAGAACAGATAAAGGCCCTGAGCTTGTTCTGTATGGACATTCTCTAGGAGTCATAAAAACGTAGACCTTTAAAACAGACACTGTTTTTTTTCTCTTCCTGGAGAATGAAAATTATAGTACAATAGTGTGTCTGGACATTCACTAGTGGTCATACAAAAATGCAGACTTTTAAGACAAATACCAGTTTTTCGTCTTCCTGGAAAATGGAAATTATAGGACAACGGCACTTTAGTCAATACAAGAATAGATTTTCTGAGAGAGAAAGACCAGTAGGCATTAGAATGTATCTCTTACAAGAATGCATTTTAATGGTAAATAAGTGTTTTGGCCTTAGTTTTGGGTTTTGGGCCAGGCCTGGAGGTGCTTGGGAAAGGTCCCCCAGCAGTGCTGTGGAAGCTGAAACCAGGCTTCCCACAAGCAAAGCTATCATTATGGCCCTTAGAGTTTACCTGGATGGACACGCATTTTTTTTTTTTTTTTGACCAGAGGAAATAACAGTTTCCAAGGCAGGGCCAGGGACCTTCTGGCTTTCTCCTGCTGCAATTGTGTGTTTCTTTCTCGCTGCCTGGGTCTTCAAGGCAGCCTGAATTTGCAAGCCTTTCTCTAAGTATATTTAGGGGAAGAATAGGATAAATCATGATATAAAAGTTCAGTTCAGAAAAGCATTGGCAAGTTCCCATCTGGGAGATGACAGAGCTTCTCCCTGTTGGACTTCTGTCCGTGACCTGGCGGTCTGTTTGTCAGCTGACTTGAGGAATGGACAGAACATTCATGGACTTGCAGAGGCCAGTTACTCATAGACTATGTAGGAGGAGGCAAGGAGGAGCAGGGGCATCCCCTTAAGAAAGTCAACTCAGAATTAATTTTATTTTAAAGGTATTACTAAAGGATAGATGATTTGATTTTGGGGGCTCAACATGTGACTTCTGATTACCATATTTCTATGAGTTTAAAGCAAGCAAAGTCCACTTTTAGGACATACCTCCTTTTCACTCTGTGTCATTATGTGAGAACTTGAAAGTGTAAACTAAACCTGGCGCATGTTTTACTGTGATAAGTAAATGCTGCACATAACATATGGTGGGTTTTGTGTAAGGGCCTGGAGATTTGGAGAAGATACGCTTTGCTGTGGTGGTTTGCTTTTGGGGAGTGGTGCTCAGGGCTGGCTGCATGCAATGCAAGTGTCTTATCACTTTAGCCCAAGACACTTTTTTTTTTTGAATGTCTGAGAATATGCAGACAAGTAAGATACACAGACAAGTAAACAGAGTGTTTTAGTTCACAATGTGAAGTGCTGAGCTCCACAGACATATGTGCAGGAGTGGAGGAGGTCTGGAAATGCTCTGGAGGACTGACAGGTTCTGAAGAAGGGAGAAGATGGGTATTTCGGGCAGACGGTACACATGGGCAGGCACGTAGAGGGAGAATAAGTACAATGTTACTACAGATGCTGCATGTGGCACAAGGTGAGCACAGGAAAACCACATGGTATGAGCATGAAAAGTTAGCATGCATCAGAAAGAAGAGCTCTTGAATGCCTTGTTGAGTGTCTATCCCAAGAGATGGGCACCATGGAAATGACTCAAGCAACAGAAGGACAAGGTTAGATTAGGGACTTTCAAAGACTGTTGACAGCAGAAGGGGATGGGGAAGCAGACTGAGGAGACCTAGTTCACCTATTTTTCTTTTCGTAAAATAGGTGAGAAACAATGAAGACCTGAACATAATTTAAATGGTCACCCTGGAGCTGGAGGGGGTGTGAGAACCACAATCTAGATATCTGAGGCAGAATCCAGAGGCATCGATGACTAATCAGAAGTTAAGGCCAGGGATCAGATTCAGATTATTCCTAATTTTCCATTCCATGATACAGAGCATCAAGAGGAGGGGGCTCGCTCACTCTACTTTTTAAAAATGTGTCAATTTTGTCCTGTTGAGCATCCCATATTCTAATCTTGGCAATCCCTTGGGCAAAAGGCGGTTTGAGTCAAGTAAAAAAATACAAAGGCACATCCACTGCTAGCCAATGACACATGCCTTCTGGTAGTTTGGGGGAAAGTTTTATGTGTAAAGAATACAAGTTCGGGGGTGGGAGTGATAGTACAGTGGGTAGGGTGTGTGCCTGGCATGCAGACTGACCCAGGCCCAATGCCCTGTGTATCTATGGGTCCCCAATCCCCACCAGGAGTGATCCCTGAGCACGAAGTAATCCCTAAGCACTGCCAGATATGACCCCCAAAACAAAAACCAAAAGAATACAAGTGGGTTGATGGTTCCATTTGTCATGGTGGATTCATAATATTCTATCAATCTAATTACAGGTGTCTATAATTACATGGCTCACAATGTTGCCACAATGAAATCAGTTTTTCTTCTTTTTCTTACATTTTTATTGAGCCATCATAATTTATAATACTATTATTAATGACAGTTTCCTGCATGTATCATCCCAACCTATACCCTCCACCAAAATGCCGGCTTCCCTTCACCAATGTCCCAAAAACCTCTCCACCTCCACCACCATGAGTTAGGTTCAGTTCTGTAGACCAACTCTCCAGTTCTGTTGCTTTAAGCCATTTGTTGTTCCCTTTACTATATATACATATATACCTTTACTATATATACACATATATAATAATTATAGATATACTGTCTTATTTTTCAGGGAATAGATATCTTATCATCTTTTATAATGCCTTTTTAAAAGTCAAAAAATCTATTTATCTGTTAATCTCCAAGAGTCTGAGTTTTCCTCATTTCTCTTTGTAATTAATTGCCATTTCCAAAGCATCATGGTCTAAGAGGCTAGCTGGTGCCATGTCTATCTTCTCAGTGTTATGGAGACATATTTTGTGACCCAGTATCTGGTCAATCTTGGAGAATGTCCTATGTATGCCGGAGAAGAATGTGTTCTTAACTTCTCAGGATGCTGGGCCTGATCTGTGTCTTGCTAGGCTCAACTTTTCCATTTCTTTCTTCAAGGCCAGTGTTTCCTTGTGGATTTTTTTTGTCCAGCCCATCTATCCAGTGGTGATAGAGGAGTGTCAAAACAGGAGGCATCTCCCCAGGAGAAAGGGAAGCACAGTTATTGGGGGCAGAGTACTGAGACTGTGTGTGGAATTCTAGTTGCAGCATCTAGGAGCCAGCTAAGGAGACTTGTGTGTACCCTGCCAGCAGGTGTTAGAAGAAGCCGTGGGAATGAATAAGAGCCCAGGACAACACATGAGCCAAGTCCAGAAAAGTGTAGGCAAGTGTCCCAAGTTAAGAAAACAAACAGATTGGATGGAGGCAAAGCTGTGTTTTTCAAGAAGTTGGACTAGGAAGCAGACTAAGAAGGAGCCCTTTGATAGGGTGGGGTAAAGTAGTAGACGAGCTGCTGTCAGGAAGCAAAGAAGAGAAGTTCAGCGAGAAAGAAGAGGGTCGATAGTATCAATTAGCGAAGAAGGCCAAAGAATACAAGGAAAACTCCCGTGGGCCTGAAAGATGCCTGCTGGATTGGTGAAGTAGGAATCCATTAGTGACCCTGGACACACTGGTTTTTGGGGAGGAAGGGGAAGATCAGACTTGACAGACATAAAGAACTATGGAATATTCTTGAGGCGAAATAGGGTCATAGCTAAGGTTGGATGTAGGGTGAGGAAAAGATTCTTGGTTAAGTATGGCAGAGACGTGGGCATATTTATATGTAAAATGAGGTAGGAACCACCTATATAAAAGTAGGAATAATTGAGATATGAGCCCAAGAAACTCTTTTAAATTCCCAAGTTTGCATTTGTGCATGTGTGTGCATGCATGCAAACATGTGCGCGCACACACACACACACACACACTTTATGAATTTTCTTAACTAAAATGACTTGTCTCTTAAAATATATAACGTAATATTAAGATTATATAGGAGGTAATTACTGTAAGGGGGACATGCAGGGGAATGATTTGATGGACGACAAGTAATTAAAGGACATGGACAGAGAGTCCTGGACACTTGGTAGTGGACAGATGAGGTACATCAAAACCATGAGTCAACAACACTATTGTAAGTATATGACCTAAATTTTAATAATGAAATTAAAACCATGAGTTTGCTAAGGGTTGGTGTGGGAGAGGAACTTGGGGCATTGGTGCAGGGACGCTGAAACTGGTGGTAGGGATGGAGCTGGGACACGCTGTGCCTGAAATGCCACCACTAACAGTGTCGTCAATCACAGTACCCAAATGAAAACTGAAGAAAGAAAAGATAATTAGTCATTTCTCCGTTGTCCCCTCAGAAGTTCAACCTATTAGGAATGGAAAGCTACAAACGACCAGAGGGTTATCTAACTTGGCAATCCTTTGGTAAACAGGGTCTCTGCTGCAGGAGGGGGCTGCCTTTTGTTTTCTGGCGAGGCCAGTGTGTTTGGGATTTTCTGTGTTCCCAGTGACCTCGCTGCGCCACAGACCTATTCATCATCAGAGCTGACAACATTTCTGCAGCGGGCCAACCACCAGGGCAGCGCTGCTCATGCCAATGCAAGTTCATCTGGTGGGTCCTGACACCAGAGCCAAAGGACAAGTGTGATAAGCAAAGTCAACTCGGCACTCGGCGCGCCCATCAAGGGGGAAGTATGCGGGCAGGTAGCTCTATAAAATTCTCTGATACCAAAGAACAATGAAGAAACCTGCCAGAAGACCACGAAATCCAACCAGCACAAGAGACTCAAGTGCCAACATTTTCTGTTTTATTATCTTTAGAAATGCCTGGCATACCAAGAAGGTAACTTGGGCTTCTTTTACAGATTACTCTAATGAGAAGGGTGAGAAAAGAGGGAAATGAAAAAGGATAAAGGTCGTACATGATTCAAAGTCTCCCCCTTAGCTGATATTTGAGGTCACAAATGCAAAACTAACTGCTTATGAAATCCAGGGCAGTGGTCTTAGAAAAAAGGAAAAAAAAAAGGAGGGAGCCAACATTCCATTTTATATCAGGACACAAACTTAAAAAAATCCAATCTCAGACTTCTTTCTGGGGCTGGAGCAACAGTACAGTGGGTAGGATGCTTTCTGTGTGCATGCCCGACCCAGCTTTGATCCCTGGTGCCACATATGGTAATCCCAGGCCCACCAGGAGTGATCCCACATGCAGGAGTAAGCCCTGAGCACTGCCAGGTATGGCCCCCAAACCCAACCAATAATAATGATAATAATAATGATGAAGATGTGACTTGTTTCTGAGGACTTCAACTCAGCTCCTGCTAAGCCTCTATGGCTTGAGAGAGAAAATACACTCAAGCCAGGTTCTGAAGAAGGCAGACCTTGCATGCGGCTAACCCGGGTTCAGATTCCTCCATCCCTCTTGGAGAGCCCGGCAAGCTACCAAGGGTATCCCTTCCGCATGGCAAAGTCAGGTAAGCTACCCGTAGCATATTCGATATGCCAAAAACAAGTCTCACAATGGAGATGTTACTGGTGCCTGCTTGAGCAAATCAATGAACAATAGGACTACAATGCTACAATGCAATTCTTATGTAGTATTACTGAATTTTCTAAGAATGTGTACAGGTTATTTGTAAAGGGTTGGGAAAGCAGAAATGTCTTTCCTTTGGAAGTACATGAGCCCAAAACAAAATTAGCAAAAAATGTACCAGGAAACATTCTCCAGGAAATGCAATTTGATGTTCTTCATTTGTGCTGCAAATCCTTCTGAAATAGCTGCAGACAAGACCCATATGTCCAACCAAGATCCCCACTAATGAAAAAACAATTTAAAATCAAAGGCAGATATTTTGATGGAAACTCATGTGGAAGAAAGAAGCTTCAAACATTTTTTTTGGATACCTCATTTTGTTTAATCTCATTGGCTGAAAAGGTAGCAAGATTGCATTGGATATTACATCTTGGGCAGATACTTCTGGGAAATAAAGGTCTTTTTAACTTGCCTATTCAGAAATTATCCTTAAGTTTCTTAGCAACCACCCAAAGCTTGGAGTAAAAACATTTGGGAAGAATTTTTCTTGTGATTATTTTAGGTTCTAATGATAAAAATAATCTCAAATTCTATAACATTTAATGATTTAAAGAATAGCAATTTTCCTGCAATGAGTTCTTACCCTTTGTTGTCTCTTAGAAAATGATTTTATATCTTAGGCATGGTCATTTTATCTCAGAGTAAAACTCACTTTCTAACTTTCTGGAGGGTTTCTCAGTAAATTAAAAATTGATCACATTATAGTAAAAATTATAACTTCCCAGTTCTTTTTAAATAGCTCTTAATGTACTTAGTTTTCAAACTCTTACTCCATGGTCCGACAAAGTAATCACTGAGCTAAAGCCAGTCCTAGACCCTATTTAGTTTTGAGTGATATTCTCTTTTGCAGATAATCTTTAGCACTTTTCACAGTGTTGACATTGGTATATTTATATATCATTTACCGAACGGAGGTCTCTGCAGAAAACAATGGGGGCGGAGCTATGAGGAGTGCAGAAGGTTAGAAGACTTGAAAATTGTAGTTCTAGAAGACATCCAAGGGAAAATGAAGTTTTGAAGTAGGATAAAAATGGCTGCTTTCTAGAACTATCAAAATACTGCCCTGTGTTTTAGTCATTTCTGAGTCTTGATAGAGTCTTGCCCCTAATCTGATGAAACTAAAGCCCCAACTGCCGCTAATGTCACTTTCAATGATCTGACTTGAAAACTAGCCATAAAGTCTGGCTAATGTTAAATCTTACAGAGAACATAAGGGATGTATTCATTTACTAGCTTACGGAAGTGTTATCTAAACACCTGAAGTGCTATGATTACTGGTCTTTAATGAGACTAAACTCAGTGATAATATTGTTACTAAAATGGGCTGCTTTTTCTAAAATTCAATACTCACTTGGCTTTGTTGGCTAATAATTAGCGGTGCATTTAGATATCTGATTTTGGTCATAAGATAGTCCCTATGTGCAGCTGAGACAACCAGCAAGTACAATCAGCATACATTATGTTTTAAGAATTGGTGTTTTGAGAACGAAGCCACCCTAAGACTCACTTAACTCTCAATAAGTAAACCTCCTAAATTAAGCGCATTCAAGTTTACAACAGCATGCAAACCTCTTTGTCTACAAGAGCTAATCCTTCTACTTAACATGTGTAACATTTGGGTGGTGGTAGAGGGATGGTTTGGTGCTTACCCTGTGACACTCAGGGATCACTCCTGGGGACCATCTAAGGTGCCAGGGATCTAACCAGGTGAGAGCAGGCAGGAAAATGCCCTACTCACTATACTGTCAAAAGTATAAAATTTTTAGGGGTGATAGCAGAATAGAGAAAGTTTTAGTTAAATTTCTCCCAGTTTATTTATTACTAGTTCATTCAATCTTTTGTGGGGTAGCACTGTAGCACTGTCATCCTGCTGGTCAATTTTCTCAAGCGGGCACCAGTAACGTCTCCACTGTGAGACTTGTTACTGTTTTTGGCATATTGAATACATCACAGGTAGCTTGCCAGGCTCTGCCGTGCAGGCGAGATACTCCTGGTAGCTTGCCAGGCTCTCTGAGAAGGACAGAAGGATCGAACCTGGGTTAGCCGCGTGCAAGGCAAATGCCCTGCCTGCTATAACCTCATTTGCCTGTTCTAAGATCATTGGTACAGAGTTATTATGCTCAAGACTCAAAACACCAATTACATTTAGTGACTCATATAATACTTTAGATATTTAGTGGCATAAAAATTATGTAAACAATATGATAAGGGAAATGACTGGATTAAAAGCTATATGCACAGAATGAAAACACTGTGTGTCCAAGGCACAGACCAGGTGATGCTCAGGGACCCTAATTATATGTTCAGGGATGCCTCCTAGGTCTATGCTCTGGGGCCACACAGGGGCAATGATTGGTGGTACTCAGGAGACCATATGTATGGTTCTGGGATTTGAACTAGTGTCATAGTCCCATGTACAGCAAGTGCCTTAACCTTTGAACTATCTCCCAAGCTGTGTAATCACTTTTATGGGGGGAAAAATAACAGGCAGAAGAAAATGTCTCTAAGTTTTATGAATCAAAGAGAATAATGGGAAGCTTCTGTAGTTTTGGTTTTATGATAATCAGTGTTGTTTTAAACAATAGTAATAAGAAGAAGGGTTGATCAAATCAAGTGATGGAATCTAAATAATAGTTCTGTATTCATGGAATCTGTTCAACTTCGATTAGACCCGCACTCCATGCTAAGTGTGCATGCTAGCACAGTGGTGAGCAAAATGGATTAAAAATCCAGGCCCTTTCACAGTTCCACCCAGTGCACGGTTGCAGGGTCTTCTCGGCTGCCCAGTCTGAGCAAAGCACAACCCCCACCCTCATGCCCTCTGGTCCGCAGGAGAGACAGACAAAGTACCACATGCTGCCGAGCGGAATCGGAAGACAGGTGGGAGGTGTGGGGAAGGGACACAGGCGCCATTTAAACAGCGTGGTCACTTCCTCCCAGGGGCACCAGAAGGAGGTAAGGGAGCAAGTTCTACTCTGTAGGGGGAAAGCATAACGAGAATAATCAGTCAGGGGTGGGGAGGCCACCCAGGAAGCAGGGGAGCCAGTCTGGGGTCTGGGCACATGCCTGGGGTATGAGAAACCCGGGGTTGATACATAAGGCTGCATACACTCCCTGACTCCATCACCACCTGCTTGGCATGGTTTGGGGGGAGTGGTGGCAGAACTCCCAGTGGCTCTGGTGGTCCCTGAGCACCGCCATAGGTGACCTTGGTGACACAGCAGCACTGTAGCTTTGCGTTCTCAGCACTGAACCACCCAGCTCAGAGGGACACGGCTTGGTTGGCCAAGTGTTGCTGGGAGTCATGCTCAGTCCTTTGGGTGCTGCAGAGGGGGAACCCCCCCTCAAAGTTTTAATCTTTTTTTTTTTTTTTGCCTTCAAGGAAGCCTGTCTGGTGTCACTGAACAGAATGAAATGAGGGGGATAAGTGGTGGGACATAATGTGAGACAAGAGTGAATATGGCCTTGGCTTTTATTTGGGAGTCAGAGATTGAAACTATTAATAGTCTGGACCAGGGATGCTACCATGCAAGCAACACATTAACTCCAGCCGTAGTCTTAGACCAGCTCCTAGGATAGCCCAGGGATAACGAGGTGGCTTCTAGCTGAGTGTCCTTGTGGGATAGTTACTGACTAAATGCAGAGTTCAAGCCGACAAGATTTACTCATGAACTGGGTATGAAGCAGGAGAGAACAGCATTTGGCATGAACACCTAGAGAGATAGGTGTTCCAAGAAGTGCCCTAAGCTAGGTGGGGACATCTGCAATGGAGCTGGGTAAGGATAATGTATTAGAATTTCAGTTCGGGATGTGAATTGTTTATCAGAATTTCATTTTGGGTTGTGAGATGCCAGAAGTGGTCCAAAGGATCTTTTAATCTTTGTGTCTATGCGACCCTCCAGTGCACTCACTGCAAAGACAGCAGCTTTCTCTGGGCTAACAGGGGAAGAAATGGACAGAGGAGTCTGGGAGAATCAAGTGACGATGGGGTGGCAGGATGGGGGGGACTGGGGAGGGGAGGCTTTTTATGATCTGAGTGTGCTGCATGATTTTGCTTGAAGAAATTGAAGCAAAGTCTGAGCGGAGAGAGGAATTCTCATTTTATCCCTGGTACTCAGTAGGACAAATATCATTAATAAAAAATCACTGTCACTGTCATCCCATTGCTCATCGATTTGTTCGAGCGGGCACCAGTAACGTCTCTCATTGTGAGACTTGTTACTATTTTTGGCATATCCAATATACCACGGGTAGCTTGCCAGGCTCTACCGTGGGGGTGCGATACTCTTGGTAGCTTGCCTGGCTCTCCCAGAGGGGCGGAGGAATCGAACACAGGTCGGCCGCGTGAAAGGCGAATGCCCTACCGTTGTGCTATCGCAAAATAGCAATTTTTATTATATAAGTTTCTTACTACTTCGTGAAAACTAATGCTGGAAATAACTATCATTTCAAGAGAACAAGGAGTACAGAGGACAAGGTGCTTGCCTTGTACACGGCCACATTGAGCTCAATCCCCAGCACCCCTATGGTCCCCCACGCCCCAACAAGAGTGCTCCCTGAATGCCAAGTCAGGAGTAAGACCTGAGTACTGCCAGGTGTGGCCTCCCCAAAAAAAACCACCCCAAATTAAGGGGTTGGAGCAACAGTATAGTGGGTAGGGCATTTGTCTTACATGCAGTCCACCTGGGCTTGGTCCTCAGTATCCCGTATGTCCCCTGAACCCCGCCAGGACTGATCCTGGAGTGAAGAGTCAGAAGTAAGTCCTAAGCACAGCTGGGTGTGCCCTGCTCCCACGCCCCCCCCCACAAAAAAAATAGAATGAATTTTAATTGTTTGATAAAAAAAAAACTGATGTGTGAGTCCTTTATACTATCCCCCTCGCCCACCCCCAGACCCCAGGGTTCCCATGTCCTGTGAAATGACAGTGAGAAATAAATGGTAATGATTTCTTTTAGCAAATGATAGGTATAACATAGTTCTATGGGTATCTTCACACATTGTTTGAAACGTGCAAGTCTAGGAAAGAGAAGGCTAGGGCAGATGCTGTTCTAGGGGAAATTTTCTCTAGAGTGCTGAGTAAGTTGTCGTGGCCGAGTCAGGATTTACCTCTCCACTCAGGGACATCGCTGTGCAGCCTCCCTGCTGTCCTTCACATTCTGCTAGGTGACCTCAGTCAAGGTCACAGAAGAAGTGAAGGAGGTTCTTCTAAAACCTCTGGACACCATCCCCACCACCAGCAAATGTGCTATGGAAAACAGTAGCGAGCCCAGTCTCAGAAATCCTGGTTCTGAAAGTGGACGGTGCTGCCGGCAGCTCTGTCACCTCAGGCAAGTCACAGAGCCTCTCAGGCTCTGTCCTTTCTCTTCATACTATCTGTCCTACTGACCTAAAAGAACTGCAGGAAAGACAGACTATAGTCATGGGAAAGCACACTTTATTTATTTATTTTTTGCTTTTTTGGGTCACACCCGGCAATACTCATGAGTTACTCCTGGCGGTGCTCAGAGGACCATATGGGATGCTGGGAATCGAACACGGGTCGGCTGGGTGCAAGACAAACGCCCTACCCGCTGTCCTATCAGTCCAGTCCCGGGAAAGCACATTTTAATTAATAAAACCCTATCTCTAATGGCTCCAGGCATCACACTAAATAAAGAAGACAGGGTTAATAAGAAGTACCGGGTTGTGATGTTTTAGTACCCAACGATTTGGGGAGAGGGCAGCAACTAAAGAGAATACAGAATACGGAAAAGTGCAGTATCTAAAGCTGCTATCCAAGAATGAAGGAGTTTTCTGTAATCAGTTTCTGGTTTCCTCAGGAATCCTTTCATATGAGTAAGAAGACTCTCCATTACTTAAATGTTGGCAACTATTTCACAACCTTCCAACCTAGAGGGAGTCATCTTGAAAGGCCCTAAAAAAACATTTTTCAGGCCCATATTTGACCCTGAGGGGGGGCTATCTGCGACTTCTGCCTGACTCACACCTCCCACTGGCCTGGTGTTTGGTGGTAATGCAGATGGAAGCCCGACCAAGTCTTCAGGTTTTGCCCAAAGACTTCCCTAGAGCTACTGAACTCGATGTGCCCTGACAGTGCCAGGTACGCCGACATTTTCCACAGAGTCCTGTGTGGACTCTAAATAACTGTCTCGTGAAAAGTTAACTAGGCCTTGAACTAACCCAGCAGGGTCGCCATCTGGGAGTCCTCAGAAACAGTGAGTTGTCAGCATATAAACATTTTAGGGTTCATGGAAGACACTGACTGTTCCAAACTAATCACCCCCGTCAGTCAAGATGTGAGTAGGGGTTCGGAAACCAGGCGTTCATTTAACAACAATAACAAAAACAGTGAGGATGAAAACCGGACGGCCATCTTAATGAAAGGCTTAAAAGCAAACTGTGACTTCCCTAATAAGGCGGCGGCCAAAGTTGGCTCCCTGGCGGTCGAGCGCCAATTCGATTAATCAGTCTGTTTTCAGTTTTCTCACGACAGCAATGGTAACAGTTTGCTTTATTCTGTTTATATGGCGCTGACAGGTCTTCCAGGACGTTGGGCCTACTTGCTGGAGATTAATGGTTACTCTTCTACCAAGGGAAAACCAGGCAAGGAGAGAATGCCTTTTATGACTAGATAAGAACTGGATTCTCTTGCTGGTTTTTTGTTTTGTTTTGTTCTGTTTGCCTATTGCCCATCAACTCCTCCCTCTTTTAATTTCCACCAAAATATGTAAGCCTAGTTGCGTCTCACAGGTTCTACTCACTGTTTAAAACTCTCCATCTTCAGATGTATCCCCAGGTAAAACAAGGAAGATGTCAAACACTACTTCTGGATCAATTCATCATCTCTTAGGGCACTGTTGGCTTTTTTTTAAAAATCAAATTCCATATATTAGGTGGGAAATGGTTCCCCCTTTGGTATTGTTAGATATTTTTGTAAACACAGTTTACCTTAGTTGCAAGAGAGATCTTTGAAAATCTTAGAAATGCCTCACTAGTTATATTTCAAAATTAAAAAATTTGAAATAACTCAAAACTAGACCCCAAAACCCATTCAAACTGCACCCCCCGCCCCCAGAAGGTACTATAGTTGTTAGGGTACATGCTTAGCATGCATCTGACTTGGAGTCAGTTCCCAGTACTACACGGTTCCCTGAATGTCATTAGGTGCATCACCCCAGCACCTCGAGGTGGCTCAGTTACCCCCAGCGCTGCAGGGTCTGGACAGCATCGCACCCATGGGTCATGGACAGTTATGCTAGCTGAACATGAATTGCTGGTGAATTGCCCAGACCTTCTAAGCACCACGTGGGAAGAAGCTTCCCTCTTTCTCCAAAAGAGTACTATTTGTATTTTTCTCTATGCCAGATTGGAGAAAAATGGTAATCCCAAGCATAATTTTAACAGCCTGTAAGTATAGAAAAGCTAAAACACAACAAAATAAAAAACTCAATATTCTGGGGTCACAGAAATAACATAGTGGGCAGGAAGCTTGCCCTACACATGACTGGCCCAAGGTCAATCCCTGGTGCCCTCAATGGTACCCCAAGCCCTGCCAGGAGTGATCCTTGAGTCTTGAGTTTGGATTTGGGTCCCAAACAAACAATACAACAGAAAATTTAATCCTCTTTCTCTAGGGTTCTACTGGAATCACTGTCTGAATTACTGCTCTTAGGGACTCTCCTGCTCTCAGTGCCACAGATTGAACTCAACGCCACACTCATGTGAGTCACAATCCTGGCCTATACCCAAACAGGTATAGGACACCCCTGAGCTGTAGGCCTTGGGCCCCCACAAACTGTCTAACCCAGTTCCTCTTGTTCGCTTCTCTCCTGACATAGCAGAAAAAGATGATTCCAATAAACTGGACAGCAGGAGAGGAATTTAAGTATATTCCTTTAACAGAGGTATTTTTTAAAGCCAGGGGCAAAAGCATTTGAAGATAAAAAAAAAAAAAAGCAGTAGCACTGTAGCTCTGTCATCTCATTGTTCATTGATTTGCTCAAGTGGGCACCAGTAACATCTCCATTGTGAGACTTGTTACTGTTTTTTGGCATATCGAATACAGCACGGGTAGCCTGCCAGGCCCTGCCATGCAGGCCAGATACTCAGTAGCTTGCCGGGCTTCCCGAGAGGGATGGAGGAATCGAACCTGGGTTGGCCATGTGCAAGGCAAAGGCCCTTCCCGCTGTGCTATCGCTCCAGTCCAGTATCAATAATAACACAGACTGTCTTCTATGTGCCAACAACTGGTTTAATTTGAAATACAAGGTTTAGCAAATAGGGCAATAAATTGGACCAGATTCAGGTGGCTCTTGAATTCCACACTTGTACTTTAACAATATGTCTGATGTTGAAAGATGGATTAGTGGCCACAGAAACTGAAGTCAGACGGATTAGTTAGGAGGATGCTGCAGGAGCCCAAGATCCCGAACCAGGGTGCTCTGTTGGTGAAAGGATCAGGACGGGCCTGACATGATCCCAGACAGAAATGACTTTGTATCTTTTGATTTCACTTGATCTTTTATTTATTTATTAATTTCAGTGATTCAACAACCACTTTTGAGGGGCTTAGATAAGCCTATGTATGAAATCCTGCATATGGGGGGAGCAGGGAGGGAAAACTTTGAAGAGCATCCTTTCTTATAATTGAGCTATAAGGGCCAGGGATAAAGTTCAACAGTCAGGGGTGAGTGTTTCGCATGTGCTGGGACTTGAGTTTGAACCCTGATACCACCACGATGCACTGCTGGGAATAGCTCTAGAATCCCCACTGAGCACTGGTGGCTGCAGCCTGGAAGCCCCGCCCACTCTGGACCACAAACCCAGTTAGCCAAGTACTGACAGGAGTGAACTCCAACCCCACCCGCCCCCGCCCCCACCCTCCAGCACCATCTGGAGATCCTCAACTCTCACAACACTGGATCAGTGGTCTAAAATGATACTGAGAGAGACTTCTGGCCATGCACCTCTCCTCCCTCTGCCCTTCTGTTCATTTGATGATGACTGAATACCGCCTTGGGCAGGGCCTTGTACCATGGAACAGTCACGGACACATTCAAGAAAAAAGGATGAAGGGAAAGGAAGACAATTGCAACTCTCCCAGCCTTGGAAGTGCCTTCTTTCTAAAACTTCCACTCCTTTCTTGGTGGTCTGGCCATGAGGCAGAGTACATGGTGGTAAACCACCAGACTGCTGGAACAGCATAGGTATTCTTAGCACTCCATAGGGAGAGGCCCTCCTATTTCAATTCTAAGTATGTGCCCTGCTTTGACATAGCTAACCAAAGCAAAACATACCAGAGAGGTATCTAACATGCTTTCCACTTCTGAATTTTTAATATTGACTAAAATATAAGCACAAGAGAAGCAATCTCTGAGCAAAGCCTAAAGGCACAGAAAATAACAGCAAATCTAATGTGAACATTAAAATCTTGTTTTGTGTGTAGCTGACAAATTAGTTTGAAGCATGCAATTCTGTTGGTTTCCAGGGAAGCCCTGATGTTTTAAAATTGAGATTTGCAAGGCCGGAGAGAGAATAAGAAGGACCTTGTACCCAGCTGACCTGAGTTCAATCTCTGGCACCCCATCACCCCATTTGGTTTCCTAAACCCTGCCAGGACTGATCCCTGAGTGCAGAGCCAGGAGTTAGCCCTGAGCACAGTCCAAGTGTACCCTCCACTCCCCCCCAACCCCCCAAAAAAAGAAACACCCAAAGACAATTGAGATTCATCTAGATTTTATCAGAATAAATCTTGACTGCTTTCTGCTACTTTCTGGGAAGGGAAAAAACGAAACTAGGTAACAGAACGACTACTACTGAGAAGTCTCTTTGCTTTATGGCAGATGCCTTTTCATTATTCTATGAAACCTTGTCTAGTTATCATATCGTCTTCACTGGCTCCATTTAATTCTTTCTAAAATGTCTTCTTCAGATGCCTGCAGTTATGCCAGTTTCTTTGGATCTAGCTGGATCTCAGAGAGCAAAAGTATATCACTTCGATACTTCCTAAAAGATTCCTCCAGAATCTATGACAATAAATATGCCTGCAATGCATATTTTGTCATTAGGACAAAAAAAATTAAAAGGTATTTTTAAGGGACTCATGAACACCACCGACAGTTATGTCAAGTATAAGCTAGTTTGCATAAGCCAAGAGAAATGAAATGCCAATAAAATCAAAGGGCAAGAAGGAATTTGACAAGAGCAGGCTCATAGGAACTTCAGTTTTAGTTTAAAGATAACAAAACCAGGGAAGAGCAGCCCGCACCAAAGGTAATATGAAAAGGCAGAATCCTGAATCCATTTAAATACTAAATCCCAGTTTTAGCATCTGCATCATTTACCAAGTTTCTCTTCTGGATGGAAAATCAGATCCTCTACCTCCTTTTTTTTTTTTCATGTTTTAAGGTGATAAATATGCTTGAGATCTTGACTTTTTTTTCTGTCGGTAAACAGAAATCAAATTTGGGACAAGCCTAAAATACTACCTACATTATTGATGAATACATAAGCATAATTAGCCTCTCTCCCCTTTTTTGCCTGGCATGCTTGGGACGCCACCCCCCAGCGATGCCCACAGCATCATGCAAGCCGGGGCTGCGAGGGCGCCTCTCGCCTGCAAGCATGTGCCCGTGCAGCCCTCTGTGCTATCTGCCTGGCCCCACAAGCTCAAGTTCACTTCTGGCTGAGTCTTGACTGCAGTGGGAGCTCAATTCCCGGTAAAAGCCTTCGGTTACGCTGAGATATTCTTTTCATTTTGCTTGGCTCAACCAGCCCTCGCAGGGAGGAGGAAAAGAAAAAAAAATCAAAGATGAGCCTATGTGAGCAGGTGGTGAAGAGACTGGGAGAACCGCAGAATTCGAGACCATCTATACAGGAAAGGTCCTTGGAGAGCATCTCAACCACCCTCCCGGAGCGGGGGAAGAAAAACAAACTGGAGCCGCCTGACATTTCTGACTCTTACCTGCGGCGCAGATCCTCGGCCACTGCTGCCCGGCAGCTGAACAAATAGGCTCGAAGCGATTTCAGCCGCTGCCTCAGCCTCACCACCACGGCCAGCGGCTCCGCATGGAGGTACAGCATGGGGTTCTCCTGCTGGATGTCGATCAGGGGCTCCTCGTACACGTACTCCAGAAACTCTTTGGCCTGCTTAGATACCTAGAAAATAAATGTCCTCGGTCAGTTCTGGCGAGTCACCTGGCTTTCCACACCTCCAAACTAGGAACCATCCCTAAAGTAGCAAAGTAATATTATTTTCTAGACAGAGCCAAATGACAAAGCCCCTGATGCAAGTGAATCTGAGTTTTGGCTTTTCTCTCTCTTCCAGAAATTCAACCTGTAAAAGTGAACTTAATGTGGAATGCAGTTCATTCATTGTGTAACTGGATTATGATGGTGATAACACGTCAGCATTCTGTGCATGTTATAAAATGACTTGGAACTACACAGGCCCAGGATACCAATGTCAGAGTCTCTTTGCTTTTATTGATACTGTAGTAGAGTTGCCTGATATTTGACCAATGAAGGAACTGTTGAGAGATACAGAGAGCCTCTTTGCATGCAACTTCCGGTGAAATTTATACATTTCAAAATAAGAAATAGAAAAGAATTATGGTAATGTTAACAGTAATATTGACTTTCAAAATTACATACATATGTGTAGAACTGTATGTATATAGTTATGGCATTTTTATAAGCAGCCACTTTAGAAAACAGGTAAATATGCCCAGACTAACTTTTGAGTATGTAAAACTCCAGAAAGAAAAATCTTTGGGAAGGACTGTATAAAAGATCCTCTGAAAATCATTTGAAGCTTGCTCTTCAAGCCCATGTTCTCCCTTAAATAGGTATCTTGCTTGCTTGTCTCGACATCTCTTTGCTTTTCTCACTCTGAAGAAACTGTGTTCTTTGGGGCTGGAGAGATAGCACAGCGGGGAGGGCATTTGCCTTGCACGTGGCGGGCCCGGGTTCAATTCCCAGCATCCCACATGGTCCCCTGAGCACTGCTAGGAGTAATTACTGAGTGCAGAGTCAGGAGTAACCCCTGAGCATCACTGGGTGTGACTGAAAACGAAAAAAAAAAAAAAAGAAACTGTGTTCTCTCTTGAACACATACTTCCTCCCTCCCCATCACATTTTCCTAAGCAGTTTTCAATAAAGACTGAATTTGAGCCCCCCCCAAAAGAAAAGAAAATCAGTAAATCATATACATATACAAGATTCTGCACTGTAGCACTGTCGTCCCATTGTTCACCGATTTGCTCGAGCGGGCATCAGTAACGTCTCCATTGTGAGACTTGTTATTGTTTTTGGCATATTGAATACGCCATGGGGAGCTTGCCAGGCTCTGCTGTGCATGCAGGATACTCTCAGTAGCTTGCCAGGCTCTCCAGGAGGGATGGAGGAATCGAACCCAGGTTGGCCTTGTGCTCCTGTCCATACACGATTCAAAGGAATAAAATAATACTTTTTAAAAGCAAAAAATTGCTTAAACAATAGGCTCAAACATAGTGTAGTGAGCAGAAAAGAACTGCTTTTATTAAAGCAACTTTCAACTTGGATGGTTCTGGCCAACACTTTCAATTCTATATCTATTTTTGGTAGTAAACAAGACTATAAGAGAGGCCTTAAAATGGCATTGTCAACAGTAGAAATAGCAAACTGGAAACAATGCAACTGAAATAATAGAGGGACTAGCTTAAATAATGCATACACTTTTACATAGCAATTGACTGGTACTGTATGAATGAGGCCCACTGGTACCTTAAACGGGGCAAGTTCTACTGACATGGGGGTAAGGGAAGTACCAGGGGACGCTTGGCAAAGCAGGTAACACTGAAACTGATTTGGGAAAGGTAAACAGTGATTCTTTTGCTGGGAAAGACTGGACCAGAGGACAGCACAGCGAGCAGACATGGCCATGCGTATGTACATATGTGCATTCAAGGCATGGGTACTGCCCGATGACTGACAGTTAAGATTTCTGATACAGCATTGTCATTTTCACAGTAAAGTTCATACGAAATTGGATTCTTACAGAGATGCAAAAGATGTACTGACTTTTTCTAATTCACTTATTTCTAAGGGCAATGCCACCCCCCCAACACACACACACACACACACACACTTTTTTTTTTGCAGTATTTCAGGCTGAACTCAGGGTCTCATACATGTGAGGCATGTACTCTATCACTGTTCCCAGCCCCCATTATTTTGGGGGTGTCTATTATACTGTGTCGCCCTTTAGCTTCCTGTCGAGTTAAGAAGAGTTAGTGAAGTTTAGTTTGTAGGTCCAGTTCGCAGAGAGGGAACTAGAATCAGCCAAAATCTTTGACTATGCTGCAGGAAATACCTCCCTATAGGACAAAAATAAACTCTTTCTTGGAGGCACAGAGACGCAGGTATGCGCCAGAGGCTGTAACTAGCATCAGGCGCTCAACGGAGAATAAAATAGGCACAGCCCCGGTCCTTATGTCACAGGCAACTCACTGGGGAAAGAGAGAATTAGTTTTAAGCATTTTTTTAAAATCATGATTAGATATTTGCTCTCTTAATATACCTTAAGGGAGCAAAGAGTAGCTGATGTTCTGGGAGACGAAGCATGATCCACTTGAAACTGTTGCTGAAAAATGATGTATTGTACAATTCAATTAGTCTTCTGGCTCTATTGAGCGGTGTTTATACTGAGCCGGGGCCCTGCTGAATTAGGTTAACAATGCTACCTTTTAGTAGGTGAACGGAAGGACAAAGGGCACTAGCCCGTCTCCCAGGCCTTAAAAGGATTCTCTCTTCAGGTGGTACTTAAGTCCAAAAGGCAGATGGGGGGGAAGCCTTTCACAGAGGCCTTAAAAGCAGTGTGACAAATGGGACAGCAGCTACTGCATGAGCATTCGTAAACCAAAATGACGGAAAACAAAAACAGCGAGTTTCAGTGGCAGCGAAGGCCCTGTTTCTCTAAGCCCGTCCCGGCCTCGGGACGGCCCACACCCAGGGGCTGCAGCTGTCTGCACGGCCCTACAGCCTTCGGCCACGTTGGGCAGCATGGTTGATGACGTGACGTGCTCATTTTTAAGCTTGTTGAGAATCAGCCACCTGCAGGGTCAGAGGACTTGGGGCAGTCTCCAAAATTCCAGATGCAATGCTATTTTTGAGCACTGTACGCCTGCTGATTCCTTCAGCTCAAAACCACCCTCGAACCCAGTTTGAGGATTCCACTTAACACAAATCTGAAAAGCTATTTATTTATTTATTTATTTATTTTTTGCTTTTTGGGTCACACCCAGCGATGCACTGGGGTTACTCCTGGCTCTGCACTCAGGAATTACCCCTGGCGGTGCTCGGGGGACCATATGGGATGCTGGGAATCGAACCTGGATTGGCCGCAAGCAAGGCAAACGCCCTACCCACTGTGCTATCGCTCCAGCCCTTGAAAAGTTTTTTAAACTGTGTGTGTGTGTGTAGTTATTACTTAAGGAAGGAAACTGATGATATTCAAAGATCATGAAGTTGATGTGAGAGTTTCTAGTTTACAAACATTACGTCAGTTTTACGTTCTAAGAGATACTGTCCTTGCCAACCCAATTTTGAAAAACATGGAAAGTCAGAGATATGTATGAAAATGTAACTCACAGGATGAGCCCAATATTATTTTTTTAAATAAAGGTTTGGGACAGAGAGAGAGAGAGAGAGAGAGAGAGAGAGAGAGAGAGGGAGTACAAAGGGTAAAGCACTTGCCTTACATGCAGCCAGCCCCGATTAGATGCCGGCACCACAGACAATGTCCCCAAGCATTGCCAGGAGGGACCCCAGAGCACTCAGCGCCCTGGAGCACAGTGAGGGGTGGCCCACACCATTCCTCCCCCCCTCCCCTGTCCCACCCAGAACAAATCTTACAGAAAAGAAATAACTTTAGTTGTCATTCTCGTCCATGACCCCACTCCATTCACATTCAAAACCTTTCAAATTTATTGGACTATTAGATTTGTTTACTAAGTAGTAATTAATATTTATTAATAATGATATTTATGCTACTAATTTAGGTTAGTCTGCATAGACTTTTGGCTTAAAAACAATTGTTTTAAAGTTGTAAGAACTCTATCCTGACTATGGTCATGGCAATTTGCAAACTGTTTCTCCAAAGTACCCCAGCCTACCAGGTTGAAGAGAGCTGGGGTTGAGTCTCTCCCACCTACCGCTCAGGAGTGGCAGATCACAATAAAGTTGGGTCATAATTAGCTACAAATTAATAATGATAGATCTGAAGCATATGCATATATAAGTATTTTAATTTGATTTGAGGGTTAAGCATAGTCCTGGGTGTGTATCTGGAAGAGACTCATTTTTATGTAGCTGGTAACAGCTCTATTTTAATCAAAGTTCTCAAATTTTCAGGTTTACCTAATACAGAGAGAGAGAGAGAAAGAGAGAGAGAGACAGAGACAGAGACAGAGATACACACAGAGAGAAAGACAGAGAGAGAAGCAGAGAGAATCCTGGGGATGTCCTGGTATGTACCTTTTCCCCAAATTGCCCTGGGAAATGAAGCAATGGGACAAAGAATGTTAACCACAGAAAACCATTTGGAAAGAATGTGGAGTGGAGACGGTGGTGGTGATGGTAGCAGTGGTGGTGGTAAGGCTTCAGTTTTTGTTAGAGGAAGAAAATGCACAAGAATAAGATAGATAAGAACAGTATCTTACAATCACAAGACTGGCACAGATAAGCTAGTTTGGGTTTTCTCAGTCTGTGCTCTAAGAAATACTAGTCCTACAAGGTATTCTGCTCAGCCAGAAGCATGTTACACACCACATTGTTGGCCATTCAGAGTAGAGTATGCTAGCACACTCAACCTCAGGGACGTCTTGTCTGAACTAAAGAACACCTGTTTAGCCAAGCCAAATGGATATAGATAAGACCTATAGATAAGACTGCTGCTTGCTTAATGATGTGTGTGTGCGTGCGTGCGCGCGCGTGTGTGTGTGTGTGTGTATGCGTGCAAGGGTGTGCTGGGAGGGTTTGGAGGTCTGTGTTTAGGGCTGATGCAGTGGGAGGTAAACAGAATCAGAAACTTTCTCTAACTGCATCCTTTTGCCAATCCGTGAGCTCCCAGAACTATGACCTTTCTATGAAGGGGCCCTTTTCCAATGAATAATCTGGTCTAGCTCTGGCCTCTCCACTGGAGCCCTGTTTCTGAGTAACATGCCTTAACACACATGGAACTTGTTAGAGCTTCATGGAGTACATGCTGAGAAAAGGTAGATGACTCTATTATCTATATTTGCAAGAAGAGAAAATTAAGTCCGGAATGCTCAAGTGACACATTGTCATCTGTGGCAGAATTAGAGCCCAATTCAGATCTCTGCTTTGTGCTTTTTTAGAACACTGTTTATATTCACAGTTCTTTTTGCTTTTTTTTTTTTTTAATAACCTGTCTTGTCATAGAAGGACTGCATTCATTTGTGGAGTAGGATAACATCACATGAAGCTGACACCCAAAGACAGTAGATACAAGATTATCCCATAGCTAGAAGCCTGCTTCATGAGCGGAGGAGAGAAGGCAGATGGAATATAGAAGGGATCACTGAGAAAATGATGGCTGTAGGAATCAGTTGGGATGTGAAATGCGTGCCAGAAGTAGATACGGACCAAACATGATGTTCTCTCAGTGTCTGTGTTGCAAGCCATAATGCCCAAAAGTAGAGAGAGAAAGTATGGGGAATATTGTCTGCCATAGAGGCAGGGGGAGGGTGGGAAAGGGCCGGGGTATACTGGAGATACTGGTGGTGGGGAATGTGCACTGGTGGAGGGATGGGTGTTTGATCATTGTGTGATTGTAATCCAAACATGAAAGCTTGCAACTATCTCACGGTAATTCAATTAAATTTTAAAAATAAATAAATAAACTGTCTTGTACCGTGAACTCTTCTGGTGATCCCTGTTCTGTGCTGCACTTCTCTCCTTTCCAGTCAAAAAGCAAACAACTGTTTCTTTTTTTTTTTTACAACTAGGGAAGAACTTATAATGTCTTTAGGCAGTGCAGTGGCAGGTAGGTTGCCCTTTAACTTTAACACTACAGTAAAAACGAAGGTCTAGTAGCACTTCATTAATCTAGAAGTCCCTTATTTGTACATTGGTTTACTGGCTTTCTCCCTGAGCAGAAGTTCATTAGGCAAAGATTGTTCCAATGCCTAGAAGAGTAAGCATATTAAGTGTTCGATAAATACTTGTTGAACAAATACAGGAGTGCTTACAGTGTCTGGCTGAGATTTTGAATCATACATTCTTACTCTGAACACAATTGCAAGAGCTTGCTTACTTGTTTATAAGCTCATACCATAATGAGACTTTTTAAAGCAGAAAAGGGAAAAGAGAATTGCACCGTGACAATTGCAGTGACATATGACATCCTAGTAATGAGCTGTAGAGTTAAAAGTACAATTTTTTTTCCTTTTCAGTCACACCCAGCGATACTCAGGGGTTACTCCTGGTCTGCACCCAGGAATTACTCCTGGCAGTGCTTGGGGGACCACATGGGATACCAGGAATCGAACCCAGGTTAGCTGCATGCAAGGCAAATGCCCTACCCGTTGTACTATCACTCTGGCCTGAGAAGTACAATTTATAACCCTGACTGAGCTTATAACCTGAACTATCCCTGAAAGTCACAAATATACATGCCTATATCTAGGAAGTTGGCTATAGTCCTTTATTGGCTCATGAATGAAAGATCCTATATTCAAAATGACACACTACATTATTCATTGAGTTTCTATCTACAGATGCAAAAGATTGCAAAAAGTTTAATGTCTTCCCGAAGTGGTTAGGAAAACTATATGTGTAATAGAATACAGAGTAGCTGTTAATAACAAAAATGTTTAAGAAATTATTTTATGATCGCAATGAAAGTAAATGGAAAGTTCTCCCAAAGCAACATGCTTATCACCTATTGGCATTTTTTTTTTTTGCTTTTTGGGTCACACCCGGCAATGCACAAGGGTATTCCTGGCAGTGCTCAGGGGACCATATGGGATGCTGGGAATTGAACCTGGGTCGGCCGCATGCAAGGCAAATGCCTACCCGCTGTGCTATTGCTCCAGCCCGGGCATTCTTGTTAAAAAAAAAAAAAAAGGTCCCAAAGTATCTCTGGAGGGACATGCAAAAGTAATCTGGTTGTGAGAAGAGTAGGATGAGAGGGAGATTGTCTACATATGGATGCCCATCACACTTTGTGAATTTTGAAATTTATAAGTTTTCTTGAGAAAGAACAAAAGTATGTAGCATGCAGCATTTTCTTGATGGAATTGCCCCTCCACCACATGAAACCACACTAGTTACCATCACAGGAGAGGGAAATCATATTTATTATTATGATTTTGAGATTTAAAATGATTTTGAATACATCTGAAACAATACATGAAAAACAAAGTCATGAAATTTGCTTATAAATGGATGGACATGGGGAGTATCATGCTGAGTGAAATGAGTCAGGAAGAAAGGGACAGACACAGAATGACTGCATTCCTTTGTGGAATATTAAAAAAAAAAAGTAGTGTGAGACTAATAAGTAGGCCAGGGAAAACAGGGACCAGGAGGACTGCTCGATGGTTGGGAGCTTGCCACAGTGTATGTGGGGCAGAGGGGAGAAAAACACAATATATGAGCTAAGTGATTATATTTAGAAAAGAAATATAATTGTATTGCTAAAAAAAAATACTGTAAGAAGAAAAAAAAATCACTTAGAGTCTTACCCCAGTGAAATGATCACTTCAGTGCTTTAGTGTAACGTCTCCTTTGATTCTCTCTCCCCAGCTCTACTGTAAAGGACCGTGATGAAAGTCATTATTAAAATTTTAGTCCCAACCATAAAGTTCTAGGCACTAAGGGACAATGGAGGAGGAACCTGGAGATCTTAAGTTTAATTACAATTTGTTCTCAGAAACCAGATGATTCGGATCATGTGGTTTTGCTCCCCACCCGCCAGCCATTCTGCTCTGCAAGAGCAATAGAGCTTGTCTTGAATGCCTCTCAAGATGGAGAGATAGGAAGCGGTTTGCGTAACATGGAAAACCCCTAGCTAAAAGGAATGGGAAGTTTCAGGCTAGAGTTAAAAATATATATATTTTTCTCTTCGCTTCCTTTCTCGCCCTCCTTGTCACTGATAACTGTTTTTTTCTGGTGGGTAGGACTGTCTGCAGGACCCAGTGGTGGTGCTCTGTGGGTCACACATCAGGGCAGGGGCTGACACACTCAGCCACAGCGCTCACCAGCGTTGCACCCCTTTCGTGGAAGGTCCTGTGCACGTGCTCTCTGGGGTAAAGCACTCTTTGTGGGGGCGCATGCTTAGGACTCTGATGCTTGCTGAAGGGGCTGAGCACTGTTCACACAACAAACATACCAGAGTTTGCACTTCCTGGTTGTGGTGCTCGTACAGCTTTTAAGATGTAGTTCTTGCTGAGGGGCGCACCCCTTTGTGTGGCGCTTACACACATCTGGCCGTGGTGCGGCTGCAATCTATGGCACCAGAGGTTAAAGAGAGCAGAGCTGCTTGGTGCCTTGATTGGGCTTGGTGCAGGAGGAACACTGAGGTTGTCAACTCATGACCAGGTGCTTCCAAGGCTCTAAACCTCGGTGCTATTTCTCTGGCCCACCTCCAGATATGCATATATTTTTCTTATAATATTTATTGTTGCTGTACTTAAGGTTTACAACAATGTTAACATTTATGGGTTTTGTTTTGTTTTTTTTGCTTTTTGGGTTACACCCAGCGATGCTCGGGGGTTATTCCTGGCAGTGCTTGGGGGACCATATGGGATGCCGGGGATCGAACCCGGGTCAGCCGAGTGCAAGGCAAACGCCCTACCCGCTATGCTATCGCTCCAGCCCCAACATTTATGGTTTTGATCTACTACTAAATGTTTCATTTTTGTTTTGTTTTTTTTTTTTTTCAGATAATTGTGGGAAGCTGTTCAGGAAGAGTTGCGACTCGGTTTGAGCTCTTTACCATCTTTCTCATGCTTGCAATTTTGAATGGGAAGGGAGAAATAACTCTTCAAAGAGAATTTCCTTAGGAAAGGGCTATAGAATTGGAGGATAGGGTTTCGCTGCCAGGTAATCCTGAAGCTCAAGCTCAATCTGCAGTATCCATACTGAAAAGTAGATAAAATCCTGCTATAAAAATAATTAGGATTATTAGTACTGTAGAGGGCAGACAAGGGAACGCTTAAGATAACAGATTACATTCTGGGCTGCGCAACCACTCTTTTTCAGTCTTCTAAATGGATATTAAAGCCAGTCACGTACTCGCCATTAGGGAGAGCAGGCAGATGAAACAGTGCGATGTCTGCTTTTGGGAACTGAGAGTCTGAATTGATCCTCACAATTAGGAACATTAAGTTAAATTCTGGTCACTGAGCAAAGACAGACAGACACTCGACTAAATGGAATATAGTTACTTGATACTTGTGCGAGATGATGCAGATAAAACCAACCAGCTCTGTTCTGGCTTTACAATCCTCCCTGGGCCGTGCAGAACCTGGGAAGGAGTATTCTGACAAAGCAGGTTTTCTTCATCTTCAACTTGGTCGAGCTAGGACACCTGATATGTTCAATTCGTTACCTGTTCTCTCAACATCCAACCTGCGGTTTGCCAGGCTGCCGCAGCAGAGTTTTTGTTTTGTAGGAAGTTGAAAAGATCAGTGAGAACTCTATCTACTGCTCGGCTGGGTGGGCTTTAGAGTTCACTGATGTGAGCATCGCCTCTATGTCCTATCTTCATAAGCCACACAGGATTCTTTTCTTTTTCCTGATTCAGTAACCCCTTTTCTGTTCCAGCCCCACAGTTGGCATGGAGTTGCCAACTCTTCATGTTCACAAGGCTGGATCCAATTTCTCTTTTGCTCACTCCAGACTTTCCTCGGGTGTTAAAGCCCTGCTCCACACTGTCCATACCAGACTCGACTCGCCTGTGTTCCCTCTCGGTATGCTTTTACAAAGGATGGCCTTGCCAAATGTATTTATAGCCTAGTCTTCAGAGAGTTGTATCCCAGATACCGAGGAAACAAGGGTTTTCTTGAGAGATGGCTGAGGTGGGACTTGAGGGCAGGAAGCATGGGTAGGCCAGTGTATTCCTTCCCACAGGAGATGGGAGTCTGAATCGGGATGACGGGGCACGCCTGCCATGAGGACCGGGACATCATGATCTGAAACCCAAGGCTGCTATGCTAAAGGAAGACCCGCAGGAAGCACATGATCTGTCTTCCGGTGCTGGGGACCAGGGACCGGGCACGCTCTGGCTCGGGGATGCAGTAAGAGTGAGAAGGATTGTTTGGGAGTGTTCTGAATCAGAGGCACCTACGGGACAGGCTTTGTTCTCTAAATCATCTAGGACACAACCCTGCTTAGCTGCTTCAGAAAGCACAACTTGAAATGATGCTAAGAAAGGCCCGGGTGCCCCAGGAGCTCACCTTCCGGGGAAGACAGAGCAGCCAGTGCTCGGGTCAATGTGACAATAGTGAAAATAATAAAAACAACTCGGAGACCAAAGTGTGCTTTTCTTAAGCCTATCCCAGGTCACACCGCTCCTCAATGCGCAGTATTCTCCAGTCCCTGTTGTAAACCCAAGTTCCTCTCAGATTAGGGGTCTTGACCCCCTCCAGGGTGCCATAACTGAATGTGGGGGCCATGAGAATTCTGGCAACAAATAAAAGGCCTCTGAATGTGCAATGACTAAAAAATAAACTAAATCAACAAACAGATCATGCGTGGGAGGCCTTTCGGACACAAGCACTCGTGTTACGGCATGTGACTTCACCGCAGCCTGGGTTCTGACTGGGCACACTTGCACTTTGCCCTGTGCATGTAGTCACACCACACGGCACTGATAGACGCTGCCAGAAACACCAGCTGATATTCAGGAATTATTGCATCCTATGGACTGCAGTGTTTGCACTGCACACAATTTTCTGCCCTTCGAGAGGCAGAATACATTCTGCTCCTACAAAAAAAGAGAAAGTCTTAATATTTTCTACTACCATTCCTCATCATGTAAGTCTCACGTTAGTCTATCTTTGAGGTGTTCGATTCTCGATATTTCTGCTATCTCCTCTTATAGAACATAAGTGTTTAGTTGCAGCAAGCGAAAACAAAAGCTTGCTGCAACTAAACACTTATGTTCTCTAGCATCACTACTTATGCATATGTATAAATATCAATTTTTGTTTTTTTCTTTTTGGACCATACCTAGAAATGCTTAGAGGTAACCCCTGGCTCTGCACTCAGGAATTACTCATGGCGGTGCTCAGGGGAACCCTATGGGATGCCAGGGATCAAATCCAGATTGGCTGTGTGCAAGGCAAGCACCCGACCTTCTATACTATCACTCCGGCCCCTATTTTTTGAACAGCAAATTATTCAATTCAGCACAAACAATGCAGCTGCATAAACTCAAGAGAGCATTTATTTGAGAAATTGCTAGAAGTGTTTATACTTTATTTTTTCGTGTCTGTATATTTTGAAAACATACATTCATCTGTACCTTTATCATCATGGTTTAAATATTTTTCTTTCCTTTTAAGTTTTTTAAATTTTCATTTTATTATTAATTTAATTTACAAAGTTGTTCAGAATAATTCAGTCAAAAATATTTTTCTGTCATGGGTATGTGGCTAAATATAGATGGAAGTAAGAAGGCTGCTGACAATATGGCAGACTTGACTACCATGTTTTAGTACACTTAGATTGACAAGAAAAAAGAAAATATGTCGAATCATTTTTGAAATACAGACTTACTGCTAATAATCATGATGGCATGAAAAAAAGCTCTTTGTTTAATCTGCAATGAATTTTTGGCTATGGAGAACATGGGACCAGAAACTAAAATGGCATCTTCATATCAAGCAGATGAATTGAATCTCTGGCTTACTGCACTGAACTACAATAAGCCAAAGGAAAATTTTTTGAGAGACTTAAATTTCAAAGAAAAACAGTGATTTGAGAAATTTGTTGCTGTCAACTAGAAGTATTGCATCTTATGAAACTTCTTAATAGCAAAATGTTGGGACAGGAATTCTTGTGTTACCTGCTGCTAGTAAGATGTCGGAAATAAAGGCCAGAGAGATAATATAGCAGGTAATGCGCTTATTTGCATGTTTCCGACTGGAGTTTGATCCCTAAATCATATATGGTGCAATGAGCCCCTCCAGGAATGATCCCTGGGCACAGATCCAGGAGTAACCCCTGAGCACTTATGGTATAGGCCAAAACCCCAAATAAATAAATGGTCCAAAATAGTTGATAGGGCAAAGTATAGACAAGAAATTTGTAATTAGTAATTAAATTAGTAATGGCCAATTCTGTTAGCTTATTGCTGGGTCTCAGGGCAGCCCAAGGGGTTAGAAAAAACAACTATTTTTTCTTTTTTTTCTTCCTAGTTTCCAGGCTAACCTGGAAGCATTCAGGCGCTACTCCTGGCTCTATGCTCAAGAGTCACTCCTAGCAATTCTGGGGGCACCATATGGTGCCAGGAATTGAACCTGGGTTTTCTGCATGTAAAGCATGCACTCGCCCACTAAGCTATCACTTTGGCTCACTTCTAACTTGGTAAACTATTACTTTCTGTAAGACCTATTTATAAAGAATATACGAGGAATTACAGTTTTGTTGCCCTTGGGAAGGAAACACAGGGGAAGATATATAACTAAAGGTTGACAAATTTTTCACAAATGGAAATTTACTGCAGAAAAACTGCATTGCAATCTATACAGACGGTGTTGAAGCAGTGATGGGCAAGAATGTGAGAGTCATGATGAAAACTAACACTGCTGGCATTGCACATTTCATTTTCATTCACTGCAGAATCCATTAGGAGGTAATACTCAGCCTTAAAAAAAATACTCCCAAGTTTTAGGATGTGTTTTATAGTATTATCCAAATAATTAACTTCATCAAAAGTGATGCCCTTAACAGCTGTTGATTTTCAAACCTTTGCAAAGACATCTGATTACAAAGTTTATTATTGAATACAGACCTAAGGTGGTTCTCAGGAGGGCAAGTTTAAACTGACATTTGAAATTGAAGTTGTCATATTCTGAGTAGAAATCTGATTTTGCTCATCATTTTTCACACTGACTTACTTATGACATTCAAAACTGTGTTGTCAGATATTTTTGAAAAAATATTTAAATATGATGATTTAGAGAAAAAAATTGTGCCATTTATTGTAACATTTATTTATGTTAGAAGACAAAAATTTAAAAGTTGTTAAAAGATAAAGTGGACTCAGGTTCTATCCCTGGCACCCAATATAGTCCCTAGAGATCTGCCAGAAGTGATCCCTTCGCAGAGTCAGGAGTAAGCCCTGAGTACCACTGGGTGTGGGCCCAGAATGAAAACCAAACAAAATAAAAAGATAAAATAGAAATTTTTACCTAAAAAGTTTAACATGAAAGAAAGAGTGGAAAGTGGCACAGCTACTGATGATTTTATAATTGCGAAAATAACCTTCCCAAGGGTTTAGCTAGAAGAGTTATAAGTGATCATCTGAAGTACCTGAAGACAGTTTCAGAAATATTTCTTCAAATTTTGGTTCTAAAAAATCTAAGGTGGGTTCATAAACCATATTCAACTCAATTTAAATTAAAAACATCAGCCATCTGCCATTAAAATTTCAAAAAGAATGTGCTGAGTGTGACACAGTTTTAAAACCTGAATTTCCAAAAAGAGTCAGTGAATGAATGTTGGCTTGGAAATGGGGCAGAATTACCAAGAATTACTGAAATGGCCCTAAACATTCTTTGTCGGCTTTTTACCACATACTAATATGAAGCAGTTTTCTCAGCACTTATAATTATACAATCAAAATGCCAGCTCCACAAGCTCAGGAATAACCTCTGAGCACAGAGCCAGGAGTAAGCCATGAGCATTACTTGGTTTGGTCCCTAAGACCCCCAAAATAAATGAAAACAAATCAAATATCAACCTCCCCAAACCCTAAAGTTGCTCTATGTCCTATAGCATTAAATATTTGGCTAAGGTTTAATTCTTGATATAAAAAAGAAGCAAATTCATGCAATTAGTGTGCAAACTTGCTTTCATCTTTAATAAATGGTAAAACTGCATGTATAATAAAGAATTGTTTAAAATATTTGTACAGGTTTGATCTATATACCTATTTTATAAACTGATATAGCTGAAACCATCAAAATTTCTCAGGTGAAAAGGCACTGCAAGTGAAAAAAGTCTGAGACCTGTTTTAAGTTAAACTATCATGCATTAACTCATTAACTAGCAGTAAACCATTAGAAACTAAACCTGCAGATTCACTTCAGTAAAAATGCTGGAGCTGAAGGGAATCATCGCCAGATGCATCACATATGAGAAGGGAAGGAGATGATATAATAGAGAGAATAGAAAGTAGGGAAAAAAGAACCTTAAGGAAGTGCATATTAAAGATGTAGGTAGTGGGGCTGGAGCAATAGTACAGCAGGTAAGGCGTTTGCCTTGCACGTGGCCGACCCAGGTTCGATTCCTAGCATCCTATATGGTCCTCTGAGCACCGCCAGGGGTGATTCCTGAGTGCAGAGCCAAGAGTAACCCCAGCACATTGCCAGGTGTGACCCCCACCAAAAAAAAAGCAAAACAAACAAACAAAAAGTTTCAAGATGTAGGTAGAGAACAAGGAATTTAAGAGAGAAAACAGGAGGACCAAGTGTGTATTACTGAAGTCCAGGCAGGGGAATTCCTATTCAAATTCCTGTTCAAATACCAGAGAAGTCCAGTAAAACAAAAAACTGGCCAGGGTCAAATCCCAGATAAAGCCCCAATGCAGGAGAGGCACCAAGATCATGACCACAGCAGGAATAAATCTTACTCGGGAGGAGTGATGTTTGGAAGACAATGAGGGTGGGTGTGGGCAGAGACAAGATTGTAGATGCACGGAGTGAATCACGGCTTTAATCTCCCATATTTCTCCATGAAGCAGAAAGCAAAGACACTTCTGCAACTAGTGGGGATTGGGTTTTTATGTCTTTAGGAAAGGGGATGCTGAAATAAAGAAGTGTGACTAAGAGCTACTGGGGTTCATGGAGGAGGTGCCCGTAGGCTCCCCACGTCACACCTGGCAGTATCTGCGCCCACAGATTCGCCTTTCTTTCCCTGCTCCATGCCAAGGTCAAACTCTCTTGCCACCAGAGCCATTCTGTCCTTCTCACTCGATCACATCATTCTCACAGCTCTCTCCTACACAGGTCACATTAGCATGGGATGAAAGGGAGAGAAGCTGCTCGAACCCAGGGCCACTGGGTCCAAGTGATGGGGTGGCAAAGGAACTGACCAGGAGAGCAAGATGGCTGAGGCGAGAGAGCAAAGTAGGTTTATGAAGAGAGGATGACAGTAGAAAAGTTGTCTCTCCTTGTGTGGTATTTCTCTATTTTATGTCAAATTCACTCCTATCAGGCCTTCCCACCCGATATGGATTCAAACTGTTCTCCTTAAAGATTTACTGAGTTCCAAACTCCATTCTCAGTGCTCGCTTGCTTGAAATATCAGTATCTGTTGCAACTGATTTGGAAATGGTTTCCTCCTGGTGGTCGAACACCCTGGCATCCTTCCGCTGCTCACTTCTTGGGCGCCTCCCATGCTGATTCTTCTCCCTTTTACTGGCTGACATTGGAGTGTCCCAGTGCTCAGTCTTCCTCCTCTCCTCTACTGACTTCTGATTTTATTGCTACCAACTCATTCTCAGTGCTTCCTGGCTAGCCTAAGTTGGCTGTCAGCAGCCACTTGGCAAAGCTGTTAGCATATACCTGTGCTTGTCACTTCTTCTATTGTAAAAATAAACAGCAATCCAGATAAGGCCTGTGAGCAGCTCCATGCAGTGCTCTTCCACTATCAGAAATACCTTCGGTTCTGTAAGTTCTCCTACAAAGATGACTGGCAGGCTCATGCGTGCATTATTTTCCTCTTAATTATTTCAAAGTATTATGATACTGGGGGTAAAAAAACTAATGAAAATATACAAGGCCTTTCTCCATATCATAATTCTCCTTTATTACCTATAGGTAATCATCAAAGTCCAAAAGTCAAACTCATAGGTCCTTCGAAATGAGGCAATTAATAAGCGTAATAGTTAATGAGTCACTAAGGTGTGAGGTACTTTCAGGAGCATGCACTAAGATGTCACCACCTTTATGAGTTTTCTTCAGACACATTTATAATCTATATTACCATACCCAAACTGCTAAGCTGAAGCACTCCAGCTTTGGTACCCACCTTGTACTTAGAAGTGTCCCAGTTGTGGACAATGCGTGCTGGGATGAGAAAAGTGTCGTCCACGTGGCAACTGCTGCAGTAGTACCACCCGCTGTAATTGCACACCTTGGCTTTCCCGTTGGAAAGGCCTATGGATCGAGGGCATCCTAGTCAAGGCAAAGGAAAGATATCATGATTATTGTCTTCTTAATGCGACAGACCCAGGCTGCACCACCCCCACGTCAAGCAAATGCCCATAATCAAAGAACTGCAGAGAATATGGATGGGGATGAGTCCCCTTCACAGCTTCAAAGCTTCTATCCTCACCCACCCTCTCCCTCCTGGGGGATAACTGCAACTGTCACCTGACCAGAGTCCTCTTCCTAATCTCCTTGATTCTACTTTTGTGCTTCTCGCTGATAGGGATCACTGTCTACTACCTCATCTTTATTTCCTCCTCCCATCCTCCCAAACTTTCCACTTGATACAATGCTGGGTTGTTCTTTTGTTTTTTTCTTCATAGTGTAAGATTTTATTTAATCTGCATATCTTTTTGAGGAAGATCCTATCCACTCTATTTTACAGATGAATACACTGAGGTTTTGTTAGGTTAATATTTTGTTTGGCGACGCCCAGCCAATAAAGCTTGGCATTTGATTTGGCTCAGGTGCCAAAATGATCCTAACACTGCTATGCGCTCTTCTTTCAACCTGTAAAATCAAGGAAAGGAATTTGGCCTTTGATTGTCCCCAACTTGCATTTCAGACAACCTGTTCCCACAGTCTTTCTAACAGCAACCTCCTTATTCTCTCTGGTCACAAATAAACAAGATACTCCCCACCAACCCCCACCCCCCACCTTAGCACATCTTACTTCTCCGTAGGCAACAAACACCCTCTTCTCTGTTGCCAACTTTGCCAGATCACATCCACTACTTAAGATCACTGGTTGTCTATAAGTGGTTTGCTAAGGTTCTTCTCTTTCTGCAAAGTTTATGATTCTGTGAGCACTGTCTCTAATATCAGGGGTCCTCGTAATAACAGTGGACCTGCCACAAAGGAGACATTACTTTTGCTTTAGTTTAGAAGAACTATCTTCTACTGATAAGTCTAGAAATTCTGTCACCATCAAACCAAAATAGCAAAATCCTGGTAGCATGAATTATAATTATACCAACAGCATCACTATTCTGACATTTGGGGTGGAAGTGATAGTACATTCTGACATTTCTGATGGACAGCTTTTCTGTTAGAAATCCTTGCACGTGGTACATTTCACGGTTTGGTGCCAAGAAGTATATATCCATCAAATCTCACAGTCAGCCTATTATCTGATATGAGAACAAAATGAATTCATTTCTACAATAAAATTAACATCATAATCATCATAATTTAGAGATCTGTGTCGTACCCCTATTCCTGCTACAAGGAACTCAAACCTTATTTAACACACTGCTCACACAACAAGAAACTGATACACATGAACTATGAATGGAAGTATCATAAAGACTTTAATTTTCTTTTTTTTCTTTCTTTTTTGTATTTGTTTTAAGGCCACATCCAGTGATACTCAGGGCTTAATTCTGACTCCAAGCTCAGTTCTTTTACTGACCTTCCTGGTGGGGCTTCAGGCACTCTACAGAGTGCAAGGTATTGAATTCAGGTCTACCATGTGCAAGACAAGTGCCCTAGCTGCTGTACTATCACTCCACCCCAAAGAACCTTCATCATAAATGAAAGGGCAACAGAAACCAAGCAGTTTTCTTGGATCTCTCTTTATTTTAAAATACAAGAGGTACTGAAAGGCAGTACTTCCAGTGTGAGTAAGGAAGTAAGGAAACACTGGTATTGCACTTCAACAATTTGCAACTTCCTTTCAAGAGTGACTATTTTCTACCAATAGCAACAGTATCATATGGAGTTTCTGACTGCCCAGGAATGGGCTGTGTGTGCAAGGAGAATGCTACACGAGTGCTGCTCCTGTTGGACACAGGAGGTGCTGGCCAGCCATGGGCTCTCAATGCTGGGACAGCATCTGCCGCGCCCTCTGGCTGCTCTGCTCCTCTGGCATGTGGCATGGCTCCTGCACCACTGTGCCTTTGTATGTGCCCATTCAGGGCTATGTTAGAAACTCTGCAAATGAAGTTTTTGTTTCAGCATTTAACACTTTGCACAGAGAATGCCTTATTTGTGTTGTATTTGCCAACACAAATAAACGTCTGTGTTGAATAGATGATAAACATCAAATGTTATTTGATGCACACACTTGCATGTATATTAAAGATGCTTTCATTTCCCATAGCTATTTTAGGATTGCTCCTGCTAACCTAGCCACCTGCCTCTCCGATAGCCTATTTTGTTACTAGCCCTGTGAAAAGATGTTGCACATTCAAGGAATTATACACTACACATGCATACATAAGTAAACATGAGGCAGAGTTCAATAAAACCAGACATATCCTAGATACAGTGATATTTCAATTTCCAAAAATTAGTACACAGTCAAATTGATTTAACACTGAACGAAATTCAATTTCTTCTTGTGATTTAGAAAGTGATTTTTATCTGGGGAAAAAAATCAGGATTATCATTGTAGTTTAGACTCTTACCTTAAATACTAGAAAGATACACTTAGATTATTTTAACATTTTTGGTTGCTTGAATTTTGACTATAATAAGCAGTAAACATATGTTAAATTTTATATATACTTTCATATGTACTACTGGGTTTTTTGGTTTGTTTATTTTGGGTCACATCTAGAGGTACTCAGGACTTACTCCTGATTCTGTGGTCAGGAATCACTCCTGATGGTGCTTAGGGGACCATATGCATGCCAGGAATTGAATCCAGGACAGCCAATTGCAAGGTAAGCACCTTACCCACTGTACTATTGCTATGGCTTTCAATCTATCATTTTAATGTCTTTATTATAATATCTTAGCTCCAAAAGTATGTACTATGAGATTTTAGGAGCCTCTCTTTACTCGTCCTTCCCAATGGTGCCGCATTAGAGGTTCTTTGGGGTCAGGAGAATGAGACCCATCATTGTTACTGTATTTGGCATATGAATATGCCACGAGGAGCTTGCCACGCTCTCCCGTGCAGGCAGGAAAACTCTCAGTACCTTGCCAGGTTCTCCGAGAGGGAAGAACTAAGTTATAACTTATAACTAAGTTATAACCTAGTTCTAACTAGGTTCATTTGAGTGTGTGGAGAGGCAGAGTATCTTGCCCCTGCATCTGGCTGTCTTCACCAGGGTCACTGTGAACCCGAGATGGTGGGTTGAGTTTCCCTCCCCGCCCCAAGTAGAGCCCTGGCAGCCAAAAACCTCCGGAACCCGGCCACAGCCATGCTCAAGGCCCCTCTCCACACAGTTCGGACGAGCCTCATGCATGAAGGAACTGGCAGAGGAACCCAGGTGTGCGGGACCCGGGGCTGAGATCTCCAAGCTTGCTTGGATCGGGGACTGAGCCTCTTCCGCCCAGATCCCCCATTTTCCAGTAGCTAGGCAGTCACACCCAGAAACTGCCCCCACCAGGGGCTGGTTTGAGTTTCCTTTCTCGCCCCAAGCAGAGCCCCAGCAGCAGAAGACCTCCAGAACCAAACCCAAAATAAATTAATTAAAATACACAGATATATATGTTAAAAATTCATACAGTCTAAAGACATTTACATCAACCAGACACACAGATCTAAAGCCTATACTCTTTGGATGTCTTGAACTTAAGTGTAGAAATTGTCTCTAGTCACCCAGACTAGATTTACACTCATATGTATGTCAGTTTTACTCAAACCTGGTATCAGGTTTGAGTAAAACCCCGCATGTACTCAAACATGCGGGGGCAAGATACTCTGCCTCTCCACACACTCAAATGAACCTAGTTAGAACTAGGTTATAACTTAGTTATAAGTTATAACTATGTAAAAGCACAGACGTAGAATAAGACATTCAGGTCTGTCTTTGCCTGGACGCACTGTAAATCTAACACACTCAACTTCCTAAAGCCTATTTTATTCACTGCAAAATAAAGGGGTGGGCCTTCATAGGTAGTTTGCCAAATTCAGCGAGCATCAGAATTTTTGGAGATGTCTGCTGAAAATATAGATTCTCCAGGACAATTACAGAGAGGGAATAAGGCCCAGGGACCTGCATCTCCACTTAACTACCCAACTACTGCTATGGAGAGTCTGGGCAAAAACTGAGGAAGATGCCTTTGATTTTCAAGTGATTGTTGAAATCCCTCTAAGGTCTTGTCAAAATAAGTGTTTTGGGTATGCAGGCAGCTTGCTGGGTGGAAAGCTCCTCATCTGTCACATATTCTACTTTCTATGTTCCCAAGACCAGCATTTCAGTTCTTATTCAATTTCCAAAAAATTTGCTACATACAAACGACCTGAGTTTATTTTCACCTGTATCACTGTCGCCTGTTGTTCATCGATTTACTAGAGCGGGCACCAGTAAGGTATCTATTACACTCAGCCCTGAGATTTTAGCAGCTCTCCTTACTCATCTTTCCTACCGATTGGAGGCTCTTTCAGGGTCAATGGAATGAGACCTATAGTTGCTGTTATTTAACTGTAACTGTTACTGTTACAGAGTTTATTTTACCAGTGTTAAGCTAGCACATTCATTATCCCCACTGAGAAGCATTTTATTGGGTCTGGAAGGAGCTAAGGTTTTCAACCTCTAAGTCCAGGAAAGACTTATACGATGTGAAAAAAGACAAGTAGAGTATAGTTAGTGGCCTAGTGGAGAATTATTTCCGAAAAATCACATTCCACTAATTTGAAGAAGGAAACACCCATTTTGTCAGTAAACTGCAAGCTTTTACATTTTCAGTGCAATGCTAGCAAATCATGAATTTAAATGTCCAAAACAGTTTCCAACAAAGTTATATAATCTCTTATTTTACTTAATTATTATGAAGTTTTACGACAGAAAAAATGTGTTTTCTTGATGATGGCTATTAGGAAACCACATTTTGGGGACAACGACAAAGCTGAACTCTTACAAGTGACATAAAAGGGAGAAAAATAGTGCTTTAAAGTAAAGACTAAACATCATTAATTGAAATGACTAATTAGAGCTTATTTACATACTATATTCTTATGTACTTTCACATAGACTTTTGAATAATGTTTCTCAATTAAAGGGCATTTGGGGCAGGGAACACTCCACATGTTGGATCAAAGCAAATACATTCTTTCCCGCTTCTTTTTGAAACTTTTCAGAGTGTATTCAATTCATAGGAACAAAAACTATCTCACAAGAGAACACATTGGCCTTTTTTTTTTATTGCTTCCCACCCCACTTCAAATCTTTAATGAAAACACGGTCTGAAGAGGCTCAGCTTCTTCTCTAATACACTTTTGGGAACAAATGTCGCCATTTAACCAAAGTCCTATTTGCTGCATGTACAGTCCATTTCCCTAATGACCTTCCACTAAAGATATCCATAAGAGCTGTTGCTGGGGCTTGGGGCAGAAATTTTGGCATAATTCTCCACGAGGCACAATCTTTCTCCTAACAAGGGCACCTACTTAGCTCAGTTGGCCAGTAAAGCTGAGATGTGGGGGAGTTGCCAGCTACCTTTTCTCTATTTCATGGCTACCAGCTCAGCTCTTCTTTCTCTGAGCAACAGTGGGAACTTCATGGGCATCCAGAGAAAAGGAACAAGAATTGTGGCTGAATTGAGGCAATTTTCTCACTAAAGAACTCACATAATGCTTTCTAAGCCTAGAAAACCATGTTACCCCTTTACCTAATTTGGAAAGGCAAATCTAATATCATACCTATATAAATGTAACTAAAACACAACAGCATTAAAACATTTGCATACATAATTGTATATATTAATAGGGTTATATGTTTGTATAATTTATACAAATATGACTGAAACCCAATCATGAACAACTAATGTTGCAATTGAATCACAATGAGATACACAGTTACAAAGTTGTTCATGATTGGATTTCAGTCATACAGTGTTTTGCTAGGTAGAAATGCTCTTTTCTTTTAAAAAAAAATAAAGTAGCAAATAAAAAAAAGAGAGGATGGCTTTAAAAATGTAAGAATAGGGGAAGGAGCAATAGTACAGTCAGTAGGGCATTTGCTTTGCACATGGTTGACCAGGGTTCAATTCCCAGCATCCCATATGGTCCCCCGAGCACCGCCAGGACTAGTTCCTGAGTGCAAAGCCAAGAGTAACCCCTGTGCATCACTGAGTGTGATCCAAAAATAAAAAAAAAAAGTGAACAAGAGGACAACTTTTTATCTGCATCATTAAAGTAGAAAAGATTAGCTGGTTTCATACCAGCTTTCACTATGCATGTACCAGGTAGCGAGAGACGGCAGGAGGAGGAGGAACTGTCTGCCCTCCCCGTGATATGTGGGGAGACTGTCTGCAGTGTGGGTGAATGGCCTGGATACTTATCTCTGGCTCCAGAGACCAAATATTCCAAAAGAAAGACAAACTGGAATGAGGTGCAAGTGTCTTGCCATTTCATATGTACTCAGGGGAAAATTCACAAAGGGCTTTGCTAAAAGCTTATGGTCAGTAAATACTAATTTATTAAGTAGCGATGTGTTGGTGCAGGTATTTTAAAGGTAAGATGTGATGAGGATAGAAAATGATGTTGAATGAGCCCAGGATTAAGCACAAAGGATTGCTGAACACAGGATAAAAACCTCTTTACTTGGCTTCTCCCACCCCAACGAGACCCCGAGTTGCCGCCCATGAATGGCACCTGGCTCCTGAACGGCCATGATCCCAGAAGCACACAAACCAATCTCGGAACCCAGCGGCTTTTGCAGAAATCCCTCCAGACTTATTACTAAAATATCAGAAATCCAAAATGCTCTTCATATCAGCAACAAAAAACAAACTATCCAATGATGCCTTTTCAGCAGGTCTGATTGTTGGGGAAATTTTCAAATAATAATGGCGGATCTTTTGTCGAAATATTGAATGTGATCAAAGCAGAGAGAGAGTAAGGTGGGGGCTGGAGCTATAGCACAGCAGGGAGGGCGTTTGCCTTGCACACGGCCGACCTGGGTTCGACTCCCAGCATCCCATATGGTCCCCTGAGCACCACCAGGAGTGGTTCCTGAGTGCAGAGCCAGGAGTAACCCCTGTGTATCACCAGGTGTGAGCCAAAAAAGCAAAATAAATAAATAAATAAAGAGAGAGTAAGGTGGGGTGGGATGGGGGGTATATTGGGGTTCTTAGTGGTGGAGGGTGTGCACTGGTGAGAGATGGGTGTTTGATCATTGTATGACTGAGACTCAGACTGGAAAGCTTCATAACTGTCCTCACAGTTATTCAATAAAAAAAGGAAAAAAACCTCTTTACTTGGTATCATTTGAGGGGAGGGTTAAAGCAAACCTAGCCCCAGACTTGCCACTGCGGAAGGGGAGCTGCAAAGATGCTGGGAGGTAAGTAACACTGACCACATATAGGTTACAACAGGTTGAACTCTGATGAGAGATTTTACATAATTGTAATGCAAGAAAGGGCACAGGGTAAATGGCAATGAGAAACACCCACTCAGAAACAAATTATCTAAAAATGTCTACCTTGAGCATTTCAATTACTCCACCACTTTGGGACAAGATGATAACCCATAAGATAGGCGCATTTTTCCAGTCACAAAATCAAGACAGGAAATATTGAGATGAAGAATCAGGGACATGAAAACAGATGCCTTTGAATATTCATTCTGTTATAAGGCAAGCAGTACACAATACACACAAGCATCTCAAATGAAATTAAAGAAATAAAGGGGAAGTCAAGAAAAATCGACTATGTACCACCTATATTTACTAATCCAAATAGTGCTACATGTTTTGTCACCTCCTTCTTTTTAACTTTAAGTGCTCACTTTTTTTTTTTTTTTTTTTTTTTTTTTTTTGCTTTTTTGGGTCACACCTGGCGATGCACAGGGGTTACTCCTGGCTCTGCACTCAGGAATTACCCCTGGCGGTGCTCAGGGGACCATATGGGATGCTGGGATTTGAACCCAGGTCGGCCGCGTGCAAGGCAAACGCCCTACCCGCTGTGCTATCTCTCCAGCCCCTAAGTGCTCACTTTTTAAATTTAATTTTAAAAGCAATTTTTTTGTGCCATACCCAGTGGTGCTGAGGGCTTACTCCTAGCTCTGTGTTCAGGGATCACTCTTAGTGGTACTTAAGTTCCATATACCAGAGATCAAACCCAGGTTGACCTTATGCAAGGCAAGTACCCCACCCGCTATATTGTTACTCAGGCCCCTTAAGGACTCACTTTAGACTTATGCACTTGGAAATTATGTTCTCCACAGAGTTTTAACTCCTTTTATAGTGAACTCTCTCCCTGGGGGGATGATAAATTTGTGGCTGAAAGAAAATTCATACACTCAATACAATCCTGAAATGTACAGACTGGTTATTTCCAAGGCTATATTGAAATTCGCTTTGGTTCATAAGAAAAGAATTTTTCCAATAGGAGTCATTTTATATTCATCTATAAATGACTTTTATAGCAGTGAGACATTATAGGAGAGAAATTGCCACTCACCATACCCTGAAACTTTGACTCAAAATTTGGTGCTTAGTCAGAGGCTGGTACATATTATAAAGCATAAGTAACAGTTGGAAGAAAACTGTTCCTATTACAGCTTATACACTTTTAGGATAACTAAAGCTGGCACTTACAGAGTAAACCGTTACTGTTGTTAGGAAAGTGAAGGCCTTAAGAACATAACAGAAATAGGGCTGAAGAGACAGGACAGCAGTAGGGTATCTGTCATGCATGGATTCAATCCCCTGTACCTCATATGGTCCCCCAACCCCCACCAGGGGATTCCTAATCCCTGACAGCAGAATCAGAAGGAAGCCCTGAACACCACTGGGTGTGCCCCCAACACACACACACACACACACACACACACACACACACACACACCACACACACCCCAAAACAATAACCAACATAATAGAAGTAAATAACTCCTCTTGAAAGAGGTAGGTTTAACTAAAGAATTCTTTTTCAGCATAGCAATATGGAAAGTGTATGCCTGTCAGTGGATCAGCACTGCCTACAGAGATAGAGTACTCAGTTACACATTATATCTGGACAGACACAGAGATGCCACCAAGACTGACATCAACCAACGTTACTGTCCATGACAGAGTTTAGGAATGTACTTGATTCTATTTGCAGAAGTAAGACAGCCAAAGCAAGAGCCTTTTCAAAAGAAAATCAATCTACATCCTAATTGGTTTAAAATTTACAAGTATTCCAAAAGCTATTAGATGGAGGTACTGTGTTCTATTGCAATGAATAATTCAATGCCTACTTAAACAAACATTCACTCAGCTTTCCCTTGTATATTACATAACATAGCTAGAGCTATTATACTAAACAGAGTGAAAATCACGTATCAGGTAATTACCGCTGACTAAAAATATAAAGACTTTATACCGCTGCTGAACTATACATTTATTTAATCTCCTGGAATGTTGTTATTAAGATAATAAATTGTGTCAGATAAATTAATAAGTACCAAGTAGATTTCCACTCAAGTTGAGAAGGTTAAGATTTATTGGGCCTTCAGGTAAACAATGATTGCTAAAGTCAATATTTAGTCAAAATTTATCTTGAAAGGCAATAAATCTTGTTTTTTGCTAAGGCAAGTAAATATGTATACCATTCTAGAGATTCTGACCATTTTCCTGTCTACTAAATAGCTAATTAGTTATAAATAACAATGATCTGTGATGCAATTTTCACTTCCAAAGACATGATTTGAATCGCTGAGTTACATTTCATTTTTCTTACAATAAGATGCTTAAATGCCAGTATTTCTAGCAGCAGTTTGAGAAAAGTTCAATAATGAAATGTTATAAATTTAACATCTAGGGACTGGAGATATAGCACAGTGGGTAGGGCTCTTGCCTTGTTTGAAGCCAACTGGGTTCGATCCCTGGCATCCCATATAGAATCTGGAGCACCAGCAGGAAGGGTTCCTGAATGCGGAGCCAGGAGTAAGAGCAATGCTGGGTATGGCTCCCCCCCCCCCCGGTCCCCAAACAAACAAACCAAAAAATTCAGCATCTAATAATTTTAGATTACATTTGGGCCAATTCATTCTTCAAGGCTGTTTTATTTTTGTTTGGGGGTCACAGCTGGCTGTGCTCAGGGTTTACTTACTCCTGGCTTCATACTCATGGGTGACTCTGGCAAGGGTCATATTGTCACTGTGCCCCGCTGCATAAGGAAAGGGCCTTACCTTGTATACCATGTCTCTAGTTTCCAAAGTTTCTTTTTTTCTTTTTCTTTTTTTTCCTTTTTTTTTTTTTTTGGTTGCTGTTATTTTTTATTTTGGATCACACCTGGCAATGCTCAGAGGTCATTCCTGGCTCTGCACTCAGGAATTACTCCCGGTGGTGCTTGGGGGACCATATGGCCTGCCTGGAATCAAACCCAGATCAGCCGTATACACAAGGCAAACACCCTCCCCGCTGTCCTATTGCTCCCGCCCCCTCTAGCCTCCAAAGCTTCTATTTCTACAGCCCGATACTCTTATTGAAGCCTACCCATTAAGGTGCTGAGGTCTCTTTATAAGTCACTAGGGGAGATGAAACAATCAACACGCTTCAGTAGAAGACAACTTTTATTGCTTTGTAAAGCAGTGGGAAGCTGAGCGAGGAAGACATAGCCCGTGGGCCTTCTTTCTTCACAATGCAGTGTCTCCCAACCAGGAGATATTTTTTGTTCCAACAGGTGACCTTTGCCATATGTAGAACAATTTTGGTTGTGACAAGAGAGTGAGGGGCCTCCTGTCATCAGGTGAGTGGAGGGTGTTGCTAATCAGCTCTCACGGCTGGAGGACAGCCTCCCACAACCCAAAATCACCAGGCCCCAAATGTTCTCAGTGCCACTGGTGAAAATCCCTGTAATGATTCGAAGACAGGAAGGCAAAAGAAAAGATCCACATACTGACCCTACTTAATCACTTTCCCCTGCACGCCTTGGATACAGCACCTATTACGGGGAGGAGGAAAAGTCCTTTCACCAGCTTCCCTTTCTCATCTAGAAAGGAGGATTCATGCTGCTCGGTTAGTTTAAAGAGGGGCTATCAAAGAGTGGCCTTGTCCATACTGCACCATCATCTACTAGACTACCTGCCAGTAACATCTGCTCCACGCTTGGGGCTCTTTTCTTTACAAATTAATCCGTCTGGAGAAAGGCTTGCCTACCAATAACTCTCACTTGAAAATCCACTGCAAAAACTGCAAAGAATAAATTGGGCTGATTATATATTTTAGACACGGAAGCTGCTGGGGGGGCGGGGTGTTTAACTTCTCGATTAAACTTGGGCCCCATCAGGATTCCCCCTCAGGTCTCCCACCGTTCCTGGCAGGGCAAGGGGGACCTTGCCGTCCTGGGAACAAACAAACACATGCTGGTCTGGGCTTTGGATCTTAAATACTAAAAAACTGGGGAGGGGGGGAGATGTTTCATGTAGTGAACTGCCTTCTTGGAATGTTCCTTCGAACCAGATTCAAATTAGAGCCCAAGGCAAAAGAAAAGGGTGGGGGACTTAATCATCCTAATCCTATCTTTATTAAAATTTTGTATTTTGTTCAGTATGGACTTTCTGTTCTGATTGTGGTTCTTAAGATGTTCTTTCTCTGGATGACTGGGGAGATTCTGGGCACCCCCCTCAACTTGCTACCCTAAGCAAAGGCCCTCACCTACTTGCAGGCCTGTCCTAAACCCTTTCTCCTTACAGCGAATCCATTGTGATCCACGGTTACGTTCTACCGTGATTTTTCTCCTGATATTTAATATTATGCCAAAACCACCACTAACTCTCCTTTTCATGACATCCTCATTTCATTTCTACTATAATTGCTTTAATAAATCAATAATCTCTTATTGTCTCCGAAGTTCATTTGTTTGTTTTCTGAAAAGTAGGTCTGTCCTTACCGCTTCAAGGACTTTTGCCTCCTTCCTGCTTGCATATGAAAGTCTCTACATTCATCAGCCTCAAGGACGCTGGTTCTGTCACACACCCCGTCTCTCTGGGCCCTGCCGCCTTCCTTTCACGTCTCTCCCCAGCCTTAATGCCTGTTTCTTTTTCCTTATATTTTGCCAGAGTCTCATCTCTTTGAACTTTACAATATCTTTAAAACACAACCTTTCTTCTTCTTTGCTAAAACCTCTGGAAAAAACTCTGACAGTCTCTCAGAGTAATTTCTACCTGAGCTATTTTCGTAATGACAACAATTTGATAAAATTAAAGTCATGAGAGTGGATCCAAATAGTGCTAAGAAGAGTCTCAAAGTGGAAAAGATCACTTTCATCAGCTTCCTTTGAATCCAACCTTGAATTTCTTCATTTTTTCACCTGAAACCAAGTTCCTTATGTTCTAGAAGATTTAGGGATTGCCTTGGTCTACTTTCTTTCTTCTTTCCCCTCTATTTCCTTTGGCCTGCTTCCCAAGATTTTGTCTCTCTCTGAAAACACAGGTTTGCAACCATCTCCAAAGCCAATCTTGTAACTGTATGTTTAGTACTTGCACCTAAGCTTCATGCTAGATTTGGCAGTAAAAGCATACCTCCAAAACACCTACAAGTGGAAAACTCCTATTTTGCCTGGTATTCAGAGTACCATCCAACAGGAACTTATTAGAGAAATATTCCCAGCTCCTAGGTGGGTAGCTGAGGAATTTAGAAAACCATGAACATGCTCACTGGGCATTCAGGGAGGTGTCCACAGCCTTGGTGAGAGGGCAAAGCCCCTGGGACTCCAGCTGTGACCCGGGAGTTAATTCTAAGGGTCCATTTTCTAATAATCCATGTGATGTAAAAGCAGTACATGTGATACTTTGATCTCCATCTGCCTGATCCCTAGGAACAGACTGACAAGGTATTCCAGACAGACCCGACTGTGTCAGAAAGATGGCACAGACAGAAAGCAGCTACCAATAAGAGTGGAAGGAAAGAGGAAGCCAACCAGCTCTCTAAGAACAGGTATGCGAGTAGAAGACAATGAGAGGGCGGTTGTACAGGCACTTAAATTCAAGGGGTTGCTAGGAAACCCTCCATGCAGGGGGGCACCTTTGACTCTATGATAATTCCTTATGCTGAGAGAGTGAGAGAGAGAGAAAGAGAGAGAGAGAGAGGGAGGAAGAAAGGAAGTGAGAGAGAAGGAAAGAGAGAAAAAGAAAAAGAGAGGGAGAGAAGGAAAATGCCTGTCATTTGCCTTGCATGCGGCCAACCCGGGTTAGATTCCCAGCATCCCATATGGTCCCCTGAGCACCGCCAGAAGTTAATTCCTGAGTGGAGAGCCAGGAGTAACCCCTGTGCATTGCTGGGTGTGACCCCCGCCCCCCCTAAAAAATCAGGAAAAAATTCCTTATGCCATTTATCAAGAATACGGGAAACAAACAGGGCCAGCAGAGACTTAGGATAAAAGGAAGCCTCGTTTTCTGCCGGTGGAAATGCTGTCCGGTTCAGCCCCTGTGGAAAGCAGTATGGAGATTTTTCAAACAACTAAAATAGGATTCCAAGCACACAGCCAGGAGTAAGCCCTGAGCACTACAGGGTGTGACCCCAAACCCCAAAAAAGTTATTACAGTTTGGATGAATGCAATAGCTAGGATATTTAAACTACCTGTAAACCCAAACCCTATGACTCAAGTCAATTTCACTTTGGACTTGAGTTGGCTGCCTGCAAAACAAACATCTCTGTACTATCTCTCAGGTCCAAAGTAAAAAATTTTCAATGAATTTGCTGGGAATGGAAAGGTAGTACAGAGGGCAAGGAAGGCACTTCCTCACATGTGGCTGACCCAAGTTTGATCCTCAGCATCCCTTACGCTGCTCTGAGCCTGCCAAGAGTGATCTCCGAGTGCAGAGCCAGGAGTGAGCCCTGTGCATACCCAGATGTGCCCTCTGCACCCTCTAGAAAAAAAAAAAACAGAGTCTGCTAAGAAGGCACGGTGAGAATAGGAAAGAACTCAGGTCATTGATAAAGGGAAGTGGTGGGTTTGGGGTTGGGATGCTGAATGCCCAAAATTATTTATTTAAAGCTCTGCAAATCACCATGCCTAAGTAAAATAAATTTTTAAAAGCTCCTTTATGCTGATGGTGGAAGAGAAACATCATTTTCCTAAAGCTTTCTGTTCATTATTAGGCTAAAATAAGAAGTCTCTTCTCCCAAGAGATCACTTGGGGAACCTTGCTGCAGTGATGTACATTATTGCTGAATGAAGACATGGGGCTTTGGGTTCAGCCAATATTTTGCAATGTTGGAATTACACATCATTAAGATAGTTTAATGTTCCTTCAAGTCACAGTGTCAAAGGGGTTGGCCCTCCCACTGCTCTGTGACAAGGCTGGCTGCAGGCTGGCTGATGAATAAGTGGCTGAGCTATAAACAGAAACTAAACTCTTGTCCTCCTGAGTCATTACTTATCCCAACTTAGTCTGGATGCTTCCCAGGCACCAAATCATGCGTGTCTACTATTTGTCTAGTCTCTAAAATTCTGGTAACTGAGAAAAACGTCTTTATCAGTAAAAAGGGAGAAAGACAGACCAAGACTTCCAGAATAAGTCTAACTTCAGTGCTAGAGGTACAAGCCTGGTGAATTGGTGGGGAGTGGAGGGGACAGAGGCAGAGTGATTTTCATCAAGGCTTTTGACTCTGTCCCTTATGATGCACTGGCTGTGTGTGTAGTGGGTGCGGGGAGGGGAATTGGGGAGATGGGAACCATGAGCAAGACACGGCCCTTGGTCAATTGGCACATGGTTAGAATATGGTTGTCAACATGGTGATGGGAGCTGAATATCCTGCACTGTGGACTTAAAAGCTGCTAAGAGCAGACCTGAAAAGTTCTCACCACACATACTGAAAAAGGTGACTATAAAATGATGAATGCGGGGGCTAGAGAGAGAGCTCAATGGGTGGGGTGTTTGCCTTGCACGTGGCCGACCCGGGTTCGATTCCCAGCATCCCATATGGTCCCCCGAGCACCGCCAGGAGTAATTCCTGAGTGTATGAGCCAGAAGTAGCCCCTGTGCATCACCAGGTGTGACCCAAAAACAACAACAACAAAAAGATGGATGCGTTAACCTTATTGTGGTAAACAGTTTGAATTTTATACCAAAACATAAAATTTTACACTTAATTACACCTTCAACTTAGCCAGAAGGATATGTTAATTGATCTCAATAAAGCTGGGAGGAAATACTGAATACTGAATAGTACCGGGATCTGGAGCATGGCACAGTGACTACAGCTAATAATGCTTGTGTGCTTACAGCTGTTTAAAGAGTTGACCTTTAGATTTCTCATCAAACACCTACAAATGCTAAAAAAGGGAAGAGATGGATGTGGCAGCCACTACACAATAGTCCATGTGTTAAGTTATCCCATGGCACCCCTTAAGCTCACCTACTGTTATTAGTCAATTAGATTGAAATAAAGATGAGAAAAAAGTGTTAACTCCCCAGCATTTTGGAAATTAGAAGGTTGCAAAGACTCTTGTTTGGGAACCTAGTTCCATTCTAGCAGTAACAGTATATATTACACTCTGAGGGAAAGTGACAGGAGCGGGAGATGAAAAGGTGGGCAAGGGTCACATAATATAGGGTCACCATAAGGATTCTGCCCTCATGCCCTCCCTCAGTGGAGAGGTAATGAAGACGTATTGAAGAGCTGGAAGAATGGGACCATGGGAACTTCTGCAAGACCACTCTTGCTACAGTTAAGATTTGGGGGAACTGGGCCAGAGAGAGAGAGAGAGTACTGTGGGGTGAGGTACTCTTTGCATGTAAAGTACTTACTTTGCATGCAACTGACCTAGGTTTTATCCAGGTCAATCACTGTCAGTAGAGATCCCTGACACAGACCCAAAAGTAAGCAGTCGCCCCCAACCTCCAAAAAAGAAAAAAAAAAAAGATCTGGGCAAGCTAAGTGGGAACTGGAGAAGAAAGGTGAAAGGCCATAGTAAAAAAAAAAAGAAAAGAAAAGAAAGAAAATGGGTAAGCTGGGCTGGAGGGATAGTACAGAGGGGAGGGCGCCTATCTTACATGGCCAACCTGGGTTCATTTCTCGGCATCCCATATTGCCTCCTGAGCACCGCCAAGTATAATTTCTGAGTTTAGAACCAGGAGTAAGCCCTGAGCATCTGATCACTGGGTGTGTCTCCCAACCAAAAACAAAGAAAGAAAGAAATGGGTAGGCTGGGTTCAAAGAAGATGAGGTTCAAAGGAAGTTAGGCAGGCAAAGGCTAATCTGAATTCCAATACCAAGTAAACTAATCAAGAATAAAATTCAAAACTAGGTATAATATTAAGGTGCATTTGAAAAGAAGTAAGGTGCGCGTAAAACCGTGAACCAATCTCATTCTTTCATTATATTCACTACCCTATTAGAACACCTCTGTGTTTTCCAGAATGCCAGGAACTTGTAAAAACTAGAGATGATGCACAGATTGATGCCTCAATGGTTAAAATGTTGGGGCACGGGTAGAAGGAATAGTTCAAGAAAATGTGTTTATAAAACCTAGATAAAACTGAAGTATGGCTTGATTCACTCACTAAGAATGTCCTATGACCCTGATCAGTGGTTTCTCAAACTTTGCATGCACCAAATCAAATGAAAAGTTAATTAAAATATCTAGGCTGGAGGAGGGGGGGATATGGGAGGGAACTTGGAAACATTAGTGGAAGGAAGTTGACACTGGTGATGGGATTGTTCTTGCAATAGTGTATGACTAAAACTCAACTATGAATAGCTTTGTAAATCAAGTTGCCTTAATAAAACAAATATAAAATTAAAATAAAAAACCTAGGCTGGTCCCAGAGACACTAACTTCAACAGTCCATGGCTCCCAGTTGCCTCATGATTCTGCTGCAAATAGTATTCTAAATACCTGGAGAATCTGGTAGGCACAAGCCCAGGACAGGAATCCAGAGAGACAGAAGGGTCTGGTCATGCAGGAGGAATGGTGAGTTTTACCTAGAGTACTGGGGAGAAGGGGCCAGTGTAAGAGGCCAGGGAGGTGATTGGAGGTTATGAAAGCCTTGAAAACAAGTCTTTTCACATCCTGAAGTCTTCAACAAAGCACAATGCAGAACTACCCCAGGTCCCTGGCTGCCATTCCTAGTCTCGGAGCTCATGGCTTTGTAGTCTTGTTCCATTCTTCATCTGAAAAGAGAGCTTTATGCTTTTCTTGTTTTTGTTTGTTTGTTTGTTTATTTGGAGGCCTTGAGCAACCAGTGATGCTCAAGGCTTACTCCTGATTTTGCATGCAAGGATCACTCCTCCTGACTCTCAGGGAACCAGACAGCATGCCAGGGATTGGCACCATGCAAGGTGTGCAAGGCAAGTGCTCTATCTGCTATCTCTCCATCCCTGCCGCTTTCTAAAAGAAATGTGATTTAATTAAAATATTTCTGTGTTAACATAGTTCAAGGTATAAAGATGTGCATGCAACCATATTTTCTACTGCTAAAAAAATTAACTTTGAGTTTACCCCTGCACCTCAATTTTGAAGACGGCATGTGGTCTCTGCTCGATAATGAAGAGATAACTGAATGAAACTATTCATGTAAGAAATAAAATGATATTACTCTATTACTAGATTTCCTTATCTGAGATGCATTTGTTAAATGGCAAGTTTTCCACTTAAAGTATGTTATTGCTTTCAGGCAGTAGAATGAATTTTAGCGGAGAAAAGCAGCTCTTTTAGGAATTCATTCAAAGTTTAATTTTTCAAAGAATGTAGCAAGAAATTAAGGAGAGTACTGACTTACCCCGGTTCATCCCAAAACCACTCTGAGGTCAATTTCCCTCCCACTGAAAGGTCAGTAAATAGAAAATTTTAACTCAATATAGAGTCCATTAATACTTTAGAAGTTTGGCCGGAAATGAACACATGATGAGAACAATGTTAACCATAAAGGAAGCTACAAAAAGGGACAAGAACTTTCCAGACCAAAGTATAGCAACAAAGACTACGAGAAATGAACAGCTTTAAAAAAAAAAAAAAGATAGCACAGCTATGGCCTATGAAGTTCAGGAAGGTCTATCAAAAGATCCATATCTTCTGAAATTCAAAATGATTTTATTCTTCTGAAACATATCAAAGACCAACATGTGACTTCTATGATGAGAATACCAGGAATAAATCAAAAAAGCAAATTTATATCCTATAAAATCAAAGAGTCCACTTATATAAAATGATCAAATCTCTCTGTATTTTAGGATGTGAAAAAGTTTAAAATCCAAAATTATATAACATTTTTCTTCTTCCACAGGGTTACACTGCTACTTCAGTGTGTATTCAGATTTCAATATATTTATTTTTATTTAAAATAATTTCTTGGATTTAGAAATTTATATTGCCAAGAGAGCAAAAAAAAAAAAAAGCAAAGTAATTTGTTCAATAACGGATATCAGAGGCAGAAAATGAATTCCTGTCTTGAATCTTGAGTCAAGTGATAGTTCTACGGGTTAAAGCTTTCTCCCCAAAAGGCATGAGATATTGCTTATTAAATAAAATTCAAATGGAGGAACACATTCATCTAATTTTATTAAAATCTACAGATAATCAAAGAATCACAGAGTGGGAGATAAAAGGAACCACATAAAGCAAGGCCAGTCGCTCTAAAATACTGCAGGCAGATGGAAAGGTTGGAAGAAAATTTAAAAAGTCTTTGAGTTGTACTGTCTGCTCAAATTACTTGCTAATAGTCTGGCTTCCAATTTCCAACTTCTCTGAAGACACAATATAATATTATCTTGCTTACTATACACCAAGCATAGCACTAAGAACATAGTAGGCTTTCAATAAACATTTATAGAAGGGCTGAAGTAATATACCTCAGTTGATAAGAAAAATCAGCTCAGATAATCATAATTCCAGTTCTCACTGGCCATTTCTACTCATGGCCACTATTTTTTTTTTAAATATATGAGTGAGGTCCTGGGATGGATCCCTGGCACCTCAAAAAAATAAACAAATAAAGAGAAATCCATTCCACTTTGGACACTTCCCGCTCCCTTGACACAATGGGATTAAACAGAATGTATCTATTTTCTCTGCCGAATGGCAGCCTTCCAAATATGTGGACACAATACTGTATCCTTTCTGTTCAAGGTTACATTGACTCAGCAAGGTTTTCAGTTCCTTCATGATCTAACAACATGTCAATAGATGTGGCTCTTTGATCTTGAAGAGAAGCATCCAGAATTAACATATCCAGGAGAGGTGTGGACAGGAACACACACTTGGCAGACCTGTTCTCTTTCCTCTGGACCTGTTGAGTCAACCTGGACTGTTATTAGATCAATTGCCTCTATCTTCTGTCTTTACAGCCAATCTTCTGAATCTAAGGAGAGGTGCTATCTATTTAGCTTTACTAAATCTGGTTTTGGGATTTTTGTTGGTGGTGATATTTTTTTTGGCTTTTTGGGTCACATCCGGCAATGCACAGGGGTTACTCCTGGCTCTGCACTCAGGAATTACTCCTGGCGGTGCTTGGGGGACCATCTGGGATGCTGGGAATCGAACCCAGGTCGGCCGCGTGCAAGGCAAATGCCCTACCCGCTGTGCTATCTCTCCAGCATAGCTTTACTAAATCTGCATTCAGTCCATCCCTCTAACTTGTGTTTTAGGACTCCATTCTGTCATTCAACCTATTAGCTATGCAAAATTCAGCTTTATGGTAGATGCGAACTTGATAAGCTACGGGGTCAGAGAGAGAGTACGGTGGGTAGGCAAGGAGCCTTGCCTTGCATGAGGCCGACCCAGATGAGATACCCAGCACTCATCTAATTCCCTGGGCACCACCAGGAGTGATTCCTCAGCACAGAACCAGGAGGAGGCCCTGAGATCCCGACCAGTTGTACCCCAATCCTCCATGCACCCCAGATCTGGTAAGTCATGCCGATGCCAACTTTCCCCAGGGTGTACTGTCCCGTGTGGGCACATAATACATAGAGCTCATCCTCATGTTTGTCACACCATGTGCCAAACACAATATTCTGAGTCCTTCCAACACACTGTATTTTCACCATAAAATTACGAGGTGGGTGTGAGTGTTTTCTCACATCTGAGATTTTCCAACTTCAGCAGCCCACCCAAGGTCGGTCACACGGTGAGTGAGTAGCAGACCAGCAAATGCCCTCAAGTCTGACTGCAGAATCCTTGTGCTCAATCACTAAATCGGTCCCTCCTCTCTGTAGTGTACCTTTATCAGCAACTTTCCAGGCTGGATCCACTTGTCAACAATCCTTGGGCAAAGTTGCAAGTTCCTAACAAAATCACAGTACTTGTAACAGCTCTCTGATTTCCCGATTCTCCGCCTGCCTTGAGGGCTTTGCAAATGTTTTTCAGAACACGAAGTGCTATGTGACCAGTTTTGCAGTTCCCTTGTCTTCATTTTGTGCAGTTTAGTGCGGATGACAGCGGTCCTGGGGTTCCAGACCTTATCTGAGCTTCTCTGGATCTCCCATAGAACCTTACACATAATGAATGAGCTTCTGAGGATCTCCCATAGAACCTTACACATAATGAATGAGCACACACCTGGATATTCAAGTTTTCACTGTCTGATCATGAAAAGTCATAGAAATTTTTCCTTCAGGAGGAAACAGAATAACAAATTTTACAAGGGGGAAGAAGTGAGGAGACACATTACTCTAGCCCTCTACGTTTTAAATACTCAACAACAGGTTTCCCAGACATAAGTAGAGACAAGGGTGTACAGTGGACACAGTGGCTTAACCCTTTGTCTCCTAGTCCTATTTTCCTGATACTCCTCTGTAAGGCCTCACCTCTTCCCCTGGAGGTTGTGTGTGGGAGAGGAGGGGGTGGGGGGAATCTATAAATCTTTGAAGAATACAGACTACTCTTCACTCTTGATTGTATATCCCAAGGTGTGGCACACAGGATGGAATTATAAACACTTGTTGAAATGAACCTCTCACTAAAACTCAACTGAAAGGACTTTTGCTTTCAGCCCTCCATGGTCAAATTAAAGGTTGGAAAATTAAAACTGAGTCCACAAAAGACAGAAAGACAGACAGACCCCTCCCCCCTCCACACACACACATGATTTCTTCTCTGGGAGACAATTCAATACCCGCAGAAACAAAATGACTTAGGCCATGCAAAATGAGAAGGCAACAGAGGACTGTACAATTCTTTTTGACTAAACCGTGTAGATGTTTTGGAGAGCATGTTAAATTTGTTAACGTTAGTTAACAATGAGTTTTCTTCTTTGGCCTTTTCTTCAGTTGGCTTTGGTTTGGGGACGCACCTGGTGATGCTCAGGGATTGTACCTGCAGTGCTCAGGAGTCCAAAAAGTGCCAGGGATTGAATCCAGGCCTGCTGAATGCAGCACATGTGCTCCAACCCTTCACACATCTCTCCAGCCCTACCTACTGATTTTTTAGTGTTAAAAAAAATAAATCTTTTCCTTATTACTATTCCTACCAAGCAGAAGACAGACTTCAAAATAGCGGTAAAGATAGGAATCGAAGCTCTTAAGGAAAGTTCATTTCTTTTTACTTCTCTCTCATTTCCTTAGGTAGTCTGGCACTCTGGCTACCATGATTTTTCACGTGGAAATGCAATAGATTTTAGCGATTTTAGAACGATGTTTTAAAAGAACCTAAAATACAATTTCCCTTCCTGGCACTTAAAAGCTACAGGTATGTCTTTGCCTGGACTCACATCAACTCCCGAGTTCAAATTTCTTTCTTTCTTTTTTTATTTTTCTGTCTGAGGAATTTCTATTCTGCATGTTTTACTCTGAGGCCAATAAGTAATCAACAACTCTGCCCAGTTCAGAAATGTTGCTTACTTCTAGACTGGCAGTTTTTGAATGAATAATTAACCAGTCTATACTCAGTATCAGAGATGCTTGCATTACCAGGGAAGAGGTATCCTTTATGCCTCAATGATGCCATAAAGCAGGCCTTTTCCAGAAAGACCCCCCTCATTTATCACTCGAAATGCCATGTGGTATTAACAAGGTCGATACTGTTTGTTTAATATATTTTGCTTCCATAGGAGCTTAAAATGATTTGTTTTTGCAGCTGTAACTGAGTCAAAGTGGGGTTTAGTGTCAGCTTAGCGAGCTGAACACATATAAGCAAAGGCTATTAATTATCTTTCTAGAAGCCTTTGGTCATCTTTCCGCAATTTCCAGCATCCTTGGGGTACCAAGTGCTGCCACAAGTAGACAGAATTTCTCCTCAAATAATGAAACCTGATTTTTTGGGAAATGATGGGGGGAACTAAATCATTCAAATTTCTATTGTTTGTCCTGTACTTGCCACCCCAAGGTGTAAATACATGGATTGTGTGTGTGTGTGTGTGTGTGTGTGTGTGTGTGTCTGTGGTTGAGTAAAAAAAAATTAAGAGAAACTTGATTCAAAGGCTAATTTTACTTCCCCACAAATGAAAAACCAGTAGATATGCAGGCCACTATGGGGACCTTAAAGCACGAGTCACATGTTTCCTTACCCCTTTCTCTCTCTTCATAGGAGGGTTCTGCCGTAAATGGTGCAAAGGGGAGAGGAAGCTTGCTTGAGACAGAGGCAGTTATCAAAAGTTCGACTACAACTCAAATTCCTATCTACCTGTTTGTGAATGTCAGCTGAGAGCAACTCCTGAAAAGCTTTGGGGGGGGGGGGCGGGGACCGAAGGGGGTGGGGTTGAGGAGGAAGCAAAAAGAGTGGGGGGAAAGAATGGGGGTTGGGGGGAGAGTGAAGATGGAGAAAGAAGGGGTGAGAGCAAAAAATAACTTGGAGTGCAATTCAAACAAGAATGAAATCACACACACACACACACACACACACACACACACACAGAGGAGAAAAATTCTCTCCCACCTCAGGTCTGAACAACATACTTCTTTATTGGAGGTTCATTGTCAATCAATTAGCCCAGGCAGCAGGGGTCTGTGGGGTGGGGGGCACCCAGGGAAACAATAGGCTGCCCTGTTGTATTACTGTTTAATCACTTTTGCTAAATAAATAGAGCAGCCCTGAGGTGCTGTCATGTCAAGGGAATTTATAACAAAAAAGAAAAAAAAGAAAGAAAACTTCAATTTTCACTGGTCATTCCTTTTTTTCCCTTCAGGACAAGAGAGGGTTATTACTGTAGCCTTAAGTTCCATCTTTGTGTTTCTTGCCTTTGATTCCCACTCGGACCCTGCCACTTTCTGGCACTAATTTGTCAGACGGAACAAAGAGAGGATTTGTACCTCCTGTAAGGTCTCAATTAGGAATGGCTTCTGCTGCATTATGTGCCATTCAGAGGGGACACAATGCCGGTAATTACAGGAATTTGCACTAAATGGCTGAAGAATTCACAGCAAAACTTCCCCCACCCCTTGGGTTTACCCCTCCCAAGGACTGGGGCAGGGGGGCGGAGGAAGGAAAGCAGAAAGCTCTTAGGGGCCCCAAAGATGTAATTACCAACAGCAATTCCTAGAGGTTAAACAGCACCAGAGGAGTAAGACCGTGGAAACTGACCGAGCAAGGCCCGGGACCCCTTCACTGGCTGTCGGCCTGGCTGCCTCTTCTGCTAACATTTTCCACTTTGGTTCGGAATCAGCAGCTCGATGCTACAGCGGGCCACGTGATCTCACCAAGTGATGAGTCCTGCGTCTCTTGGGGCACCTCCAAACAAGATCCCCGGCCCTTTATTACAGTTCCCAACTGCTAGGTACTTGAAACACATCTGTGTGCCACTGCCAAGCAAACCCTGTCTGAATCAGAGGGAGAGAGTTTCACGTGCAGGTCTTAATTCCTGCAGGAAAGGGTGCTCTGTTGTCTGATACATTATTTTATAAAGCGTAGAATGATTGGTTTTTAGCATTCACGCTCTCAGGCCACACGTTCCCCACTGCCGAACATAAATCTGTATCCCTACTAGCAACTTCACTAAAGAACCAGAGCCTCATTTTCTGCTCGAGGTGTCTCTGAACAGCTGAACACCCAAAGCACCCCTGAACTAATTGCTTCTAAGTGCCACTCTCATCTTATGCATGTCTGCTCAAGACTTTCTGTGACCAGGGTCCAACATTCAATTCAACCTTATCAAACGTCACGTTTCTTGGTGAGCCGGAAAAAAATACATGAATGTCTGTGATTTCCTACTTGTGCCACTTGGCACATCTGATCTGATGTCCGGGCCTTGCCTCTAGCTCTGGTCACGGCTGCTACTTGGCCCTTGTGACGTGATTGCTTGATTGGTATTCATCTTCCTCATAGACCGAATATTCCAGGAGTGCAGAGCCGCGTCTGCTTCCCGGCCACACTGATCTGTCCAGGTGCACGTCGAGTTTCTGGTGCACGGTCAGAAACTCAGCAGGCAAGAGAAGAGAATGAGCAAAAGAACTCAACTTTTCAGGAAGAAGAACCTGGCTGCGTAAAGGCCCTGTGGTCAGAGATGATTAAGAGGCTCCAGAGTAGCGTGAAGACCACCACCCTGCCCAACGGCTTCCTAAGCAAGGGGCAGCATGGAACTGGAGAGAGAGCTCCATGGAACGAAACCACATATCATCAAATAGGACTATAAAAAGTCCAAGCAAATGTTAAGACATATGCAGTTATGCGAAGCATGTATTTTCAAAACCATAACCGCAGGCATTTTGGGGACAGTCATGTCCCATTTTTTTCTTGGGGGCTTTCTGAGTTTCAAAGACAGGCGATAGAAAGTTCTTCACCAACAGAAAGAATTTAGTGAAATAAAGCCAACTGCAGTGTTTTGTAAATTTGGAAGGCAGCACTGTGGCTCCCCTGAATAGCAACTGAGTGACGTCACACTAAAGAGCTACTGGGTGCTATCTTCCAGTTTTACAGTGACTCAGCAAAAGTAAAGGGGGGGAGGGGGCACTAAGTGAGGATTAAAAACTATCTAGGCAGAAAAGGCTCAATCACAGCATGAGATACTGTGAACTGGCTTTATATGCAATGTAAAAAGCCAAGATTCAACCAAAAGCAACCAAGAATCAACCAAAAATGGAGTTTGGGAAGACTCAACAAGCTATGCCACCACTGGTGTTGTCACTGAATGTGTGTCCTGATGAGGATGAGAAGTTAAAAGACTCACGGCCTCAACAAAGCAGCAGCTGGCTTAGATGAGCCGTGTTTGTGAGAAATACAGATCAATTTTTAAAGCCCCATCTGTTACAATCATCTTTGATGTTATAAACAGTCTCCCGAGTGATTTTTAAAACATTCGGAGGTTTGCCTAACAACTTTTTGCCTTTTTCTTTTGAGACTCTGCCCCCTACAGGAGACAAGTATTCCAAACTGATGCAGGAAACCCGTGTGCCCTGCAAGGGCGATTCCAGACAACCTGGTCAAACCCTGGCCCCTCCCCAAGGAGCTGAAAGCAGCATCTTCCGATGGAACCGAGAATAATAAAATTAAAATGGTCTACCTTGGAATTTCCACACCACACAAATTAGGGTTGGCTTCTCACTGCAAAAGAGACCCACCTGAACCCCAAAGCAGAACAGAGCAGGTTTATACTGGAGTACTGCTTTTCCCCCTTTCACACCAGCAGGTAGTCACCAGTCCAAGAGTTGAAAAACCACTGATTTAGAGCAGTGTATCGTCCCTGGGGTCCCCCAGGATATGTCAAGGGGGCCACATGTGTGTAAATAGGGGTGGGCAGGAACATAGCAAAGACTAGGGGCCCAGCAGGCAGAATAGGGTGGCCAAGGGAACAAGGGGGTCCCTGGATGGAAAAGGGATGAGAACCCTGCTTTAGACTACAGTCATCTTCTGGCTTCCCTAATTTGAACATCTGCAACCTCATCTTCAACACTTAGGGAGGGAACCCCAAGATACTGACAGGGCAGGGAGGAATCATGAAGCCTGGGACCTAGAGGAGACGCTAAAAGTTCCTTCCGTGCCCGTCCTGTAATTCTTCTTGCACAGTGCTGTCATTGGCTTCCTCTGCCCTCTCTCCCACCGGGCTGTCTTGAGCCGCTACCCCTGCAGGGCACACCCCAGCAGGAAGCAGGCCCGTGAGAGGACAGACCTGCGTGAGTGACAGTCCCTGTAAACACCGGAGACTTTCTTTCCCTCTTTTACTGGAAAGCGTCCAGATTAAGTGACTGTAGTCACTACCTTGAGCGATTCTCCCTGACTCCAATGACACAACAGATTTATTGATGCCATCAGCAATCTAAAGCCACAGAGATGTGTCATCGTTCCCGGTTGTCCACAGAGTAAGCACTTAGTGACTGCTGAATGCCTGAACTTTGACATACGCTCGTGAGACACTGAAACGTCAATAAGTTCTAAAAATTGTGGGGTGGAGCAATAGTATAGCAGGTAGTGCCCTTCCTTGCCTTGTACACAGCCAAACCTGGCTTTGGTCCCTGGCTCCCCATGAGCCCACCAGGATGCCAGGGCTGATCCCTGAGTGCAGAGCCAGGAGTAAACCCTTGGCATCCCCCCACCAAAATATCATGCTAAGTTCAGTCTCCTTTTAAAAACATTTCCCAGAAGCTGGATACTAAGGCACTTTACCTTGCATAGAGATGACTCAAATTTGATCCCTGTCATTTCATATGCCCCCCTCCCCACCACCCCCCCTCACCTTCACATTGCCACAAGTGATCCCTGAGCACAGAGCCCGGGGTAAGCCCTGAGCACTGCCACATATGGCCCATTCATCCCAGACCCAACATTTAAAGAAAGAATAACAGATGATGTAGCTGTGACTTCTACTTTTCACCTCTCCTAGACGCTTCTGGAGCTCAAAACGCCCCTTATCGACTAAAGGCCTCCCAGGACCCACCATCTGCTGAGGGACCCTCAGCCCTACCCAGGGCCCTCTTCAAGGGTCCTAGACATGGCTCCATCCAGGTCAGACACTGACTGGGGACATTTGCTTTGTCTAGGGAGAGTTGGGACTGGAGCGATAACACAGCGAGTAGGGCATTTGCCTTGCACGTGGCCGACCCGGGTTCAATTCCTCCGCCCCTCTCGGAGAGCCTGGCAAGCTACCGAGAATATCCCGCCCACTCAGCAGAGCCTGGCAAGCTACCCGTGGCATATTGGATATGCCAAAAACAGTAACAAGAAGTCTCACAGTGGAGACGTTACTGGTGCCCGCTTGAGCAAATCGATAAATAGTGGGGGAGAGTTGGCAGTCTGTTTGGGACCCGATGCCTCTCAGGGGGACTCATGTGGCCTGATGTCAGGTGGCAGAGGCCCTGGTGCCAGAGCAGACCTGGGAGGTATTCTGATGTCACGGCCACTCTGGGGCTGCTCCCAGCACCGTGTGCACCCCCATATGGGGCGCTCCCTGGAGGAGAAGTTCCGCTTTCGGGGGGACGCCCTGCGCCTACCGCTGCTGCCTTCAACACTGGTGACCGATCAAGGAGACGCAGCCGCAGCTGTGACCGGCCCGCTGCGGGGATTACTGACATGCCCTCAGGACCGACCTTTCCCGAGCCTCCGGCTGCAATCTGGCCTCCTACCTGCACATTTGAAGCTCTGAGCGGTGAGCCCTCGCTCCAGGGACAACGTGGTCAGGATGCTCAGGAAGCTGGAGGTGACCGACTGGCGTTTGTGCTTCTTGAGCTCCTGGCCGCCCGGCTGGTCCTGGGGCTTGCTCCGCAGCACCACGGGCTGGCTCTGCTCCGGGCTCCGCGCCAGGCTGGCCACCGTCTTCAGGGCGTCCATCCACTCCTGGGCCCGCTGCCGGGTCTCGGCACGCAGGCGGAGCACGTCCTGGGGGAAGATGACTTGGAAGCAAGAGTCGCAGCCGTCCAGGTGGTCGACCTGGACGGCCAGACACACGTCCACGTTGTAGCTGAGGAGGGGGTCCTCATCCAGCTTGCCCGGCTGGAAGGCCAGAAGGCAGGCCTGGCTCAGCACAAACGTGAAGGCCTTCCAGTTGTTCTGGACGGTGAGCCTGTAGAGGGTCCCCGATTTGAGAATGTTTTGGTACCGGCGGGAACTATCCACGACAGGGGACGGCGGCAGCAACTCGCTGGGGTTCTTCTGTAAACAGTGGTTCTGTGGACAGTCAACGTGATGACCGAGGCCTGCCACGGGGGCCAGCTCCTCCCGCCGCCCGGGGTACATGGGCAAGGCTGCATGCACGCCTTCCCAGAGCTTCTGCCCCCAGTCCAGAGCCTCCCACGGGGACTCTGCCTTCAGCTGCAGCTGTGTGTGGTCATACAGGACTGTGTCCACCAGCCTGGCCTCGAGGTTGCCCAGGACAGATATGCTCTGGAAGTGGGAGAGCAGGTAGGTGGCATAGGGCATTGGATTTCCACTGCCGTCGAGGCTGTAGAAGCATAGGCTGTAAGGCGAGAGTTCGGCGTAACAGCTCTGCCAGTAACTGTCGTGGTTCTTCCGAATCTCCAGGTAACCTTTCTTCAGAATGTTTGGGAATGCCTGCTTGTGTTCTAGAAGGTGAAGGGTGGGGGGGAGGGTAGCAGGGAGGGGAAGAAGAACAAAACATAGAAGCAACGGATTAACTGACTAGTATGAATGATGTATATATTTTTAAATTTTAAATTAAATCACTGTGAGATGCACAGGTACACAGCTGCCCACGGTTGGCTTTCAGTCATACATCATCTCTTCATCAGCGTACACTTCCCACCACCAATGTCCCCAGTTTCCCTCCTTCCACCCCCACCGCCCACCCCCACCCCTAACATGAATGATTTTGAAGAAGATAAAAAGGCTGGTGCAAGCCACCTCACAGACGGGGGTCAACATTCTTCCAGTTCAAAAAAAAAAAAAAAAACCATCGCAGAAGTCAAGGTCCAAGGCAGGGCTAAACTAACAAATGTATTTGAATGAAATCTGGGGTCTGTGAAACTTAGCTAGGGCGGAATTATGGGTGCATAATTAAGGATGAGGGGATGGTGCGACGTTAGCATGACTTGCAGAGGTGTGAGTGGAAAACAGGCTTTGGGATAACTGTGATTATCTGTGCCGGGTGCTCCACAAAACAATGGCACTTTGCCAGGCTGATTTTGTTTTTAGGTACCATGCCACGGACTACCAAATAAAGCGAGAACAAACTGCCTGCCACTTGCCCTAACGCCCTGCTAAGGTACTTAGTTTTCTGTACAAGTGTCAAATCCAGGAAGGCGCCAGGCAAGGGCAACTGCCCTTGCAACGCCCCCCGCCCCCCCCCCTGCCCAACCCCATGCCCACTCGAGGCCAGTTCATGGACTTCCTGACGGACAGCCAGCCCTGACTACGCAGCTCAGCTTTAGGTCTCTCATCTCTGAGGTGGGCTGTGCTTGTGGTACTTCTTCTGCTCCTCAGGCTGCTTCTCAGCGCTTCCCGCTTACCCTGCACTGACCTCTCCCCACTGCCAGAAAGACAGCTGGTCCAGGCTCCCCCCGAAGCCCCACCTGCATCGTTTCAGCATGCGCACATACGCACACGCCATGCGGGCAGCACACAGGCCATGCCAACTTCATACTCTCCGGGGTCAATTTCAGGTATCCCTCCATATTATTCTCCCTTTTGTGAGCTGGGCCACCCCACATGGTGCTTGGGAGCTACTCCTGGGTCTGTGCTCAGGGATTGCTTCTGTGGTGCCTCATTGACACTGTCATTGTCGTTTCGTTGTTCATCGATTTGCTCGAGTGGGCACCAGTAACGTCTTCATTGTGAGACTTGTTACTGTTTTTTGGCATATCGAATATGCCACAGGTAGCTTGCCAGGCTCTGCCGTGGGGGCGGGATACTCTCGGTAGCTTGCTGGACTCTCCAAGAGGGACAGAGGAATCGAACCCAGATGGCTGTGTGCAAGGCAAACGCCCTACCCGCTGTGCTATTGCTCCAGCCCCCTGTGGTGCGCTTAGGGGAATTAAAACTGTATTGGCCACATGCAAAGGCAATTGCTTTCATCCCTATATACTCTCTCTCTCTTTCTCTTTCTCTCTCTCTCTCTCTCTCTCTCTCTCTCTCTCTTTCTCTCTCTCCCTCTGGATCATATTATTTCTCTATGATGGGCGAATCAAATTGTATTAGAATTGTTTATGATCTACATGAATAACAGGAAGCTTAAAGAATTTTCAAGTCTATGCTACACTGGTCCATAAACTCCACCGAAGACAAGGGAATGATCTGTTTTTCTCATCCATTACAGGACAGACTGCAATAACTGGCAAAGAGTAGGTACTTAATAATAGTAAACATTAATAATAAACAAAGCCATGGGCTCTGGAGAAAGAGCACAGAGGGTAGGGCGATTGCCTCACAAGCCACGTTCAGTCCCCTGAATCTCATATGGTCCCCTGAGTACCACCAGGACAAATATCTGAGGAGTAACCCCTGAGTATGGCTGGGTGTGGCCCGAAAGGGCCTGAAAACCCAAACCAAAACCAAACAAAAATAAGCAAAGCCCTTGGCACAGTGCCAGGAGAAAGCAGCACTTTCTTCCCCTCTGTTTCACAAATGTATCTGGGCATGGCATGTCTGATCAATGATTGGCTGCAATCTACAATGGCTAGTATTTTAACAGAAGAGGACTGTCACTTGGGAGACCCCCTGATTCTTTTATTAGCCACGAAAAGGCTTCAAACAAGGGGGAAGGCTCTTCACTGCTCGATATTTTCATGTATGAGACATTCCTCACTCTCCTCACCGACATATATCGGAGACAGTCATGAGCTAATTGTCTCATTCCCTTAAGACCACAAATTACACCCTCAATGGGTCTGATTCCTGATCTTGACTGAAATGAGGGGGGCGGGGGAGGGAAGAGTAATACAGACCTGGATCTTAAAATAGCAAAGCAAAAGAGAGAGCGGGGAGAAACGGCAGGGAAAAGCCAATCTCACCTGCTTTACATCGTGGATTGTGACATTCATTAGTATTTCTGAGGTACCTCACAAGCCACTAATTTCTTGCAAATCACTCTCATCCCTTTGTGGAGAGAGCTAATGGAAGCCTGTTCTGGGCTGACCTTTCTTCTTCTCTGATAATGCAATAAGGAAGGCAGTGCTGCTGGGGACACAGCTTCTGCCTCTCCCCTTCCTTTCTGTCAAGCCCGGTGACAGTTCAGCTTTTTCCAAAACACGACTTGGATTTCCATAATCCGCCTGGTCCCTCCAGCCCCATCTCTCCTGTGACCCGGCGGCTCAGCGGCACGTCCATGCATAAAACAAAACCCACGTCTCTTGCTGGTAGCCAGGAATCTCCGGCTCCTTTGCTTCCCCCCACCAGAGAGCTTTTTCAACAGGGATCATGAATTAGAAATTCTACTTTAATTGGGCCCAAGCCAGCGGCAGACCTGACGAACTTCACTCTTTCTGACATTCAAATTAGGGTGGAAAATTCCAGCTTAGGGGGACTGAGTGAGAAGTCCTATGGGCAGCCGGGGTGTGGGGGGGGGGGGGGAGAGGGAATTGAAGATTGAAGAGTACCTCAAAAGTTTACTCACCTTCTTGTTGCACAAGGAATGAACACTACACTGTGTTTTCATAGTTTGCAGTTCTTTTTTTTTTATGATATGTTAAATTAAGATAGAAAACAGTGATGCTAATCATAGGAAATCATCATACTTACAGGTTATAATTTGTACTATAATTTCTTGAAGAAGAAGAATTGAGAGTCAATGGGAATGTATATTCTTCCCTGGAAGGACTTACTTGTATCAGACCTTATGTTTTAATTTATATATATTTGGTTGGGGGGCCATACCCAGCCATGCTCAAAGCTTACTCCTGGCTCTGTGCTTATCTGGATCTCACCCCTGGTAGAGCTCAGGGGATCGTAATTGGTGTCAGAGAGAGGGGACTGAACCAGAGTGGGTCACATGTAAGACCTGGGTCTTAATCCTTATACTTATCTCCTTTTCACTATTTTGTGTCTTAATATTTTGTCCTTTTCAATATTTTTGGGAGCTGCCTAAATTATCTGTGATTGTAGGGAGTTGGATCACTATCATTTCTTTTACTGTTTTGGAGACGGGTGCACACCCAGTGATGGTCAGGGCTAACTCCTGGCTCTGCACTCAGGAATCACTCCCGGTTGGCTCCGGGATTGATACAGGTGAACTGCAGGCAAGACAAGTGCCATGCCTGTTGTACTATTGCTCCAGCCCCTATGATTTCTTTTATATCTCTAACAAGAGTTACTTTTTCTGGGACCTGAAGTTTATTTTTAAAATATTTTTTGATATTGACTGAGGGCAAATCAGAAGTTGTATTTTTCAAATCTAAGCTTTCATTTACTATGGTTGGGCTTTTATTTCCACAGACCATATCAACTCAATTATTCGACGTTTGCCTTGCACGCAGCCAACCCGGGTTCGATTCCTCTGTCCCTCTCGGAGAGCCTGGCAAGCTACCAAGAGTATCCCGAAAGCTACCTGTGGTGTATTCGATATGCTAAAAACGGTAACAATAAGTCTCACAATGGAGATGTTACTGGTGCCCGCTCGAGCAAATCGATGAACAACTGGATGACAGAATCATTCAACTTCACAAATGAACAATATATGTCTTTACTAATATCACAAATAATTCAAATAGAACCACTAAAAAGATATTACTTTTCCCCAAAAAACTATGATTAAAATAAAACTGTACCTATGAATTTCCTCCTAAAGTTACGAGAGAGTTTGTTGTGAAAGAGTTTGGGGCAGCTACTCTGTCTCCCCAGTGCTTACCCTCTAGCTACTAGAACAACTGCTCAGTTCCTCCCCTGTGAGGAAATTTTGCTTCCTCACTCTGTAGTACTCAGTGCTGCGGTTGAAGGATGACAATGACTACAGACTGAAGAGGAAGAATATTTCGCCCCACCAAGCACCTGATTCGCCTCTATACCACCAAATCACCAAACAGTTCCTCTTTCCCCAGTCAGTTCCTCTATCTGCTCCCAAATAGAAGTTTCCAGGGACCAGAGAGAGATAGGACAGTGAGTAGGGCCCTTGCCTTGCACAAGACAAACCTGGATTTGGTCCCCAGCATTCCATCTGGTTCCCCCACATATTGACATCTGCCTCTGCAACATCGCCAGTGTCTAGACAGATTAAGAAACAAGACTCGGGGCTGGAGCGATAGCACAGCAGGCAGGGCGTCTGCCTTGCACACAGCCAACCCAGGTTCGAATTCCAACGTCCCATATGGTCCCCTGAGCACTGCTAGGAGTAACTCCTGAGTGCAGAGCCAGGGTAACTCCTGTATATCGCCAGAGGTGACCCAAAGAGAAAAAAAGAAAAAGAAAAAAAAAAAAACAAAACAAGACTCATCGCTATTATGTCTACAGGAGATTTATATCAAATCCAAAGACAGACTCACAGTGAAAGGCTAGAGGAAGGCATTTTAAGCCAACCAAGAAAAAGAAAGAGACTGCTATTCTCACATTAGATAAAGTGGGCTTTCAGTTCAAACAGTCAATAAAAGACAAATGTGGATACTATGTAATAATTGGGGGGTACCTACGGAAAGAATGCATAACTGTTATTAGTATTTATGCATCCAACAAAGGTGAACTTAAATATATGAAACAACAGATCTAAAAGGAGTGCGACATTGACAGCAGCACAACAATGATAGGGAACCTCAACATAATCACTCATGGCAATAAGCCATCATTCAGAAGGAAAACTAACAAGGAAATAATGGTCCTAGATTAATTTAATAGATGTAAATAGAAATTCATTAGATGGATTTATTAAACATAACTTCTGAATCCAAAAGAACAAACTGCATCTTCTTCTCAAGTGTACAAGGAGTACTCTCATATATAAGACCATACGATATAACACACACAGAAAAGCCTCAATACATTCATGGACTGGAATCATACCAAGCATGCTTTACGATCACAATGTTATGAGGCGAAAAATTAATCACAAAAAGGAAACTGAAAAGTCTCCAATACATGAAGACTAAAATAGCAAGACTTTTGGCCAACAGAGAAGTCAAATATGAAATAAAAGATTCCCATCAGTCACCAACAAAATGAAGAAACCGAACTATCAAATCCTCTGGAAGACAGCAAATGAAGCACTAAGAGAGAAATTTATATGGTGTGAAGTTGACACTGGTAGTAAGATTAGTGTTGAAATATATGCCTAAAACACAACTATCAAAACTTTGTAAATTAATTCTTTAATTAAATTTAAAGTATTTTTAAAAAGAGGAAAATTAATCACAATGAATAAAAATGGAATGTATATAATAAACAATCTAACCTTACACCTGGAGGAAATCTAAAAAACAAGTGAAAGTAGAAGTGAGTAGAATTAAGGAGCTACTGAAAATCATATCAAATTGAATATGATATGCCAATAACAGTAACAACAAGTCTCACAATGGAGATGTTACTGGTGCCTGCTCGAGCAAATTGATGAACAACGGGATGACAATGCTACAATGACAATGTTACAATTAGTAGCTGCAATTAGTAGCTGCAATTCAGTAGCTACAATGCTACTGAAAATCAAAGATAAGCAAACTATTTTCAAACACATTTTACAAAACCAACATTATACTGATTCCAAAGCCAGTCAAGGATAGCACAAAAATAAAAGTACAGAATAACATCTCTGATAAACATTGATAAATAAATCATCAAAAAAAATGACAAGTCAAATACAACAACGCAATAAGAGAAACATAGGACCCTCTTACGATCAAGTAGGATTCATGGGTATTTCAACATATGCAGATCAATTAACATACCATATCAACAAAGGAAAAATAAAATGACAGGATTATATAAATACTGACAAATAATCTGACAACATCCAACACTATCATAACTCAATAATAATAATAATAATGAAATAATAACTTAACAATAATAACTCAATGAGATGGGAATAGAATAAATACAACTCAACATATTAAAGGCCATAGCCAGAAAATTGACATCATAATGGTGAAAAAACCTGAAAGCTTTTCCTTAAGATCAGGAACACGAGAAGTCTACTCTCAGCACTGCTATTCAACACAATTCTGGAAGCTGATTAGAGCAATTAGGAAAGAAAGGAACCGAACCAAATACCTTGCATATGCCTGTACATAGTACAGTACAATCTTTTCTATGACTTTTCTACAATGGTTCATGTAATCAGAGAACTTCCAGCCTAAAACAAGATGAGTTATGAGAAATTACCTTAGCACACATCAGCATAAAATCTGTTGTGATGATGAAGTCACAGAAAATACAAATTTTAATTGGGATAAATATGGAATTATCTCAGGGAGAATGTGATATTTGAATTGAAACTTGAGAGATTATGGAAGATTCTGAAAAGTGAAAAGGAAAGGGAAGAAAATCTAAAAGATGACATGGGGGAGGGTCCAGGAGTTTGGAAGCACTTAAACATGAACAAATAATACATTGAAGGGGTAGAGAAAGATGTGGGAAGGGGTGGAGAGATAACTTGATGTTGCAAATTTACATTTATTTCCATAAGAAATAGGCAAACCATATTTGGTTTCAGTTTACAGTGTAGCATGGAAAGATTTGTATTTTAAGAAAGTAACTCCAGCATTTTATGAAATTAGTAACCCCATGAAAGATAAAATACATTAATAAAAAAGAGCCATTCCAAAAGTCAGACACTTCATTTTAGGGTGCCCTTTTTGGCAACTTTAAGCTGTCAAGGCATGTGGATTTTCCAAATTGTTCCATAAGTGATTCAATAATAAAATCTTAAAAAATAAATAAATGAAATAAAATGGGAAAAAAACTCAAATTGCTACCTTAACATCATTCAACAATGAAATCCAATGGAAACTATACAAGCATATAAAATCAACTTTCTGTGACCTATTTTAGCAACAGCTTTGTACTGACTAATCTTGCTGAAGGGTGATTCATAAATTCAGCAAAGACCATGTCCTGATGACCTCACTTGTTCTAAGCCTGCAGGAATAGTCCCACCTCACCGAGCTCGACTGGCTTTTCAGAGACATTGTAATTGAAAAAAAGTAGTCATCATAGTACAAGTCAAAATTTGGCTTTTTTTTTTTTCCTGAAGTAAAAGGGAAAAAAAAAAAAGTGGTCAAAGGGAACAGAAGAAGAGTAACATAAAACTCAGGAAAAAGAAACCATACTGCCATGATTTTTCTACCCTAAAAGAAAATCTCTGCTTGAGACCTTCTCCTAAAGAACTGGGAATATGAGAATCATAGCCAGGTCACGAGAGGGTGAAAACGATGGAAACAAAAGTCCAGTCCACCACTGCCCTTGGCGTTCAGAGGAAAATGTGCTCCCAGTCAGGAAGGGAATGTCAGCCCCATCAAGGCAGACTGCTGAGCTTCGGAGTCCCACAGCCAAGGCAAAGATTCTTTTTAAAAGGTAGGGGCTTTTTGGTGTTGTTGTTTTTTTTAACACTTGAACATCCGAGAGTGACAAGGCACACCAAAATCTTTCCGCGTGAAATAATTTCAAGCCTGCCTAGATTTCCACCACCGCCTTCCATTTCAGATTGGAGTAGAGTAATTAGCTCCCACACAACTGAGAGTCAGGGTCAGTTACACAGTTACACAGTGTTCAACGTGGAAGGATCACAGATCATTCGACTTGCTTCACTAGGACCACAAGAAGCCAAAGGCAATCGTGACTTTGCAAAATGACTCTTCAAAACCTTTCTCAGAGAGCCAGGCCTCGAGTTGGGACATACACTTCCAGCCCTAGATGGGGAGTCCTCCACCCTCCCACCCAGCCTTGCCTTCCTCTACTCCTCGGACACACATGTGCACGTGTGGGCCTTGTTTCCATTCTGATGACACACCAAGTGTTCGTGTTCATATGGGCTTTCGTGGTCTTACATTTTTATACTTAGTTCTTGCATTTTTATGTTTAGATTCTATGGTGTTAGAACCCAGTTTTCTTCAGCCAGTGGGAAATTCCCTGGTGCCTACCACTGCATCATTACCTAGAGAATAGATGAGAATGATGCAGTGCAAGTGAGGAGGGGGTTATATACAAGGATGTCTGTACAAAACTAGAGTCAGCGCTGAAACAAAACATTCACTCCTTCTGGCAGTAAGGGGAGGTTCTCCCTCTGAGGACTAGTTCTCAGCCATACCTCACTCTGCCTGCGCTTCCTGGGCAAGGCAGCCAATGGGATGGTAATAAAGAAACCACCCATTCCGGAGGCAGACTTGGACTCCATTGCCTACTTTCAGGTTCTTAGAATTAAATGCCACAGGGGCCAGAGCTATGGTACAGCAGGTACCATTTGTCTTGCACGCTGCCAACCCAGGTTCCATCTGCAATACCCCACATAGTCTCCCAAGGTCACACACCTCTGGATAAGGAAGGAAGGAAGGAAGGAAGGAAGGGAGGGAGGGAGGGAGGGAGAGAGAGAGAGAGAGAGAGAGAGAGAGAAAGAAAGAAAGAAAGAAAGAAAGAAAGAAAGAAAGAAAGAAAGAAAGAAAGAAAGAAAGAAAGAAAGAAAGAAAGAAAGAAAGAAAGAAAGGGAGGCGGGAGAGAGAGAGAGAAAAAGGAAGAAAGAAAGAAAGAAAGAAAGAAAGAAAGAAAGAAAGAAAGAAAGAAAGAAAGAAAGAAAGAAAGAAAGAAAGAAAGAGAGAGAGAGAGAGAGAGGAGGGAGGGAGGGAGGGAGGGAGGGAGGGAGGGAGGGAGGGAGGGAGGGAGGAAGGAAGGAAGGAAGGAAGGAAGGAAGGAAGGAAGGAAGGAAGGAAGGAAGGAAGGAAGGAAGGAAGGGAGGGAGGAAGGGAGGAAGGGAGGAAGGGAGAAAGAAAGAGAGAAAGAGAGAAAGAGAAAGAGAGAAAGAAAGAGGAAGAAAGAGAAAGAAAGAGAGAGAAGAAGGAAGGAAGGAAGGAAGGAAGGAAGGAAGGAAGGAAGGAAGGAAGGAAGGAAGGAAGGAAGGAAGGAAGGAAGGAAGGAAGGAAGGGAGGAAGGAAGGAAGGGAGGAAGGGAGGAAGGGAGGAAGGGAGAAAGAAAGAGAGAAAGAGAGAAAGAGAAAGAGAGAAAGAAAGAGGAAGAAAGAGGAAGAAAGAGAGAGAAGAAGGAAGGAAGGAAGGAAGGAAGGAAGGAAGGAAGGAAGGAAGGAAGGAAGGAAGGAAGGAAGGAAGGAAGGAGAGGGCATGAATTAGTTACTGATCAGTTGGAAGAAAGCACTGATAGCCATTGATAGTGTGTATGTATATCAAATCATCAAGCTCTGCAATTTTAAACATCTTACAATTTTGTCCATTACACTTTAAGAAATCTTTTAAAAAGCAGGGGAGGGGGTACGGGGGTGGGGGGTGCTGGAGAGCAGTCCAGTGGGTAGAGCATGTGCCTTGCATGCAGCTGGCCCTGGTTCGATCCCCAGCACCACAGAGCACTGCCAGGAGTGATCCCTGAGCAGAGCGAGGTGCTCAGATCCCTGAGCATCACCAAGTGTGGCCAAAATCAAAGTACTGCCTCTGTTGCCACTTGCCTTCGATTCATTCCTTCCCATTAACTTGTGACTAATCTTTTGAGATCACTTTTAGCCAGCTTCAAACTGTACAGGCCTAAATTATTAGGTTGGATTCAAGCCATACTCCATCAGCCTGGAAGCAGCCACTGACAGTACCGTTCATTCGCTTGGCACAGGAAACACGCATCTAAGAAAGTCAGTGCCAGGCCTGCCATTGTCTGAGGCAATGCACCCTCCAGGATGCATCCACAAACTTAAATGTAAGACTGAAAAGGCAACTAGAGATGGGCAAAACCCCCGCCCCCTATCTGCGGGTGATAAGCCCAGGAAATCAGTTGTTATTCTCTCTCTCCCATACTGCTAACACTTAGCACTCAAAAAGGTAGGACGAGGTTTCCTTTGGGAAATTCACTCGTCCACTAAAGAACTACTGTGAGTTGTGCATTGTCTGTGCATTTTAGGGAATACATCCCACGCCAGGAGCAGCTTTTGCTTAGGGAGTCTGTGGGTTCCGAACGTCAGATTTTCCTAATCAAAGATCCCACGATGACAAATGTTCCATGAACATTGTCCGGTCTCTTTCTTCCCAGCTACCTCCCATCCTCTATGCACACAGGGACTGATGGCCAATAAGGCATTAAAGTGGAGGCTTCTGAGGACTAAGAACCTCTGGCTTCCAAAGTCAGGGCACTGGCCCACTTCCCCGAGCAGGAGCGTAGGCTGGATTTCTTCCCAGCCAAGCACACCCCTTACTAGCTGTGGGCCTTGAGTGCTCGGGGCCTCTACTTCAGCCTCCTTCAATGAGACCAATAAATGACTTGCATGGCAGGACCGGGACATGAGATAAATCAGCAGCATGAAGTGGTGGGGGCGCGCAGTTCGGGGTATCTATCTGCCAGGGCTGCTAGTCTCTCCCCTCCTTGCCCCCTGACCGTTCTCGCTCACCCAGAAGACACACAGATGGGGAGCTTGGATGGTTGCTCTGCCAGTAACCAGCACTCCTATTATTGATTTGATGTCTTCCATTCTCATATGCCCCGAGAGTCTAGGGGGAAAGTGCCCTTCAGAGCCAAAGCCACAATCTTCTGCAAAGGAGCACTCTCAGGGATGGGGGGGTGGGAGTGGAGGCCGCCAAGTCCAGACAGACCACCGTGATCTCAACCCAGCTCTGTGCTCGCCACACAGCAGCTAGGCTCCTGGGTTGCAGGGGAGCAGCCGTGTTTATGTGACCGAGGACTCAGGTGGTCTCAGGAAACTCCAAGGTTCCTCATGGAGATGTGCAGAGGATGAAATGTGAGGCCCTCACCCCAAAAGGGGGTGTTTTGTGAGGGAGTGGGGTGGTTGTGCCTTTTCTTTCCTTGGAAGGTATACCATAACTGAAAGAAGTAAGTGGGTATGAGCTTTGTTTTGTCAGAATTCTATTCACTGAGTATTAAGGAAACTTTCCTGAATGTATATTCTGATCACAACACGATGTTAGGTACTGAGGATAAAATACCAAGTAGTAAGAACATCTCTTCCTCGGCAACCATAAGCCCTGCTCTGGAAGACACCAGTTCATTAAAAATCAGTATGCAATAGGGAATGGATAATCTACTTCCCATTAACAAACCAATTCATAGCTACAAGAAAGTAGACTGCAGAAAGGCCAGTTTCAGAAATGCTGTGGGGGCCAGAAAAACAGTACCAGGGATTAGGATGTCTGCCTTGCTCGGAGCTGAACCCAGTTCAATCCCACGTACCAATATATGGTCCCCCAAGCACTGCCAGGAGAGATCCCTGAGCACAGCAGAGTGTGGCCCAAATTCCCCTTCACCCAAGAGGAAGAAAAAAAAACAAAAACAGAAGAAATACTGATTGTGGGGCCATTCAGTGAGAGAGACCATGCCAGGGGAAACTATGGATAATTAAGAGTATCACCTTAATTCAAACTCTAAGAATAATTTTAGATAGCAGGTAGGGCGTTTGCCTTGCATGCGGCCAACCCGGTTCGATTCCTCCGTCCCCCTCGGAGAGCCCGGCAAGCTACTGAGAGTATCCCGCCAGCACGGCAGAGCCTGGCAAGCTACCTGTGGCATATTCAATATGCCAAAAACAGTAACAACAAGTCTCACAATGGAGACGTTACTGGTGCCCACTCGAGCAAACAGATGAGCAACGAGACGACAGTGATAATCGTATTGATTAAATGATTAATTTAATTAATTAATAATTTTAATTATTGATTTGATTAATTGAATAATTATCAATTTTAATCATTAATTTAATTATTAATTAAATGCTTGTAACTCATTTAATACTAAAAAAATTAAGGTAAGCACTATATTATCCCACACAGGACGGAAATGAAGGAAGGAGTGAGGGTGGGAAGAAGGATGGAGAGAGGAATGACAGGGAAATGGAAAAGAGGAAGGGGGAAGGAGAAAGGGGAAGGGTAAGGGGAAGGGGATGGAAGGGAAGAAAAGGGGAAGGGGAGGGGAGGAAAGAGGGGGGGAGGAAAGGGGAGGGGAGGGCAGGGTAAAGGTAAGGGTCAGGGGAAGGGAAAGGGAAAAGAAAGAGGAAAAGGGAAAGAGGAAAGGGGGAGAGGGAAGAGGAAAGAGAAAGGAAGGGAAGGGATGGGCAGGGAAGAGGAAGAGAAAGGGGAAGGATAGTGGAAAGGGAAAGGGAGGGGAAGGGAGAGGGAGGTAGGAAGAAGGAAGGAAGGAAGGAAGGAAGGAAGGAAGGAAGGAAGGAAGGAAGGAAGGAAGGAAGGAAGGAAAGAAGGAAGGAAGGAAGGAAAAAAGGAAGGAAGGAAGGAAGGAAGGAAGGAAGGAAGGAAGGAAGGAAGGAAGGAAGGAAGGAAGGAAGGAAGGAAGGAAGGAAGGAAGGAAGGAAGGGAGGGAGGGAGGGAGGGAGGATTTTTAAAGTCATCCCGCATGAAGACACAGCTAGGACTGCAACTCTTAACTGCATTTAGAATGGGTTTCTAACCAACGTGCAGAAAGCCTTCAGCTAGCTCTGCCGTGAGCAGGAGAGCTCTGACTACAGCTCAGCTGCCCACTGTAGCTGGTCATGCTACAGTCTGACTTGCTTTCGATCCAAAGCCACACTTCTCTTCCATAAGGCACGGAGTCCAGGTTCTTGTGACCACAAGAGGTAAAGGGGGCAGTGGCATGCCCAGGCTGGCTGCTGTGGGTGGGGAAAGAGAGAAGAGAGGGGAATGGCAGGGGCGGGCTGGGGCGGAGGCCGGGACAGTGAGGGGCGGGAAGGAGAAGAGTCAGGCTTGCTAAGTCTTTAAACTACTCAACTAAGCTCTGGGAAGGAGCCAGATTTAAAAAAAAAAAAAGAAAGAAAATCAGCCCAGGGAAGCCTAAGACCAGGCAATCTGAAAAGCCATCAAGAAAAGACTATGGCGAGACCCCCGTCCAGATTACCCTCATCGGCGGCACCCACCTGGCTACAGTCCTTTCTGCCGAGGAACCCCCAACTTCTCACCCAGGCCCGCTGATTTTTAGAGCGGGAGTGGGGACTAGGAGGACGGAGGGTCATTTCTGGATACTTTCGCAGTGGGCCAGTCTCACAGACACCGCCACCAGGCCTCTCCGGAAACCGGAGTTGGAAGCTCAAGGAAGAGGTGTGACTGACCCACGGCCTCCTGGCCCTTCGACCCCAAAATGCCCCGTGGCCTTTCTCGGCTGGGCATGTTCCCTGGCGGAAACAATCAACCTTTTCTTCAGTTCGGGTGGCTAATTTCAAAGGCTCGAAAGCCAGCGTTCTCAAAGACCTGGGCGGGTTATAATGAATGGGCACCTGGACGCTGGCACCGACTCCACAAAAGCATGTGAGGATGGCAGCGGGCGGGGTGGGGTTCAGGCCGTGCCTCTGAAACTAACACTGGACAGTCACTGCCTCCCGCCCTGGGCCTGGGGAGGAATGAAAACATGCTCTCTCCTGTCAGCTCTCCAGAAAGAAAAGGTAACAGAAACGTGGCCTGGCCTTTGCCCAAGGCCGCTCTCTTCCTGAGAGGATGCAAATCCCCTGCTAATTCCTCCTGCCATTCCAAAGGTGGCCAGGTGCAAAACCTATTGTTACAGTTTCCTTTCCCAAGTGCTATTCAACACCGGGATTTCAACATACTCCAGTATCCAGTTCCTGATCTGTCATATGCAAAAGAGAGAAGCCAGGGAAATTCTGGCTCCTATACTTAGGAAGTGCCGAAGAGGAAAAAGAAAATTGGAAACCTGACACCCTCTTAACTTTGTGCCTGGTATGTAGAATGATTAGGGCCAGCGGCGCTGGTGAGATAGTTCAGAGGGCTGAGTTCAAGAGGCCAGAGCCACAGGATAGCCGGGAAGGTGCCTGCCTTGCACACACCCCACCCAGGCTCAATCCCCAGCACCCCATATGATCCCACGAGCCTCACCAGGAGTGATCCCAGAGCACTGGGTCAGGAGTAAGCCCTGAGCACTGCTGGGGTGTGCCCCCCTCAAAGGCATATGGGAGGGTCAGGGTTTGATCCAGCATCATGTGCTCCCCAAGGACTACTGAGAGCCCCCAAAATAAACAAAACTAGAGCACTGTAGCACTGTTCTCCCGTTGTTCATTGATTTGCTCAAGCGGGTACCAGTAACGTCTCCGTTGTGAGACTTGTTGTTACTGTTTTGGCATATCAAAACGGGTAGCTTGCCAGGCTCTGCCATGCGGGCGAGATACTCTCGGTAGCTTGCCGGCTCTCCAACAAACTATATGTGTGTGTGTGTGTGTGTGTGTGTATGTGTGTGTGTGTGTGTGTGTATGTATGTATATGTATATATGTGTATATACACTCCGAAAGTATATATATATGTATTATATATATACACATGCACATATGTGTATATATGTTACTCTATTATAAGAGTAATGATAGAAATAGAAATAACATAGCACTTAAGCATATTCTCAGGTAGCTGGGAAGAAACTATCTCAATGAAAGGTTGAGCAGAGTGACTAAAGAACCATCAGTAATAAAAATGGGTGGGCTGTGTAAATGAGATTATCTGTAAAATAAAATGAAAAGAGAAGGGAAGAAAAGTTTTGTTATGTTTCAGGAGAGAAAGTTCATTGTGGGTTGGAGCGATAGCACAGCGGGTAGGGCATTTGCCTTGCACGTGGCCGACCCGGGTTTGTTTCCCAGCATCTCATATGGTCACCGCCAAGAGTAATTCCTGAGTGCAGAGCCAGGAGTAACCCCTGTGCATCGCCGGGTGTGACCTAAAAAGCAAAAATTAAATAAATAAAAATTTTAAAATAAAAGTTTTTTTTTTAAAAATGGAGGAATGGGTACTCGAGCATTGTATGACTGAAACACAAGCACCAAAATATGTAAATCTGTAACTGTACCCTCACGGTGATTCATTAATAAAAAAAATAAATTAAAAAAAATTCATTTATAAATACAAAAAGAAAAAAAAAGAAAGTTCATTGTGAGTCCATGTACACAGAGATGTGTGAAAAGTATGCGGGACTATACTAGGAGGTTCTAACCAACCTCTCCAACCTTTTCCTCCCCAACCCCTTATCCCCCATCCCCCACCACCACCCCCATCCTTTGCTCTCCTCTGCACCATCAATCTCCTCACTGTTATCTGGACCAACTGTCCTCTTCCGTGAATGTTTCTGCCTCTTAATGTCCATCCAGATCTAGCTCAAGTTTCATGAGCTCTACTAAGCCCTTCCTGAGCATCACCTCCTTCCTCCACCTTCTTAGAGTCGATGTCACTCATTCCTTTGAAAAAGATCCCAATAACAGAGAAAAGAAAAAATATTCCATCGAACATTCCATGGCCACCTCTCACTTTCCAGTCAGGACCCTCTTAAGCCTTTGCTAGTGTCTGAGAAGTTCTACAAGGCGGGGATTGCTGTCTTCCTCTATCTTTAAATCCTGCCTAGTGCCAGGCCTTACCCAACGTGTAATCCAATGAACATCACCGATATGAATAAGCAGTTTTTTAGTTCGAAGGGGGAGACTTCATTAATTACGAGAATATTCTGAGAAGAACATCTGCAAGATTTCAAAAGGAGAATTGGCAAGAGCTGTCTTTTCACTCCTGACAGTAATACAGTAGAAAGATAAGGGGCTGGAGCGATAGCACAGCAGGTAAGGCGTTTGCCTTGCACGCGGCCAACCCGGGTTCAATTCCCGGCATCCCATATGGTCCCCTGGGCACCGCCAGGAGTAATTCCTGAGTACAGACAGAGCCAGGAGTGACCCCTGTGCATTGCCGGATGTGACCCAAAAAGCAAAAAAAAAAAAAAAAGATAAATAGGCTAAAGTGTGAAAAATGAGCGTTTGGGTGGGGGTGGGGAGAGCTTCAGGAAGCCAGGTAAGCAAAACGTTGGGAGCAGGGGTGTTGGAGAGGAAGGTTCTCCTGAGGAAAACGTCAGAGGCACAGAGAACTCAGCCCTGAGCCCAAGCAGTCACACACAAACACATACCCGTATTCCCTTGAGCATCTTCCACTTGATTTGGTAAGGGCAGCAGGAAGGAGCGCTGAGGGAAGGGCGGGTCCTGGAGGGACGGCGGTGGCGGTGGCTGCGGCTGCAAAGGCATGGCCTGGAGGAGCACCCTCCAGTCCCTCTGGGTGATATCCGACCTCGAGCGTGCGTGCCCTGGCTTGAAAGTAGAAGTCTCGTCCAGCAAGTCGTTCACAGAACGAGGCCTGTCTCTCCGACGCTGGCACATGTTGAAAAAATTAAAGGTGGAGGCCTCCTTCTGCTCCATCCAGGAAAGATTATCCGGGGCTGTCCCTTTCTGGACCAGAAACTGTTCTTTGGCAGGGAAGACAGTTGGAGCTTTGGTGTCTAAGTGCCGACTCTTACACTGGTCCCAGATCGCGCCCCCCTTGCCCAGGGGGACGACATTTCTCATAGCACCATTGTCTGTGATGTTGCTCAGGGCCTCGCGCCCCACCAGCTCGGGGACTTCCTGAATCCCATAAACCTCTGCTTGCTGCACAATGTTCTCGAGCTTGTTATCAAAGCTATTGAAGAAGTCCTCGGTCACTTCCAAGGCCGGGCTGATATCGTCCACTTCCAAAGCTTCCATGTCGCAGGCTCCGAGAGGCCTTAAGCCTTCTCAGCGGGCTCAGGAAAGGGCTGCATGAACATTCACCCAACAAAGAGAGGTGCTTCGGCAATGAAGTTCTGGAAGTGGCTAGAAGAATCCTTCATTCAACTGCCAGAAGCAGGCCAAGCAGAAGGGCGGCTGAGATTTTCCAGGTAATGAAAATTATTTGCCGGCTGCCACTGGTCAGATACAAGGTTCCTTTGAGGTTATTGTCTGAAGACAACAGGAAGGTACTTGTCAAAGCTATACCACGGCAATCTTGAATTTCCTGGAAGAAAATAAACAGAACAACATTGGCCCCATGGTTCATTGTATTCTATAGCACTGAAATCTACCCAATTACTTCCCCATCTTTACACCCTACCTGCCCAAAGGTGGACAAGGCTGGCACAGAAGTTCCATTGTCAAGGGTACACATCACACTACCTCTTTGTCGTAGGACTTACAAGAGCAGGGTGGAACACTTGATAAGGAGAATTAAGGTCAACAGCTTTTACCCACACAGAGAAGCTTTTGAGAGCAGTTGTGAAAAGGCTGCCCTAGTAAATGTCTGTGATATGTTGGCCTAGAATAGTAAGCACAAGAGACTAGCAATTCTGGGACTGAGCCCTACGTCGTAATCAGCCTGAAAGTCATAAATGCATGACTCCTTTCACTGCCCTTGAAAGCGCTGATGATCTGTTGTGCTTAAGGGTATAAAGGGGAAGTCGAGAGGTAAGCCCTGGGGTTTCAGTAGACCAAAAGTTACTGTACTTGTACTTCCTGGGCTCAGTTTATGTGAGGCCTCACGATGACTCTAGACTTCAGGATTTCCTGGGGAAAGACTCCACACTCCAAGTTTCAAGGACTGGCACAGATGTACAGGTCTGTTCTCAGACAGAATCCTTCCCAAGCACCAATGGTTTTCTCTAGAAAATGCTCTCTAGCTAGATCTCTACAAGGCCTGGCCAAATGAGAGCAGACTCTGACAGTGATGCTGTCCATTGTAATGGAAACTAAGCATTCATAGATACTGTAGCACTGTAGCACTATCATCCCATTGTTCATCGATTTGCTTGAGCAGGCACCAGTAACATGTCCATCGTGAGACTTGTTGTTAATTAAATTTAAATATTATTAAAATTTTTAATTAAGCGGCTGGAGTGATAGCACAGTGGGTAGGGCGTTTACCTTGCACGCAGCTGACCCGAGTTTGAATCCCAGCATCCCATATGGTCCCCTGAGCACCGCCAAGGGTAATTCCTGAGTGCATATGCCAGGAATGGCCCCTGTGCATCACCAGGTGTGACCCCCCAAAAAAAAAAATTTAAAAAAATTTTAAATTAAGTTTAAATCTTTTAAATTGGGGCCGGAGGGATAGTACAACTTGCCTTGCAGGTGGCCAACCCAGGTTGGATCCCTAATACCCTATCTGGTCAGGAGCAACCCCTGAGCATAGAACCAGGAGTGATCTGAGTACCACTAACAGCACCGTGCCCCTCACCCCCGAAAAAACATCAACAAAAACAAAACTAAAAAACAAATCGAACTCCTGAATCTAGACAAATTCAGGAGCTCACCAGGTATGCACAATTTTGTATCTTTATCAACAAAGAAACAAATATCAGGCGAGGGTTTCCTTTACCCTGCAATAGGCAGGTTAAGTAGGTAGATGGCAACACCTTTGCATGCTGCAGCAAAGGCACATAAATGTGCTTTAAGAACTGCACAATTCTTGCTGTTAGTTAGAAACACTTTTAGCTCTTAGGTCACTAATCCAATGCATTTAAATCAACAACACCAATCTGCATTGTTAAGGGTATGTAAATAAAACTTGTATATTCAGCCCAGGACTCCTGGCCAGGTTGTTTTCACTGGGTGCCCCAGAGGGGGGGCAGATGAGAACCCTCCCCGCCCCAAGGGACCCAACCCCAAGCAGCAGACCTCCACTACCCAACTGCCGCCATGCTCCAGGCTGCTTTCTGGACACATTATAAGACACTTCCTACCCATTTTCCATAGTTACCACACCATATTTGATGGAGGTCAGATAGTAGGCAACAAATCAGAGTTATATATATACATATATACACATATGTATATATATCTCTACGATTATATGTATATATACATATGTATATGTGTGTATACACACACACACACACACACATATATATATATATATATATATGAGAGCCCGGTAAGCTATTGAGAGTATCCCACCCACACGGGCAGAGCCTGGCAAGCTACCCATGGTGTATTCAATATGCCAAAAATAGTAACGATAGGTCTCATTTCCCTGACCCTGAAAGAGCCTCCAATTGTTGAGAAAGACAAGCAAGGAGAGGCTGCTAAAATCTCAGGGCTGGGAGGAATAGAGATGTTATTGGTGCCTGCTCAAGTAAATCGACAAATCAGAAAGAGAGGGACAGACATAGAGGGACTGCACTCATTTGTGGAGTGTAGGGTAGTATCACATAAGGCTGACACCCAAGGACCATAGGTACAAGGGCCAGGGGGATTGCCCCATAGCTGGAAGACTGCTTCATGAGTGGAGGAGAGAAGGCAGATGGAATAGAGAAGGGATCACTAAGAAAATGATGGCTAGAGGAACCAGCTGGGATGGGAGATGCGTGCTGAAAGTAGATAATGGACCAAACATGATGACTTCTCAGTGTCTGTGTTGCAGGCTATAATGCCCCAAAGTAGAGAGAGAGTATGGGGAATATTGTCTGCCTTAGAGGCAGGGGGAGGGTGGGAAAGGGGGGGTATACCTGGGATATTGGTGGTAGGGAATGTGCACTGGTGGAGGGATGGGTGTTTGATCATTGTGTGATTGTAACCCAAACATGAAAGCTTGTAACTATCTCATGGTGATTCAATAAAAATTTTTTTAAAAAGTAAATCGACAAACAATGGAATGACAGTGATACAGTGATTCAACCCTTTATTGTCAATATATTGAGGAGGATGGTAGCTCATAGGAAATTCTGTTCTTAACCTCTTGAAAACATAATAAGTAGGGATTTGTCTGCTGTTTTATATTTGTCTGCTAGCACTCATGAAAAAAAAAACATGTTGCTGTCCTGATTTTTATTTACATTTTCTGCTGATGCCAGGAGCTAAACCCAACTCCTCTACATGCAAGGCAGGTGCTCTGCCACTGAGCCATGTCCCCGGCCCCAAAGTTGTGTGCGTGTTTTTTTAAGAGAAAAAACATCAGCCTTCCTACTTTTTCAGCCCACTCAAGTTTCAGGATTTCCCCCCTTTTCTCTGTGCCTATGGGTAAGTCATGAGCCTCGTCAATTGTGTAACTTCTGTAATTTTCAGTTTTTTTATCAAAGACTAAAAAAAAAGAAATGAATAATAAATCTTATAAGTTTTTATTCTTTACTGAAAATTCAAACAAAAGTGGGCTGGGGTGATAGCTCAAAGAGTTGGCGGAAGTCCGGGGGCACCAGGAGTAACCCGTCCTCTCCACCCTCATCACCAAGCGCTAAAGTGAGAGTGGCCCCCTGAACTGCACCAGGCTTGGGCCCAAAAACATGCACATACAAACATTTTTTAAAATATAATAATTGAGGTATGTTTCCAATTATATAGGAGAGCCCCAGGGGGTAAAACATTTAGCTACTCATCTCAGGTTTCTATCACTGATGATTCTGTTTGTTACTCCAGGCTTAACATTCAGTTTTTAAACATCTTATATGAAAGTAAACACCTAAAATGCAGGGAGTGAGGCTAAACCATGAATGATATTTACAAGTAAAAAACTTGCAAACAGTAGACTACAGAGATCTAGTGCATGGTATAATGAATTGAATACAGAAAACATTGTACTACATTCATCAAACAATGAATTAACCTAGCCACTAAATAAAAAGCTAAGTACTATGGTAGAGGTGTTAAAGAGCTACAGCTGTGCTTAATGACATAGTATATCAAATAAACACTGTACACAAAAGATATTTTAAGTATATTCCCATTTTAAGTGATTTCTTGAAGGTCAAGTTGCAGGTCAAGTTGCAGCACAAGCGCACATGTCCAGACCCTGAGTGTGATACCAGTATCATGTGGCCCCACGCACGGCTGGACAGGAAGCTGCCTGAGTCAGCAATCCCAACCCCACCATTTCTGGGGTGGCCCCCATATGTATAAAAAAAAATTTATTTCCTCTTTTTCCCTTTTTTAAAAAAACTAATCAAGAGATGGCGAGATTATTTGGACACCAAGGGCTCAAATCTTGCAAGCAAAGATATCCCAACACCATATGACCCTTGAGTACCGTCAGATATGGTCCTGGAAGCCCCCAAGTGCCACAGGTGGGAATATTTCATTATCGAGTCTGACTGGCAAAGACTCCCCAGCAGTAGTTGTCCCTGGGCCCCACAGCACAGCTTGGTAGCAGCACCCACGGGAAAACTTACGAAAGGCAGGGGATATTATCTGCATGTTCTCTGCTTGGGAATCCATTCTCAGGCTAGTCAGAAGAACAGAACCACTGATGACCAGCACTCCTGGCTTGTGGAACACTGCTATCCCGCATGCCCTAAAGCTACAGACTGCCAGACAAGGGAGGAAACTTTGAGGTCATCTTTTCAACCACAGCCATTCACAGAAGGGATCAATGGGGCCTACGAATATTACAAGGTACCAGGTACTATGGACACTTTCATAGGCATTGCATCAGTCAACCCTCATGAAAGGGCAGTAACGTCAACTGCAGACAACTTAGAACAAAGTATTCTGGAAATCACTCATCTACCCACCCCTTCATCATTTCTTAAGGTGACATCAGCTACGAGGCACTCAAGATAGAAAGCAGAAAAAGGCACAGCTCCTGCCCTAAACAGGTCCATGGTCTCCATCATTATGAGACTAAGAAGTATCCAAGGACCTTGGCAAAGGATGAAAACAGATTTGGTGGGAGGGAAAAGGAGGGTTTAATTGCTGCGGGGTAAGGGAGTCATTCAGAAAATACCTTTGAGCTAAGTCTAAAAAAGTCAAAATTATTTGTCTGGCTGGTTAGGAAGAAATTAGGAAGGACAAATTACTTTTTGGTTAGCAGGGGATTTCCAAGTCAATTATTCAGAGAGACTTTCCATAGGCAACAAGGTAAGCAACACAGTGACTGAGGTTTTAAAGTCAGATCTGGGTTCAGAGCCTAGTGCTTTTTCATATTAGCTATGTGACTTGGGGGTAATAGCTCCCTGACCCTCCCTTCCCCACCTGCGTATGTTTTCACTGCTCTAGGAATTTTAGTTTTCATTATTGTGCGCTTTCCACGCCCTCTATTTGAAAAGGGACAATTATTCCTTTCTGTTTTCCGGTGTAAATGTGCGTTTGCTTTTCTTGAAACACAAGCCAAAAGTTGCTCCTATGTGATACAGCATTTCCATACCACTCTCCACTCCTCCTCTCTCCACTCAGTTCCAAAGGCCTTTCTGGTCCTCCTTTGACAGTTTTCAGCTCCAGGCCTACTACCCATGTGCTGCTCCAGCTGAGGATCAGATCCCCCTTCCCTTTCTACCTACCCAAGGTCAATTATCCTTCAGGTTTCAGCTTAACCTCAAGACAGACCTAGTTTGGGGCTGGAGCAATAGCACAGCGAGTAGGGCGTTTGCCTTGCACGAGGCCGACCCGGGTTCAATTCCCAGCATCCCATATGGTCCCCTGAGCACCGCCAGGAGTAATTCCTGAGTGCAGAGCCAGGAGTAATTCCTGAGTGCAGAGCCAGAAGTAAACCCCTGTGCATCGCCAGGTGTGATCCAAAGAGCAAAAAAAAAAAAGACAGACCTAGTTTCTCCAAGACAGGGGCTGGAGTGATAGCACAGCAGTTAGGGCGTTTGCCTTGCATGCGGCTTTGAATCCCAGCATCCCATATGGTCGAGACACAGGTTTGAATCCCAGTATCCCATATGGTCCCCTGAGCACCGCCAGGGGTGGTTCTGAGTGCACAGCCAGGACTAATCCCTGTGCATTGCCAGGTGTGACCCAAAAAGCAAAAAAAAAAAGACAGCCATGACATCTCCCATCCCACGTGCTTTTTTTCCTGCAAGGAAGTCCTACTACTCCCCCCTCAGAAGTGGCTTTATTTTTCCACTGGACTTTGGATGCTTTCCTCCACAGAATATGGCAGAACAATGCTGTACCCATTTAAGATGCAGTGTTCATTAGGCTGGTGACCTCTCCCTATAATTCAGACTTCTGAGCTCCTGTCTAGGGAGTGGGGGCTTCTCTGCGGAAGAAAAGGCCAGCGCAGGAGCACTGGAGGCCCCAGACATAGATGGCAGCTCTGTTGAGCTTCTAAATGATTCCAGTCCCAGATCCCATCCAAGTACAGAGAGATCCCGAGGGAAGGGCGCAGCGAGAAAGCAAGGAGGGGTGGAGTGCACGCCTGGTCACCACTGTGGCCGTGAGGTCAGCCCCCAGCATTACAGGGCCTCCTGCACCTCAGTCCTCCCAGAGAGGCCTCAGTGGCCCTCAGCACTGCTGGGTCTAAGCACTGAGCTGTCAGGCCCATTCTACTTTTAGTGGCCCCTTGTACATCCCCCCAAGGACCTCTCCAAAAAACCCAAAAGATCCCAACGGCAAGTGGTGGTCCAGCTGAGCCAGTCAATCCAGAATCATGAGTTAATAAATTATTTTAAAAAAACATCAATTTGGATATGATTACTTTTTTTTTTCGCTTTTTGGGTCACACCCGGCAATGTACAGGGGTTACCTCCTGGCTTTGCACTCAGGAGTTACTCTTGGAGGTGCTCAGGGGATGGTGGGAATCGAACCCGGGTCGGCTGTGTGCAAGGCAATGCCCTACCCGCTGTGCTATCGCTCCAGCCCCTGGATGATTACTTTTTCAAAAAACTAAGAGCTGTACTTCCATACAACCCAGTAATTCCATTTCTCAGCATTTACCCCAAGAGTCAAAAAATTCTTTGCAGAAAAGACATCTGCACTCTGATATTCACTGCGGCACTCTTCACAACTGCCCAAATCTGGAACCAGTCCAACAGCAGATGACAGGATAATAAAACTATGGTATATGTGCAATGGGATCTACTTGGTTGTAAGGAAAGATAAAATCATGCCATTTGCTGCTGTATGGATAGAACTGGAGGGGAGCGTGCTGAGTGGAGTTCGTCGGAAGGAGCCAGATACAGAATGATCTCTCTTCTATGTGGGCTATGGAAAAGCACAGCGACGCAAGTTACACCGTAAGCACAGTGAAAAACGAACAAAGGCAACAGAACCTAAGAATGGGTTTACAGAAGTGAATCGACCAAGGGTAGGAGACGGGGGAAAACAGAGGGGACACTGCGACCAAAGGGGAAAGAGGTACGCACGCCATGGTGGGTTATGGTATTGGAATGCTGTATGCCCGGAACCCGACCCTGTGCCTGAGCACTGTGCCTTAAATCCCATGAGTCAAATATGGAAAAAGGGGCCAGAGAGGCAGTACAGCAGGCAAGGCACTTACTTGCCTTGCACACAGCTGACCTGGCTTCAATCCCCAGCAGCACACATGGTCCACTTAGCCCCAGCAGGAGGAATCCCTGACACAGAGACTGGTTAAACCCTGAACACAGCCAAGTTTCAATATATATATATATTTTTTTATATAATTATATTGAATTATATATAATTGGACTTCAATATATATATTCAATATATATGTTATTCAATATATATTGTTCAATATATATTCAATATATATTCAATTATACATATATAATTCAATATATATATTTTTAGTAGGAAAATAAAAAGACTGAGTTGGAGAGTGGGGGGTGGTTTGTGACACAGCCACCAATAATCAATTAAGACTCACTTCTTCCTCAGGGAAGTGTCCTCTGATGCCCTAGACTAGGTTAAATGCCTTGCCTAAGTTTCCATGGCATCTGCATTTCTGTAAATTACACAGAAAACATCTATAATGACCTGTTTCAATGTCCTCAAAGGCTGCTGTTATATTTATTTGGCTCAATCCTAGCACAGTTGCAGATCAATAGATATTTGTTGAATAAATGAATTATTTTTGAGCAGTTATTTTAAGACCATTTAACATTCTTTCCCCCTTCTTTTCTTTTGTCATCAGTACCTTAAATTTAGAGTCCTCTTACCACATGATGTCTCTGCCCTCGATAGCAATAACTGCCACTGAAATAGCTTTTTTTTAAAAAGAAAAATCAAAACAAGAAAGCTCTTTAGTGTCATAAATGAATTAACAGAACGATGTGAGAGACAGTCTTTTGCCTGTATCTGAAGAGTGCATATTACACATCTACGGGGTTGTTAAGAGTTGCTGTACTTTATTCAGCCCATAAACATTTACTGAGAGAGCTACTGTGTTCTGGCACTGCTGAGACAACAGGGAACAAAACAGATACAAACCCTGCCTTTGGGGAACTTAAATTCAAGCAGAGCACACACTTCACCAGAAACAGCTTGGGTTTCAGACCTTCTCAAAGTCTGACTTCCTCGCCAGGGGCTGGGCAAGAAGGGAGATGCACTCGCCCGCCCGCCCTGCATGGATCGGGCCCATAATCCTAAATCCCAACCTTCTGTGAGGTTTTTCCTGAGGACTCAGCCCTTTCGGGTCTCTCCCTTCCTGGGTGTCTATAGTATCTACAAACAACTTAACATTGTAAGCTGTCTCCCCCAAAACCCCCACCCCAGTACCGCATTCCTAGTTTGATACACAACAAGGTCTTTGCTCTCTTGAATGTAGTCCACATATCACATCTCTTAACCCCGCAGAGCCTCCCCAGTTGAACAGGCAGCAAGTATTTTCTGCAAAGCACCAGAATAATCATTTAGAACTTGGAGACATATAATCACTGGTGCGACTACCCCACATCTACCCTGGCTGCCGAAGTCGGGCTGCCACTGGAAATGTGGAAAAGCGGTCCTTGACAATGCAGGAATCAATGGACATTCTGGATTCTTATAGTGTTATTCTTGAGCTGGAATGGCAGTCCAGCAGAAAGGACGCTGGCCTTGCATAAGGCCAACCTGGTTTCTTTTCTCTTTTTTATTTTAATTTAAATTTTATTGAATCACCATGAGATAGTTACAAGCTTTCATGTTTGGGTTACAATCTCACAATGATCAAACACCCATCCCCCCACCAGTGCACATTCCCCACCACCAATATCCCCAGTATGCCCCCCTTCCCACCCTCCCCATGCCTCAAAGGCATACGATATTCCCCATACTCTCTCTCTACTTTTAGGCATTACAGCTTGTAGCACAGACACTGAGAGGTTATCATGTTTGGTCCATTTTCTACTTTTGGAACACATTTCCCATCCCAACTGATTCCTCCCGCCATAATTTTCTTAGTGATCCCTTCTCTATTCCATCTCCCTTCTCCCCTCCGCTCATGAAACAGTCTTCCAGCTATGGGGCAATCCTCCTGGCCCTTGTATCTATTGTCCTTGGGTGTAAGCCTCATCTGATATTATTCTATACTCCACAAATGAGTGCAGTCCTTCTATGTCTGTCCCTCTCTTTCTGATTCATTTCACTTAGCATGATACTCTCTATGTCTATCCATTTATAAGCTAATTTCATGACTTCATCTCTTGTAACAGCTGTATAGTATTCCATTGTGTAGATATACCAAAGTTTCTTTAACCAGTCATCTGTTTTAGGGCACTCGGGTAGTTTCCAGATTTTGACTGTTGTGAACAGTGCTGCAATGAATATATAGGTACATGTGTCATTTCTACTGTGCCTTTTTGCATCCTCGGGATATATTCCCAGAAGTGGCCAACCTGGTTTCACTCCTTTGCACTTCATCTGTTTCCTCCAGCCTCAGCAGGAGTGATCCCTGAGCTCAGAATCAGGAGAAAGCCCTGAACTCTGCTGGGTGTGGCCCCAAACTGAAAAATAAATAATTAAAAATAAAATGTTATTTAGAAAAGAGATGCATAAAACAAAATGCGACGTATCCATACAGGGGAATGTCATTCAGCTGTCACATACTACAACAGGGGTGAACCTGAAAGACATTTAACTAATTAAATAAACCACACACAACTAGAAAAGTATGTATGGTCCCACATATATGAGGTATCTAAAGAAGTCAATTCATGAAAGTTTAAAAATAGAACAGCAGCTAATAGGCCAGAAGAGAGGAAAAAAATTGTCATGATATTTACTTACACTTCTCTTGTTTCTTAAAGAGTAAAAAAGTAGAGATTTATTTTATAGTAATATATGAATATGTCCAACACTACTGACACTTAAAATTGGGCAGTATGATAAATTATGTACAGACATATATTTTTTTCACAGCTGAACAAAAATGGGTGAGGTCTGCTTTCCCAGTGAGCTGGGGCTTACCTTGGACATCTCGGTAGCCACAGAGGAAAAAAAGCAGAGAGATCAGGAGGTCCAGTTCTGCGAGCCAAAAGAACTGCAGACAAGGTCCTTTCTAAGTAATCCAAGTTTCTTATTTGCAAAATCAACCAAATACACTCTCCTAGAGGGGCTGAGACTTGTTACTATCTTTTAACATATCGAATACGCCACGGATAGCTTGCCAGGCTCTGCCGTGCGGGTGGGATACTCTCGGTAGCTTGCTGGGCTCTCCAAGAGGGATGGAGGAATCAAACACAGGTTGGCCGCATGCAAGGCAAACGCCCTACCCACTGTGTGCTATCTCTCCAGTCCACAAATCTCAAAATGGAGACGTTACTGGCCCACTTGAACAAATAGATGAACAACGGGATGACCGTGACAATGACAGAGGGGCTGAGAATATAACTGTACACGGCATAGTTCCTGGAATGCAGTGCATGACCAGCAGTGGCCTAAAAGGCCCCGCCTAATCTGCTCCATCGTCTTTTCTCTATGAATTTGATGTTTTCTCATGACCAAACTAAGGATATGTGTGAGGGGGAGAAAACGACAGAGGTGGAGTGCTAGACCCATCACATCACATCAAAGCTAGAGGCAGGGCTGGATTGAGAGCACAGCAGGTAGGGCGTTTGCCTTGCATGCGGCCAACCCGGGTTCAATTCCCAGCATCCCATATGGTCCCTAGAGCACCGCAAGGAGTAATTCCTAAGTGCAGAGCCAGGAGTAACCCCTGTGCATCACCGGGTGTGACCCAAAAAGCAAAAAAAAAAAAAAAAAAAAAAAAGCAAAAAAACCTAGCACAATGATCATGACTTACCATTGTTACAATTAACCTTGGCCACCTGGCTGAACCCTTTTTCCTAACACACTTGACCAACTTTCAACATATCACTTGATGTGTTCAATAATTCTCACTCCCCACTAAAATCTAAATTTATCTAGGGCAGGAACTTATGTGGAGCTTTTTAAGTAATAAATCAAGTTCCTTAAACACACACACACACACACACACACACACACACACACAGGAACTAAGGAGCTGGAGAGACAGTATAGGGGGAAGGCTACTGCCTTTCATGTGTCTACCCCTGATTCAACCCCCAGCACCCCATAAGGTTCCATGAACACTGCCAGGAGCTATCCCTGAGCCCAGAGCCATGAGTTAAGCCCCAAGAACCACTGGATGTGGCCCACCATAACAACAACAAAAAGACACTAAACAGACACTTGTTGAACAAATGGTTGCTATTCCTTTGCATGACATTCATGGTCTTTTATAATCTCTCCACCTCTCCGATTTTTTGCCACTTTGTTCTTGACTAAGTTCACCGTGTTATTTTACTCCTGCCTTCATCCATGTTGAGAGCCTTTCTAAATTTCTCAGGCTCTCACAGTACCCTAGGACTGTCACAATATGCTAAAATGATCACTAATCCCTTCAGCTCTTCTTATCCCACTCTATCCTTTGAGCGACAAGATGGTATGCGTAGTACCTTACTTACCCTCCAATACAATCTTGATGACTTTACTCTTTGTTTTCATTTTCCACGCAGGCTTTCTGAAATTTTATCTTTGCCCCCTGTAGAGTCCTTACACTCACTAAACAACTCAATTCTGATGCCAAGTGCAGTCTTTGTAAGTAAACATCTCTGACTATCTTGCCCCATTCGATTTGGAACTTTGAAAATACTACCATCTAAGCAGGTCAAAATATGAAGGGTGCCTTTGTTTAACAACATGAGCTGAGTAAAATCCTTGTGTGGGTGCTGTGTGGTTTGCCTAAAACACAAAATGGGAAATCAGAAGCTAATTAGAACTATGTTCTAAATCTGGCTTAACACACACACTGGGTGGCCGCTGACAAGCTACTTAACCTCTGGGTGCCTTACTCAGCTACCTGCATCTAATAAAGTTGTAATATCAAATTGCTCTGCATGTGGATCGTTCATGCCATGAAAAATGTAAACTGTTGGTAATTTGTGGAGGTCGATGTGGAAATGGCTCCCTACAGTAATTATGGACTTCATTCATTCAACATCTCCACCCTCCTGGTCTCTCCCTGGAAAGATTTATCTACCCGACAAAGGCAAAGTCAGCAACCAATTATTTGTAATACTTTTCAGCAAAACTCCATGACCTCTACACGTTAGGTTGTATTCATAGTGAACGCCCATTCTGTAAAAATAGTTACATCCTAATTTATTACAGTGAGAAATTAAAGTCCGTCTGTCAATGTGGTAATAGAAGAGCTAGTCCGACGAATTCCATGCCTGCATCAAACTGTAACAGGATGGAGACTCAGGGTATTGCTATGCTCTAACAAGGGAATCTGCTGTTTACATGCTCATTAGGCAAGGCTAATTAACAGGATGAATATGGCAGTCCTCCTACACAGAGGTAGCAGCAGATATGAGCAATAACACCAGTCTGGCCCACACAGAGATGCTGTGTTCTCCCAAGCTGAATGGTAAAGCACTGACTTCCTCCCACTTGACTGAGAAGCTTGTAATCAGAATGTAATGAATGCTGAGAGGGTGTCTGGGGTCATGTAGTTTTAGATGCAGCTGGACTACGGAGAGAACGGCAATGCCAAAGACAGCTAGAATAAACCGCTTGCCAATTCATTTCAACCAAGAGAAGAATTCAAACACCAACCAAGAGAGGCTCTCAAGAATGGTCAGCTCAGGGGGCTCAAACAAGTTCTTTATTTCATATAAGCCTATAGTCAACAGAAAATTTTCTGAGTCCTGTGATGGATAAAATAGCCCCCAAGAGGACCTGACTGCAGCAGGATGACTTTTCTGGACCACAAGTTTATAAGGGTTGGAATTTTTCATGGTGTTTTGCTGAACAGTTACTAGAATCAGACTGTACAATCAACTTGGGCATAAACAATTTGTGCACATAGCTTAGATGCAAAAGTGCCAGTAAATACTGGCAATGGGGGTGAAGGTGAGGGGAAGCAATGTCCCAGGATGTGCAATATCAACCTAAAACCTGGCACAAGACCCACTGAATTAAATGTCTACTCTTCAACTATTTGGTGACGTCATTATGTGCCCCTCTGTGCTTCTTGATGCTATTAACCAACTCTTCCTCAAATCCTCCTCCCTGGGTTTGACGGGCACCCCTCTGCCTTCCTCTCCTTCATGCACCCTCATTCTCAAGCTCTGACTTCCTCCTTTCCTTGCTGGCCTCTCCCCATCAAACAGGGCTTGCCTGGACTCACCTCTCCACTTTCGCCTACATGACATGCGCGGGTCAACATATCCACATTTGGGGTTTCAATAAATCCCTCTATGCCCCCGGCCAAACTTGAGGCCTGACCTCTAGTCCAATGTTCTCTGCTAATTGCAGGACAGTTTAACCTGGATCGTAAAAGGTAAAGTAAGGTTCAATTGGTCTAAAGTTACGTAAGTTTTCCATTCCATAAATACTGAGTGCACATGAGTGTATTTTTCTAGGAGGGGAGGCAGGGAGCGAGAGATCCATAGAGATAATACAGCAGGTAGGGCATGTGGCTGACCCAAGTTCAATCCCTGGCGCCCCTTACTCTCCTCTAAATACTCCAGGAGTGATCTCTGAGCACAGAGCCAAGAATAAGCTCTGAGCGCAGTTGGGTGAAACCGCCACCTGCCTTGCCCCTTAAAAAAAGAACAGAAGAGTTATTCTTTTCAAAGAGGAAGAAGCTGGAGATAAATATGGACAATAAAATATATCCAAAGGGAAAAGACAAGTATTAGATTATTTTACCTCTATGTGTAATAACAAGCTACCGAGAGTATCCTGCCCGTAGAGCAGAGCCAGGCAAGCCACCTTTGGCATATTTGATATGCCAAAAACAGTAACAAGTCTCACAATGGAGACGTTATTGGTGCCCGCTCAAGCAAATCGATGAATAACGGGATGACAGTGCTACAGTGCTACAGTGTAATATAAGGGCATATAAAATTGATGAACAGACAAGACAAAGCAGTAGACACAAACTGAACCAAGGTGACCTAAAGAGAAGTGTGGTAGGGGGGAAGGTAAGGCTAAGGGAAAGGGAATAAAAGGTGAAATAAAGGTGAATACAGGTTTTCTAAAAAGGTAAAAATGATCACTGAACTTTAGCAATGAACTTAATTCCTATAGTCACTGTGCCGGGCACATAAGGAATAAGGAAATGCAGACTAATAAATAAAAGATAATTTTATCCCCTGGTTATTGTTATCTGTAATTACTGGACTAACAGAGAAAAATCAGCAAAGTTTCAGAAGTTCTGACAAAGAGAAAAACTTACTGGTTTATCAAAATAATCCTGAAGACAAAAAAAAAAAAACAACAGAAAGAAAAACCCACTGAATAATAATTTGGAGGGAAGAAAATCTCCTTCTCACACCATTGTTTATTGTTGGTCTTTCTACCCATCACTCTCATCACTGCCATCACTCCTGCCCCCCACCCCCATCCCTGCCGCCACCAGGAGCCTCATTCAATGCTGGTGGGAATATCAATTGGTTCAGACCTTTTGGGAAAACAAGATGAACACTTCCACTGGTTGGCATCGACTACCACAAGAACCGCAAAAGTCTATTCAGAAAACACATATGCATTTCCATGTTCATTGCAGCACTATTCACAGCAGCTAGGTCTGGAAACTACTCAAGTATCCAAGAACAGATCACCAAATATAAAAATAAAATATGGCATATAGACATAGTACAATACTGCTAGGCTATAAGAAACGGTGATATCATAGAATTTACTGTTACAGGAATAGATCTGGAGAGTATCACAAAAAATGAAATTAGTCAGAAAGAGGGAGACAGATACAGAAAGATCTGCCTCATATGTAGAACATAAAGAAAGGTACTAGGGTTATAACAAATGCCCAAAGTCAACAGAAACTAAGAACTGGTCTTCAGTGGGAAGCTTACCAGAGGAGTGGTGGGATGGGGGAGAATGGGATGGGGGGGGCACACAGGGACATTTGTGGAATGAAGTGGACACTCTGATGGAAGGTCTTAGTGCTCGAATGTTTTATGTAAGAAACTCTAGTGTGGACAGTATTATAAACAGCAGTGCCTAAAAAAAATATTTTTTAAAGAAAAAGTGTTGGAGGGGGCTGGAGCGATAGCACAGCGGGTAGGGCTTTTGCCTTGCATGCTGCCAACCCAGGTTCAATTCCCAGCATCCCATATGGTCCCCCAAGCAACACCAGGAGTAATTTCTGAGTGCAAAGCCAGGAATAACCCCTGTGCATCACCAGGCGTGACCCAAAGAGCTTAAAAAAGAAAGTGTTGAAGTCTACTGTTCCCCATCCACTGCTTTTCCCAATTTAAATAAGAAACCATAGGGAAGATATGGAACTCCTGCACAGTCTGTGCTTCTTACCAGCATCAGTGTAGTCCATAAAGCCCACAGTAGTGTTTTGTTTTGTTTTTTAAAGAAAAGCCTTGGGCTGAAACAATAGCACAGCGGGTAGGGTATTTGCCTTGCACGTGGCCGACCAGGGTTCGATTCCCAGCATCCCATATGGTCTCCCAAGCACCGCCGGGAGTAATTCCTAAGTGCATGAGCCAGAGTAACCCCTGTGCATCGCTGGGTGTGACACAAAAAACAAACAAAAAAAAAGCCTTATCTCTGTGTACCTTCTCCCCACCTCTAGTTCCTCAAATTCTACCCATATAATTTATTAAGCCTTATGCTGCCAGGTTTATCTCTTAGTATTTTATATCTCTAAGCCTCATGATGTGTAACATAGATATTATGCTCCAGTTTACAGATGAGGAAACTCTAAGTCACACCTCCCCGTCTTGAACTAACAGCAACTTGAGATCAAGGAGCACCTTCTATTTCCTTTCTCTAACCCTCACTGAATCTACAACTATAGTTAGTGTGCAACGGGTGCTAAGAATGCTAGTTGAAGGAACAACAATCAAGAGTGAGTTTTCGAAAAGCTGACAGCTGCAAATATAAATATACCACTCTATTTTTCTGGCAGAAGTACATATTTGAATTAATTATAAACTCATTGAAGTAAAGTTCCACGTGCTTTACCAAATGTTGACTAGAGCTTTTAAGTTTTTCTCAGTACAAAAAGCTTCCAAGAAACCAGGTTTCAAAATAACATGGCAAAGGTCAGATAGCAAAGGCCTCCCTCAGACCTTTTCCAGAAACAAAAGACCTCTGCAGCACTTAGGGTTTATTTTGTGAACCACTCCAAATCTCCAGCTCTACTGACTCAGAGCTCAAATTCCACCTAATACCATTCAAGAATGTTCCCTTTGAAAGACCCCTAGGCAATCAATTTAAAGCACTTGTTCAGTACTCCTCTTTACTTGTTTATTGTTTGCCACTTGCAAAATCATGGAGACATTTGATGCCCTGATATATTTTCCCTGAAACCAAACTAAAATACAAGCATGACACGTCAAATCTCTGCTTTGCTATTGAAAGCAATAATATTATGCCCCTATACCAACCACTGGCTTGGGAAGCCCAGTCTTCAGACTGGAACGATCATTTCATAAAATCATCAGAGTTCCGACTTAATGTCTAAAAATGTAGATGTCACATTTTTCATTTCCTTTCACTTCCACGGCAGGGAATAGTGACTGGAAGAGAAAAGATCCGCTCAAATGATCTTCCTGCTGGGACTGAAGCGATGAAGGTGCAAACTTCCATCATAAAATCCACCATAAAAGTTGCTAGCACCAGCTCTAACTGCAACGGGGAATAACTGGGGGATAACCAAGTCAGCTGCTTGGGCTGAATCTGTGCGAGACCACAACCAGAAAGTTAGGACACCCCCAAAGAGATACATTGAGACCCCACATGCAAAAGACTCAAAAACAAGTGAGGGGAATAGGTTTATATTGGAAGACCTCATCACCTGGTGGGGAAGGCAGTATGAGGTGGATGCTTTGCAATTTCTGCATGCAACTGATGTCCCTTCAATCCCCAGCACTACATGATCCCCTAGATGCAGCCCTTGATGTGGCTCTGATGACATCCAGGCCCACCCCCACACTGGGCTGTGAAGCCAGTTGGTCAAGCAATGCTGGTGGGGGAAACAACCATGTGGTGCCAGGGATCAGGCCCAAGTCTCATTCTCTTCTTGAACCTGAGTAATAGGAACAGTGTTTCCCAACCAATACAACACAGAACATCAAGCAAGTTGTCATGTACCACCTCAAACTGAGGGAAAATGCTGGGGCTTTAATGAGAAGGATCAATTTCATGTAGGTGATTTAAAGTTTGGTTTAGAGGCCAGAGAGGTAATTCAGCAGGAAAGGCACTTGCCTTGCATGCACCTGACTGGGCTTTAGTCCCTCGTGCCCCAAATGGTCCCCGGAGCTCTGTCAGGAGTGATCCCTGAGTGTAAACTCAGGAGTAAGTCCTGAGGACTGTCAGGTGTGGCCCCCCAAAAACAGTGTTTGGTTTATCGTGTGCTTTATAAACTTCCTGATAAATACTTAGTGGAGAGAGGTAAAGTGAGTAGCAGGAGTATTTTAAAGATGTTGAGAGAGAGACCAAGAAAACTAACTATTGTCAGCTGAAGGTCCAAGGGGGAGAGAAAAAGAGGTTCTTAGAGTCCCTGTCCAATTACTGAGTCCCATGGGCCACACAAGTTCAGTTATCTTTTGAATAATTCTTCACCCAGGGTCCCTGATGTTAAAAGGACTATAAACAAGGAGTGAATACACTAACTCACCCTTGAGCCACCCCTGTTCACAGTCTGCTCAATGGGCCTGTTGAAATGTGGCATGGAAAAAATACAAAGGTTTTTTTTTGGGGGGTGGGGGGGCAGTGTGGGGACCAAACCCAGCGATGCTCAGGGCTTACTCCTGGCTCTACACTCAGGAATGATTCCTGGTGGTACTCAGGGAGCCAGATGGGATGCCGGCGATACATCCAGTTGGCTGTGTGCAAGGCAAAAGCCCTACTTGCTGTACTATGGCTCTGACCCTAAGAATACAAATTTCTGATCCCAGAAGAGTTCTTGTATCAGCACTGCTTTCTAAGGTGAATGACTTCGAACAAATCAGCCTAACTCAGGACTTCTCAGACTTCCTAATCTGCAAAATCCTGCCAATGCCTGCACACATCCACATGACAGAACAGCGGGTACGGAGCTTGCTTTGTATGCAGCCAACCCCAGCACCACATATGGTCCCAGAGCCCGCCAGGAGTGATCCCCGAGTGCAGAGTAATCCCTGAGCATTGCTGTGTGTGGCCCAGAAACAAACAAAACAAAACAAAAATCTGTGAAGCACAAATGTGGACAATGTGACTGCTCTTTGTAGACTCTAATAAAACAATTGTGTTCATTCCAATCGGAAGCTAGTTGAATCCTAACCATACAACAATTTATATTCACATGCAAAAAGGAATTATTACCAAGTATCCAAATACTACGCTAGATGATGTGGAAAAAAGCACAGTTCTTATCCTCAAAAAGCACCACTGTGTGGGACCAACAAAACCAAACCAAACCCAAAATCACCTTTATATACTTTTGTAACTTTTTTCCATTCACAACCCCTTCTTATATGATGTAAGGATAGTTGGTAAGAAGACAATACAAAACCTATGGTAGTAGTGTCTTGGAAGAAGTATATAAAGGGTACAATATAAACATAAGGAATTTAAAAAGTCATTAGAGATGAGACCCCAAGTGGCCCCACACAAACGGCTCCTCCATTTCTGAGCGACCATGATCCCAGAGGCCAACTAACTAATTTCAGAACCCAGCGGCTTCTTGCAGAAATGCCTCTAAACTGTGAACTAAGATACGGCCCCATGCCACCATGGGAGGGAAAGGTTTTTGTCCCTTGGCCTTTCCTTTCAGAGGCAGAGGCGGTGTGGCAACCGCCATCTATTAGAGCCCACTAGACAGAGGTACAAACTTGCAGTGAAGTGACTCCTGGCAGAAATTTCTCTGGACTTAATTACTAAAATACTGGAAATCCAAAACTGTGCAGCCACTACAGTGGCCGCACAACCTTATATACTCTTCATCCTCAGCAATGGAAAACAAATTACCAAATGATGCCTTTTCGGCAGGTCTGATTGTTGGGGGGAAATTCCAAATAATAATAGTGAGTTTTCTGTCAAAATACTGAATGCAATCAAAGTAAAGAGAGAGTAAAATGAAAATCATCAGCCACACAGGCCATGGGGGGGGGGCGATGGGAGGTATATTGGGGTTCTTGGTGGTAGAACATGTGCACTGGTGAAGGGATGGGTGTTTGATCATTGTATGACTGACACTTAAACCTGAAAGCTTTGTAACTTTTCTCATGGTGATTCAATTAAAAAAAAGTCATTATTAATAATCACATAAAGAACCATTACTAACCAAGCGACAATTCTCTTAAATGATATAATAACATTTGTAGAGAGATGAACTCAGATGAAAGAAACCAAAGACAAAAGCAATGAACATACCAACAAACCCAATTAAATCTGCTCTAGCAGTCATGCCACTTGAGCATGAAACTGTCAACCTTCAGTAACAGATTCAAAGATCCCACTGCTAAAAGGTGAGCTTAAAAGGAACCATTCCTGGTGGTGCTCAGCCTTATGGGATGCCAGAGATCAAACACAGCTGGCCGGCCGCGTGAAGGCAAATGCCTTACCAAGCAACTTAACCTGCTGTACGATAGCTCTGACTCCACAGTCAGAAGACAAATTGACCAAAAGAATACAATAACAAACAACTGCATGACAGGCGGTAGGGTTGACATGTCTTTCAGACACACAGAAACATCCCTAGCTAGAAGGTTTTTGCTGGGGTATTATGAGAAATAAATAACTGCCTCACTTCTTCTCGACTTCAATTCCTTAGGTCACTGCAGGTGACAAGCAGGTAAGAGAATACTTTCAACTTTAACCTTCAAAACAGCAATCAGCGTATAGGTTCGAACACAGCCACAAAAAATACTATCAGCATGAGAGTGAATGTTCATGAGAAGGAATTCACTGACCTTGTCTTTTTCTGTGACATGTGGACCTGCTTTAAGCCTTAGTTAAATGTCATTCTGAATACCCCAAACAAGATTGGGTCTATGGAAAAAGATGCATTTCTCATGTGAAAGGACACACTCAGTGGTAAGAGGTTGCAACCATGACCTCACCCTCTTTTCAACTTAATCTATGACACAACCTTGGCAACCAATTCTGGCAGGAAACAATCAAGGTTGGCAAATGCAGACAAAACAGTGCATCTGACCCTCAAAGATAAGAACAAGGTAATGCAAAATAACAGGATGAGTCTGGTTTGTTTTTGTTGGGGTTTTTGTTGTTGTTGTTGTTTGTTTTTGTTTTTAACTATGTACAACTTGAAGGCCAGAAAAATCTCTATCCATCGTACAGGACACAGGGAAATTTTACAAAGAATAAAGGTTGGAGAAGAGGGCTGAGTTAACATTACCATCCCAATTTGGGTTTAAATGGCTCTTTTATTGTGGATGATGACCATTGCTATGGAACGTATTTTTACAAGACAATTCTCCAACCTGTGGACTTTCTGGGTCTGAATTCAGGAGCTCTCCCGCGTCTGTTTCTCTGACTGCCTTGATCTAACAGGATGGTGGGCAGATGACGGCTGGGACTAAAACGGTTGAACATCATCAGAGATCATTATGATATTAGACTTTTCAAATGTCCTGCTTAATTTATGGATGGGCACATGGTAAATGTGTAATGTATATTTAACATAATATCTCAGAGCAAAATATAGTTCTTTAACTCCTCCGCCAAAACCAAGATTAAAGAACATATTTTGAGCTCATATTAAGTATTTACCAAAGGATGATCAAGATCATAAATCCTCTACTGCATTCATTGTTAAATCCCACAACAACGAGAGCAGAGAGCAGAGAGCTGCTATAATTCTTATCACTTACAAACAAGAAAAGTTGAGATTTAAAGAACTGATACTCCTTGTCTGAGGTAATATGGTAAGAAAGTTACTGGAAACAGGACTTTGGGGTACACATAAATTCTTATGGCATTTAATAGAAAGTTAACAGGCATCAGATAATACAACTAAAATTTAATATTATATATACACTTTGCTTCTTATTTTAGCATCAGGGGCTGGAATGATAGCACAGTGGGTAGGGTGCTTGCCTTGCACACAGCTGACCAGACTGAATCTCCAGCACTCCATATGGTCCCCCGAGCCCACCAGGGCTCAGCCCATCCCTGAGTGCAGAACAAGGAGTAAGCCCTGAGCACTGTTGGAGTGGCCCCCAAACAAAGAAATCAATAACTGCAATATTTATTTTTAAATTTGTTTGCTAATTTTATGACTCAGAAAGTTAATTGCCCAATAGCTCAATACCCATGGAGATAAGTTTATTTAATTTACAAAAAAAATCCTTGTGAGGCTGGAGCAATAGTATAGTGGGTAGGGACTCTGCCTTGCACACAGCCAAGCCAGTTCGATCGCTGGCATCCCCTAGGGTCCTCCAAGTTCTGCCGGTATGAACGCTGAATACAGAGCCAAGAGTAAGTCCTGAGCACCATTGAGTGTGACCCCTGACCCACTGCAAAGAAAAAAAATCACCTTTATATACTTCTGTACATTTTTTCCATTCACAGCTGTTTTGTCTGAGACATGCAACGTGGGTGAGTGTTGCCAGAAACACATCTGACTCATTTTGCAGCTGATTTTGAGTTCATTTTTGGCCACGGTTCATTTAGACATATTTTACTGCTGTCAAATTTTTGTAATACCCAGAATCAGTTACAGTGACCAATAATTTAAGAAGACTCTAAGAGGACATGGGCAATAAATTTCTAAATAGTGATAAGGTGTTTTCTACATAAACTGCTCACTTCAATTCTCACAGTGACTTTGGAGAAATTACTTGAAAGGTTTGCAAGGTAGGAAGACAGTGATTTCATTTAGGTCAAAGTAGTGCTTTTGAAAATGTTTACATAGACCCTTTACTAATGTTTCCCATCATTTTTTGTTTAGCCAACAAACAGAAACATCCATAAAAATGTCTGCTATAAAATAGCTGCACATAAGTGATTCTTTAAAAAAAATAAATTAGATGTGGCTAAAGATAACACAAATTCAGGCCCTTGCAAATAAATTCTCTCCTTCTAAGGTGTATTTAATATTTGTATGGGGGAGAGGCAAATATCAATATGTATAGAGAGCAAATAAAATAACAAGTGTGACCCAGAACTTCCAAACTGATTTCTAAAACCTATTAAGAGATGACATACCCAGTTCCAGATAATCACAATACAATAAATATTTAGACATCACATCTAACCTTGGACTAGCAATGGCTTCTGAGCCATAAGATGTGAAATTAGCATACCTAAATTCAACACCATGGGCTGTATACTGCTACCAGCTTCGTGATTCTGGGTAAGCCATTTGAACCTTCATTCCAGTTACTTCCATGGAAGTCAAATAAGGATACTTTTCCACCTTCTCCAAAAGTAGTTTTGGAACCCAAATCCAGTGACACAATGTCATGCTTGATTACATCCAAAGCAGGGTACAGGGGGTCCAAAGAGGTCTGAGCGGTGCCAGAGAAAGAAACGATGAGCACATTTCTCTGATCTCTTCTCATTATAAAACAACAAATGGCTGGAGAGGAAAGTGGCACAACCCGATTATGAAGGTCAGAGACAGGATGGGGAAACAGATCAAAGGGTTGGAACACATACCCAGGCAGTCACTAGGTCCCAGTACTGCCAACCACCCTCCCCCAGCACTGCTAGGGACAATCCTCATGGCCCCTGAGCATGACAGTGGTAGTTGTGAAGGTCCCCAGGCACAACTCGGGTGACCCCTACCAAAGAAACTGAAATAAGGCTTTAGGCCCTTCCTGTATTGTTCAATGCAACCTGAGCTGTTATATACTAACTGACTTTTCAAACAGTTGTAAAGTGGAGAATACATACACACACACACACACACACACACACACACACACAAACACACACACACGTATCACTGTATCACTGTTAATCCCGTTGTTTGTCGATTTACTCGAGTAGGCACCAGTAAAGTCTCCATTACACTCAGCCCTGAGACTTTAGCAGCCTCTCTTTACTCATCTTTCCCAACGATTGGAGGCTCTTTCAGGGTCAGGGGAATGAAACCTATCGTTACTGTTTTTGGCATATAGAATACACCATGGGTAGCTTGCCAAGCTCTGCCATGAGGGCAGGATACTCTCAGTAGCTTGCCGGGCTCTCCGAGAGGTACGTATATATCTTTTACTGTATTTGGGCTATGAATACACCATGGAGAGCTTGCAAGGCTCTCCCGTGTTGGCAACAGACTCTTGGCAGCTTGTCAGGGAGAACAAGGCTATTAGATGTCGCTTGGCTGCTTTGAGGCCTCACACTTCCGGGAGCTTGGTCTTATAGTCTCTGGATGTTGGCCGTTGGTGGGATTACACGGTGTCAGGGGTAGTTTGTGGGTGTGTCTGCCAAGCTACTGGAAAATGGAGGGTCTGGGTGGAGAATCTTATATCCAATTTTATATACAAATTTATGTTACTATGAACTTTTAAGTTATTCAAAATTTTCTCTCCTCAATATATATATGTACATATATACTATATATATATATATATATATATATATACATACACAGAACACTGATAACTGCCTGTAAAAACTCATGGCCATTTACTTTCCCACAATTTCCTCTTGAATCTACTTCTGCATCATTCAACATCACCCCTCCACTCAAAAAACAAGATACACAATCCAGCAAATTCTAATTCCGCCCCCAGTCTTTGCTGAGCATATCACTTCTTCAAGAACCTCCCATGACAATTCTGACATCCTTCTGATGTGTTCCATACCACAGTCTCCTCACTCTAATCCTTACACCTGGGATAAAACTGGCCTGTCAAGGAACAGTTCAGGGTGTAGACCTTGCCCAGAGCCAACCAGTTTCAATCCTGGCATCCCTATGGTTTCCCAAGCCCTACCAGGAGTGATCTCTGAGCACTGCTGGTGTGGCCCAAACAATTAATTTTTTTTTGGTCACACCTGGCAATGCTCAGGGGTGACTCCTGGCTCTGCACTGAGGAATTACTCCTGGTGCTGCTCAGGGGACTATATGGGATGCCGGGGACTGAACCCAGGTCAACCGCATGAAAGGCAGCCGCCCTACCCTCTGGACTATTGCTCTGGCCCTCCACACAATTTTTTTAAATGGCTGGTTAACAATTCCCAAAAAGGGAGAGGAGAGAGTGGGGGGGAAGTGTCTGCCAAAGAGGTAGGCAGGGGGGCTGGAGAGATAGCACAACGGGTAGGGCGTTTGCCTTGCACGCGGCCGACCCAGGTTCAAATCCCAGCATCCCATATGGTCCCCTGAGCACGGCCAGGGGTAATTCCTGAGTGCAGAGCCAGGAGTAACCCCTGTGCATCGCCAGGTGTGACCCAAAAAGAAAAAAAAAAAAAGAGGTAGGCAGGGGGTAGTGGGTGGGGGGTGATGAGACAGAACCTGGGGACACCTGGGGACACTCAGTGCTGGGAATTATACACTGATGGAGGGATGGGTGTTGGAATACTGTATGACTGAAATCCAATCCTGAACTGCTTTTTAATGCTCTAAAAAAAAGTAAAAATAAATTAAAATAAATAAATAATGGCTGGTTAAATAGGAAGTTTACTATATTGTATGAAATAATTTGAATTTTTTATTTATATAGGTTTAAATCCTATTGCAAATAATCATGACACATTAAATTTTGTTGATTTATCTTCTGATAATTCCATCTGCCATTTCTTTAAGTTTTGTTAAAGCGAGCAATATGAAATAAATTTGTTACATGCCTGCCAGTGGGGGAGGGCAGTAGAGGGCAGGGACCTTGGGGACACAGGCGGTAGGAGGTAGGTGTTGCAAAATTATACATCTGAAACAATTCTATTATGAAAACTTGGTAAATCACAGTATCTTAACAAAAACAAAACAAAACAAACTGACTTTTCTTCTGGACGAGAATCATGAAGGCAAGGACTGTGCCTCTTTGTCCAGGAAGCACTCCTGGCCCCATAAACAAAAGCTGTGTGCCAAGGCACAAAACATAGGCTCACTTTGTTCAATCAGAGAATCTATGAATCCCTGAAATTGGATACAATGTTACAGTGCTGGTGAAAAATGAATCAAGAACACTTGAGAGATTATGTAGTTAAGTTCACGGAGCACGGGAAACTGCTGGTTATGGGACAAGGACAGCAGTGCCAACACATAAGTATGTGCCCCAGGGGCTAGAGCAGTAGTACAGCAGGTAGGATGTTTACCTTGAAGCAGCTGACCTGCGTTCGATCCCCAGCATCCCATCTGGTCCCCTGAGCGCACCAGGAGTGATTCCTAAGTGCAGAGCCAGAAGTAACCCCTGAGCACTGCTGGGTGTGGCCCCCAAACCAAAACAAAAGAAAAAGAGTATGCACCCCACCAGGGTCAACCCCCAGTCCCTCTGGGCCTTCCACCTGCACCTGATCTGGTGTAGCCCTAGAGGACCCCAAGCACAATGGGGTGATCCTACTGTTCTAGAGCAAGGCGGAGCCCAAACCATGCCACATGTCCTAGCATTGAAGGATGGGCCCACCTGGCTGAGTGACATGGAGTGGCCTCTAAGCCCCTGGGCACGGCTAGGAAGAGCAGGCTCTCCACTCCCCATTGGATTTCTGACACTTTTCTAACCCAGATGAATGTTCCCTCTTCTGTGACTGAAAGTCTACACTTACACATTCATATGAATGTGTATAAATGAAATGGCTATCTAGCTCTTTCCCAAGTAGATAAACCCATAAGTAACCTGGGTAATACAGAGTGGGAAGCTGTAGTTTGTACTGAATTACAAATTGTTACAAGTATCAAGAAACTGGGTAAGTAAATCTCTATCATACTCATACTTTTGCATATATTGAGCAATCCAATTTGAAACACATTAACTCAAATTAGCAGTGAGTATGTATAAATGATTTTAAACGTTCAGGAAAATAGCATGCCTGACACCTCAATGCATTAACCTCTATATCCTGACTTTGATGTTTTACTTATAACTCATTGCCATCGAGATTAATTATACTCATTGACAAAATACAGTTCTTAATTGCTGGTATGAAGGTAAGTCCTGTAGGCTTTTTATTGTCTTCCTGGTCATATCTCCCTGCAGCTAATAAAGTACAGAAATTATAATGTGTGGGATGTATTCTTGGTGATCATTTCTATGACACTCAATACTCATTTCTCTGAATTATGTAACTTATGCCAGATAACCCAAGTTGGAATACAGTTCACGGTTCAACTGTGCAAGAAATGAATATCCAACCAACTGAGATGTTAGCTGCCCAATCAGGCTTTTCTTTTACAAAAAAAGGAGGGATAAGACTTAGGGGGATACTAGGCATTGAACTTGGAGTCTTATATGTACTAGGCAAGTACTCTATCATTTGGCTATCTCCTGGCTCTTGGATCCACTCTAAAAGAGAGAAAATAAAGCAATTCCTTGCTGAGTAGAGCCCCTATACTTTTTATTTCAGGGCTTCAACATTCCCGAGGAAGAAAAAGAAATCCTTGACTAGTGTCCAATGGGGCAAAAGACACATTCTGTATTTTCCTGTACGATGGAAGAACAGGGCTAAGTGGAAAGAAAAAAGAAGCCTACAGGGAAAAGAAAGCAGCAGCAGCAGTGATTTGGTGCTTTCAGAAACAGTCTAGGGATGGTGAATCCAGAAACCAATCTTATCACTCCCAGGTTACAAATAAAGAGATCTTCTGAAACGTTCAATTTGAAGTTGTATCCACCGAGCTGCCTGCTTCTTAAATATAAAAACTTGTCTGACCTGATTTCAAGTCTTCTGGAAAGGCTGCACATAAGGTTAAGACAAAATAGCATCGGATAAATATCCAATCATTATTAGCTTTGTACACTTTCTTCCCCCCCCCCCGTTTTGCTTTGGGACCAAAAGGGTGTTGCACAGGGCTTATACCTGGTTCACTCGGGGATTGCTCCTGTTGGGGGTTAAGGGACCAAATGGGGTGCCCAGGATCAAATCCAGGCCAGCCATGTGCAAGGCAAGAACCCCAGTTATTCACTATCACACCAGCCCCGACTTTGTAAATTTTCTAAGCAGTTATTACTAGCCCATTTCAGTTTGTTTTCTCGTATTTTTTCATCATTCCAAATAGTTACACATCCATCAAAGTTCTTTGTCTTCCACTTGTCTAACCCAAGCCTATGGCCCTACCCTACTGCTGGAGCAATAGTATAGTGGGTAGGGAGTTTGCCTTGCACGAAGCTAACCCGGGTTCCATTCCCAGCATCCCATATGGTCTCCCGAGCACCGCCAGGAGCAATTCCTGAGCACAGAGCCAGGAGTAACCCCTGTGCATCGCTAAGTGTGACCCAAAATCCAAAGTCTAAATTCTATCCATCTCTGAGAAAACACAAATTTCTAATACAAGTCAATCATGCACTTTCTTTTTTTGTTACTTCCACACAAAGCTTCTGCTCTCCACAGTTGAGAAATGTATGTTGTGCAACTATCTTTTCCATCTTTCCCACGATCTTCATTGTTTCCTATTTGATGGCTTTTCTTAAACTTTTCTACTGACATGTTTCTTTATAATTTTTATTTTTTCCATTATGTGACTGAACAATGTTTTAGATCTCTGTACCTCCAGAGCATAGACACTTAACAGCTTTCAAAAATGTTGATTATTGCAAATATTAGAAAAGACTATGTGTTTATTGTGTAATGTTTCTGACAATACATTAGGGCATAAGGGGAAATGAAAAATGTCAATACACCCCAAACACACACAAGGAGGAAAAAAACTGGCCCTTTGAGGTATTTTGGCTGCTTTTTATTATTTTTTTTTTTAGTTGAGACCAAAGAGACTATTCTCTATCCTGACTCCCCTCACTTACCAATAATCAGTAAGCACATTTCCAACTGTCAAAATTCTTGCCAAATATTCTTTTGAATGCCTGTCTGACACCATATCTTTGGATGATATTGTAATTTTCTTTTAACTTCCTGTGACATTAGCCGTTTAAACCACTACCAATGATTGGCCTTTCTAACTGAAGACTTACTGTGCAATTCTAAACAGTGACTTTCAAAATATTTTTCCTAAGTGCCTCTGGATAAACGGCTAGAAGTGGGATTTCTGGGTTGAGGGCAGGGCTCAGTAGTGAGGCATTTCAGCCAGGATGCTTTTCAGGAATTGAAATTAGAGATTTAGATTAGTTACATGCCCCCCCATGGCATCTGAGAGGCTCTGCCCCCGACACACTAACTCAAGTGGAGAACAGTGTTTTAATCTACATAAACTAAAATTTATGCTACACCACTTATTAATGGAGGGGGAAATGGTATCTAATGTTTCTATTTTCATTTCTGTAACTAGGAAAATAATTCATTATCCTATGTCTATGGGCCACTTAATTTTTCTCTACTGTGGATAGAAAGGACAGTATTTTCTCTCTTGTTTTTTGTTCTGTTGGGGGGGGGTGTCATACTCAACGTGCTCAGAACTTCCTCCTGGTTCTGCACTCAGGAATCACTCCTGGCAGTGCCGGGGGACCTTCTGGGGTGCCAGGATGGAATCTGGGTCGGCCATGTGTATGGGAAACTTCCTACCCTCTCTATTATCGCTCCAGCCCCTTTTCACCCTTTCACCCATTTTTTCCTAACCAAGTCTATACTAGTCGTCTATTGCTACATAACACATTTCCACAATTTAGGAGCTTAAAAGAACACCCATTTATTATTTTCCATCCCTGAAAGTCAAAGTCTGCTTAAACCTTGCTGAGTTACCTGCACAGGTGCAAATCAAGATGGTGGCCATAGTGGCTGAGTTCTGAAAGCTCTTCATTCTCGCCGACAAGCTCTGACTTCTCTAACTCAGGTCTAAGCACACAGGGCTTGGGCAGCATCTAGGCCCAGGTGGCCCTGTGCCTGAATCTCCAAGTCACGCCGGGCCATCCTCTGTGCTCCTTCTCAAGTGTTCCCTCTTCAAGCAGCATTTGTACTTCAGCCCTTCCCAGGCTTCCAGTCTATTTACCCAACCAGGAAAAGTGCTCTACTTTTGAATGCACAGGTGATAAGATTAGGGCCTACTTAGATAATTTCCCCAATTAAATCCAACTCTACCATATGTCATAATCAAGAAGTGGATGTCTATTGTATTAAGACATTGTATCAGAGACATTGTACACTCCGAGGATTAGGGCAAGCAATTTTGGTAGAGAAACACATTTAGAATTTTGCCTGCCATAGAGTCATAGATGTTGTTTCTTGCCATTTGTCTGTATTCTTTATAAGTCTTGATTGTGTGAATTTACCAAATAGGTGAATCTTACTGGTGATGGCCAGGAGTTACATCTGCATGAAGAGCAGGGGGCCGGGGGTACTCTGTGCTTCTATAACTAGTTTCAATACATAGTTTTTCTAACATAATTTTAAATGTTTTAATTATGGGTAAATAGTTACCATTTTAATCATTTTAAGTGTCCCATTCCATACTATTATGTACATTACACTGTTGTACAACAGACCTCTTGAACTCTTCATTGTACAAAACTGAAATGCTGCACCAATAAAAACCCCGCATTTCACCTCTCTTCATAGTTCCTGGCAACCAGCATTCTTTCTACATTAGTACAGATTTGGTTTGTGGACTTATTAATAAAAATGCATTGAGCAGTTACATATATTGCTCAGCGCACTATAAAAATACTAACTCAATTAATCATCCTAAAAACCCTATGAGAGGGCCTAGAAGGTAGTACAGTAGTTAGGGCACATGCCTAGCATATGACCCACCCAGCTCGATTCCTGACACCACATGGTCCCTAAGCACTGCCAGGTGCAGCCCTGGAGGCCCCCAGTAGTGTTGGGGTCACTTGGGCATCCCTGGTATTTCAAGACCCAATCAGAATCGCATCCTCCGGACCTGCTAACCCCAGGGCCCTTGGCCAAGAATCACAAATAGGGCCCTCTGGGACCTCCTGAGCACCACTTGGGAGAACTTGCCAAAACCCTGTGAAATCAGAACTATTATTCCCATTCTATAGATCAGGAAACACAGCGCGTAAACTTCCTGAGGTTACACAATAAGAAGTGATCACACCAGATTTCAAACTCAAGAAGTTTGAGTTTATTCACAGTCTTTTTCTTCATAATACTTGCTATGGCCATTACTCAGTGAAAGAATTTGTTGTAAAGACACTCATCAGATATTAAACAATTTCTTCACTATACTCCACTTAAACTTGGGTGTATGATATATCCCAATATTTTTCTACTCTCTAAAAGTCAGAATACATAATCAAGGTGACAAACTTCAGACCTCTTATAGACTATATAAGTCAATATATAGTCAATTTCTTATAGTCAATTTCAACTGGGTATTTTCTCGACATTAATGAAACAAAGAGTGTGTTTTACTGTAAGTTCAACCAATTATAACTTACTGGTGTCATTTTATAATAAAATACCTATGAATGAATGACTATAAATCACAATTTACTGTGACTACTAGGAGAGAAACATCAATGGGAAAAAAGTCTTTTTCCAGAAGATTAAAAAACAAAAAGAGGAAAAACCTTTCCAAATAAGTTTCCAACAGTAACACAGTTCAGTAACTGTTAAAGTGGTAAATTCAAACCTGCCCTGCTTTGCAAGCTCTGCGCCTAGACCTTTATCGATTTGTCATCCAGTTGTCCCTCAGTATCTCTGTAGCATCTTACTTCATTTAAAGAAGTGAATCCCATATTCCCTTCCCCTGATGAAATAAATCATGCTCATCCCTCAGTGTTTCTTACTGAGTCAAGAGAAGGAACCGTGACTTAGCTCAGAGCCCCCCACTTGACATGACTTCCAAGCCCAGCTGAGGTTCGGTTTCCAGAAGGTGGGGAGATGGGGCGGGGTGGGCGGGAGGGGTCAGCTAAAATCGCAGAGCCAGGATTAGCTATTGCAACTGCTTCTTAATTAGACACCCGATTCATAAAACAAATGCATCGCCAGACAATGCACCCTGTAACCAAACCAACCTGGCCTTTTCACCTCCTTCATGTATCTCAGTGAGATCTCAAAAATGAAATTAAAAAAATAAAAAATAATAATAATAAAACAGAACGTGCAAGAAAGAGCAACATCACCGCTAGCCCGGGGAGCATCTCGGATACTGACGATGCTGTCATCCCCACACCCTTCCCCCACTGGCCAGCCGAGCGGCACCGAGGCCGGCGGATGCTCACCCGGCCGCCGGTCGCTCCTGTCCCATCACCTGCGGGGCGTGCAGTCTTGGGTCCTGGCTCGGGCTGGACCCTGGCAGCCCGCCCCGCGCCGGGTGACAGCCCGCCTGGGCCACCGACCGTCCCCCAACCGGCATCTCTGTTTACAAGCGCTCCTCGCGGTCCTGCTCGCAAATCCTTCCCCGCCGCAGCCCGGGAAGCCGGTCCCGGACACACAAGGTTCCAGGCCGGGAGGGCACCGTCCCGCCCCGCCGCGCCTGTGTTTCCTGGGACACGAATGTCACGCACACCTGCCGCACCCCCGGGGCGTCTCCTCGCCGCACCTCCTGCAGCCGGCGCGCTGGGCTGTGCGCGGGGCAAGCTGTACCCGGAGCCCTCGGACCCTCGTCGCCGAGAATGAAGGACTGCGAGAGCGAGATGCTCTCTGCGCCCGGGACTCCTGGACCCCCGCGGGTCGCGCGCTCGCCGGCGCTGCGAAGGAAAACCCGTTTTCGGCCCCGTGCGCGTGGGGAGGGGGACGGACTTGAGAGCCTTTCCTTTCCCGTCCGCGTTTCCACCCAGGACTTGCGTGTGTGCGCGAGCACGAGTGTCCCCTCGGTGGGGGTCCTTTGCGAGACTTGCGCTCCCCAGCAGGGGAGCATCCGCGGCTTTGGATGCACAGACCGTCCTTAAACCCCCCCCCCACACACACACACACCCCTCGCCCGCCCCGTCGTATTCTGTATCGTGGCACGCTTCTTAGCCATGTTCTTAATTTATAATTGCACTTTTATGTACCTAATCTATTGGCTTCTTCGCCTATTTTGGTTTTACCACCACGTAAGTATCTCAAAGCACAGTGCCCGGTGTAAGCATCCTTGAATATTTAAATGAATAAACAAGTCCCAACATGTTAAACATAGTACAGGGGTTAAGGTACTTGTTTGCATACGGTAGTGACCCCTGAGCACAGAGCCGGGAGTAATCTCCAAGTACTTTGGGGCATGACCACTAAACAAAACAAAACACCCAAAATCCTAAAGGAGGCTAGGGAAGCAGCAACCGGAATAGATCTCTCTCTCTCTCTTCTCTCTCTCTCTCTCTCTCTCTCTCTCTCTCTCTCTCTCTCTCTCTTCTCTCTCTCTCTCTCTCTCTCTCTCTCTCTCTCTCTCTCTCTCTCTCTCTCTCTCTCTCTCTCTCTCTCTCACACACACACACACACACACGTTATTAACAATAGGGGTCGGAGAGATAGTACAGCAGGTAGGGCGCTTTCCTGCATGCAGCCACCCTGGGTTCACAGTCAAGCATCCCTTATGGGCCCCTGAGGACCACCAGGAGTGATTCCTGCCTGAGCATAGAGCTGGGAGTAAACCCAAAGCCCTGTGACTTGTGGTCCAAAAGTCAAAACAACAACAACAAAAAATCTGTAACTATTGAAATTAAAAAAATATCTCTTGGTTGGTGCTTAGAGTTTAAAGTAAAGCAAAAAAAAAAAAAGGTTTTATTCCTTTTTTCCTGTGTGCAGTGTCTCTTTTGCTCATGACTTCCGTACATGTGATTTTCACCCTGCCCCATCCCATGAGCCTGACTAACTTCTCGCTCTTTAGAAATAGATGATCTCATACTGCTCCAGGAAATAGGACAGAAGGAACCTCTTCCCTTCTGCTCACCCAGAGGAATGTATGTGCTCCTCTATAAATGTCTTCCTCATTGTTGTGCCAGACCCATCAATATATTCCTCAGCCTTTTTGGTTGTTGTTTTGTTTGGGAACCATGCCTGACAGTGCTCACGGTTTATTTCTGGCTCTGCACTCAGCGATCACTCCCGGTGGGGTTCAGGGGACCGTAGGTGGGGCCGATCATCCTACCTGGCTAGGCCACATGCAAGGCAAGCACCTCACCCACTACACTTCCCTCAAGTCTCATTAGTGTTTCTGACCAGCCATTCTCAAACCCCAGTATGTGTAATTCTGAAAAGTTCATATGTAGGCATCCTAGTAAAATACGTGATTTGGAAACCCTATGCTGGGAGACTGGAGCTGAGGGAAGAGGCTCTGTCCCTCAAATAAACACCCAAGTAATGCCACATTTTGAGTGTCAAAGCTCCTGGGCATTTGTTTTAAAGCAGATTTACCCAGGGTCCAGCCAGAGCAAGAGTACAGCAAATAGGGCATTTGCCTTGCACACGGCCGACTTCGGTTGGATCCCCGGCATCCCATATGGTCCCCCAAGCACCACCAGGAATAATTCCTGAGTGCAGAACCAGGAGTAACCCCTGAGAATTTCTGGGTGTGGCCTAAAAAAACAAAAAACAGACAAACATAAAAGCAGATTTACCCCTAACTTTTCTCATTCGGTAGGACTACAAAGAGTCCTGCATTCTGTGATTTTAACAGATGCCTCGGTGCATTTTCAATATAAGTAAAATAGTTAAGAAAAGTGGTTCCAGTCTATGAAGTTGAGAGAAGGATCTTTATTTTGTCATTGTCTCTTTAGCATGCATTAAATGTAAGGTCTGGCATGTAAATGCATTGGAGACTCACATTTGCAGGATGACTTGCCTTACTCATGATTACTAATACAGACACTCAGCCCCAAATCAAGGGGATGGTCCCAGGAAAAAGCTGAAAACTCAAAGACTAAGAGCAATCTCAGCTGGGCAGCTGCTGACTCACTGGTGTTCTTTCAGTAGCCAGGGACAGTTTGTTCCTCTAAATCTAAAATATTGAAGCTTCTATCTTCCTTTATAAAGCTATCAGCCAACAGTAGTCCCATTATCTCTTTTAAAAGATAGACTTGTCTCAAAACAGTTTAAAATCCTCGACAAAATTGAGCAAGAAATTCACACATATCTCCCCCTGCTCCATAATCAATATCCTGCAGATGTGACATGTTCATCAAACCATTGAATTTACATTAACACAGAATCACCCCAAGTTCTCGATTAGTACCACATATCCAAGTAGGCCTCTCAGAATAATTAGAATTATTTGAACATAGAAACAGGCTGGATCGATATCACAGTGGGTAGGGCATTTGCCTTGCACACGGCCGACCCGGGTTCGATTCCTCCATCCCTCTCGGAGAGCCCAGCAAGCTACTGAAAGTATCCCGCCCTCATGGCAGAGCCTGACAAGCTACCCAAGGTGTATTCGATGTGCCCAAAACAGTAGCAACAAGTCTCACAATGGAGACATTACTGGTGCTCGCTTGAGCAAATCGATGAACAATGGGACAACAGGGCTACAGAGTGAAAAGAAACTTTAAATGTGTTCTTGTATAATTAATATTTGCAGTTTCTTATTCCATAAAACGTTTTTTCTCTTTACTAAACATTCTTACTTTTTTTGAGGAGCTCCTCTACCACTAAATCACTGGCTAATATGTGATCAATGCCAGGTCAATCCTTGCTCTGGTGAATGCTCAGATCAATCCTAGTCTTTTGGCCACAATGATTGATCCTAGGATAGGCTTGTGGCCCAACCAATCAGAGTCCCCTCTGAGGAATTTTTGTGTGAAGCTAGGGAAAAGTCTATGCCTATTTGATCACAAAGCTGGAAGCATGTGAAGTGAAGGTCCTGATGGCCATGGGCAGAACTGGGTGATGAGTTGGGTGGGAAGGAGTGTGAATGGGCAATGCCAAAGGATGGATGAAGATTTGGTGTAAGGGGATTGGGAAGTTAAAGGAGAAAGGAAATAAAGACCAGTTACTCTTTTGAGTTTCAGTATTTCATTAAGCATGAATCTGACCCTGTCATGTAAACCTTATAGATATAGCATGTAAGTGCCTCAAAGTTGGTGTCTGGTCATAAATATGACTAAAAGCATCTTGACAAACACTTCATCTTTCTAGACTTATCTCCTACATATTTCTTCCTCCTACTGTTCACATTAGACTTACATGTTTAGCTTTCCTGGATGCTTTTCCTTTCCCATGTAGGAGTCCCCATCACCTGCTCTCCTGCATCCCCTGAAGTCTAGACCATATGTTACTCATCATTACATTTTTCTTATTTATCATGACCACCATGAAAACTCAAAGACTAAGAGCAATCTCTTATGATTGCTCATTTATCATGATAAATGGTGGTCATGATAAATAAGAGAGTGATGCAGAGAGTCTCTTGCCCACATGCCTGGCTGTCTTCCCCGGGGCTCCTTGGAGGGGATGGGCTCCAGCTTCCCTCCCCACCCTGAGCAGAGCTCCTGGCATCTGAAGACTACCGGAACCTAGCTGCAGCCATGCTGGAAGCCCCTCTCCACACGTTCGGACAGGCCTCATGCATGAAGGTACCGGCAGAGGAACCCAGGTGTGTGTAATCCCATCAACGGCCAACATCCAGAGAGACTTAAAAGCAAGCTCTCAGAAGCGATATCTTTAGCCTACTTCTCCCTCTGGGAGAAACTGGCAATCTTCTGAGAGTTTCCTGCCCAAATGGGACAGCCTTGCAAGCTTCCCATGGTGTATTCATATGCAAAATCCAGTAACAAGCTGGATCTCATTCCCCTGACCCTGAAGAGCCCCCAGTGCAACAGCGTTAGGAGGGCCGAGTCAAGATAAACTTCTAAGATCTCAGGGAAAGGACGAAATGAGATGTTACTGAACCCACCCAAGAAATTGGTGATTAATGGGATATCGTGATCGTGATCGTGATCATGACCACCAATAAATGATCTCAACAAATTTGCATCAAAACAGAATGTTTGCCTTGCACGTGGCTGACAAAGGTTTGGTATGGAATATATGGTCCCCCTAGCACTTCCTGAGCGCAGATCCTGACATAAAAAAAAAAAAAGGAGCAAGATGGTGGAATCTGGCTCCAACACAGAAATGATCGAGATGACCAGGCCTTTCTAATTCCACTTCCATCAATCAATGGGTGTGGACTACTCTGGGAGAGGAACTGGCCTTGGGCAGGAGAGCTCTCTAAAGCTGACACAATCCTGAAGGGGGCCAATTACTGAAGGCGTCAGTCTCTAGGGGCACTCCCTAGAGACTGACAATCTGACCAACAAGTCTGATTTTTTAAATGGGGAGTCTGGGAAAACCATCACAAAGTAGTAATATGAAACTCAGAGCTCGAAAGTGTTCACTCTGGGGCTGGAGACATAGTAAAGTGGATAGGGAGGGTGCTTGTCTTGCACTCCATCAAGATTTGATCCTAGAACCCAATATGGTTTTCCTGAGCACTGGCTGGAGTGATCTCTGAGTCCAGAACCAAGAGTAAGGCCTGAGCACAGCCAGGCATGGCCCTAAAATAAGACCAAATCCCAAAAAATGTGTAGCATTGACTCCCTTTGGAGTGGAAAGGTTTCATTTCAATCTCAAGTCAATCACCTCTAATCACAGTATGATGTTATGAGAGGAAATCCACATGACGAGTGTATAAGCTTACAATTCAATTGGCAATAAAGGGTACCAGTCATGCAATCCACTTGATGAGGTTTGGAACACTGGCATGCTGGCAGGAAGCAGCTCAGCTCTGAAGAGTTCTTGGCAGCCATCTCTTCATGTGAAGGGGAGGGCCACTTCTTAGAGGAAAAGACTCTGGTGACTTTTGCCAAACTCAGAGACATCTCCAGAACTCTAGGTTAGAGTGTCCAAAGGCATCTCAAATTAGAGTAACATGACACATATATGTATTAATTTTAGGGCTTTAGCAGCCATATCTTGCTGTGCTCTGGGCTTACTTCTGGCTCTGTGCTCAGGGAACATTTCTGGTGGTGCTCAGGAACCCATTTGTAGTGCTGGAGATCAAACAAGGGTCAGTGGTGTTCAATGCAAGTGCCTTGCCCATGGTGTTGTCTCTCTCCAGCTCTGACGCATATCTATACTGCATCTCAGAGGCATATTGTCAGAACCACCTGTTAGTGTTAATTTAGGTGGGCCCTCATGGCACAACCAGATTTTGATATGTTCTTGCCTTTCCTGTAGTCTACCACTGCCTTTGTGAACAAGAGGTTGCTTTTTAAGTTGATGAGTATGCTATAAGGATAGTACAGTGTGCAGGGCATTTGCTTTGCACATGTGCAACATGGATTTGGTCCCCAGCATCCCATATGGTCCCTGAGCCTTGCCAGGAGTGATCTCTGGGTGCAGGGTCAGAAGTAAGCCCTGAGAACTGCAAAACATAGCCCCTCACAAAATAAATACATTAATAATTGGTTTTAGATTGGGAGAGGTGGCCAACCCATGTCCAATCCCCAGCATCCCATATCGTCCCCCAAGCACTGCCAGGAGTGACTCCTGAGTGTCTTCTGAGTGTCCTGAGTGTAGAGCCAGGAGAAACTCCTGAGCATTGCTGGATGTGACCCAAAAAAGCGAAAAAAAAAAAAGTAGAAATTGGCTATCACACCTAGTGATGCTCTGGGTTTACTCCTGGCTCTGCACTCAGGAATTACAACTGGTAGTCCTTGAGAGACCATATGCTATGCTGGGTACCGAACTTGGGTCTGGTACGTGCAAGGCAAGCACCCTACCTTGTACTGTCTTTCCAGCCTCCTGATAACTGGTTTTATATCAATTGACCCACCTCAAGATCAGTCAGGAGTATTAAAATGCCAATTCATGTATATTATTAAAATGCCAATGCATATATTGCAGAGACTCTCTTGTCCACGCACCTGACTGTCTTCCCCGGGGTCTCCTTGGAGGGGATGGGCTCCAGCTTCCCTCCCCACCCCGAGCAGAGCTCCCGGTGGCCGAAGACCTCTGGAGCCTAGCCACAGACATGCTCAAGGCCCCTCTCCAGTTCCTTCATGTGTGAGGTTCCGATGAGCCTCACACATGAAGGAACTGGCAGAGGAACCCAGGGGTGTGGGACCCGGGGCTGAGACCTCCAAGGCTGCTTGGATTGGGACTGGGCCTCCTCCACCCAGAGTTCCCATTTCCCAGTAGCTAGGCGGTCACACCCAGGGATTACCCCTGGCTCCGTGTAATCCTGTCAATGGCCAGCATTCAGAGACTTAAAAGCAAGCTCCTGGAAGTGCACGGCCCCTTTGCGGCCACGCAATATCTTATAGCCTACTTCTCCCTCTGGGAGAACCTGGCAAACTACTGGGAGTTTCCTGCCCACGGGGGAGAGCCTGGCAAGGTCCCCATGGTATATTAATATGCCAAAACCAATAACAAGCTGGATCTCATTCCTCTGACCCTGAAAGAGCCTCCAGTATGGCATCGTTGGAAGGACAAGTACAGAGAGGCTTCTAAAATCTCACAGCTTGGATAAATGGAGATGTTACTGAGACCGCTCGAGAAATTTGATGATCAACGGGATGATGATGATGATGATGATAATGATGATATATATCTCAATTGTTCAAGATCATTAGAATATAAATATATGTAATAGGAGTTCGCTATACTTATTCTGAGAAGTTACATTATTTATATCAACTGTTAATTGGTATACTTTTTATTATATTATTCACATCAACTGCTTATTGATTTTTTTTATTGTAGTCTAGGTAACATGATCACAATAGTGTTAACAACATCTATGGTTGTTACTTACTTTACAGACTCCACCACCAAAATGCCCAATACCCTCCAGCACTGTCTTTATGTCTCTCTTATCACTTCTAAATGGTATGGCTAAACTACAGGAAAAGTTCCCCAAATCCCAAATAATTAGTGCTCAGGGGGTAATAACAGCAAAAGAGACTCCAGAAGCTTAGGGTGTGTGGCTCAGATGTACTGTGCCACTGCCTTGCATGGGCAAGTTTGATCCTCAACATCTCCCTGTCTACACACACACACACACACACACACACACACACACACACACACACACACACACACATTACCAAGTCCAATTCCAGCTACACAGCTGTTGTGACCCCCAACATCATAATAAACTTTTGTATTCCATTGTAACTTAACCAAGTGTGTGGGAACATTGCAACCAAACCTGGAACCCTTTTTTGGCAAAAAAAAAAAAAAAGATGACAACAACAACAAAGAAAAGATAGGGAGAAGTATTACCAGTTTGGGCTGAAGTGATAGCACAGCAGGTAGGGCGTTTGCCTTGCACACGGCCAACCCGGGTTCCATTCCCAGCATCCCATATGGTCCCCTGAGCACTGCCAGGGGTAATTTTTGAGCCAGGAGTGACCCCTGTGCATCGCCAGGTGTGACCCAAAAAAAAGGGGGAAAAATGAAGTTTTGCCAGTTAGTCCTAGTTTCAAAAAAGTCAAATTGGGCTGAGCGATAGCACAGCAGGGAGGGCGTTTGCCTTGCACGCGGTCAACCCGGGTTCGATTGCCAGCATCCCAGGTGGTCTCCCAAGCACCACCAGGAGTAATTCCTGAGTGCATGAGCCAGGAGTAACCCCTGCATATAGCCGGGTGTGACCCAGAAAGAAAAAAAAAAAGTCAAATAGGCCCTAGTTATGAAGAAAATCCCAGAAGTTCAGAAAAAAATCAGACAATTGCATCTCCTTCATATAGGCCTCTACTAAGAGAAAGGGTTAGACACTGTCTTGGAAGATGATAGAACCAAGGTTGTAAAGCGGGGAAAGTTAAATAGAAGCTGCGTTACTCTGGCTCTCGCTCTTACACTCTTGAACTTTGCACAAATCACTTCCCTGTGCTTCAATTTCTCTCTAGGTAAAATGGGAGGGTGAAAATATAATAATAATAGAAATACCCACGTAGAATTTTGTTGTAATGAATTCACAGTAGAGTTTATAAATTGTCAATACTAGCTTCCCAACTAGGCTATCATTGCTTGGGGGCAAATGTCATATAGAAGTTCTACCTTTCAGTGTGTGTGTGTGTGTGTGTGTGTGTGTGTGTGTGTGTGTGTGTGTGTGTGTGTGTGTGTGTGTGATCACTGAAGCCAGGTAGGTATATACCGATATTTTCAAGAGCAAAAAAATTAAAGGGTAACCTGAGCTTCCCAGCCAGTGCCCTGTCCTGCATTAGAAGGCCTCAGATATGGGTATTCAGTATCTTGACTGCCTTCCCTTGTCTTAACTTTATCTACAGTTTCACCAACAAAAACCACTTCTCTGGCCTATGGGGATGCAATAGAAGCTGGACCAGTCTCAGGGGGCTTGGCTTCCAGCTTTGAGGAGAGGGAATTTTGAAACGTCGGTGCCTGTTCATTCTATAAAGAGTGGGTCCCACGTAGTCACCATCTTGGTATGTATCTCTCAGGCCAAGATGGTGCCTACCTGCCAACCCCAAAGGTTCAGGAGCAGATGATTTGCCCAGTCATCTAAGTCCATGGTAGTTCTACTGGGGATCAACCTTTGTAATATTCACTGTTAATCCATTTGGGATGAAAAGCAAATTATATCACAAGAGAAGCTGTACTCTACTAAAGAAAGATATCAGATATGTGATCAGACCTCAGAATTGTTATTCCAGCCCACTAGCCTATTTACTCTTCTTCATGTCAGCAAACCCAGGGATGATACATTACAAAATGTAATGACATGGACTGGAGTGATAGCACAGTGGGGAGGGCATTTGCCTTGCATGCAGCTGACCCAGGTTTGATTCCTCCGTTCTTCTCAGAGAACCCAGTAAGCTACCAAAAGTATCTCGCCCACATGGCAGAGCCTGGCAAGCTACCCATGGTGTATTCAATATGTCAAAAACAACAACAAGTCTCACAATGGAGACATTACTAGTGCTCACTTGAGCATATCGATGAACAATGGAACAACAGTGCCACAGTGCAATGAACATGGACCAGAGAAATAGTACAACAGGCAAGGCACTTGCTTTGCACATGACCAACCTGTGTTCAATCCCCAGCACCCCGTATGGCCCTTGAGCCTGTCAGGAGTGATCTCTGAACACAGAGACAGGAATAAACCCTGAGCAAAGCCAATGTGTCCCCAAAATAAAAACAAAACAAACAAACAAATAAAAGTTCTTGTAAAGAGAAGAGAAGGATGATGTCAGAGGATGAGGACTCAGTCGAGAGAAGGAGCTGCCCGCTTCAGTGGTCAGGGGGGTATTGCAGAGGCAAAGCTGAGTTCTATCAGTCTATTCCCATAGGACAGTCTCATTCTTGCTGGCTTTTTGGAATGTTGGTGGTCTAGCCCAGGGTGTAGAAGACAATAGCCCTGATAGGACTTTGACTAATTAAGAACCTGACTCTATTTAAAATTAGTGCGGGGGGTGGGGAATTTGGGCTCAAATAGTAAAGCAGATGCCTTGCAGGCACAAAGCCCTGGCTTCAAACCCTTGCACTGTATGCTACCACCAACCCTGAGCTCCACTCCAGGACCCTGAACATTGCCTGTTGTGGCCACCAAAAATAAAAGAAGAGAAAATGGTTCCAATGACATCAACTTTTTATATGTTATTGCACTTTCTTATGCTGGGTTGTCTCATCCCCAGTTTGTCAAAAAACAAAACTGTTGACTCCAACTCTTCAGGGATCCCTGGACAAGTCATTCATGGATGGACAAGAGAATGCCCTAACCAGATCCCACTCATGAGTTGTTTCATATACACCTTTTAAATTACAAAGTTATTCATGATTACAATTCAGACCTTTTCATATATTGTTTGCTCAGAGAAGTAGACATGAATTGGGGCGACTTCCTATGCATATTCCATTTATTGTGATCTGGGACTTAAGGTTCATAGAGGGCAGGGGAAAGTTTAAAATCACATGCCACAGCTCAGATAGAGAAGGGAACACCAAGTAGAGGATGTCGGGAGGACCCATTCAGGTTGGAAGATGCGAACTAAAAGTAGACTATAGACCTAACATGAAGGCCGCTCAATGCCTCTATTGCAAACTACAACACCCAAAAGGAGAGAGAACAAAAGGGAATGTCCTGCCACAGAGGCAGGGTGGGTTAGTGGGGGATGGGGTGGGGGTGGTGAGAGGGATACTGGGATCATTGGTGGAGGTGAATGGGCACTGGTGGAGGGATGGGTAAATGATCATTGTATGAGTAAAATGCAAACACAAAAGTTCATAAGTTTGTAACTGTACATCATAGTGATTCTCTAATAAAAATTTAAAAAATTTTAAACAAAAAATATAAAAATAAAATCACATGCCACAGAAAAATGCCTAATGAAGAAGAATTAGGTGCACCTTCTGGAAGCATTTCAGCAGCCACTTTCAGCAATAGATTTTCCCCAGATGGACCATCGAAGACATGTTAGGAAGCCTCTGATTCATGGGAGAAACAGATTTCTAAACAAAGAAAGGAAAAGAGGAAGAAAGCAATATTTACATCTGGTCTCCATCCGCTGAGATCCTTAATACACACACAATCACACACATGCACACACACAAACACACACACACACATAGACACACACTCATTGGCACACAGACACACACTGAGTTTGCCATTCTTCAGCTAATGGGATTGGCACCGCTTAAAGCAGACTGCTAGGTCATTGTCTGTGACCACAGCAAGAGAAACATTATTTAAAGGCCATTCAGACCCTACAAGAAGCGGCTGAGCTGAGTAATTATCAGAGACTCTCCATTAACAAGGGCATCTTTGCTTTTTGTCTGAGTTGGTTTAATAAGGCCTGCTAATGGGACTGTGGGGGAGGGGGCACGCTAATGGTTCTAAAAATGGCCCCCTCTTGGCCCCTTTATTACTGGGGGGTCTGTCTTTAGAGCCGCTAACAGTAGAGCCAGAAGTTACCCTACTGCAAAATGACCTGCACAAAAACTTGCTTTGGCTCCCTGCTGCTGTTTGGGAAATTAGGAGACATCACTGCCTCTTCTCTCCTTTATTCCAGGGTGACTCCTCCAGTGTCCCCACCCCGCCCTGTCACTTTCTGGACCATGCCTTGACTCTCTAGTTTAGGAAGAATTTGTCGTTGGAAACAGCAGCACTCAGTGGCCCAGAGACGGAATGACAACCCAGAGCAGCTTTTGGCTCCTCCCCGGCACTCGATGTTTGTTTCTTTCACAACTGGAAGCTAGAGGCCAAAGGCACACTCACAGTACAAACTTAGGCAGACCTGAATTCGGGCTGCCCAGCTGTGGTCAGCCGGCTCGGTGGGCAAGGCCTGCAATGCTGCACACTCCACATTCGCGACATGCTCCTGCTTTATCAACTCAGGTTTAGAAGTTGGCCTCAACTGTCAGCTTCACACTTATCCTGCTCCAAGTTTTAGACCCAACTTCTAGCTTTCGTTCTCTGGATGATTGTAGTTACGTCCATAGAGCCTGGTTGCCCAGTAGAGCAACTCTTCAAACAGAAATCTAAGTATTGGGGCTGGAGCAATAGCACAGCGGGTAGAGCGTTTGCCTTGCATGCGGCCAACCCAGGTTCAATTCCCAGCATCCCATATGGTCCCCCAAGCACTGCCAGGAGTAATTCCTGAGTGCACGAGCCAGGAGTAACCCCTGTGCATCGCCGGGTGTGACCCCAAAAAAAAAGAAATCTAAGTATTTCAGGGACTTCCTATTACCCCTAAGAATTCTTCCCCGGGGCCAGCTAATGGGATTGGCACCTTTAAAAAGCAATAGTACAGTGGGTAGGGTGTTTGCCTTGCATGCAGCTGACCCAGTTCAATGCTCGGCATCCCATATGGTTCCTCAAGCACCGCCAGAAGTAATTTCTGAGCGCAGCGCCAGGAGTAACCCTTGAGCATCACTGGGTGTGACCCAAAAAGCAGAAAAAAAAAACCAAACCAACAAAAAGCTACCCAGAGTTCTTCCCACTGCCCTAAATTGCTGTGATGACCCAAGGCGGGCACCCTGGGTTATAGTGCCCAACTTTGTTCTGCTGGTAGCACTCTCCAGAGGTGGTGCTCCTAGCCTCAGTGCTTGCACATCTTTAGTTGTGTTTCTTCCTGTGGGTGCTCATGAGTCATGGCACTTGCCCGTATCCGGCTCCTACGCTCAGCTGTGGCACCTGAGGTCCCAGAGAGCAGAGTTGCCAGAACCACACTTGGCGCATGTGAGCAGCGTCAGGAATCTGACTCATGACCTGATGTTTGCTAAGCAAATGCCTTTGAGCCGTCTCTGACCCCCTCCCCCATAAACACCCTTAATGTTCTCCAGTAGACCCAGACACTGTCTTTGTTGTGTGGGTCGGGAAAGTCGTTCTTCTCATCTTCAATAGCATCTTGCATTAGATGCCTACTGATGCTTTGCCCTAGCCCATGTGGAATCCTTTTCAGGGGCTAGTCATGCTTCCTCCTGACACAGGGCCTTTGCACCTCTTACTGCCTGGACAGGCTTTGATGCAGCAGTCTCCACTTGTCCTAAGCTGTCTATTCAAGGGTTAGATCGGCAGAAAAGCACTGTCCTACTGAGCCCTTTCTAGGTTGGTGATTTCTATTTTGCACAAACATGACACCATCTACTCCTCCTTCAAGCAGTTGCTATAACAAAAACATTTACAGCTGATGAAATGTTTTTATATTAATAATCATCCTCTCCTGAGACTCCCACTGTGAAGAGACTAACCATGAGCTCCCCATGCAATAACTGTGCCTATGTCTTTGTGTCACTGGAGCCTCAGTGTCCAGATGCCCAGTGCCGACTGGTGGTTCAGCCTGTAGACCACTCCTCGATGCAAGTTTTCAATTTCCTGACTCAGGTTTGTTTCCAGAAAAGTTTCCTCTTCTACTCTAGAGTTACTAACTGATCCCACATTTTCCCATGTCAGAAGGAAGTCCTATAGGATTAAAACTAAATTTCTAGTTTCAGGGGTAGATACGTTCTCACTCTCCTAAATGGACCTAAAGATAGTACATAGATTTATAAGGCACAAAGAAACCACACAAACTATAATGATGCCACCAAACTTCTAAGAGCCAGAAAGAAACGGTGGTGGGGGGAGGGGTAGCGAAAGAGCAGAGGGGAGATGAGGATTCGAGATTTGGACCCTCTAGACATACTGACACAGAGAGGGGTGGTGGGATTGTTCCTTTTGTCTGGGTCCCAAAGAGAACTTGGTGTTTTTTCTACTGCTTAAAAAAAGGGGGGGGGGAGTGGGGGCTGGAGCGATAGTACAGTGGGTAGGGTGTTTGCCATGCACTCGGCCGACCTGGGTTTGATTCCCAGCATCCCATATGGTCCCCCGAGCACCGCCAGGAGTATTCCTGGACGCAGAGCCAGGAGTAACCCCTGAGCATCATTGGTTTTGACCCAAAAAGCAAAAAAATTAAAAATTAAAAATAATCTTTAAAAAAGGGTGGATCTGGGTGGAGGGGGTAGGGTGTGCATCATTGCAGCATGGATTGCAGCAGAGGGGAGATGAGGATTTGAGATTTGGACCCTCTAGACATACTGACACAGAGAGGGGTGGTGGGATTATGTTTTGTTGCTTGGGGCCACTGACCATCAAATCTGGTGATATGCGGCTAGTTGCAAGTAACCTGGCTTGCATTGGTGGGGTTTGGCCATCACACTGTGAACAACCGAACCCACATACCCTTTTTAAAAATAAACCTAGGGACAGATGGGATTTACGACAAAAACTGCAGCAAAAGGACGCAAGGGTGCTCTTGGGAAGGTGGGTGGCACCGGCTCCTCCTGTCACTGAGATGTGACCCCGGGTGCCGTACGTGTGTGTGGCCTCTCCGCAGCTGCATGATCGTGAATCCAGTAGTTCCAGATAAACTACTTTCGGCATGGGCAGCTCCTCGCAGAATGTCTCCAGCCTGAGAACTAAGCCGAGGCCCCATGTCCGCCCAGGAGGGGAAAGGTATTTCTCTCTCTCTCGCCTCTTCCTTTCCGGGGATGAAGGGTGTGGGGACCGCCATATTATGACGACCACAGATGGGGTTGACAAACTTGCAATGATCCAATATCTGGAAGAAATCTCCCTGGACTTAGTTGTTAAAGTACAGAAATCCAAAGCCGCTCGACCTCATTTCTCTTCACAACAGGTCTGACTCTAGTGGGGTACTCCTAACAATAATAGTGAGGTTTGTGTTGGAATATTGAATGTAACCTAAGTAAATAGAAAGTAAAGTGAAACTTATCAGTTACAAGGCGGGGGTGGGGGTCCGGGGGGGATGGGAGGTGTACTGTGTGGTTTTGGTGGTGGTGGGATATGGGCACTGGTGAAGGGATAGTTGTTTCAGCATTGTATAACTGAGACTTAAGCCTGAAAGCATTGTAATTTTCCACATGGTGATTCAATAAAATAAAATTCTTATTAAAAATAAATAAATAAATAAACCTAGGGCTGGAGAAGTGGCTCAAAGTGCTAGAGCACATGCATTGCATGTAGGAGTCTTGGGTTCAATCTCCAGCACTGTAGGGTTCCCCAAACACTGCTGAGCCTAGATTAGCCCCTGAGCATTTCCGGGTGCGGCCTAGCAACAATATGAATAAAATCAAGCTAGAAGTCATTGGACAATGGTTTTTCACAGTTCTGGCCACTGAAATTCAGACTGCTATGAGATAGTCAAGTTGCTCAGCCAATCTCAGGATTCCACATGTTTAGAGGAGAGTCCAGAAGCCAAAGAAAGTCTTCTAAAACTAATTTTAGAGAATCTGAGATCCCATAAGGGACTTTATGAAAGTTCTCCTAAGGGGCTGTTATTAGGCCTTCGATTACATAATGTCACATGGTGATACGCATGGACCAGACACATTCAACGCCATTGCATTTCCTTACACAATGCAGCATCACTTGATGATGTACCACACTCTTTTACTATTGCTTCTTACGCTGGGAAGACTCTGAAGACCAGGATGTTTTCTAATACGAAAAATAAAATAAAATAGAGCTTCTTAGGACTGGGGAAATGGCTCAGCAGTAAGAGTGTATACTTCCTGTGCATAAGATCCTAAAAAGAAGACTTTTTGCTTTTAATGTGCTAGCCTTTGTAATTTTTATTTAATTATGTTTTTGTTACTGAAATAACCCATATCTAGTAGGTCCAAGTATTCATGATTTTCCCCCCAAACCCATGTCATTACCATTTCAAAGTATAAGCCATACTTTCATCTTCTTGTAATGCAATAATGTTTTACTAGTATAAATATAGATACAACATATGCAAGTTTTTTCATTGTTCACATTTTGTCTGATCTTCATGTTATTGCTTCATTCAATTTTTAAAAAATGGTGGATGGGTATATTGACAATCTACATGGTCACTTGTCGCAACTCTCTGAATTTTAATGATTTTGGTCATCACTCCTGGTGTTTTGGTCTATGACTTCCCCATGGTTATGTTTGTTAGTAATCCTAAAAGATTATTAGAAAGGAGCTGGAGGGGGCATCCTCCCTTAGAGTTTGTTTTTACAGCCCATCCCTGAGTGAAAACAAAGCTAAGTACAATTGGATTTCTACCTCATTTCTTGTTGGGAGGTGGGGAGTGGGATGTGGGCCCATACCTGGCTATCCTCAGGGACAACTTCTGTGCTCAGGGACCACTGCTGGCCATGCTCAGGGGACCATATGTAATTGGAAATAGAACCAAGGTTGCTTGTGTACAAGGCAGACACATGACTTGCCGTATTATCTTGTTTAAAGGGAAGATCACCTAGAAGAAAGTTAAAGTTGTCATTGAGAAAGAGAGCCATCAGTCAAAATAGGAGAAGAGTGTTTGGGGTCCTTTATTTAGTGGTTTGAGCTTTATTCATATTTTCTCTGTGGTCAGATGTGTATCACTTGAATCACTTGTCATCCTGTTGATCTTTGACTTGCTTGAGTGGGCAGCAGTAACGTCTCCATTTATCCCTGTCATATGTGAGTGTAGCCCAATGATATCTGTTTGCTCCAGGAACAGGAAGAGCCTCAAATAATTCATTCAGGATTTTGATGAAGAAGTCTGACCATCTCATTGGTGGACTCCACGTGGTCTTTTGATGTTCCGTGGAATCCAGTCAGTAATAGCTCTAGTCCAGGGGTCGTCTCTGAATCACATTACATGTCTGGTTCATCTAGTTCTTGATAACTTGGCAAACGAGATAGTCGATGGAGGTCAGAACTCCGGATTCCTTTTCTTACTTGAGTGAAACATGATACTCCTAGCATGGCTCTTTTGATTCCTCTTTGGGATACCCAAATAGTGTTCTCATTTTGTTTTCGTAGGACCCAGGTCTCTGAGGCGTATGTTAGTGCAGGAAAAATGGTGGAGTCAAAACTACTACTGTTGTTAACTACTGTGCAAAAATTATTTAAACTGAGAAGCTCCCCTCTGAATGATTAGTGGAGAGTACCAGGCCAGCTCCTGGATTACAGGTGCTACTTTTGTCTCTCGAATGTGGAGGAGTCCTTTTGTCATCAGATGAGGCTAGAACCCATTGATTTCACCTTTCCATAGACTCCATGCCCTACTCTCCACAATGTGTAATGCAGTCACTGTCATAGTGTATCTATTTTCCTTCCTCCGGATAGATGTTTGAGCCGTTTTCACTTTCCATTATGATAAATAATACTTCCCCCTAGTACTGCACCAGCCCACCACCTCCATTTTCTGGTGCTTCAAGTTTAGGCAACGCTTGGAATACTACAAGTCCCAGAATTCACTGTGGCATTATTCATCTTCTTCTTCCCTTTGGAACTCTGACAAAAGGAATTTTCATTGTGCCCTGTTGATGTCTGTCTGTTTCCTTTATAAAGGAAAACTCTTGAAAAGTTAAGAATAGGGGTGGAAAACAGCCAGGAAAAAATAAAATAAAATGATCAAAGACATAGGAGTACGGGGCCGGAGTGATAGCATAGCGGGTAGGGCGTTTGCCTTGCACGCGGCCGACCCGGGTTGGATCCCCGGCATCCCATATGGTCCCCCAAGCACCGCCAGGAGTAATTCCTGAGTGCAAAGCCAGGAGTAACCCCTGAGCATCGCTGGGTGTGACCCAAAAAGCAAAAAAAAAAAAAAGACATAGGAGTAGGGGGATGAAAGGAAGGAGCAGAGAGAGAGAGAAGAGAGAGAGAGAGAGAGAGAGAGAGAGAGAGAGAGAGAGAGAGAGAGAGAGAGAATATGGTATTATGGTATATGAATCCTGGTTAAGTATGAAAAACCCAGAGGCTGAATATAGATATTGGCATCTCTTTTATTACTATGCAGACAACTAGATTGTGAATTCCTGGAGGGGCTAATGAAGGTGTCCTTACAATTTCTGGAGTGGGAAAGCTCTAGGGAGAATACTGGATTAAATTTGGGTTGAAATAAGGCTATTGTAGAGCTGGACAGAGACTAGGGAACTGGTTGCTCTGGGGATAGGGCGGAACTGTTGTGCTGGTGTAAAGGGTGGGGCTGTGGGAGATGATACAGGAGAGACTTAGACCAGAGCAAAGTCTTGGAACCTGACCTAAAAGTCTTTCTCTCTTGGGACAGATGGAAGGCTTTTGTGCAAGGAAGTGTGATGAAACCAGTGTTTAATGAATGCTGAATCACTGATTATTTATTTGGGTCAGTGCCAAGGATGAGCCCATACAAGCACAGAATGCTCCCTACCTCTGAGCCAGCCCTCGCCCTGCCAATGGTTTTTGGAGCTTGTTTGATCTGGGGTCTGGGTGTGAGCAGTAGAATGAGAATGAGAAAGAAGGGGCAGGTCTCAGATATCCTAAGGATAAAAAAGTTCAATGATGGTGACTATTATGTAGGAGGAGATTAAAAGAATGAATATTATTATATATGAATAAATTAAAAGAGGGAAGACGAGCTGTCTACTTAAACATATTGGATTGATATTTTAATTTTCATATCCAAAGATATCAGGCAAAACCTTTGTTAATTTTAATTTTATTTTTATAAAGTTGTTTATAATAATTTATTACATTCAATATTCCAACAGCAATCCCATCACCATTACACCTTCCCACCACCATTAATTCAAATTTTTCCACTACCACCACCCAAGTCTGCCCCAAAGGCAGATCCTAAATAATTTGTAATTTATTTTTTATTGCTTGTTATGAATAATCCACTAAAGATGAACCAAAAAGGTTTCCTTAGAGGAAAGTGTGTGAAAATTGTTGTATCTCACCTTGGAGTCATGAAGGCCTTGTATAAGAGATTACTAACATGTTGGTACAGGTTGAGCCTTGTGTGCATATATATATATATTTTTTTTTTATCAAGATCAGTTGCCTTCTACTTCATACCCCAACTAATGTGGTATGTACTCTTGGTACATCAGTGGCATAAAGTATGATATGTCGCACAACCGTAAGTAAATGCAGCCAAGATTCACACGACCGTAAATTATTTATAATTTGTGAAGTTATGGTTTGAGCTAACTGCTTCAAATCATTGATTTCAAATAATTATGCATTAAAACATATAAAACTAAACTCCATCCACCAACCACACCTATCCTACCTCATTCTGAAGGAATTCTTTTCTAATTGGCCTGTTGGAGGAGCAAGGAGCAATTTAGCATAGTAGAAATAACATTTCAGAAAAATTAAAACTTCCATATATACGGAAAAATGCAGAGTGATATAACAAATACATTTGCACCTGCTATCATAATTTTAAAATGTTAATATCTTGTGCTGTGATATTTGCTTTTGATATTAATTAAGAAAATTTTATAGATTCAACACAATTTCATTCTCCTTTTTCTATGTAGACAATAATGCTCACAAATTAGTATTATTCTATGATGTTTTAAATAAACCCTTATACATACAGGGGCTGGAGCGATAGTACAGGAGGTAGAGAGATTGCCTTGTATACAGCCAAACTGGCTTCCATCTGGATATAATTTTAGTGGTAGGAGTGGTAACAGTCATACACCTACAACAGAGGCATTAAGTGCCTAACCCCCTAAAATTCCATAGCATTTTAAACAATTGATGTCAATAATAATTATAAATAAGTGGACCTTATTGCATTTGTCTATTCTAATGTTGATAGACATCTGAGTTGCTTTAAGATTTGGACCATTCCAAATAATGATGTCGGAAATATTCTTGGGATATGTCTTTTGTTGAATAGATGCCCACCTTCCTTCCTTCCTTCCTTCCTTCCTTCCCTCCCTCCCTCCCTCCCTCCCTCCTTCCTTCCTTCCTTCCTTCCTTCCTTCCTTCCTTCCTTCCTTCCCTCCTTCCTTCCCTCCTTCCTTCCTTCCTTCCTTCCTTCCTTCCTTCCTTCCTTCCTTCCTTCCTTCCTTCCTTCCTTCCCTCCTTCCTTCCTTCCTTCCTTCCTTCCTTCCTTCCCTCCCTCCTTCCTTCCCTCCTTCCTTCCTTCCCTCCTTCCTTCCTTCCCTCCTTCCTTCCTTCCTTCCTTCCTTCCTTCCTTCCTTCCTTCCTTCCTTCCTTCCTTCCTTCCTTCCTTCCTTCCTTCCTTCCTTCCTTCCCTCCTTCCTTCCTTCTCTCCTTCCTTCCTTCCTTCCTTCCTTCCTTCCTTCCTTCCTTCCTTCCTTCCTTCCTTCCTTCCTTCCTTCCTTCCTTCCTTCCTTCCTTCCTTTTTTACTTTCTTTCCTTCTTTCTTGTGTTTGGACCACACCCATCTGTGCTCAGACTTTACTCCTGGCTCTGCACTCAGGGATCACTCCTGGCAGTGCTCCATGGATCATATGTGGTACCAGGGTTCAAACCCAGGTGTACTAGCTGTGTACAAGTCAAACAAGCACCCACTGTACTATCTCATTGGCCCCTAGATGCATGCATTTCTGTTGAGTTTATAGAATTGCTGAAATCAACTTTGCAAGTACTTAGTAAATATTAATTACTTCTATCTTAGTAAATGTTAATTACTTCTATCTATACTTGCCTTGAGAAACTTTTTACATTGGCCCATTTAACTAATTATGTCTAAAAGTCTTTGTAATAGTCTTTTAAACAGCTACTTCAGATTAAAATGTTTTCCTATCTCACACAATATCCATCTAATTTAATTTGGGAAATTTTATAGATATAACTATGATAATTTTCTATTTTAACTGCAAAATCAAAGAATGCTGTGTTTTTTTATTTTTTAAAAAAAATTGCTAAACCTCCTCAAAATTGCATACTACTTTGCACTTCCATTAATGAAGTATGAGAATGCTGGTCACCTTACCATTAGTAATGTCAATTATCCCCACCAACAATGAAAAAGAATCCCTTTCTCACCAACATCTGCCCCAGCACGGGTTGTTCTTGTTCTTTTTGATGCGTTCCAGTCTCTGTGGTGTGAGATGATATCTCATTGTTTTGGTTTGCATCTCCCTGATGATTAGTGATGTGGAACATTTTTTTTATGTGCCTCTTGGTCATTTGTATTTCTTTTGAGTGCGTCTGTTCATTTCTTCTCCCCATTTTTTGACGGGGTTGGAGGTTTTCTTTCTTGTACTATTCTACTTATGTCTTGTATATCCTGGATATTAACCCCTTATCTGATGGATATTGGGTAAATAATTTTTCCCGTTCTGTGGGCTCTCTCTGTATTTTGGTCACAGTTTCCTTAGAGGTGCAGAAGCGTCTTAGTTCAATGTAGTCCTATTTGCTTATGTTTCTTTCCACTTGCTTGGTCAGTGGTGTTTCATCCTTAAAGATGCATTTAGTTTCTGCCTACATTTTCCTCCATGTACCTTATGGATTCATGTCTGATATTGAGGGACCCTCTTTCATTGTTGGTGGGAATGAGGACTAGTCCAGCATTTCTGGAAAACAATATGGGCATTCCTTAAAAAACTAGAAGTTGAGCTTCCATATGACCCAGCAATACCACTTCTGGGAATATATCCCAGGAATACAAAAAAGCACAGTAGAAATGAGACTTGCACCTTTATGTTCATTGCAGCACTGTTCACAATAGCCAGAATCTTGAAACAACCCGAGTGCCCGAGAACAGAGGACTGGTTAAAGAAACTTTGGTTCATCTATACAATGGAATATTATGCAGCTGTTAGGAAAGATGAAGTTTTGAAATTTGCTTATAAGTGGATGGACATGGTATCATGCTAAGTGAAATGAGTCAGAGAGGGACAGACATAGAATGATTGCATTCATTTGTGGAATATAAAAATAACATAATATAAGATTAACTTCCAAGGACAATAGAGACAAGGGCCAGGAAGATTGCTCCATGCTTGGAAGCCTGCCTCATGAGCTGGGGGAGAAGGCAGCTGGGATAGAGAAGGGATCACTAAGTCAATGATGGTTCGAGAGATTGCTCAAGATGGGAGGTATGTGCTGAAAGTAGATAAAGGACCAAACAAGATGGCCTTTCAGTATCTCTATTCAAACCAAAATGCCCCAAAGCAGAGAAGAGTAAAAAGGAAATTGTCTGCCATGGAGGCAGGGGGAAGGGTTGATGGGGGGTAGGGATACTGGGGACATTGGTGGTGGAAAACGTACACTGAGTGTTTGATCATTGTATGACTGAAACTCAAACATGAAAGCTTTGTAACTATCTCGCAGTGATTCAATAATAATAAGAAAAAAATAATGTCAATATCTATTGAGCTTTGTAATATGATGAGAAAATACAATATACTGTATTGTGTTTTAAACAGCATGTACTTACTTTGTTTCAATATTTTATCTTTTGTTTGTTTGGGCTATATTACCCCAAGTGATGTCCTTGAGGGTCACTCCTTGAGGTGCTCAGGGATCCATGTGATGCAGGAGTCACTGTCACTGTCATCCCTTTGCTCATCGATTTGCTCGAGCGGGCACCAGTAACGTCTCCATTGTGAGACTTGTTATTATTTTTGGCATATCGAATACTCCACAGGTAGCTTGCCAGGCTCTGCCATCTGGGCGGGATACTCTTGGTAGCTTGCAGGGCTCTCCGAGAGGGACGGAGGAATTGAACCCGGGTCGGCTGTGTGCAAGGTGAATGCCCTACCCGCTGTGCTAATCCAAATCTTCCTCATGAGAAGCCTGAACTCAGTAATTGAGCTCTCTCTCTCTGGTATCTAAATGTATAATTATGTTTTACTTGGCATTTTTGTTTGTTTGTTTGTTTGCAGGTGCTCCGGGTGTTCAGGAGTTATTCCCAGCTCTGTCCTTAGGGATCAGTCCTGTTGGTGTTCATGCCATTAGAGGTGTCAGGGATTGAACAGGGGTTAGCAGTATGCAAGGCAAGTGCCTTAACCCTTGAACTATCATTTCAGCTCCAATAGTATCTATTTTAAAATAGACCTTTACTAAGATAAATCATTATCTGACAATTCACTTAACTTAAAGGACACAGTTCAAAGGTCTTAGGATAGTCACAGAGTTATGCAACCATGTCCTCAATCAATTCTTGACCTCATCGGGAAACTTTGTACCCGTCTGCAGTCCTGCCCACCTCATTCCCAGGTCCCACCTCCCCACCACTAGGCAAACATTAACCTAGTTTTCATCTCTCAGGATTTGCCTGTTCTAAAGATTTCGTGAAATAGGAACCACACAGCATGTGGCATCTTGTGTCTGATTGTTTTTATTTGACATATTTTCAAGGTTTATCTACCTTATAGTATTAATCAGCGCTTCCATCCTCTGTGGCTGAGTAGTATATCATTCCACTGATCTATCACATTTTGATTATCCATTCAACAACAGAGAGTGAGCATTCATTTAGATTAGCTGCGCTTTTAAACTATTATAAATATTTTTGTCTATTTCATTTTATTCTTTTCAACTCAATTCTGCTATTGATTCTTTAGATTAAAATATTTTGTTATTATAATTTTAAAATCCATTCCGTATAGAATCAATTTATTTCCCATTCTTCTTTGTTTTTCAGATTTTACTAATACCCTAATCTTCTCTTCCTGATTTTCAATAGCATTATGTTTTCAGGTTAATGAAAAGATCTTTGTCTTTTATTTAGTTTTGCATTAATTGTACATCATCTAAGGAGATTAAAGCCTTTATATTTGGGAATAGATTACCTTAATTATCTTAATTCTATAGGCAAAGAGGTAAAACTCTGAAGTGGAAAAGGAAAAGAAGGAAAATAAGGAAGATAAAGAAGAAGAGACAAAATTTCATCCATATATCATTAAATGTAATGTAAATTGCATTTTCCCTCTAAAGAGTACTTTAAAAGCATCACCTACATTTCTAAAACACCCTAACAGCATGCAATTACCATTTCTAATTTATAGAGAGAAATTTCAAGGCAGACTCTTGACCAAGTTACTTAACTTTATATTTCATTTTAAAATTATTTTATTTTATTTAAGTACCTATGAACGCTTAGGTATAATCTTTCCTGTCCTTAGAATTTTGGCCATTTCTGACACAGTAAATTTTTTTAAAGGATGGGATTAATTTTAAAAAATCTCTGTGTAATTGTGTGCAAGCAACCTAACTGAGGATGACTTTATTCTTATATGATCTATTTTATATAAATGTTCACACTTCTCCCAACTTTAACCCCTATCTCACCACTAAAATTACTACTAGATTGTCCAAAGTGATTGATAAAAAAAAGCAGAAAAAATAATTAATATTTATTCTTTGCTTCTCATACCTCTTAATTTTGAAAAGTTTCCTTTGGGAGGAAGTCATAAAATTAAGGATTATTTTCTTGCAATTTTTCTCATCCTAAATATTTGGATAACACACTGAGGGTGGCTAACTGGGTAGCTTGAATCTTCCACGAAGCCAATCTGTGAAGAAAAGCTAAGAGAACAGGGAGTCCAAATGCACTTGGAGTACCTGGAAATTACACCTGGCAGCCAGCAACCTTTTGTGCTTCTTTGTTGTACTGTATTTTCTGGCCGCGGGCTTTCAAGGGCACCTTTATTTCACTGATTACTAAATTAGTGTTGGATTTAATGAGAGAGATCTGTCCTTTTATTTGTGCCTTTTCCCCTTCTTCTTCTTACTTTAAAAAAAAATAGGATCAGCATCACAAAAGCTTTGTACATTTCTAGTTTGCTTTTGATGATGTGACCATTTGCTCCCATCTATCTCCATGGTAATAAGCTTCTTCCGCCCCCACTATTCGAAGCCTGACATGCTTAGGAAGCCCCGGGACTGGAGTAGAGTCGCATGCTAAAATAATGCCGAGGAACAAATTGGTCTGTGTAAATAGGCTCCTTCTTCAAAGCATTCGAATATTCTTCAAAATGTGAGCCATTTTTCTTTGCTTAAAAACAGGAGTATTTGGGAAACAATATTTGAAAGTAAAATTTGGTAGCTCAGGAAATGCATCTCAGTTAAGTGCCCCTATTCCAAAACAAGGCTTGAACAGCATTATAAAACAGCAATAGGTCTGATTTCATCTGGTCCAAGATACTTACTTTATACATGCGGAAACCGAAGCTCAGTTTATCTTGTGTCTAATCAGAACTTGTCTCCCAGAAACATAATCTTTCCTCCGTTACTGGTATTTCAACAATAATCTAAATCATTGTTCATAATATTATTAAATGTGGTTGACTATATTAATAGCAACAGCTATCATTAGTGATGATAAAAGTTAATGTACATCTGTGCTCTACAATGCAAATGATAATATTTATGGCTGCATGATAAACTTGCCTAATGTAAACATATATTATGTAAACATATATTATGTTTACATTAGGCAAATTTTCACAGTAACCTGAAGTCCTTTGGGAGATGATCTTTCAGTTTTCAAGTCAGTTTCTCTTAAAGATTGTACCTATTAAAGTCAACATATAAATTTGTTTGTTAGTTTGGACCACATACAGAGATGCTCAGGGCTTACTCTTGGCTCTGTGCTCAGAAATCACTCCTGACGTAGGTCAGAGGACCATATGCAGTGCCGTTGCACTGAACAGGGTTTAGCTACATATGTATAAAGCCGGTTCCCTAACTCCTGTACTATATCTTCAGCCCTATAAGTCAATATTCTTAAAAGATTAAATATGCATATACACGCATATACCCATTTGCAAAAATACAAGTAAAATAGTAACAGTGATGATATCCTATTAGTGGTTATAGTTAAGTTGAAAATACATGTTTTCTGTATTTTCATTTGTTATATTCAACCTGTGTTAGTTTTTTTATAAGAAAAAAAGGTTTTTTAAGTTTTGGGAGAGAAATGAACATTTGGTATCTAAGATATAAATCATTGATACATAGACCAATTCACTAATTTTTCCCTTCCAAAAAAGAAAAATCGCTGTGTGCTTCAGAAGAGATAAAATAAGGTTTGCCCCGGCTTTCTCTGCTGAGTTAGACTAATCTGGGAATGGCTGCAGTTCTTTATCATTCACAAAGCAAGGGTTCTCATGCAGCCAGGAAAGAACTGATGGCAGAACCCAGCATCTTTTTTGGCACCAGAGAGATGGTACAAGAAGTAAGGTGCTTTTCTTGCATGCCGCTGACCCTGGCTGACCCCAAGTCACGCATATGGTTCCTCCAGCACCACTGAGTGCAGAGCCAGGAGCAAGCCCTGAGCATTGCGAAAGTATCAAAAGCTGTGTGTTTTTTTTTGTTTTCTTTTTATTTTATTTATTTTTTGTTTATTTGGGGGTGGGGGTATCACACCTGGCAATGCTCAGAGGTTACTCCTGGCTCTGGACTCAGGAATTACTCCTGGCAGTGCTATGGATGCCGGGGGTCGAACCTGGGCGGCCATATGCAAGCAAATGCCCTACCCTCTGTCTATCACTCCAGTCTTGAGCTGTCATTTGGTTTTTGTTTTTGGACCACACTGGAAGGAACAAAGTCTTATTCCTGGCTCTGTGCTCGGGGTCACTCCTGGCAGAGCTCAGAGGATCTTATAGGATGTTGGGGATAGAACCAGGGTTGACTGTGTGCAAGGCTGACACCTTACCACTGTACTATCTCTCCAACACTCCTTGGGCCTTTTTTTTTTTTTTTTTTTTTGCTTTTTGGGTCACACCCAGCAATGCACAGAGGTCACTCCTGGCTCTGCACTCGGGAATTAGCCCTGGCGGTGCTCAGGGGACCATATGGGAAGCTGGGAATGAAACCCAGTTCGGCCTCATGCAAGGCACACGCCCTACCCACTGTGCTATTGCTCTAGCACAATGGGTCTTTTAAACTAAAAATTATTTAATATAATTTAAATAACATGGTTATAACATATTGAACACTATGAGATCCTCCTTCAAGTGTCTGTTTTCATACTTGCAGCTCTATCACCCACGACCACCACCAGAGGTGTCAGGATCCCTGACTCGGACCCTAAAGTCCTTCCCCCCCCACTTCAGGGGCCACTAGGACCCAGGGTCTTTATTAGAGCATCCCTTTCACAACTTCTTGACCCATATTTTGCTTATTTTTCTTAAGAGCTCCTTTTTCAAATGTTTTATTTCAAGTAACAAGATTTAAATACCGATGATGGTTGCCTTTCACACAGACAACATTCCATCAGCACACCCCCAACCAGCGTTTGCTTCTCTCTACAGTTGTCTCGGGTCTCCCTCCACACACCTGCAGGTACCCGTCTCTGGTAAAAAAAAACAAAAAAAAACAAAACTCAGTTCTGTAGACCAGTTCTCAGATTTTGTTACCTCTGTCATTTATTGTGTGCGTACTCGGTTCCTTTATATCCCACATATGAGAGAGAGAGATCATTCGCTAGCTGTCCCTCTCCTTCTGACTGATGACACTCAGAGTGATGCCCTCTAGTTGCATGCATGTAGCAGAAAATTGTCTTATTTTTGTCTTTTCCTATAGTCTAGCAGTGTTGTATTAAGAGCTTTTTTTTTTTTTTTTTTTTTTTTTTTTTTTTTTTTTTTGCTTTTCTGGTCACACCCGGAAATGCACAAAAGTTACTCCTGGCTCTGCACTCAGGAATTACCCCATGCGGTGCTCAGGGGACCATGTGGGATGCTGGGATGCTGGGAATTGAACCCGGACCGGCCACATGCAAGGCAAACCTCCTACTTGCTGTGCTATCGCTCCAGCCCCAGGAGCTATTTTTAAAAATCAACTGCTATTTCTACCAGACACTTCAAAGAACTTCACATGCCTTAATCCATTTATGTTCTCATTGAGGTATTTGGTTTTAACAGAGGTCTGTGGTATCTGACGAAGGGGCAGCCTGTAGTAAGGTACACTCTGTATGACAGATACAGATACTGATACCATGATTAAGTGACTTCCAAGTCCCTGGGTATAACCTGCTCAGACTTGCCTATCTTTCCTGACCCCCGGGTCATCGATGCGCCATCCCCCTGAACAGATCCAGTGCAAGCTGTGTGTTATTCTCTGCTCTCGAGCATGTAAAACATTCTAGTCAGCTAAGTTCAACCTCTATTTCTTACCCCTGCTCAGTCACACTTGAAATCACCTAGATCCAAGAACATTTTTTTATTTTCAATAATTTTATTTAATTCAGTTTATAGAAAGATAACACTTGAGACTCTGAGCAATGAGCAAGTGATCACTTACCACGTGGTCTTTTACACCTGACTTAAACTTCTTCCTGGGAACAACTTTAACTGGAGACCAAGAAAAGGAAACAGAATGAACATGCATGGTCTGGTGTAACACTGTAGCAATGTTGTAGCCCTCTCGTCCCATTGTTCATGGATTTGCTCTAGTGGGCACCAGTAACGTCTCCATTGTGAGACTTGTTGTTACTGTGTTTGGCATATCGAGTATGCCAGGGGTAGCTTGCCAGGCTCTGTGTGGGATACTCTCGGTAGTTTGCCGTAGCTTGCTGACATCATCCTTCTTTTCTCTTTACAAGAACTTTTGTTTGTTTGTTTTGTTTTTGTTTTGGGGACACACTGGCTTTGCTCAGGGTTTTCTCATGGCTCTGTGTTCAAAGATCACTCCTGACAGGCTCAAGGGCCATCTGGGGTGCTGGGTACTGAACACAGATTGGTCGTGTGCAAAAGCAAGTGCCTTGCCTGTTGTACTATTTCTCTGGTCCATGTTCATTGCACTGCAGCACTGTCATCCCGTTCTTCACTGATTGGCTCCAGCGAGCACCAGTAACGTCTCCATTCTGAAACTTGTTGTTACTGTTTTTGGCATATTGAATACGCCACGGGTAGCTTGCCAGGCTCTACCGTGTGGGCGGGATACTCTCGGTAGCTTGCCGAGCTTTAGGAGAGGGACAGAGGAATAGAACCAGGGTCAGCTGCATGCAAGGCAAATGCCCTACCTGCTGTGCTATCACTCCAGTCCATGGTCTGGTGTAATAGCAAAAATTAATGGAAGGTAACCAATTAGCTTGGAACAATATGTCCATTATTCATTCTAAATAAATCTCTAGATTTATGCTCCAAACCTACTTTATCATTAGTTGTCTTATCTCGATATGTGACAGTGGCATGTACTAATCTTTAAATCAAAGTCACAGAGCTATTTCTGGCTCCTGTCTTATCTTTCCTGCGCCCCATCCCCATTCATCAGTAGGTTTTGTTAGCTCACCTTTCCAAAGGATGTAAAAGTTCTTCCATTTCTCTGTCTTTTTCTTCCCACAGCTCAGTCACCCCTGCTCAGTCACACTTGAAATCACCTAGATCCAAGAACATTTTTTTTTATTTTCAATAATTTTATTTAATTCAGTTTATAGAAAGATAACACTTGAGACTCTGAGCAATGAGCAAGTGATCACTTACCACGTGGTCTTTTACACCTGACTTAAACTTCTTCCTGAGAACAACTTTAACTGGAGACCAAGAAAAGGATGACTGGAGTTTGCCCTGGCCCAAACTCCAGTCATCTTTCATACAAATAACACCCTGAATCTTAATCCATCTTCCACTTCTGAACCTCACTATAACCCATTCTCCCCACGGCAGCCAGATTTAATACAGAAGTCAGATCCTGCATATCATGCCTCTTCCCAAAGCATCCTTCCCCGACCCCCGCAGCAAAAACCAAACTCCGTTTAGCCTTGAGTCCCTTCCTGATGGAAGCACCACCTACCCCGAGCCTTTGCTCCTACTGTCTTCTTTCCTTTCTCCTCTGGCCTTGCTGGCCTGTGTGATGCTTCCGGCTCTCATGCACACCCCATGAGTATGAAAGACTCTTTTCTGAAGACCTGCATGCGGTGACTTATCCCCTTCATGCTCTTCACATCTCTGACCAAATACTTTCACCTTAAGAAGTTTTCACTCTCCATCTGCTCCAAAAGCGCACCTGGCTCCTCTTTTCCTTGTCTTGCCTCCCTCTTCTTCATGTCTCTTATCACCACTTGAAATTATGTTAAATCAACTCACTTCGTTTTTCTGTCTCTGCCTCCAGACTGCAATCATCACAAGAAGGCCTGGGGGTCTTTCCTGATGGACTATGATTGCGGTTCCCAGAGCAATCTAGGACCTCACTCTAATTTTATTTGTAGGGTGAATGAGTGGTCTCATCTTAAGCCTTCTCTAATGAAAGAAAACATTTGGGAGATGAAGATCAAATGCTGAGGGGATCAGAATACGTGAAAAATAATAAACCATCGTGAATCATATGAAACAGCAAATTGCATTCCTATGACAAATTGCCATCAATGCATGTGGTTATTTGTACCATAGATTTCTCTGGCTAAGAGGAAAATAAATGTCTTTAAATGCGGTCTCATTGCAGTCATTTATAATAAGTGCTTAGCGCCCCCTTCTGGTGATTGTTCTCTTTGAGAACGAGACCAAGACTCCCTTACCTTCCTTTATGTTTGTAGTTTGCAAGTACTCAGCAACTTTCTCAAACTAATGCTTTTCACATCTGGCATTAATTTTAAGATTCTGTAGTGTGTGCATGTGCAAGTGTGTGTGTTATGAGTTAGTTCATTCAAACCCAAAATACTTGTGATCTCGAGCTGGAGTGATAGCACAGCAGGTATGGCATTTGCCTTGCACGCAGCCGACCTGGGTTTGATCCCCAGCATCCCATATGGTCCCCCAAGCAACATCAGGAGTAATTCCTGAGTGGAGCCAGGAGTAACCCTTGTGCATCGCCGGGTGTGCCCCTCCCCCCCAAAAAAGAAAAAAAAACAAAATATTCGTGATCTCAAGGAAGAATTAACCAGTTCTCTCTTATTCAATTTATTATCATTAATCTGTAGCACTGTAGCACTGTCATCCTCTTGCTCATCTATTTGCTTGAGCGGGCACCAGTAACGTCTCCACTGTGTGACTTGTTGTTACTGTTTTTTGGCATATCGAATATGCCACGGATAGCTTGCCAAGCTCTGCCGTGTGGGCGGGATACTCTCGGTAGCTTGCCGGGCTCTCCGAGAGGGGTAAACGGATTATAAAAACTAGATACGGGAAAGATAGTACAGTGGAAAAAGCATTTGCTTTGCAGTGCAACTGACCTATTCAATTCCTGGTACTGCCTATGGTCACCCTGAGCACAGAATTAGGAGTAAGCCCTGAGTTCAGCCAGGTGTGGCTCCCAAAACAAACAAATCAAAAACCAAACACTCACACACAAAAACAGATGGGACTAATCTACTTTCTAAAAGTTAAACACAAAATGAGACTAGAATAGTAAAATGCAAGGTTAAATTCATTTATATGAATGTTGGTAGGACTATGTTATAAGAGTTTATCTTACAGTTTTTGCAAGTTTTACATTTTGAAGTTTGATATTTAAACTCAACCATTCTTATTACGTGGGGGCACACTCAGCAGTGCTCAGGGGTCACTATTATCATTAATCATTGTAATTAATAGTACAATTAATGATATACCTAACATTATCATTGTATTAAAAATGGCAAATGCAATTAAAACACAAAAAAATTCAGAGCACTTTCTTCTGTTTTAAAGTGTTTGTTTTCCCTTGTTTTTTGGGGCCACCGTGTGAGACCCCCCTGGGTTCAATTTCTGTAGAGCACATGCGTACATATACACACGTGCACACAATGTATTTTCTATTTATTTTTAAAATTTATTTATTTACTAACTTTTTTATTGAATCACTGTGAGATAGACCCTTACGAAGCTGTTCATGATTGGGTTTCAGTCAAACAGTATTCCAACACCCAACTCTCTCTCTCTCTCTCATTCTCTCTCTCTCCCTCTCTCTCTCTCTCCCTCTCCTTTTGGGCATACACAATGCATTCTTAAAGCCAAGTTATCTTAGTTGGAGTTTAGAATATGTGATCACACTTGATGTCACATGACAGCTTTTTAAGATGTACAGAACTGGATAGAGGGGATTACTTTTTCCCTTCCCTTTTCTTTCCTGCTATTGTTTCATTAATTGGGGCTGGAAAAGGTGACTTGCATGCTAGACTTCCATGTTTACTGGGATTACACACTTATAGTTTCATCAGGACTGTGCTCAATGCATGGAAAAGAACCAATGATACAACTCCTGACTTCACAGTTGTAAGGAGATACTATTGTCTTGATCTTTGTTTTATGAAAATATTCCAGCTGTATAAGTGTTTTCTTACTTTTGTACATAAGGTACTTGAATGATTAAGTATCTAGAAATATCTCCATGTTGAATGTTACGGTACGTGTTGCTTACTATAAACTTTACTTACTATAAATTTCTTTTCAGTGATCAAAATATTGTCTTTTTTCTGATTTTGATTCTGTACTGGAAGCTGACATTATTCTCATTAATTCAGATTTTAAATAGATTTCATCCCTCAAGATAGATAGTTGGCAAAAATATTTGCTCTTTTTTCTTTGCATTTTCTTCTGGTAAAGCATATTTTTCTTTATAAGTGATCTTGCTCATGAGATATTTTATTCTTGTTTGCCAAGGCAAAAAAGTCGGTCCACTGCATATAAACTACTAACATCACTTAAATATTTAATGAAGGATATTAGATCTTTTACATTTTATGCCTCTAAAAAAAGAGATTGTTTTTGAAAAAAGATTGACTGTATCAACTTATCATTGAATAATAATTTGGTGGAATTTCAGGACATTCAATCTATATATGCCATGCCTCTGGTGTCACGAGAGAGAGAGAGAGCACGAGAGTGAGAGAGAGAGAGGTAGGGAGGGAGAGAGAGAGGGGAGAGAAAGGAGAGAGAGAGAGCGAGAGAGAGCACTCCCGTCTGTGGGATTAAAAGAAAATATAATAAGGGGCATTAAATGATCAGTCACCAGAACTGAAAGTTTTATGTATAGACTGAGCTTCCATGGGGGCAGGTAGGTAGAGTGGACGGGTGTAGGAATAATGTATGCAGGAAAGTGTGATTACAGTGTTGTAAACTCAGTACCTCAGTAAAAAGATTCTTTAAAAATCCTATCTCTCATACATGAAAGATTCCCAGACACTGTCCCCTTTCCCGTGTGTCACTGGCTTTCCAGGGTCCCATCTGCCCTTCTTTGCTCCTCACTGCCATCCCCAGGTCCCCGAGGCTTCTGGGAGCTCTGGTTGCCACACATGCATTTCCCGTCAGAGAGAAGGAAGGGATTGCTTGCTTGGCCTTGGGGTAAGGCCATGAGGCTGTACTTAGCCTTTCCACAGAACAGCAGGTCAACTACATCCTTGCCTCATGCAACCAAGCAAGGAGCGGGGGAAAGGCAGAAAAAATGAGTTTCCAAGACAGCAAAGTGGTCCGGGAGCAATCCAGGTCTCTGGGGGCAGGACAGGCAGGAGGAGGTGGCTGGGGAAGTCCGGTCCTTTGCAGTGACTGTTGGCCTGCGGCCCGGCTGACCCGAAGCCTCTGGTGGGTGATGGGAGCGGATTGTTTCCAGCAAGACGGCAGCAAATTCTAACATTTAGTAAGGGGGCTGAAGCTATAGGGGAGCAGGGAGGGCTTTTGCCTCGTGGGCTGACCTGGGTTCGATTCCCAGCATCCCCTATGGTCCTCCAAGCACCGCCAGGAGAATTCCTGAATTCAGAGCCAGGAGTAACCACTGAGCATCGCTGGGTGTGACACCCCCCCCCCAAAAAAAAGAAAAAAAAAGTTAGGTAATGCTTTGTCTGTGATGAGTTCATGAAAACAAGCGACTCAGTGGGTCTCAAGGGGAACGAGGACGATCCCCAAGAGTCCTGTGACTCCTTTGTCACCATGAGCGCTAGCTTCCATTTTTCTTCTTTCAAATTAAAAATAATTTCAGTCCACTTGTGGTTTATTTGTTTGTTTGGGGGCGCCACACCTGGCTGTGCTCGGGGATTACTCTTGGCTCTGCTCTCAGGGATCACTCCTGGAAGGCTGGGGGAGGGGTGGCATAATGGGTGCCAGGGATGGAACCTGGGTCAGCTGCTGGCCAGGAAATCTCCTTACCCGCTGTGCTATTGTTCTGGCCCCAGATTGAGTTCATTTTGAATTGACTTTTGTGCATGCTGTGAGAAAGGAGTCTGAGTTCCTTTTTTTTTACATATGACCGACCAATTTTCCCAGCACCATTTATTGAAGTTTTCCTTGCCCCACTTCGTACTCTTTGCTTCTTGTCAAATATTAGCTGCTTCGAGACTCTGTCCCAGGGCCTCCAATTCTATTTAATTGTCCTGTGAGTGCTTTCATTCCAGTACCGCCCTGTGGAGATTATTATAGTTTTATGGTATAATTTAAGGTTGGGTAAAGAGAAGACTTCCTCTTTTTCCTGGGGTTTCTTTGACTTTTCTGGGGGAATTCCTTACTCCATATGCATTTCAAAAGCATTTGATCTTGTTTTTAAAAATGCATTAAAACCTCAATGTCAGACCTGAATCCATAAATTGTATTGAAGAAAATATAGGCAGAACTCCTCATGCCATTTAAACTAGAGGAATCTTCAGTTACTTAATGCCATTTACCAAGCAAATGGAAGAAAATATCACTGTATCACTGCATCACTGTCATCCCGTTGTTCATCAATTTACTTGAGCGGGCGCCAGTAACGTCTCCATTTGTCCCAGTCCTAAGATTTTAGCAGTAGCCTCTTCTTACTCATCTTTCCCAATGATTGAAGGCTCTTTCAGAGTCAGGGGAATGAGACATGTTATTGTTAGTATTTTTGGCATATTGAATACACCAGGGAGAGCTTGCCAGGCTCTGCCATGCAGGCAGGATACTCTCGGTAGCTTGCTGGGCTCTCTGAGAGGGGTGTGTGTGTGTGTGTATATATATATATATATATATGTACATATATATATGTATCACTTGTATCACTTGTTGACCCGTTGATTTTCGATTTGCTCTAGCGGGCGCCAGTAATGTCTCCATTTGTCCCTGTCTCGTGCCAGTGCAGCCCAATGATATCTGCTTGCTCCAGGAACAGGAAGAACCTCGAATCATTCATTCAGGGATTTGACGAAGAAATCTGACCATCTAGTTGGTGGGCGGCCACGAGGTTTTCTGACGTCCCATGGAATCCGGTCGGTGACAGCTCTAGTCCAGCGGTCGTCTCTGAATCGCATTACATGACCAGCCCATCTGATTTTTGATGCCTTGGCAAATGAGACAGCGTCGCTGATTCTTGACTGTCGAGAGAGGTCAGAACTCTGGATTCCTTTTCTCACTTGAGTGAGACGTGATACTCCTAGCATAGCTCTTTTGATTCCTCTTTGGGATATCCGAATAGCGTTCTCATCTTGTTTGCGTAGGGCCCAGGTCTCTGAGGCATATGTTAGTGCAGGAAGAACGGTGGAATCGAAAAGATGTGCCGGGAATCGGAGGTCCTTCGTTCTCTTAACCACTTCTTCGATGCTCTTGAAGGCATTCCATGCTGCTCTCTTCCTCCTGCGCAGTTCTGGCACCAAGTTGTTCCTCATGTTGAGTTCTTGACCCAGATACACATAGCTGCTGCATTCGGAGAAGTTCGTTCCATTGAGAGCAAATGAAGCTTCAGGGACTAGTTCATTTTTCATGAGCATTGTCTGGTTGAGATTCAGCTGCAATCCGACCTTTCCACACTCGTGGAAATATATGTTTCCCTCTATGATTTTATGGAAATGGGTAAGGAGTATCTTATGATGTGTTCTGCGGCCGTGAAGCCAGGAATATGTTCACTCAGCCTGAGCGTGTGGAAAGCAGCCTGGAGTGTGGCGGTGGTTGGGTAGTGGAGGTTGGCTGCCGGGGCTGGGTCCCTTGGGGCGGGAGAACTCTTACCCGTCCCCCTCTGGGTGCCCCGAGTGGATACAAACTCTGAAGTGAAGTCCAGCGGCATGATTATGGTAACCTCAATTTATGCTCCCTTCTGGGAGAAGCAGCCTTGAGTTCTTGAGGGTGGCCGATGAGAAGATTATCTGAGCCGCAGATGGTGGCTTTTGGGTGTGACCCCTGGATCGCCAAAGACTGGGGGAAGCAGGCAGAGGATCTCTGCTCCCGGGAAGAAAATGTAAATAAACAAATGGGACTAGAGAAAACTAAGAAAGGATGCAGTGAAAAAAGAATCAATGATCTGTATAGAAAGACAGTTAACAGACTTGGAGAAAGCATTTGCCCACCACTCACCTGATAAAGAATTAATACCCAAGATATATTAAGCACATGTAAAACTTAACTAGAAGTAAACAATCAATGCAACAACAACAACAAAAAATGACAGAAGAGCTAAATAGAAGTTCTCTCAAAGAAAACATACAGATGGCCAAAACGTATATGAAAAAAATCTTCGGCATCATTTATAATCAGGAAGATGCAAATTAAAATAGCAATGACTTGTCATCTCACCCCAGTGAAACTGGCACACATCACAATGAGAAAAAAAAAAAACAAACCAGTGTTGGTATGTCTGAGAAAGAAAAGGAACCCTCATTCATGGCTGGTAGGAGTGTCAACTGGTTCAATTTTGACATCTACCCCAAATTCAAGGGCCTCAAATTCTTTTCTAGAAAGACCTTGTGCTCCTATGTGCATTACAGTACTATTCATAATAACCCAAATATTTAAAAAACCATTGTCCAATAACAGATGACCAGATAAATAAACCATGGTATATATACACAATGGAATACTATTTAGCTCCAAGAAAAGAGAAAATCATGCCATTTGTTGCCATGTGGACAGATCTGGAGAGTATCATGCTGAGTGAACTTAATCATAAGTAAAGGAATAGATACAGAATCTCTCTTATATGTGAGATTCTTATAAAGAAATATGGTAAGAGAATTTTTTTTTAAAAATGGCCAAAGACAATAGAATCTAATAACTGCAGAAATGAGCTTCCGTAGGGAGGGACAGAAGTTGGGGGATGGATTAGGGTGGGATAATCTGGTGGAGGCTGTGGTGTGGGAACGTTATATGCTTGAAGCCCTATTATTAACAGGATTGTGAATCGCAGTACCAAAGTAAAATCGAAAACTAATAATAAATAAGTACACTGGAAATCGTGGTGTTAATCATGATTTCATTTCTCACCACTTAATAGGATCTAGCAAATTATTAATGGTTCTGCCTTTTATTTGTTTGTTGGAAGCATGTATAATTATATTTGCTCATTAACGTTCTCAAATGAGAAACAGATAATATCATTGAGCTCATCTAGCCTGGAACAATTTCTGACGGAGTATGGGCTAGAGCAGGTGGGGATGTGGGCGTGGTTGCGACTCGGAAGTAAGAAATAGACGCGACGTGTCTGTGACTCGAGGCCATGTTTTTCAGGATGTGTAAAAGCCAAGGAAAAATTGTTGCAATCACTTCTTTAAAGCCTTGTTCTCTTGAAGGTCATTGTGCTTTCAAAGGTCATTTTAAACTTCGTCCAACAAAACTACGCAATCGTTTACAAGGATAAGCTTGGGCTTTAACATTGTTTCTTTCTGCTGGATTTTGTGTCCTGACGCTGTCAAGGAGAGGAGTCTAAACTAAGTGTGATTTATTAAGTGTGTGTGTGTGTGTGTGTGTGTGTGTGTGTGTGTGTTTCATTTCAGCAGAAATTTTGAGACCTCCTCCTCAGTTGTTTTTCCAGGTGTTAAGTCCAAAATACCTTGTCTTGGTCGCCCTCTAGTGAACAAATTAAGCCTAACATGTAAACGCCATCAGGCAACCTTCTCTTAATCCGCTGCTGACAACTGATACTCTCCCTTCTGGTCTGGGAGCGGCCTTCCTGCAGTCTTCCTCTCTTTATATTGGTTTCTACAATTATTTGATTGACCCCCCCATCTTTTCTTCAGTGGCTGAAGTGAATGGGAGGAAACATTTATAGGTCTACAATATCTGTCATACCCTCTGTCCCTGCCCCTCCTCCAATTCTCTCCTCCTCTCCTCTGCTGTTCCCTTCCTGCTCTTCCTTACTCCCTTCAGCCTTTTTTCTCTCCTCCTCTTTTTCTCCTTCCTCTTAGTATTTTGATCTCAGAGAGTGGAAAAATAGCAAGGTATTTGTTTGTTCCTTTCTTCCATCCCTCCCTCCCTCCCTCCCTCCCTCCCTTCCTTCCTTCCTTCCTTCCTTCCTTCCTTCCTTCCTTCCTTCCTTCCTTCCTTCCTTCCTTCCTTCCTTCCTTCCTTCCTTCCTTCCTCCCTCCCTCCCTCCCTCCCTCCCTCCCTCCTTCCTTCCTTCCTTCCTCCCTCCCTCCCTCCCTCCCTTCCACCCTTCCTTCCTCCCTCCATCCCTCCATCCCTCCCTCCCTCGCTCCTTCCTTCCTTCCTTCCTTCCTTCCTTCCTTTCTTCCTTCCTTCCTTCCTTCCTTCCTTCCTTCCTTCCTTCCTTCCTTCCTTCCTTCTTTCCTTTCTCCTTTTTCCATTTGTCTAAAAGCCTTTCTTTTCTCCATTGTACATGCTTGACTCACTGATTGCCAATGTATTGTTCATATCTATGTATGGCTTTATTTCTGGGTTCTCTGTTCTGTTCCACGGATTGTGATGTCTGTTTTTGTTTCAAGTCCATATTGCTTTAATCACTACTGCTTTGTAATGTTGTTTGAAGCCAGAGATGTAACTCTTCTATTTTTCTTCTTATCTCTCAGAATTGCTTTGGCTATTTAAGGTTTTTTGTACTATCCAGAATTTGAATGACATGTATTCTTGATGGCATATTTTCATATTTTATAAAAATAGATGGGCCAAACATGTAATGTGATTCAGAGATGACCGCTGAACTAGAGCTGTTACTGACTGGATTCCACAGGATGTCAAAAGACCGCATGGCCGCCCACCAATGAGATGGTCAGACTTCTTCGTCAAAACCCTGAATGAGCGGTTTGAGGATCTGAAGAATTGTGATGGTCACCAATGTGGCTTTCCTGGTGCCAGGTGTCTTAAAACAACCAGCCAGGCCAGTTTTCTCTGGGTCTGACCATGCTAAGGGGCTTTCCTAGTGCCCTTCTGGTCCTGTTAAGTCCCGAGAGAGAGAGAGAGAGAGAGAGAGAGAGAGAGAGAGAGAGAGAGAGAGAGAGATAGTTACAAGCTTTCATGTTTGGGTTACGATCTCACAATGATCAAACACCCATCCCTCCACCAGTGCACATTCCCTACCACCAATATCCCTGGTATACCCCCCTTTCCCACCCTCCCCCTGCCTCTAAGGCAGATAATATTCCCCATACTATCTCTCTACTTTTGGGCATTGTGGCTTGAAACACAGACAAGTGTTGTGTCTGTGACTATTACAACACAGTCCCTGCGGTCTGGACTTCTAACCCAAGGAGAGGAGCCCGTGCCCGGCCTTTAGGGAAGGAACGCTGTATACTCAACTAGTGGAGGTGAACAAAATTAGACATTCCTGGGCCCGAGCGTAGAGTGGGTAAGGACACTTCCCTTCCACGCAGTTGACCTAAGTTTGATCCTCCGCATCCTACATGGTCCCCCAAGCCTGCCCCTGAGTGCGGGGCTAGGAATAAGCCCTGAGCACTCCCGGGTATAATTAGCCCCCAAACAAGCAAAAATCAGACATTTCTCTTTTGTTTGGCTGGGGCCAGTGGTGTGGACTCAGTGGTGCTAAGGGATCATTCCCGGAGTTCTGGGGACCTTCTGGTGCCGGGGATGCACCCTGGTTGGCGGCATGTGGAGCAAGCATCGTACCCGCGGCACTATATCTCCAGCCCCTAAATTGGACATTTCTGCCAGGACGTTACACTGCTCTGGCCCAGCGCCTGTTTCTGTTGGGAGTCAGCCTCGAGGTCTGGCCTTCCAAGCCTCCCCACTACCCAGATGCATTCCTGGTGCCTGGCTTTGCCTTGGAAATTGATACTTTGTTCTTAAACCCTCTGCAAAGCCCAGAGTTCACCTCTGCCCCTGACTGTGCCAGGGAACTCTCATCATCTGGGTGCCACCAAATCAACCAGAGCCCCCGATCAACAATAGCCCGGGTTGCTGCTCCTCTATTTCCAAGATCTACTCTCCCTCCAACCCCCAATAACTAACTAACTAAATAAATACATAAATAAATAGCCCGGCAAGCTACCGAGAGTATCCTGCCTGCATGGCAGAGCCTGGCAAGCTACCCGTGGCATATTCAATATGCCAAAAACAATAACAAGTCTTACAATGGAGATGTTACTGGTGCCCACTTGAGCAAATCGATGAGCAATGAGATGACAGTGCTACAGTGCAGGTCTTATAATCTAAAAATAGGTCTCGAACTTCCTTCTCTAATTAAGTAGCTAGATAAACTTGCCCTGCCTAAAAAATGGTTTGTTTTCAGCTCAAGATGATGAGCCCTTCTCATAGCTGCTTAGCTTACACACTTCTTTTTTAAGTGATATCAGGGACACCATCCTCATTTCCAGGTCTCTGAGTCTCTGATGCTTCACGGCCACCTCAGACATCCATAAGTCAGTCCCATCAGTAAAGGGGGTCAAGAAATCTAACCCCACGGATTGCACTCATTTGTGGAGTGCAGGGTAGCATCACATGAGGCTGACACCCAAGGACAGTAGATACAAGGGCCAGGAGGATTGACCCATAGCTGGAAGACTGCTTCATGAGTGGAGAGGAGAAGGCAGATGGAATAGAGAAGGGATCACTAAGAAAATGATGGCTGGAGGAACCAGTTGGGGTGGGAGATGTGTGCCGAAAGTAGATAATGGACCAAACATGATGATCTCTCAGTGTCTGTGTTGCAAGCCACAATGCCCAAAAGTAGAGAGAGAGTATGGGGAATATTGTCTGCCTTAGAGGCAGGGAGAGGGTGGGAAAGTGGGGTATACTGGGGATATTGGTGATAGGGAATGTGCACTGGTGGAGGGATGGGTGTTTGATTATTGTGATATTGTAACCCAAACATGAAAGTTTGTAACTATCTCATGGTGATTCAATAAAATTAAAAAAAAAAAGAAATCTAACCCCATGAGGCAGGGGCAATACCACAGCAGGGAGGGAGCTCGCTTTGCATATGGCTGAGCTGGGTGAAATTCCCAACACTCTAGGTGGTCCCCTGACCCCACCAGGAGTGATCTCTGAGCACAGAGCCAGGAGAAATAATAATAATAACTGGAAATAATAACTCTGGACAAGAACTGAGAGTTAAAAGTAGGTAAAGGAATATCCTTTATATATAAGGAATATCCCGATAACTTTTCAGTATCTGTATTGCAAACTACAATATCCAAAGGGAGAGGGGGAGAGGGGGAAGAGCCTGCATAGAGAGATACAGGCTGGGGCAAGGGGTTGATGGGAGGGAACCTGGGGACATTGGTGCTGGGAAATGTACACTGGTGGAGGGATGGGTGTTGGAACCCTGTAGGACTGAAACCTAATCATGAACAGCTTTGTAAGGGTCTATATCACAGTGATTCAATTAAAAAATATATATGTATATATATAAAATGTAGATACTCCTGGGACTCTACTCCTTAGTTGCTGTGAAAGGATCACACCAGCAAATGGATATGAAGGGGTGCCTCACCCTCTGGAAATGGTATCAGTGTTGTCAGTATCATCTGCAGGAGTGGTGAAGGGTGACAGGAGACATCGTCAGACCTGCAGGGTTGCCTTCCCAAAATGTTGCCCATTCAGCAGCCGCACCATCCTCGCCCACTGGGTTCAATTTCCCAGAGCCGAGTCAGATTTGTAGATCTGGAAATAGATTTAGATTCTTTTAAGCATTTCCATGTTTTCTTGTGTTATAATGCCTCAGTGGAGAATCATCTCAACAATGCCAATTAACCAGCCTTCATCTCAAATTATCATAATTTGTAAAGAACCTCCTGGGGAAGGTTTTGTTTGCATTTGAGCTAAAAGAGATGTTAAGAATTGATTGCTCAGGGCCTGCAGAGATAGTAGAGTAGGTTCAATGCTTGCCCTGCATGAGACCCACCCAGGTTGAAAGCCCAGAATCACAAATGGTTCCTCAGTCCTAGCCAGGAGTGTTCCCCGAGTTCAGAGCCAGGAATAAGCCCTGGGTACCATCTGGTGTAGCCTAAGATCCCAAAAACCTTTTGACTGCTTCCCTGAGGAAGGGGATAAGGAGGTGGCCCTTGCTCCTTGTGTCATCATCCTAAGATGATCCGTGTAGAGTAGCAGTGACAGAGAATCCTCCAGAGTATGGACAAGCTGAGACATTATTGTTTAAATTGCCCCAATGTTTGCTATGGGGAGTGGCATCAAGCTTTCCCGGTGTCTGTATACCCCCCCTTGCTCCCTACTCCCCTTTTCTTATCTTTAGCATTTTCTTTCTTAGTGGTACCACAAGATGTTCTAGACGCTTCTTGTCTTTTCTGTGTTCCTGCCTGGAACTTTTCTTAAGAACACTGCTTCCTTTTATTCAATAGTGGCTCTTAGAAACTGATGTAAAGACCAAAACTCCCAGGCAAAGGAATGGCACAAAGGTTGGGGTGCTCGCCTGCTTTGCTCTATAATATGACCCTGGTTCAAATATTGGCACAGGACCTATATATTCATTGCAGCACTCTTCACAATAGCCATAATATGGAAACAACCTGAGTGAACTAAAACAGATGACTGGTTAAAGAAACTCTGGTACATCTACATAATGGAATACTATGCAGCTGTTAGGAGAGATGAAGTCATGAAATTTGCTGATAAATGGATAGACAGGGAGAGTATCATGCTAAGTGAAATGAGTCAGAAAGAGAGGGACAGACATAGAAGGACTGCACTCATTTGTGGAGTACAGAATAACATCACATGAGGCTGACACCCAAGGACAGTAGATACAAGGACCAGGGGGATTGTCCCATAGCTGGAAGAGTGGAGGAGATAAGGCAGATGGAACAGAGAGGGGATCACTAAGAAAACGATGCTGGAGGAATCAGTCAGGATGGGAGATGTGTGCCGAAAGTAGATAATGGACCAAACATGATGACCTCTCAATGTCTGTGTTGTAAGCCATAATGCCCCAAAGTAGAGAGAGAGTATGGGGAATATTGTCTGCCCTAGAGGCAGGGAGAGAGTGGGAAAGCGGGGGGTATACCCGGGATATCAGTGGTGGGGAATGTGCACTGGTGGAGGGGTGGGTGTTTTGGTCATTATGAGATTGTAACCCAAACATGAAAGCTTGTAACTATCTCACGGTGCTTCAGTAAAATAAAATTTAAAAAAAATACTGGCACAGGATATGATACCCTGATCACTAGCCCCATATGTGGCCCCTGAGCACAGAGCTCAGAGTGGCCCCTGAGTAATGCCAGGTATGGCCAACCCTTTATCCCCTAAAACCATTCTTGTTTTCATTCACACTACTATGAATACTTCTGTATTCTGATCCTCAAATATGGAAATGTTCCCCACACACGAGGCAGCCCTGGGACAGTTAATCATTGTCCCTTCTGAGATGTCTACCTGGAGAGAGTGTCAGTTCCCCTGGGGTGAAGGCTCCATTTATAAGACTGACCCCAGATGTAGTCTACAGGTTCAGTCAAACCCAGATACCACTTGGGCCACTGACCAACTGGCTGGAGATGTACTGAGGGCCCTAAGACTCTCTCTTGGGATTCACTTAATGTCCCAGAGCAGCTTAGAGGACTCTAAAATATACACTATAGGTTTGTTGTAGTTTTGTATTTTTGGTTTTGTTTGGTTTTTGGTTACAGGGCTTTATCCGACTGGGGATTGAACTGGTCAGTCACAAACAAAGAAAGCAACTGAATCCTTTTACTATCTCTCCAGAACCTAGAAAAAGGTTTTAATAAAATAACTTTTAAGGAGCTTTAGTTTCTGCTTATTTCTCTAAAGGGCATAGGTAGTGTTTTTTGGTTTTGCTTTTTAAAAAAAGATTGTAGTTAAAAGCATCCAGAAACAAGAACAGAGCTATTATGCTAATTTCTTATATAGCACTGGCTGCTGCTTCATAAGTCTCTAAGGTTTGCCAAGAAAGTCTGAGAATTCTAAAGAGTTTAATTTATTAACTTAAAAAAATCTAGAAAGTCGGGGCTGGAGAGATAGTGCAGGAGATAAGGCACTTGCCTTGTCTGCAGCTGTGGTAACAGTAACTGTGCTTTGAACCCCAGGCACCGCGTATGCTCCCCCTAGCCCCACCCTCAAGCAGCTCCAGGGGTCAGCCCTGAGCATACTGCCCAAAAACAACAACAGCAAATGAAAATGCATTTATGTGAGATCAGAATTGCAGGCTTGGAGCACAGATTCGGGTGAGGAGCCCCAAATGTGTCCCAAATGAGAACCAAAGTTAGGGACATTTTTATTAAGGAGGTAAAAACGCTGAGGCTATGAGGTAAAGGGGTAACAAAGGAGATGTAGGTAGACGCTCCCTCTCATTAGCTCTTCACAAGGTATTCTCATTCTCGTGCCTTCTTGGAAGGCCAGAGTGTGGCCAGTGTGGCCAGACGACTCTTGTCATGTGATTTGCTCCTGCTCTATAAAAACAGCACACAAGTTTTTACGTTACACAAATAGCATCTGTTTGAGCGGGCACCAGTAACATCTCTCATTGAGAGACTTATTGTTACTGTTTTTGGCATATCCAATACGCACCGGTAGCTTGCCAGGCTCTGCCGCATGGGCTCCATACTCGTGGTAGCTTGCCAGGCTCTCCGAGAGGGGCGGAGGAATTGAACACGGGTCAGCCACGTGAAAGGCGAAAGCCCAACCGCTGTGCTATCGCTCCAGCTAGTCCGAAAGTAGTGAGTGGTCGCAACGTCAACCTACAGTCAACAAATAGCATCATTGTCACTATAAAATCTTGCACACAATTACCTAAATGGGAGAACTGCATAGAGCTAGGTATGGGGAGAGGGGCTTGGGACTCCCAGCTCTCCCCTCCATGTTTATTCCCCCAGAGTCTCTCCAGAGCCTGTCCTTTGGGTTGGGAGAAGGGTGGGGGTACAGACCCAAACAGTGTGAAGGTAGTTCAGGGGACACTCTTGGTGATACTGTGTGAGCTGATGGTCACTGCTTTGGTCTCACAGTTCAGTTGGAGTCCAGTGGTACTGGGAGCCACAAGAGCCACGTCCACAGTGCTTGGGGGATCCTGCAGTCTTGGGGCGCTAACTCAGTCTCTTCCTATCACGTATGTGTTCCAGCCTTTGAGCTATCTCCCTGGCCTCTGATCATTTGAACTTGAAAGAAGGCACCATCGGGTCTGGAGTGATAGCACAGCGGGTAGGGCATTTGCCTTGCACGCGGCCAACCCGGGTTCGATTCCCAGCATCTCATATGGTCCCCTGAGAACCGCCAGGAGTAATTCCTGAGTGCAGAGCCAGGAGTAACCCCTGTGCATCGCCAGGTGTGACCCAAAAAGCAAAAAATAAATAAATTAATAGTCATGAATCATGAAATCCCCGTTAATTGTCTGTTTCTCGAGCGGGCTCAGTAACCTCTCCATTCGTCCTTTCCCTGAGATCTTAGAAGTCTCTCTCAGCTTGGCCCTCTCAAGCCTTTCAGGGTCAGGGGAATGAGATCCAGCTTGTTACTGGATTTAGCATATGAATACACCATGGGAAGCTTGCAAGGCTGTCCCATGTGGGCAGGAAACTCTCAGAAGCTTGCCATTTTCCCCCAGAGGGAGAAGTAAGCTACAAGATCGGCCGTGCACTTCTGGAAGCTTGCTTTTAAGTCTCTGGGTGCTGACTGTTGATAGAATTACACACACCTGGGTTCCTCTGCCGGTACCTTCATGTGTGAGGCCTGTCCGAACATGTGGAGAGGGGCCTCTAGCATGGAGCTAGGTTCCGGTGGTCTTTGGCCGCCGGGAGCTCTGCTCAGGGTGGGGAGGGAAGCTGGAGCCCATCCCCTCTGAGGGGCCCCGGGGAAGACAGCCAGGTGTGCGGGCAAGAGACAGAGAGTCTCTTGCCCGCACTTAATAATATTTAATAAATAAATAAAAATAAAAAATAAAAGGGAAATACTATAATCAATTAGAAAATGTTGGTAACAGGGGAGGATTTTTTTTAAAAAAGAAGGCATCATTACGTAAACTGAGTTGGTAAAGTCCTTGAATACTGATCATCAATCTCCAGCCCCTCCTTTATTTTCCAGGGGCTAGGGGCTTCTCCAGGGATGATTATTTTCCCTAGCAACTAGCCCCATCCCTAGAGACTTTTAAAGAACCACCTAAGGTCCCAAGACAAGCAGGAGAACAATAGCTACCTGGAAAGGAAAGGATCAGTAACCAGCGGGTACTCCAACCTCCCAATTCACAAGTCACAAGTCAGAGTAACCTTTATAAATGGTTTTTCTCTAACTAATATGAATTTGGGAGGAAAGGTGAAAGTGAAATGTATGTTTATCTCTTATCTGGGCATTGCAGAGAATTTGGACCTGCCTTTGGCTATATTTCTTACTCCCTTTCCTTTGTTGCTATTGTTACAGTGACCAGGGGTCACACACAGTTGTGTTCATTTACATTCTGATTGTAGTGCTGGCCAAACGGTGCTGTGACACTCACACATAGTTGCTCATTGGGGTGGCACTCCTGGCCTCGTAGTGCTCCCGCATTTCCAGTTGTGGTGCTTGAGCACACTTGCCTGTGAACTGGAGATGCCACGCTCTTTTGTATCAGGCCCTGCACAGTGGAGCCATCAAGATGGTACTTGATGCATGTGAGTGGCACTGGGGATCGAACTTGTGCCCTCACACCTGTTGGATATTAACCCTACATGCTTTAGGCTTCATCAATGAATTGCCTCTTTCCCTCCTCCCAGAGAAACTTACAGTGCTCTCATGAGCATCCCTGATTCCCTGAGTTTTACTGTAACCTTTCCTTTGTGCTTCACCTCTCATTGTTTCATTTTCCAAGTCAGGTTTACTGACTTAGGTGACTCTGGACATTTTATTTGTAGTGAATTACTTATTTTTCTATTTCCCCTATGGCCTTTTTGTATTTTACTATAGGGCAATATTCTTTCCTTAAACGCAGGAAGACCATTAATGCTACGCTCCTAGTATTTGAGAGTTAATTGACTCTGAAATATATCTACTCCTGGGCATCCATCATAATTACTTGACTCGGGCTTCAGTTGCCATAGTTCCTAACATCCCACAAAGGGAGGTCTCGCCATGGGACTGGGATGGACCCGGAGTGAGCTGCAAAGCTACCCTAGCATCAAAATGGGAGAGTCTAGAAAGCATAGAAGCATGGTCTTGATGCAAGTTGCTATGACTGAAGAGACAGGACCCCCATGGGAAGGACAAGCTGAACCACCTTTGAGGACCTTGTCTGGGATTTACAGTAGAAGGTCAGCAGCCTTGCCCTCACAGCCCAGAGAACTAAGTTTTGGAATCTGTATCTCTTACTGTGTTTATCCAAATAACTGCAAGTATTAATAAGAAGTCAAGTTCATTGTTTAACATGTGTAACTAAAGGGAAAGAGAAAAGTGATATAGATGTGTCTGGAAGACAGAGTGCTTCCTCCAGTTAATCCCCCCAAGAGAATCGCCTCCACCGAACGCTTTACCTCTGTAAATGATCAATTACACCTATGCGCAGTCCTAAACCTTGAACCCCTTTAGGTGTAATCCTTAGGGTGTTTAGTCTTCCCTACCCTCAAGAGTGCATTCTTTCTAACTCTGTGCTAAGCATTAAAGGAAATGACGTAGGACCGCTCTTCCCCTCACATGCCTCCTCTCTGCCCCGGACTGTCTTTCCACACGACCCTCCCTAATGACCAATCAAAGTGCAGCTCCAGAGCGCCTTCTTGCTGAACTCATTGTGAAAATTCTGAAACATTGCCGCACTATTTGGAAAATGACTCGTGAGTGAGTGAGGGTGGACCCAGTCACTCCTTGAGATCCCGTTCAGACCCCACAACTTCACAGACCTTTGACTTACTAGTTATAAAATACTTTGAACTCAACTCTCCTCTCTCACTCCCGTAGAAATGTACTAAACTCATGCAACACATTTTTTTTCCATTATAGATCAGTTTTGCAAATTTGGCTCTCTCTCTCTCTCTGTCTCTCTTTTTCTCTCTCCAACCTATTCATGACTGTGTCTAAATGATACTAATTTTATAGGCTTGGTATATAGAAAAAGCTTCCATTTTATCCATTATGTATGAACCATATTGGTCCTCTGATTAACAGGCCCCCATAATGAAAAGTTTTGTTTAGAGACAAAATTAACAAGTTTTGTTTTCTTCCAGCATTTAAATTATGTAATTGATAATTCAATATGCCAAAAACAGTAACAAGAAGTCTCACAATGGAGATGTTACTGGTGCCCGCTCGAGCAAATTTATGAGCAAGGGGATGACAGTGATACAGTGATACAGTAAATTGATAAATATAACCATATTTCAGGAAAGATAGCAGCTACACAATAATTTATGCCAACTTGAATCCTATAACTTCTGTTTTCGTGGGGCCCACCTGGAAGCGCTTTGGGCTTACTCCTGGCTATCACTCAGGAATCACTCCTGGTGGAACTTAGGGAACCATCTGGGGTGCCAAGGGATCGAGCGGGCATCATCTATGTGCAAGGCAAGCAACCTACCTGTTGTATTATTTCTCCAGCCTTGAATCCTATTAATTTAGAAATACACACCGTCAACAGCTTAGTTTGGAATTTTTCAGATTATTTCCTACATGGGTACACACACACACACACACACACACACACACACAATGGAATTAAATTTATACACCTTTTTGACAATTGTTATTTTACTTAAAATACCACGAAAAGATTTTGATTTCAATAATGATAGATGCACAGCATCTCTAGCCAGTTGGCACCTGTGTATTGAGCAATGACTACTGCAGGAATTTAGAAATGCTATAGTTTTCCCAAAATATGAAACTTAAAATGTTTTATTCGTTTTTTGATATTAACATCAATGTCATAGATATTAGGGCTGGAGAGATAGCACAGCAGTAGGGCGTTTGCCTTGCAGGAGGCCAACCCATGTTCGATTCCTCTGCCCCTCTCGGAGAATCCGGCAAGCTACTGAGAGTATCGTGCCCACACGGTAGAGCCTGGCAAGCTACCCATGGTGTATTCGATATGCCAACAACAGTAACAAGTCTCACAATGAGAGACGTTACGTTACTGGTGCCCGTTCGAGCAAATTGATGCACAACGGGATGACAGTTACAAAAAGATACTTTGCAACTTAATGAATACTAGTCAATGTCACAGATCTAGGCAATGCAAGAGCTTTTATTTAGATTTGGGAGGCATATTCACAAATGAGATGCTTATCAGTATTGTAACAGATATTGCTGTGAAGAAGCTCTTTTTTTAAAGTAGTATTTCATTATACTTATAAGTAATATTCAAAATATATAAAGTCTTCCTAATTTGGTGAGGACAGAGGAGTTGGATTATAGCTGACTTTGCTCAGGGCTTACTCCTGGCTCTGTGCTCAGGTCTCACTCCTGGCTCCGTGCTCAGGGGATGAAGTGCAGTACTGGGAAATGCTCTTCAAGTCTGGATCGTGTGAAGTCCATTCCCCACGTCCTGCCACTCTTGCTAATCCCCACTCCTCCCAGAAGTAATTGCTGTTCAGTTTGTGTAAATTGAAAGTGTCCAAATCAGATCTCCTCTGATTTCCCACAAACTGTGTCCTTAAGACACCCTGCTCTGGGACCAGAGTGACAATAGAGCAGGTAGGGATCTTGCTCTGTGTGTAAGCAGCCAACCTCATTCCATTCCCAACACCCTATATAGTCCCCTGAACCCCGTCAAGAGTAGGCCCTGAGGGCAGAGCCATCCAGAAACCCAGAGCTCCACGGGGTGTAGCCCCAAATCAAAACCAAAATAAATGTTGTGCCATAAACGTGTTTTTTTTTTTAACTAAGAGCAAACCAATGCAGACTTTAAAGACCAAAGGGAAGTTTTTTTTTCCTTGACTGGATCTTTCCACCCTTCCCTTAGTTCCTAAGCATGTTCCCTTTTCCTAGGAGAATGTAGTGTGGGATGTTTCACCCAGCTGCAGTTTTATCTGTACATCTGTCCTTTATCTGAGAATCTCATCTTTACTCTCAGTGAAACCAGGTCCTCTCCCCGCTTTCCTTGTCATGTCCACTCTGTCCCTCCTCTCCCCTTTGCCCCACATCCGCCATCTAGAGGCCCTGCCCTGCTCTTCTCCTGCAGACTTGGGGAGGGGTCTGCAGACTCAGTCACTCAAGTGTCCTGTGCACCAATTGATTCTCCCTTTGCTCACCCGTCTGCTGTTGTTCTGGTCAGGAGGAACCCAGAGGGGCAGGGGGCTTTCCCGGGTACCCCAACAACATCCCAAACAGTCCTCATGTGAACATTCCCAAACAGAGGCATGGCCATAATAAATGGCTACTCAGTCAGTCACTGTCATTGCTGTCACTGTCATCCCGTTGCTCATCGATTTGTTCGAGCGGGCACCAGTAACGTCTCTCATTGAGAGACTTATTGTTACTGTCTTTGGCATATCCAATATGCACGGGTAGCTTGCCAGGCTCTGCCGTGTGGGCTCGATACTCTCGGTAGCTTGCCAGGCTCTGCTGTGCGGGCTCGATACTCTCGGTAGCTTGCCGGGCTCTCCGAGAGGGGCGGAGGAATCGAACACGGGTTGGCCACGTGAAAGGCGAAAGCCCAACCACTATGCTATCTGCTACTATGAGAGAAAAATTTTAATTGTAAATGAATCAATCTGCCTACTAGTTTAAGAAACTTCTAGAAAAATGTGTTGTTCACCCAATCCAGTTTGCTGTCTTTAACAACTGCCTGCCAACCCCTGCTCCTACCTCCAGGCAATTCACACTGTTTGCTTTGGCTTGTGCTTGTTTTGTTCTGGCTCTCTACTCACCAGTGCTCGGGGCTTACTCCTCGCTCTGCCTCAGGGATCTCTCCTGGGCTGAGCTACCGTAGATGGTGCTGGGGAGTGAACCCTGGTGGGCTGCACCTACCTGCAGTACTATCCCCCAGGCCCTCCCTCACCTTTTTTGTTGTTGTTGTTGTTGTTGTTTCATCTGCACTCCACCACCACCACCACCACCACCACACACACACCATCACACCCCCCCCCATACACACACACACACATCACACTTTCCACTTTGGAATTTTTGTGCAGTTGGGTTTTGCCTCTGTGGCTCTCTGTCCCTGGCTAGCAGGGGACAGGGCTGCCACGCCCGTACTTTTGTGGCCCTCACGCTTCCAAACAAGGCTGCCTGCCTGCTCCCAGCCTTGGTTGCAGTGCCACCAGCCCTGCTGCTCAGCTGCCTAAGACTCAACCGCTAAGTTCACTGGCAAAGCTCTTCAGCCTTAGCTCTGCCCCCGGACACTTGCAACAAGGACTGTCATAAGGGCAGGGAGAGTGTTAATTTAAGGCTGTCTATTGAAGACTTTTCAGCATATGCAATGTCAGGATTTTAATTTGGAAAGTAACAAACCTGCTGTTCTTATATTAGAAGTATGTGTGTGTGTCGTGTGTGTGCATGTTTGTGTGACTGAATATTACATTATGACTTTATAGGGCCCAGTTATGCATCAATAAAATCAACCACAGTTGTCCTTTTTGTCCCAATTCATATTTATTGTCTCCAGATTTGGATGCCAAAACCATTATGGCAGGACGAAGAACCTGTCTTCCACCCTGCACTCAGTTCCCAGATTCTGCAATATTTCTGAGAAGGAAAATTCTTCGTAATACAGATGCTCAGACTCAGAGTTAGAAAGTAGAAAAATCATTATTGGAAAGTAAATAGAGGAGAAAGAAACTGTCCAGCAGGGCAGAAGTTAGTATAGGACCAAGTTAAATATGGCTCATTGTTGTGGAATTCTTACAGGAAAGCTGGGTCTTTTATGTTACTTATCAAACAAACTATCAGAGGATTCCCATTTGTTTCCCAGAGATGACTTGTTAACTTAGGGCCCATTTGTGTTGCTAAGATCTTGCATTCCCACTTAGGCTGGTGGGGACTGTCTGTTTAGCTCCAACTTTTTTTTTTTTTTGCTTTTTGGGTCACACCTGGCGATGCACAGGGGTTACTCCTGGCTCTGCACTCAGGAATTACCCCTGGCCATGCTCAGGGGACCATATGGGACGCTGGGATTCGAACCCAGATCGGCCGCATGCAAACCCTACCCGCTGTGCTATTGCTCCAGCCCCTAGTTCCAACATTTTAGGTTACAAATTTCACCATGTGTTCAGGTATTGCCCCTGTGATTAGTCTCCTGTGATCCCAAGGTCTGGGACAGAAATTATGGTCTTGGGAAATTGTAAATTTTCCCAGTGTCAGACAGAATCCAGGAATTTGCAGGAATGTTTACAATGTGGACTGGGGACTGCTAAAATGAAGCTGCTTCTACCGTTATCCACTGCTGCACTCAGGACAATAGCTTACCAAGCACCAACCTAGGTGTCCAGCAAAAGATGAGTGAGTTGCAAAGATGTGGTATAGTTATACAATGGAATACTATGCAGCTGTAAGGAATGATGAAATCATGCAATTTGCTGCAACATGGCTGGAACTGGAAGATATCATGCTGAGTGAAATAAGCCAGAAGAAGAGAGACGAACACATGATGATCTGATCTCACTTATCTGTGGGATATAGATGAGGAAGTGTATTGTAGAAAAAAAGGTAGTGCTTAGATCATTCTTGAGCCCAGTATTTAGAGAGGAGACAGAGAAGGAAAGAAATCAAGGAGGAAGTAGAGAACAAGAAGAAATGGGTTAACAGGCACCAGGACCACAGTTATACCAGTGATATGAGGGAGGGGTATAGCCATATGCCCAAAACACAAACTCAACAGCACTGAAGACATGAGATCTAAGCTGCAAGCACTGAAACTTTGTGATGTGCCTGTCCAGTTGACAGGTAGGGGTGGAGTAAGGGTTGGGATGGGGAAAAAATTGGGAACGCTGGGGGAGGGAAGTTGACACTGGTGGAGGGATTGGTGTTGAATTATTGTACACCTAAAACGCAACTATCGGTAACTTTGTAAATCACGGGTCTTTAATAAAATTTGTTTTCATCATCATCACTGTTATTCCATTGCTCATTGATTTGCTTGAGCGGGCACCAGTAACGTCTCCATTGTGAGACGTGTTGTTACTGTTTTTGGCATATTGAATACACCACAGGTAGCTTGCCAGGCTCTGCTGTGCGGACAAGATACTCTTGGTAACTTTCCAGGCTCTCCAAGAGTGGCGGAGGAATTGAACCCGGGTCAGCTGCGTGCAAGGCAAACACCCTACCCACTGTGCTATTGCTTAAAAGAAGTAAAGAAAGTTGGCCAACTGCACAGGAAGCTACTAGTATCCCAAAAGATTGTTAAGGCCCCTCTGGGGGCACAGTGTCCCCATTTTGGGAAAAACTGTTCTGGCTTAAACTGAAATCTATAATGTCAATTAGAAAATTAAGTATCTACAAAAAATAAATAAACTGAAGCTGCTTGCAGCAGCTGGCAAGAGAAAACTCTTTCAATACCACATCTGAATGAAACCATTCTCTGCCTGACTTATTTTGCTGTGAATTTTTGAAAGGAGTTTATCATGGAGGGTGAGGTGAATAGAATAAACGCATAGAGATCCCTGAGCACAGTCAGGAGTAAACCCTGAGCACCACTGGGTGTGACTCAAAAGACAAACAGGGGCTGGAGAGATAGCACAGCGGGTAGGGCGTTTGCCTTGCACGCGGCCGACCCGGGTTCAAATCCCAGCATCCCATATGGTCCCCTGAGCATGGCCAGGGGTAATTCCTGAGTGCAGAGCCAGGAGTAACCCCTGTGCATAGCCAGGTGTGACCCAAAAAGCAAAAAAAAAAAAAAAAAAAAAAAAAAAAAAAAAAAAAAAAAAGACAAACAAAAACACTTGCAAATTTTCACTTGATTTTTTAAATTTTAATTAGAAGAGCCAGAAGTGAGTAGTGAAGGAATCTGTGAGGAACAGGAGTCAGTGAGAAAGAAGATGGGTGTGGTGGGATTAGTTTTTGAATATAAAATGTAATGAAATATTGTGAACTACTTTATAAAATAAAAAAATGAAGAAAAAAAAGGAAAACTCGTTGTCGGTCATCAATTCAGCTAATTGTGACTCTGAATACCACTGAGTTCTAAACCTTTCTTTACATTAGCTGCTGTAGATGTCAGTGCAAATTATGTGTGTGTGTGTATATATATATATATATGTATATATATATATATTAGACACGCCACTTTCCTTATTTTTAAAATGCAGAGGATTTAAAAAAATTGAACTCTCACTCCATTGTTGTTATTTTTTTCTGTTTGGGTCACATCTGGAGATGCTCAGGGGTTACTCCTGGCTCATGCACTCAGGAATTCCTCCTGGTGGTGCTCGAGGGACCATATGGGATTCTGGGAATCCAACCCTGGTCAGCCTCATGCAAGGCAAACGCCCTACCCGCTGTGCTATCGTTCCAGCCCTTCTCATTCCATTGGGATAGGGAATAAATGAGTTTAGGCATTGCTGGAACTTCCCCTCACTTCTCCAGGCTCCTTGAAATGGTTCTGTGGGGTTATATGATAAGAGGCATTTCTCGGCGGAGAGGAGTTAATAGGCAGACCTGTGAGGTGCCTGTTGGCGTGTCTCCCCAGCGTTCTCTCCAGCCTGAAAGCTGGCAACCCTGAGGCTGTGGGTCTGAGATGGGTTTTGTTCTATCAGGGTGGCACAGCTTTTAGATGCTTCTGTAGCGCTTGAGGGTGGTTTCACTTTGCACAGTTTCTGCTCTCAGTGACAGAACAGAGGCGTGAGGGGTAGATCAGCCAGGAGATCCAATGGGTAAAGACCTTTATTTATTAGTCAAGCAACTTCCTTTCACCTTCCCTACATCTGAGTTTTGTTCAAGACTCCAGCTTCAAGACTGGAAGTTCTTTTGGCCTGGAATCTTTTCCCATTCATTGGCAGAGCGAGTTAACCATCCCACGATGAAAGAAAAAACAGAGGCCAGTGATTGCCAGCAACACAGACTAAGCACTTTATTAGGCTCCAAATCGAAACTTTGGTAGTGTGAACCTCTGTTAGTACAAATCCGTCACTCTCCGCAAAGAGCCCGCCCTCGCATCCATGGCCCCCCAGTCGTGGTACTTCCGGTACTCTTGGGGACTCAGCAGGTACTGCCGACCCTGGTAATTGGGCATCTCATAGAGGACCCAGTAGCCTTCAAGCACATGGAGGGAGTGGACCTCACTGAGGTGGAAACGGTCCTGGAGGGAGGAGCAGTCCTCGCTCAGCTCCATCATCAGGCCCTTGTGGTCCTCTCTCTCGTACAGCCTCAGGCGGTGGCTGCTTGTCTGCTGGGCGGGCAGGGGAGGAAACAATAAGGAAACAACAGATGAACTCGGAGACTCAGGTCATGGGATTGTGAAGGCTGTGTACCATGTGTCTCCTACTAGCTTTCTGCAAATAATCTTGCTTTTCATTTCTTTCTTCTCTAAGAATGAGCTTATATACATACATATGTGTGTATATATACATATCATCATCATCATCATCATCATCATCATCATCATCATCATCATCATCTGGTTGATCATCGATTTTCTCAAGCGGTCTCAATAACGTCTCCATTCGTCCTAGCCTGAGATTTTAGAAGCCTCTCTTTACTCGTCTTTCCCAATGGTGCCATATTGAAGGCTCTTTCAGGGTCAGTGGAATGAGACCCATCATTGTTACTGGTTTTGGCATATAAATATGCCATGGGGGGCTTGCCAGGCTCTCCCATGCTGGCAGGAAACTCTTGGTAGCTTGCCTATATGTGTGTGTGTGTGTGTGTGTTGTGTATGTTTAGGTTTTAAAGTATACCCAGCAGTGCTCAGTGATCACTAGCAATGCTCAGTGATCACTCCTGGTGGAGTTAAGGGAACCATTTGCAGTGGTGGGGATTGAACCTGGGTCAGTTGTGTACAATGTGAGAGCCCTTCTTGCTGTAGTATCTCTCCAGCCTCAAGGATGGGTGATTATTTTTTTTTAAAATGTAGGAGGACTGCTATTTATTCAGTCATTGATTAAAATGATAGATGTGGGCATGAACTCCACTGGGTGATTAGCGATAGCACAGCCGGTAGGGAGTTTGCCTTCCACACGGCCAAACCGGTTTTGATTTCTCCACCCCTCTCGGAGTATCTCGCCCCCACGGCAGAGCCTGGCAAGCTACCTGTGGCGTATTTGATATCCCCAAAACAATAGCAACAAGTCTCACAATGGAGACATTAATAGTGCCCGCTCTAGCAAATCGAGGAGCAACGGGATGACAGTGATGACATCATTTTATTTTAGAAAAACTGGGGAATCACAAAAAAAGAGGCAAATGAAATTTAAAATTCTTGAAATGTCTAAGATGTCTTTATTTTTATAGATAAGAAATAAAGTATTTTATTTCTTATAAAATAAAATATTTAGTAAAATATTAAAGAAATAGGCAATTAATTGGGGTTCCAAGTAGCCATTTACTTGGGATGGTCTATTATCGGTTTGGGAGCCACACCCAGCTTTGCTCAGGGCTGACTTCTGGCTCTTTGTTTAAATTCACTCCTGGTGGTACTCAGGTATCAAATAGGAATCCAGTCACACGCAAGACAAGCACCCAAACTTCCACACATTATCATTTAAAAATACAACCTTCAGTGGGAAGTTGATTTAAATGGTGACTTGGGGAGCCGGAGAGATAGTACAGCAGGTAAAGTGCTTGCCTTGCCACACCAACCCAGGTTTGAACCCTAGCGCTGGTTCAACCCATAGCCTCAACCAGGAATGAGCTCAGGAGTAAGTCCCCCTCCCCCATCACTGAGGAAAAAGCTGGGGGTGGGGGCAGGGGTGGGGAGTGGGGGGAGGAGAGTCACCCTGAACTAAAACTCAAACTGATATTCCAATTTAAGAAAAACTGTCTTTCCCAAGATTGGTTCTTATTTTTGAATAATCTATCTCAGCAGAATTTTAAAAAAAATCTTTACTCACAAACTCCAATCTAACTCATTCACAACCAATTCCTCTCAAGTAAAAATCACTGTGTTAGAAAAAAGTGCCTTCTTGTGCCCAACCAGCTTCTTTCACAGGCCTTGTTTTATATCCCATTATAATATTGTGTTTGTGGCACTCTCCGATTGGCACTGTAATTCAAATGAAAACTCAAATGGGTTCTGGCCCTAAGTGAGTTCTTCCTGTTCTCTGCAGTTTCTGCACACGTACCCAGGCGGGCTCGGGGGATATCTCTAAATCTTTCTACTTAATCCTCAACCCCCCTGAGCCCTGGAGCCTCGTCAGCACTGCAGAGCGAGACAGGCGGGCGGTCCAAAATCAAGCCACACTTACATGGGGGATCAGGCGGCAGGAGCGGATGGAGTCGCTGAGGCCCATCCACTGCTGGAAGTCGGGGTAGTCCCCGCGCCGCAGGAAGTACTGGTGGCCCTGGTAGTTGGGGCGCTCGTAGAGCATCCAGCAGCCGCTGTCCACGCGGATGGAGTTGCAGCGGCTGAAGTAGGACTGCAGGTTGGGGTGGTCACTGCTGCACTCGTAGCGGCGCCCTTGGAAGGCGCGGTCCTCATAGAAGGTGATCTGCAAAGGAGGGATGAATGTTCAATTATTTAATTCCGAATTAAATCATTTGCTGCCAGTAGCTCGAGCTGCTCACCTTCCCCATGGCTGGTCGACACCGGTGAGGCCAGTTCACTGCGCAGGGCGCCCGGACGCAGAGGGTCTATATAGGAGGACGGCTGCTGCGTTGGCAAGAACAGCACAAAAGGGGCCCAGCGGGCGAGTAAGGGGATTTTGTGGCTCCCTTTTACATGCTGCGGTCAGTGGAAATGCCTGTGGAGGCTGCCCTCATTCTCTGGTAGATTCGAATGCTGTCCTGGAGAACGAGGCCTAGAATTGCTTGTATTGGGGTTCTTGGCGTTTTCTGAATTTATCAGCACAACATTGACTGAACTTTCGACCTCAAAATCATGTTTCCATGCATGTGATGATTCCATTATGCCTCCTGCATTTTCTGGGGAAAGCCTATGTGTTTACAGAAACCCAGAACCACTGTCAGTGAAAGAGATAGTTGGCCCCAAACGCTGACTGTTTGGGTGCTGGAGAGATGGGTAAGGAGCATGCCTCACACGTGGTGTTGACCCCGGTTTGATCCCCAACACCCCATACTGTCACCTGAGCTCTGCCAGGAGTGATCCCTGAGTGCAGAGCCAGGAGAAAGCCTTGAGCACAGCCGAGTGTGCCCCCAAATCAAAACAAACAAACTAACGATGACTATTTTTGTATCTTGAAATCTCCCTTTCCATCTGGCTTCTGATCTTGGCTAGTTCAGATTGTGCTCACTGTGTTTTAAATTGTAGTTACTAACTTCTCAGATGTTTATGTTCATCAATGAAAGTCAATCACTGGAAGGATGGATCTGATAAGAATCCAGGGAACAGATCACTGGGCCCAGACAATGAATTTAGCTCACTATAAATTGTTCCCTCTTTTCTAGGCTTGAGAAAGTATTAAAATTTTCTTGCAAGGGGCTGGAGTGATAGCACAGCAGGTAGGGTGTTTGCCTTGCACGCGGTGGACACGAGTTCGATTCCCAGCATTCCATTTGGTCCCCCAAGCACCACCAGGAGTAATTCCTGAGTGCATGAACCAGGAGTAACCCTGTGCATAGCTGGGTGTGACGCAAAAAGAAAAAAAATTGCAAAAGGAGCAGAGCAAAAGTACAGCAGGTAAGGTGTTTCTCTTGCATGCAATCCATGCAGGTTTGACCCTGGGGCATCCCAAATGGTCTCTGAGCACCATCAGGAGTAATTCCTGAGTGTAGAGCCAGGAGTAACCCCCTGAACATATCTGAGTGTGGCCCCCAAAATTTCTTTTTAATTTCTTGCAAGAGTATAAGCTTTCAACTCAGACTGCCAACTCAGAAAGTCTCTATCAGAGTCATGTCATGAATTTGGTAAGTCACATAACTTCTCGGAACATGAACATTTTATTGTACTTATCTCATGAAAAAAAACACATTATGAATAAACAAAGAGAGAGGAAGAGCAGTCTCTGACATCTGAAGCCAGTCTGGCCCTCAAAGCTGGGCTGTGCTGTTCCCCTATAAGACATAAACAATTTCACAAAATGCCAACTCCAGACAAGGCTATTCTCAGTCTACGATAAAATGAGATAAAATAACGTTACTTTCATTTTGTCTAAGCACAGGCCAAAACAAAATCAATGTGCCTTGCTTAAAATTCCAGGCATCTCCTCTCAACCAAAACGAGTAACTCCCTCTGTTTAATATCTCTGCCCATGACATCGCTCTCCTTTTTCTTGGCTGCCTTTCTCATGAGTGGATTTATTAAAGTAGCCAATCATAGCACACCTTCACTTTCTAGTAACACTCATCTGGAATGAACCCCACACTTTCAGGGCCTCCTCAGAATACAAATCCCACAATAGGGTCTTTGTACTTAGAAATAATCAGATACTCCATGCTGTGGATTCTCACTGTAGTTTGTTATAGAATCAAAGCAAAAATACTAGCCCTTAAGTGACTCATCTTGTGAACATTATGGAACATTAGTGAAACTAAGAACTTTTGGTCAAAATTCATCAGGAGTAGCCTAATCTTTGAGACTCCAATGAAATTGCTCAAAACCCATTTTATTTTATATAGGGTGGGAGGTGTGGTATTGATTTTTTCCAATATTCCAACATGTATATTTATATCTTTTTGGTATACACACACATACACACTCACATACACACATTATCATGGTCGACACATCTGACCTCTGTCTGTTCTGTCACCGGGCATTCTGTTTATTCACATTGAATCTCTTATCGTTTCCCAAACTCACAGTGTTATTCAAACTCCTCTTGTTTTTGAGTGTATTGACCCTTTTTTACTGAATCTTCAGTTCTTAATTCTATCACCCAGAGAAATTTTTTTTTTGTGCTATATATTCTGTGTTTTATTAAATTGCGAACTTATTTGGAGGTTCTAGCAGGGGAGTGCAGCTACTCATATACCCTTCCGTCTCTGTTCAGGGAAGGAAGGCTGTCCTCTTGCCGAGCATGCAGCTTTGGGAGGGATGCACATGAAGTGGTGAGGTAGGAAGGAGACACCCGCCTAGCCAGCCAGATCAGCCAAATCAACCCTGGCAATCAGTGGGGTGACAGATATTGCAGCCAGATATTGCAGCCAGATCGCCCTCACATGCATAAAGATCTATTTTAAATTATTAAATTTTTACCAATATTTAAAGAGTGATAATTGTAAAGCACTTTATTTTTTTATTTTATTTTTTATTTTTTTATTTTTTTATTATTTTTTTTAAATTTATTTATTTTTAATTAGAGAATCACCGTGAGGGTACAGTTACAGATTTATACACTTTTGTGCTTATACTTCCCTCATACAAAGTTTGGAACCCATCCCTTCACCAGTGCCCATTCTCCACCACCCGTAAACCCAGTGTCCCTCCCACCCTCCCCAATCCCATCTCCCCCCCACCCCACCCTGCCACTGTGGCAAGGCATTCCCTTCTGTTTTCTCTCTCTAATTAGCTGTTGTGGTTTGCAATAAAGGTGTTGAGTGGCCGCTGTGCTCAGTCTCTAGCCCTCATTCAGCCCGCAACTCCCTTCCCCCACATGGCCTTCGACTACAATGTAGTTGGTGATCGCTTCACCCAGAGAAATTTTGCTCTAAAGATTCAGATCAAATGTCAAACCTCTATAAATATTTCCTTCCTTATTAATCTCTCAAGCTAAATATAATACTGCTTACTTGGCTTTCCAAACATTGTGTTGACACAGTAATAATTATTATCTGATAATAATTATTATCTGATTATTTTGTTTAGATTTTGTTTTCTTGAAATAAGTCAAGCTGCATGAAGGTAGGGATTATTTCATATTGTTCTTTGTATTTCTACCAATTGATAGAATAACAAAACAAAAATTGGAACATACATATTACTTTTTAAGTGCCTGTGGCATGAATATTGTTCCCCAAACTTTGTAATAGTTCATGGTACCTGTTTCAAATGCTCAACATACACAGGCATATATAAATCAAATTTAACACTTTCAACTTTCAAGGCATAGAATGACCTAAGCATCCTGTATATGATCCATTTAATAGGTCTTTTTAACAGGAGAAAGGAGTAAGCCAAAGAGAAAACTCAGTGATGTTGTTTTGTCCTTCTAATTCCTCCACTCTGGAATAATTCTGTCTAGTTTTCATGTCTTTTGAGATGCAAATTTAATGTCAAAACACCAGTGGCCAATTCCACTGTTTTGCTCCAGTCTGGAGTCCAGTCAGTAGTTGACCCTATGACCCACTTTCCGGTTTCCTAGTAATTAAGATATCATTTATATCACACATGCTCTTGGTAATATGACCAGAGGTCATTGGCTGACCCTCATTCACTATTGGTGGGAACATAAACTGGTTCAGTCTCTATAGAAAGTAGCACAGATCATGAATAACTTTTTATCTGTGCATCACACAGTGATTCAACTTAAAAATTTAAAATAAATAAACTGACAAAAAATCAGTTATATATAGCTAAGGAAAAAAGAAACTAAGAAATAAATGCAATTGCATTATAAGCCATACCCTCCTTAAAGATGACTTTTATTATTTATTTATTTATTTATTTTTATATTTTGAGAATGTGGTTTTATTTTTCATGGAGTAAAATACATTGTTAATGCTGTCCTATTATTATTGTTAGTGATCATAGCAAGAATAATATGGTATATATAATACAAGAAAAATTTAAAATGAAGGAAATAAGTTTTAGAGAGGATAACTAATTCACCAAATATCATATAGTTAAGTGAACATATTGCAAATGGATATACTTTCTGTATATTAGCTTAATGAAATCTCAAGCACATCTTCAATTATACTAATATTTTGAAGAGTAAGTAAAATGAAAGTGTTTGGAGAAGTGCTAAGTCAGGCTAGACTACTACAAATAGATGCTGCCTGAGGGAACATTCAACCCATAGATATCAGATCTATTATTGCAATATACTGAAAAGAGCAAAAAGAGGGAAGGAATAATTCCTGCCTCCTTGAACTAAAAATCTAGTAAAAAATTAGAATAAAATTGGGGCTGGAGTGATAGCACAGCGGGTAGGGCGTTTGCCTTGCACGCGGCCAACCCGGGTTCGAATCCCAGCATCCCATATGGTCCCCTGAGCACGGCCAGGGGTGATTCCTGAGTGCAGAGCCAGGAGTAACCCCTGTGCATCGCCAGGTGTGACCCAAAAAGCAAAAAAAAAAAAAAAAATTAGAATAAAATTAACAATAGTGTTAACGTTAGCAAAAAGATCATTTATATTTTAATGAGCTTTATTTATATTGTTATAATTCATTGGGTGTATCAAGGTTTTGGAGAGAAACAAACCAATTTTAATGATCTTTTAATAGTATTTAGGACATTAAAGCTAATTCATTGTGAAAGAACAGAGCTATGAATTACTAGAAAAATAGTTTCCATACTCGTTCTCAAGCACGGATTAAAGAGGACTTTTAAAAACTTTTATTTTTATAAAGTTTTCCACAATATTGATTACATTTAATATTAGAGCACCAATTCCACCACCATTACACCTCCCCACCACCATATTTCTGATGTTTCCATCCAGAACCCTAAGCCCTGCCCCCAAAGCAGAACCCAAATAATTCATTTTGTATTGCTTGTTATAAATAATCTGCTAAAATAGATTTGAAAAGGTCTGTGAAATTTGTGAAGATTGGAAGTGTGTGAAGATTGTTGTATTTCACCCAGGAGCCGTTAAGCCCTTCTATAAAAGATGAGTAACATTAGTCAAATACAAATTGAGATTATGCCTTCCTAAAATTACCCTTTAAATTTTATTTCCAGGAGTTTTAAATTAGGTTACATGCTTATTCTAATAAGTATCACTGTATCACTGTCATCCTGTTGGTCATCCATTTACTTGAGCGGGCACCAGTGACATCTCCATTTAACCCAGCCCTGAGATTTTAGCAGCTCTCCTTACTTGTTTTTCCCAATGACTGGAAGATCTTTTAGAGTCAGGTGTCAGGGGAATGAGACCTGTTATTGTTACTGTATTGGGCATGTTGAATAATGCCACAGGGAGCTTGCCCAGGTTTTTTCGTGTGGGTGGGATACTCTCAGTAGCTTGCTAGGCTCTCCAAGAGGCATATATATACATATATATGTATGTATGTATGTGTATACATATATATACACACACACATATATATATATTTCCCTTTATGATGACTTCCCTTTGCGGCCGCGTGGTCCAGGAATACGTTCACTCGTGCGTGAGGCTTGGCCCGAGTGTGTGGAAAGCAGCCTGGAGTGTGGCAGCAGTGGGGTAGTGGAGGTCAGCTGCCAGGGCTGAGTCCCTTGAGGTGGGAAGGACTCTCACCCGCCCCCCTCTGAGGCAACCCTGATGCGGAGTCTGGTGGCATGGTTATGGAGGGCCTCATTTTATGCTCCCTTCCAGGAGAAGCAGCAGTGAGTATTCTAATAAGTATAAACAGAAATATATAATTAATCTCTATTAATTTATTCTCTTGTTTTGCTGTAGTAACAGTTTACAGTGCTGAATTCATTTTAAGAGTTTATAGTTTTAAACTTCTTCAAATAGGTGCTACCAAACCATATCCACCACAAACGTAATGGTAACCCATTTGCATAGTTTAGTGGACAACCTTTATCTGTTGATCTCCCTTTGACTTTTTCAATGATAACTTCAGTTCTGCAATAAAAACCCAAGGGTTTTTTTTTTTGGTTTTATTTTTTTCTGTTCCATTGTTTTGTGTTTTTATATCATGAGGCAAGCTGATGGGTATAAATATGTTGAAGAAAATAGGCAGATAAGCTTCCTTTTAGATAGACTGAACTATTTCATTAACAAATCAAAGTTCTTCTGATGAAGTTTGACCTAAGAACATTTGCTTCTCTGAAGAACTTAGTAAGAAACAGATCTAAGAATCATATTTACTGCAGGAAATATGATATTGAAATGTTATTGAAAATATGTTATTGAAAATGTTAATCCAATGACCTCTTTATCAGATCAATAAAACCTGAAAACTTTGTTTTAGATGATAATACTGGGACTGATTAGATCTGTCTTGAACTTACTTATATTTTAAGTTATGTGAGTGAAAACTAATTTTGTTCCCTTCTCTGCCTGGGATTCTAAGTTTCTTGGTCCAAATCTGGACCTCTCTACTCATCAAAGCACCTTGTAGCCAGTGATCTGGACTTGAAGTTTGCTCCTGACTCCTTCTCTCACTCTCTCCCTGTCTCACTCTCTTGCTCTTGTTTTTCCTCTGATCTGACTTCTTCATCCACCTATCTTTAGGTGCTTTAATTTATTCTTTGTAGCTTTTTTATTTGAAATCTTCATCTATTTTTAAAGAGTAAAGGAAACAAATATACAGTCAATGAACTTCTTGAGAAAATTTTGATTTCTTACTCTCCACTTACTATTATCTTCCTTCCCCCCCTTTTCCATCCTCTCTGTAGAGTTATGATAATATATTTCTTATTAAAATGACAGGAGGCTGTTTCCTGTGAATAAGTAGCTTGCTTAAGAGTCCTGAAATCTGTGCTTACTTTGACATCACATATAATAAAAGTCCTGGAATCTGAGGCCAGACAATAGTACAGCAGGTAGGGCATTTGCCTTGCATGCAGCCCCCCTGGGATCAATCTCCAGCACCACATATGGCCCTTGAGCACAGCCAGGAGTAATTCCTGAAAGCTGAAGGCCGAGAGTAACCTCTGAATATTGCCAAGATGGCCCCAAAACAAACACCCACCCCTAAAAATCCTAAAACCTTTCTACATACTCTAAGGAGAGTGAATTATATTTGGATTATAAATCTCATGAGAATGAATTTTGGAAATAGGATTGAGATAAAGGAGATGGTAGCTGTTAGAAGAATAAGGAGTTAGTATGTGAGTGTAACTAGTTTGTGGTGAGTCTAGATGATGAGAAAGATCTTCCTCATCAATCAAGACTGGGACAACACCCAGAAGATGAGGGCCATAATCTGGAGAGAAAACTTAGAATGTCTTAATAAGGACTAATTCATCCTCATCACCATCAAATGTATCCTTGTAAGACCAACCACAATGGCCTTAGCCTAAAATAACTTAACTTCTCTGCATCTACATTGTTTACTCTTTTAAGAATGCTGGCAATAACATTCTCTACTTTTTCCCCTTTATAGAGGTATCATTTTTCTTTTTGAAACTGTCATTATGTTTGGCCAAGTACCGTTATTGCTTATGAGGACATAGGCGTCTGAAAGAAAAGCAGAACTTTGTAAGTGCCAGAAACACAAACTAAATATTTTATTAGATTCTAAAGGAGAAAGGTGGAGAAAGTAAACATTCAGCAAAGATCCGTGACTCTTCTGAGAGAGCCAACTTTGGCATTCACAGCCCCCCAGTCAAGGTATCTCCTGTATTCCCCCGGCCTCAGCAGGTACTGCCTTCCCCTGTAATTGGGCATCTCATAAAGGACCCAGGAGCCTTCCAGAACATTGACAGAGTGGATTTCATTGAGGTGGAAGCGATCCTGAAGCGAGATACAATCATCTGTGATCTCGGACATTTGTCCTCTGAAGTCATCTCTCTCATAGATCTTCATTCTGTAAGTACCTGAGTGCTAGGAGGCAGGCAGAAAAGCAATATAAGCAAACACGAATAGAAATAAAAATTATAGCCCTATACCTATTTGTCGAGTTGGAGTGATAGCACAGGGGGTAGGGCGTTTGCCCTGCACCTGGCCGATCCAGGTTCGATTTCTCTGCCCCTCTCGGAGAGCCCGGCAAGCTACCAAGAGTATCCCGCCTGGACTGCAGAGCCTGGCAAGCTACCCGTGGCATATTCAGTATGCCAAAAACAGTAACAACAAGTCTCATAATGGAGACGTTACTGGCATCTGCTTGAGCAAATCAATGAGCAATGGGATGACAGTGACAGTGACAGTGACCTATTCGTTACTCCTGCTCCAAAGCTCTCTGAATCTAAGTTTGCTTCCAGAAGAGCCATGGTACAGAGTTCAAATGCTTTCCTGACTGATTATTTTTTGGGAAAAGCTCGCATGAAAGTCAGACTCCACCAGTCTCTGGTTCTTGGGAATTAAGGCTTACCTACAAGAAGGTAGATCACGTTAGTCCTTCTCATTAGAGAGGGTTTTTCTCAAAAGAGAAATGTGAGAGTCCTTGGAAAACTAAATCTCATTTGCTGTGTTCCTCATGTTAAATGGGTATTTTTAAAATACTGAATCACAAACTTAATTTTGGAAAGTTGGCTTTTCTTCTAATTTATATTTCCTAAATTAGACCTATATTGATCACTAAGTTAGAAAGAAAGCTGAAAACAGTAACATCAGCCTCAGAAAGGATAATCAAATTAGAAAAGTAAGTCAAAGCAAGCAAAAGTATCTCTGTTATTTAAACAGCGAGATTTTACAAATCTTGATATTTTTGGATTCCTGAACTGTATATCTTGAAATAACTACAGAAATTTATACCTGGGGCCAGAGCCATTGTACAGCAGGTAAGGCATTTTTCCTTGTTGGAGGTCCCCCCTGACCTGGGGTAGATCCCTGGCACCCCATATGGTCCTTGGAGCCCACCAGGAGTGATCCCTGAGAGCAGAACCAGGGATAACCCCAAGCACCACGACGTGTGGGTCTGACCAAAACAAAAAATTGCATCTATGTTTGGGGGCAAAGGGCACAACTCAGAGGTTACTTCTGACTTTGCTCAGAAATTACTCCTGGCGAGGATTGAGGAGACTGAGCCCAGGTCTGCAGTATGCAAGGTAAGCGCCCTACCCACTAGGCAAACTCTCCTCTATTTCATTGATCAGTCTTTTGGTTTTTATTGGAATTAAATGAAAAAAATCTGGGAACAGGTCATTGATTCCATAAACACCACGTAGTTCAGGGTAAATTGCTTTCCACCTGAGCCATTCCAAGCCATGTCTATTGAGCCAAGGACAGTCCTCAACCTCCCTCCACTCTTAACGAGGCTGACTAGTGATATCCGTGAGTGATGTCTGTCATTTCCAAAGAGACTGAGAACAGAGACTGAGCCCACTCACCTGCGGGACCAGGCGGCAGGAGCGGATGGAGTCACTGAGGCCCATCCACTGCTGGAAGTCGGGGTAGTCCCCGCGCCGCAGGAAGTACTGGTGGCCCTGGTAGTTGGGGCGCTCGTAGAGCATCCAGCAGCCGCTGTCCACGCGGATGGAGTTGCAGCGGCTGAAGTAGGACTGCAGGTTGGAGTGGTCACTGCTGCACTCATAGCAGCGGCCTTGGAAGGCGCGGTCCTCGTAGAAGGTGATCTGTGAAATGAAATTTGGGCGGTTGCACGCAATGACTCTCCCTCCTCCCTAAGAGGCCGCGACAGGGCAAAGGAGGGGAATGCCCAGCACTTACCTTTCCCATTTTGGAGCGAGTGAGCGAGAGCAGCTAGCAGGGGATGTGGGGGCAAGGGGGAGCGCCCCTGTATATATAGCAGCCCTGACTGCTGCCTCCGCAGGAAATCACACAAAAGAGCCTGGGTTTTGGTGAGTAAGGGGATTTGTAGGCTCCCTCTTCCCCCACCCCACCCCTACTCATCAGAGTGAGTTGAATGGTTTACTCTCATTCTTTCTGGGAGATTCGGCGGTTCTAATTCTCGTTGTTAGCTGTTGCCACCAAAATGAAGTTTTTGTTGATTGAGCAAAAGGATAAGAAAAATCCACACTTCTCTAGTGTACGCCGCATGATTTCTCAAAGGTAACAAATTCTGAACAATGTGTTCTTTCCAGGGGCTGTGATTAGCTGTGATTAGGAATTGTAATGAAGTTATCTGTGAAAATGATTTGAAAAAAAAAAAAGCTTAGTTCAAATCAGTGATTGTGCCATAGTTGTTATTTCAGGCTTTTCTTGAGAAGAGTTGACACTTGTGTGGGTATGTGTCAGCTGCTGGAGGGTGAGATTTCTCATGTGTGCCGTCTACCTCTGGGCCTCAAAGTCCATGGTTGGCACACAGCAGGTCCTATGACGTGGCTTTGACCTGGGAGAAGGTGGCAAATACTGTGACCTTCCTCCCTTTCTCGCCTCTTGGAACCTAACGTCTACCTTCTGTGTGTGCCTGTTCTGAGTGCTCGCTCCTCTTTGGTCTTGTCTACTCTTTGCCTTTCTTCAGATGTCTGAGTTTTTTCTTCCCTCTTCAGCGAGAAAACTCCTGTTAAGGGCGATTTGAATTCAGGGAAGAAATGAAGTAGAGTTCCTTTCAGTTCCACACAGCCCATGACTTCAGACTTTGAGATTTTAGATAGTATCAAACACAGCCTCTTCATATGTGGATCTTACGACAGGTGTGGAGACTGCTGGGGTTGCTGAGATATTGTCAGGAGGTTTAGAAACAAAGCAGTTTCCATAACAACACCAAGATATAATTTTTATGTCCATATTCTTCATGAGTATACAGTGGAGTTTTAACAGAAGTTGAATGATTAAAGAGATTTATAAAAAAATATATAGCAATGCCATTAACTTCTATTGCCTTGAAAATCATTGCATTGAAAATCATTGGCCATCATTCATAAAAAAAAGGTGCTGAGACTATAATAGACTTATAGTCCAAGGTTCTTCCTATACAAGGGAAAACCTAATTGGAATAGAATCAACACAGTATCTGGTGGAGGCCAAGGTCATAGCATCACTTTCCAAGTGATAGAGTATGGTGGAGTGGTTATAAAAGTCTGGGTCCAGTTTAATTCTTTGTACTATGTGACATTGTAGAATTCATCTTCAACCTCTTACAAAACCAGCGGCAGTCCTAAAAGAACTCCGAGGCAAATATTTATGTTGAGACATATTATGGATCAGATAAAATATCTAAAAATAAGACATTGACTCAAGTGTTTGGTGAGAATGAGCCTTATTTGTTGATTCCAAAGTAATAACAAAGCCTATCTGGGCCTTAAATCATAGTCCTAGAATCAAGTTCTCCCAGTTGACCAGTCCTTTGCTTATGTTAAGACAACAGAGACCTAGGTTTGATTGGGAGCTGGAGGAAGGGGGAGAGGGGTAACTGGTGCTCTTGTAGCCTGCACCATTGCTTGGATGAAGAGCAAATACTTGCATACAACACTACCCAGACCAGCTAACGTGGGCCTGGTGCTCACACTGCTTCCTCGTGTTTTCCTCCACAGTGCTACCAAGCACCATAAAATTTTTGAGTAGATACGTCTTGTAGAGAACCCATTCCAGGAACAATGGTTATACACACCCACCTCACTTCTGCAGTTTCTGGAAAGTGACTTAAAATCCCCATACCTGTTTCTCCTTTATAAAATAAGAATGGCAACGAAAAATCTCAAAGCATAACAGGTTTGGAAGCATATGGTAAACTCTGAAGTAACACCAAATAGTCACTGTCACTGTTATCCCGTTGCTCATCGATTTGTTCGATTGGGCACCAGTAACGTCTCAAATTGTGAGACTTTGTTACTGTTTTTGGCTTATCGAATATGCCATGGGTAGCTTGCCAGGCTCTGGCGTGTGGGCGCGATACTCTCGGTAGCTTGCCGGGCTCTCCGAGAGGGACGGAGCAATCAAACACGGGTCAGCCTCGTGAAAGGCTAATGCCCCACCGCTGTGCTATCGCTCCAGCCCAATACCAAATAGTAAAAAATATTATCATTCAGGGCCAGAGAGCTCTTAGGACGTGGAGTGTGCTTGCTTTTTGCACACAACCTACCTGGGTTCTATCCTTGGCTTTTGGATGATCAGCTTCCAGTGTAATGGGGACAAGAGTGACAGCTGGTATGTACTCTGCTGTGTTGGCAAGAACAACACACACAAAAAAATTGGGGGGTAGTACTTGAAAGGATTTCTATGTTCTCTCCTTAATTTAATATAGATACTGGATAGTGGGCAGGGGCCTCACATTCTCACTGGCTCTCCAAGTTTCCTCACAAGTGCTTGTGAAAGGATTTGAAGTCAGTGAGGATCTTGGAGATGGAAGGTGAGCCTCTCATCCTATGCAACTCCAGAAATACATTTTGTGCCCAGCATCTCATAATGTACACCTATTGACACTGCTAAGATGAGGTTGGGGTTCCATTGGGCTAAGTCCTGATAATCCTATGCATTCTAGAAGGATTTGATGGGCTAAGAGGCAAGCAAATTATGACAAACCCCAAACTCCTCTAACTGAAAGCAAAACAAATGCCTAACAGGATTTTTGGAAAGGTACTGAAAGCCTGGGACATTTTCTTTTCATAATAGCCACTATAGTCTACTGAAGAAAACTTACACACATTTTTTTTATTAATGCTTTATTAAAATGTTTTTGTAAATGTTTCCATATTATAACAGAGTTAAGGCAATTCATGACAGATTAATTTTATTTTGGATTTTAGACTTTGGAAAACTACCTCTCATGCTACCACTTTATAGTATTCAGTGGTAAACATTTGTAAAGTGCTTCACAGGCCTGCTATGACAGAGATATCATTTGTTCTTGAAATTCTACAATCAGCAATTTTATGGTCACAATGAAATATCATATGATATGCACTTTTAAAAAAATTAGAATGTGCCCATACATATACTTCTATGAATAAAAGCTCAGTACCCCAATTAACATTTCAATGATCTTGCATTAGAAGCTAACTGAAAAGAAAAATATATGCTGTCCATACTTGTAGTTTGAAGATGTCTCTATTACTCTCCCAGAAACTTTATTATAAACTTCCGCACTACAGTTCTTGCTTTCTATGTGACCTGCAAAATAAAAAGATGATTTTGGTATCAAGCACATCAATTTAATCTGGACACATACAAATTAAATTTCAGTCTATGGGGAGTTAAGCTCAAATTTCAAGTATAATTTACTAACAAAAATGGATTAAAACTAATGTAAATAAAAAAGAGTTTCATGAACCTAGTCTGAGACATTTGGAAATTTAATTATTTTCTCAGTTAAATGTAGTCTATGAGTTCATATTGGATCCTGGGCAGAAATAGAAATGTTTTAAAAGGAAATTATTGGATTCGGTGAAAAATGAGTTGTCATAGATTACATGAGATAAAAATAGCTATATTAGATTTTCTGGAGTGGTCATTTAAGAGAACAAGTGTGCTTAGAAAATACATACTGTACTATATAAAGGCAAAATAAAATTGTGTAAGTAACCTCAATGACTCAGAAAAATTTTTAGCTAAATGGAGAGAGAGGTGGGCAAAGTGAATATCAATAATTGTTGGATCTGAAAGTTCTATGAGAATTCTCTATATTTTTTCAAAATGTTAAGCCATAAATATTTAAATAATAATAAATAATAAAAGTAATATCCTTTTTGAGTAAATATATACAAAGCTAATAATTTCTTTGCCCAGTCCTTATTATACCTGTAGTATGTTAACCTGAATTATATACTGGTTTTAATTTAATTACTCCTTTTCCATATCCGAAAAAGGCAGTTTGAAGTCTCCAACTATGAATGTGAATTAATCTGTTTTTCCTTGAAGTTTGTTAAATGTTTATCTCAAATATTTTGAAACATTGTTCAGTACATAAATGTTAAGAATTATTATTCTCTTAAGGAATCAAACCACTTATTGTTACGTAATACTCTTTATTCCTGATAACTGCCCTTAGTTCTGCTTTATTTTGATTGTTGTTAGCCTGGTATATTTTTTTCTCAATCCGTGTGTGTGTGTGTGTGTGTGTGTGTGTGTGAGAGAGAGAGAGAGAGAGAGAGAGAGAGAGAGAGAGAGAGAGAGAGAGAAATTGAATGAGTGAATCCAAGGCATCAAATAAGCTTCACAGGTACTCTAAGACAGACCAACATCCCCAACCCCCATTTATTTTAAATCTATCTATATTATCTGTACAGCTATTATGATGAAAGTGGGTTTCTTGTAGTAAGCATGTAATAAGTCTTGCTCTTTTGATCCAGTCTGACAATGTCTGTATTTTTTTTTTGTAGTTTTGTTACAAAAATTTTCATTCAGAGGAACTGAGAGATAATACAGAAGTTAAGGTGCTTGCCTTGCACATCCCTGGTTTGGTCCCTGGCACCACATACTTTCAAACCCCAAGACCACCAGAGAGCCAGTATTAAGCCCTGAGCCTTGGTGGGTGTGGCTCCCAAACCAAAAATAATCAAATGAATAAAACAAAGATTTTCAAAGGGAAAAAATTAAAAGGCAGTAAGCTGATTTTAGTTAAGGTTTACTGTGTGTCAGCTCTGTTCTAACCTCTCAACATGCATACTCTCAGTGAATGATCTGAACAGCTTGAAGAGATAGGTATCATTATGCTTCCTATTTGCAGAGAATATTAAGATACAGAGAAGTTATGTGGCTTGTCCAATAAGTAGTGAAGCTTAGATTCAAAATCTGACCTACTAACTTTAGGACTAGACTTTCAGCCGCCATAGAAGCAATCTATTCCCCAAACACCTGGTATCAGTTCATTTTGTGTTTTAGACCTACTTTGTTCTTCAGTTGCATGTCCAAAGATAATTTTTTTGATGATTTCCACTTCATGGCATGAGCTTCCCGTGTAGAGTTGCTGGTGGCATTTTTATTCATTGTTCCTCTCCTTAACTTGACACCTATAATACATATAAGTCTACATCTGTAGATCAATTGAAAATAAAATGAACCAACCCATAGTCTTAGATCCTTTCCTTCTAGAGGACTTTGCTCTCATCACCAAAGAGTTTGAGATGTAAGAAATCCCTGAGTTCAAGATTGGAGAGAATCAAGTCATTAATCAAGTCATGGTACTTTTTTGAATTCTATCAGAAATAGCTGATTATAATAAAACCTTTGACCTTATTTGCAAATTTCTCTCCTGGTTTTATTTCAATTCCTCTAAGTGGAAGGAAATATATAGGCTTACTCTGTTTACGGGCATATTCTGCTGCCTTGGGTGCTGTTAACATTGCAAAAGGATGCAAAGAAAGGCGGAAAGGTGGAGTTCGGGGAACCTGAAAGGAAAACAGTCCTAATTTTAAAAGCTGCACACCCTTTGGGCTATTACATTTATGAATTGTAGAACTTGGTCTATTGAACCAACCGTCACCCTTATACAGGACTAACAGACTACCAATAAAGCTCATGTTGCACAACCTGAACTTTTAGAAAGTTCCATATCCTGAACTTTCACACCCTGCTCTTGTTCCCATGCTGGGCTCCTCTCCTCTCTGGAGTAAGACTCACTTTTACTCCAGAATACTCTTCACATAGTTCTCTTTACCTGGAAGAAGCTCTTCTATTTTCTGTCCAAATCTTCCCCATTTTCCTTCGAGTTATAGATGAGATTTCATTTTTTTCTGAGAAAATTTTCTCTTTTGTCTTTCCACTTCTATTATTCCTTGCTGGCACTCCCAAATCTCTCTCTGTCTATCTATCTATCTATCTATCTATCTATCTATCTATCTATCTATCTATCTATCTATCTATCTCTCTATCTCCCACTCTCCCTCTCTCTCTCTCCCCCCCCTCTTTCCCCTGTCCCATTACCACACATAAACTATGAACTTTTTGATCTGGAACTCTAACCATGTTGTCATGTAGAGCTATGTATTATAGTTAGTTATATCAGCTGTCTGCTTCATTACAGTGGAAACTTCTTCAAGGCCAAGACTTCAAGGCCACTCTAGTTTTAAGTGCTGTGGTTAGAAAGGCAGACAAAGATTCCTGCCTTTCTGGGGCTAAGAAGAGACAAATAATAAATTATTACATGACAAGGGCAACTATATACTTTAATAAGTTTTAAACTCATTAAATTCCCCGGAGAACAAAACAAGATCTTCTCCAGGGCATTACTGAGCAACAACCACTTCAAATAGAATGAACAGAGAAAGCCTTTAGAAGGAAGTAATGGTTTCGTGGAGACTTGTGGGATCACAGCTATCAGAAGAGCTGGAGAGAGTTGTTCCAGGTATATAGATAGATGAACCGGAAGGCTAGAAAAGCAGAAGTTCTAAAATTTAGTCTCCCCTCCCAGTTATTTTTCTTCCCTCTACAGCACCAAACTTTTATTGATTCTTTTTCCATCTCCACACGACCGATCCCCAATTTCTCTGTCAGGCTTGTTTTATATGTTGCAGAAAGAGTGTCATGTTGAGTTACGTGAGTCAGAAGGACGGGGAAGAACCCAGAATCATCTCTCTCATATGAGGAACATAACAAAAACATCGTAGAGAAATAGCAATTACCCAAAAGCAACAGAAACTGAAAATTCGCCTCCAGTAGGATGCAGACCACAGGGGAAACAAGGCAGGGGGTGGGGGGAGGACGAAGAGGAGGACACTGAGACAACAGTGGAGAGAGGTGGTCACTCTGTGGGAGGGTGCCAAGATGGACCGTGTCAAGCATGAAACCCTATCAGTAACAGTATTGTAAACCACAGCACCTTAAAAACACAGTCGTAGGGACTGAGGGTGGGGGGTTTGGAGGGAAACTGGGGACACTGGTAAAGGAAAGTTGATGCTGGTGATGGAATTGGTGTTGAAACATTGTGTGCCTGAAACTCAGTCACGTGTACCTCTGTAATTCATGATGTCTTTTTAAAACAATTAAAGGGGGCTGGAGAGATAGCACAGCAGGTAGGGCGTTTGCCTTGCATGCGGCTGTTCCGGGTTTGATTCCCAGCATCCCATATGGTCCCCCGAGCACTGCCAGGAGTAATTCCTGAGTGCATGAGCCAGGAGTAACCCCTGTGCATCGCCGGGTGTGACCCAAAAAGCAAAAAACAAACAAACAAATAAAACAATTAAAATAATAATAAAAGTTTCAAAAAGGAATTAATTAGGCAGAGTTTATACCAGAATGGACGTATGCAAAGATTAGTGAACTAGGATATTAAATACAAAGGAAATAACAAATTAAAAATATTTATCATACTTAACTAAAAATAAAAATTGAGGAGGACATTTAATATTTATCTGAAGTTAACTAGGAAAGAAACGCTCACTTGTGCAAGGTTGGGTTCTTTCTGTGGGTTTGTGATTGTCAGCAGAAAACTCTGTCAGCAACAGCTTTTCCTGTTGGGGTAGAACTGAGGTTAACCGGGCTCAGTGGGCAGTCCTGGGGCTTGGGATCTCTCTGTCACCAGGTGGCAGCAAATAGCCCAGAAGATAGCCTGTGTTGTAGCAGATGGAGATTCCAGTGGCCAGAGTCCGCATTATCTGATTAGTACTCAACAGGCTTTAAACTGCTGCTACGGAAGGATTTTAGCTGTTGCTAAGGAAATATTTTTTCCTGAGGAATCAAAGGTCATTCCGATTTACATGGCCATTTAGAAAAGACCATTAGGAATAACCGTTCCTGTTTTTTTTTTAACACCCCCATCTTCTAGTTAAATCCATTCTTTTGAAATGATGTCTACCCGCAAAGGATAGTTTTAAACTCAGGTGTTCAATATAGTTTTCGAACTGCCATGATTCTGTTGAGAGGTGCCTTTTCTCCTATCAGAAAAATAAGTTCTCTCTGAGCTGAGCTAAAGTGTATCCTCAGAAGAAGGACTGGAGTTCGGGGTGGGGTTTGTGAGGCCCAAAGAAATAAATGATCCCCAGGTTCTTAGATCTGTAGCTCAAGTCATGTCATGCCTCTTGGTCATAACTGGTTGTCCTAATCTTCACACTGTCGTAATCCCAAATCCTTAAATTGTAGGTCACAAACCCATGTGGATTATGTTGACTGAATGTGGTGGTGGTGGAGGGGAAGGGGAATGTGCAGATTGTTTCAAAAATTGTTTCAATTTTTAAAAATATTTTAATGAGGGACTGGAGAGATAGTACAGCAGGTAGGGCGTTTGCCTTGCACGCGGCTGACCCGGGTTCAATTCCTAGCCTCCCATATGTTCCCCTGAGCACCGCCAGGAGTAATTCCTGAGTGCAGAGCCAGGAGGAACCCCTGTGCAACACCAGGTGTGACCCAAAAAGCAAAAAAAAAAATTTAATGAAAATATTCACTATCATTATCATCCCATTGCTCATCGATTTGCTCGAGCGGGCACCAGTAACATCTTCATTGTGAAACTTGTTATTACTGTTTTTGGCATATCGAATATGGCAATGGTAGCTTGCCAGGCTCTGTCGTGCGGATGAGATACTCTCGGTAGTTTGCCGAGCTCTCAGAGAGGGGCGGAGGAATCGAACCTGAGTCGGCTGCGTGCAAGGTGAATGCCCTACCCGCTGAGCTATTGCTCCAGCCCAATGAAAATGTTATAAGGAATAATAAATTTACTTTATTATTTATTCTCAATGTTTGTAGACCTGTTTTATATAACTATATATCTAAGATGAAGTAAAAAGGCTCATGAGTGAAAAGTTCAAAAAGCCCTAATCTAAAATGTGAAAAATTTGGGGCTGGAGCGATAATACAGTGGTAGGGCATTTGCCTTTCATGTGGCTGACCCGGGTTCGATTCTCAGCATCCCATATGATTCCCTGAGCACCACCAGGAGTAATTCGTGAGTGCAGAGCCAGAAGTAACCCCTGTGCATCACCGAGTGTGACCCAAAAAGCACTGCTGTAGCACTGTCGTCCTGTTGTTCATCAATGTGCTTGAGCGGGCACCAGTAACACCTCTATTGTGAGACTTGTTGTTACTGTTTTTGTCATATTGAATATGCCACGGGTAGCTTGCCAGGCTCTGCCGTGCAGGCAGGATACTCTCGGTAGCTTGCCGAGCTCTCTGAGAGGGATGGAAGAATCGAACCCGGGTTGGCCGTGTGCAAGGCAAATGCCCTACCCACTGTGCTATCATGAAAAATTCATATTGTGTTTGTTATCCACAGAGATGCTTGATGAGCTATTTGATTTTGATCCCCCTGGGAGATCTGCCATGGAGATTCCAGAGCTCTTTTTTGTTGTTGTTTTGTTTTGGTCACATTCAGTGCTGCTTACGGTTTATTCCTGGCTCTGTGCTCAGGGATCCCTTCTGGTGGAGACTTGGGGAACATATGTGATAGTGGGAATCAAACCCAGCTTGGCCATGTGCACATCGAGGGCCCCACCTGCTGTACTATCACTCTGACCTTCTTCGGTTTGATTCTGGACTATTTATAACAATGGTTCTCAGTCATCTGTGATTTTGCATCCTAGAAAAACTTGTGGTCTAGAGACTCTGGTTGTCACAACTGTGAGGCCCTATAGGCCAGGAACGTGGCTAAACATCCCACGATTCACGATTCACGGGATAGCTTGACCCGATCCCTGCACATGAAGACTGGCCTGGTCTAAGATCAACATCTTAGAAACCCTGATTTAGAGAAGGTGGAGAAAGTCTGATTACTAGAACTTTAAATTGAGGTTCCTGTGTGCCAGGCACTAAGTGCTCTATTATTTTTTTTATTTTTATTAGAACACTGTGATTTAAAAAGTTGTTCATAATACAACTCTTTTGTCACTTAGTGTTCCCCCACCACCAGAGTGACCTTCCTTCCACCCGTGTTCCCAGTTTCCCTCCCAACCCCAACCTGCCCCCTTAGACACATACCAAATTTACTTTATATTGCTTGCTCCAACAAAACTTAAAGAAATGGCAAGTAGAATAACTGAAAAAAAATCAGTAAAAGCCAGTTTCTGATTGCTATATGACTTTAACCTATGTAAATAAGGAAATTAAAACCACTTAATATGGAGCTGGAGTAAAATTGTACAGTGGGTAGGATGTTCGCCTTGCACTCGGCCAACCTGGATTCAATCCCCGGCATCCCATATGGTCCCCCCAGCACCACCAGGAGTTATTCCTGAGTACGGAGCCAGGAGTAATCCTTGAGCATCGCTGGGTGTGACCCCAAAAAGCAAATAAATAAAGAGCTTCTTCTTAAAAAAAATTTTTAGTACAATATAATAAAATGTTTATATTATTATATCCTTATTTACAACAACAAGTTTTCAACTCTGGAATCTAAAATATATTGCATCAAATTTTATTTTGTACTTGGATCCCATTATGGTATTAATCATCTTACCAACATCACTGAGGGCTTTAATGGAACCAATTCCCTTTACTTTTCAACAATAACTTGTCTTGGGGCCATTTTTTTAAACAAATGAATTGAGATTGGGAGAAGTTGAAAGAATTGCCCAGAATTATTGTTTGTTGTTGATGGAGTTGGGATCCAAGCCCAGATTGTCTGGCTTTAGAATCCTTGTGCTCAACTCTTACACACAAAACTACTTTGCATATTAAAACCAACCAATGAGCCAACGCTCTTATCCTGTGATGATAAAGCAAATGTAGGTCTCCAAGGAAAGTTCCCCTATAAGAATCTTATCTATTTCTCTTCAGAGCTGGTCATTACATGGTCTGATAGTCTATCTGGGATTTGGATCATTGGTCACTGATAAGAATGGGGACTTTAGGTAACTGAACTGAGAAAGTGCTGAATGAAAGCTCTTGAGAGAGTTTCCTTCATCAGCTTCACAGAAGTGGAGTCAGAACTCAAAGTCTTGTCTCTGGGCTCAGTAAAATAGAAGATTTATCATGAGAGTGAGCATTGCAGATCTTGCCCTAGTTCTTACTGCTACAGTACATCATCAAAGGAGGGTTGCCACAGACACAGAACCTAAACCCTAAATTTGGGCTCTATTCACTCTACACAGTCTTACACAACATATATTTGTTGTATAAAATAGATGTCTAGACCCATGCCCGCCCAGGAGGGGAAAGTATTTCTCTCTCTTGCCTTTCCCTTTCCGGGGATGAAGGGCATGGGGAACGCCATATTATGACGACCACAGATGGTATTTTATGACAAAAACTGCAGCAAAAGGACGCGAGGGTGCTCTTGGGAAGGTGGGAGGCACCGGCCCCTCCTGCCGCTGCCGAGATGTGATCCTGGGGGCCGCATGCATGTGCGGCCCCTCCGCAGCTGCACGAGCGTGAATCCAGACCCAGCTAAACCACTTTCGACATGGGCAGCTACTTGCAGAATGTCTCCAGCCTGAGAATTTAGCCGCGACACCATGCCCGCCCAGGAGGGGAAAGGTATTTCTCTCCCTCGCCTCTCCCTTTGCGGGGATGAAGGGCGTGGGGAACGCCATATTATGACGACCACAGATGGGGTTTACAAGCTTGCAATGATCCAATATCCGGAAGAAATCTCCCTGGACTTAGTTGTTAAAGTACAGAAATCCAAAACCGCGCGACCTCATTTCTCTTCACAACAGGTCTGACTCTAGTGGGGTGCTCCTAACAATAATGGTGAGGTTTGTGTTGAAATATTGAATGTAACCAAAGTAAATAGAAAGTAAAGTGAAATTTATCAGTTACAAGGAGGGGTGGGGGGGTGCGGGGGTGGGCGGGATGGTAGGTGTACTGTGGGTTTTTTTTGGTGGTGGTGGGATATGGGCACTGGTGAAGGGATGGTTGTTTCAGCATTGTATGACTAAGACTTAAGCCTGAAAGCATTGTAATTTTCCACATGGTGATTCAATAAAATAAAATTCTTATTAAAAAATAATAATAATAATAAAGGTTAAAGAGAAAATAACAAGACATAAAATAAAATGATAAAGGTTGCTATGAAAAAGAAAAAAATAGATGTCTAGTTAAGGAGAACATTTAACACTTATCTATTGTCAAAGTAAGATATGGCTACATTTGGTGTTGTCTTTGATATAAAAGTAATTCCATGGGGCTGGAGAGATAGTACAGAAGATAAGGTTCTTGCCTACACATCAATGACTTCATTTTGACCCCAGCATCATACATGTTCCCTTGAGTATGTCCAGGGGTCACTCCTGAGCACAAAGCCAGGAACAACCCATGAACAGTGTGGCTCAAACTTCCCATGAGCACCAAAAGCAAACAACCCCCCCCCCAAAAAAAAAAACCCACATCATTTTATGCCTGAAAGTAAATTATAAAGTTTTTAATTAAGTTATCTACTAGAAAAAACCAAAACTATATTAGTAGTCTCAGCTACTCTTACCTTAGTTGCACCAGAACTGGCAGAAGAATCAGCTCCATAAATTTTAAAAACTTCTTCAATTGGGATGCTGTTCTGTTATCAACAGCAACAAAAATATATTATTATTGGGGCTGGAGAGACGGTACAGTGGGTAGGGTGCTTGTCTCACATGCAGCTGACTTAGATTAGATTCCTAGCATCCTATATGTCCCCTAAGCTCCATCAGGAGTAATTTCTGAATGCAGAAGCAGAAATAAACCCTGAACACTACCAGGTGTAGCTCAAAACCAAACATGTATTCTTATATTGTACTTTTATTTTTTAGTTATGAAAGGGAGCACATAGCTTCAATGAATCTAGTATAATGTCTGTATAGTGGTGGACACTAAATAGCTTTTGATAAATAGATAAAATCAGAGTACCCAGACTCCAGGTATTTATATTTCATTTAATTACCCTTAGATACAATACAATGGAGAATTCTTTTTATTGTGTCTTTAAAAAGAAACAAAATTTTTAAGCCCCTGCCATAAAGGCAGGCTGGATGGGTGGTGGGAAGCGGTGATGGGAGGGAACCTGGGGACACTGGTGCTGGGAAATGGACACTGGTGGAGGGATGGGTGTTGGAATACTGTATGACTAAAACAGCTTTGCAACGTCTATCTCACAGTGATTTAATTTAAAAAAGAAGCAAACTATATTAGTAAATCTTAAACATTTATTGAAAAAAGAAATGTCTATTGAAACAAAAATGTTCATAGTATATATCAAATTTTGGTAAAGTTTCCTTTTTCTTACCATTAAGATTCCAGCATAAGATGATAAAATCATTGCTTCTCGTTCTCTGTGGTTTGGGTATATAGTTTTGCCACAAAGTAGCATTCTCCTGAGAGAGGAATATGAATAAATAAGAATAAAGATGCATTTTTATTCTGTTGACACCGCCTAAGGTTACAGTATCAGTCTATCCACAATCTGTAATGACTAGAGATGTGTGCTAGCCACGTCTTTACAAACTTGATGTGATTGATCTCTCCTCAGTAAAGTTCACACTTCAGATTTTAAAATTTCCAACAGTGATGACTCTTATTTATCCATGTTTTTGCAACTAGCAAACATCAGCAGCAGAGAGAGAGAATAAAAGAATGTGCCTGTCGCAGAAGCGGGGGTGGGGAATAGGGGGTGAGGGGTGGGGATGGGAGCGGCAGGAGGGATACTGGGAACATTGATGGTGGAGAATGGGCACTGGTGGAGGGATGCGTACCCGATCATGAATATATGTCTTGGTGACAGGGTTTGAGTTTTAAATGAAATCATGCTAACAGTACAATCAGGGGCTTTTCAGATATGAAGACAATATCCTCCTCCTTTTTGCCTTAGCTTGAGTCTGCTCAGACTAGATTTTCAACTTATTATAAGCATATCTTAACTATTCAACCACCCAGGACCAAATCGTGTTCTAGAGCCATGGAACAGAAGAAATAACTGATTTCTGGAATAAAATATTCAACTCTTGTCACATCAGTTTTTATCTTCATACCATTTGGGTAAGTCTGGCTCACACACATTGCAAAAAATGACACTCATCCTGGAAAGGATTCTAATAACTGTGACTTAGACAGCTCAGTTTAGGTGTATAGATAAATGCTTATTTAATTGTGTCCAGGAAGGGTATAGGCCTTCCCCACAAAATTAACCTTTGAAATAACAGGACATATATGTAATAACACACCATCCTATTTCTGAAGCAAACCGTTCTATTCAAGAAGGACTTTTGTTTGACAGAAACCCAATTACAGAGATGTGAAGTATGTAAACAGTAATATAATTTCTGTTTACATAGAAAACTATTTTTTTCTTTCAGGTTTTCAGTTAGAGGGAGTTACTCACCCTGTCACAGTTTCATATCAAAGTGCCGTTGCATGAGAGGCACCAGATAGGATTTCTTCTATCTTTGCCATTCTCATAGTCAGATATTACAAAAAAAAATAGTAACTATTTCTACTTACACTTTCTCCCACTCCAGCCAAGTTAAGTCTTCAGAACAATCCAGCCATTGCAAAGCAACACTGAGGGCTAAGTCATAGTGTGCCTGGAAGCAGGCAGAGCAAAGGAACCTGTTTAGACCATTGTTCTTTTTTTTTTTTTTTCTTGCCTGGACCATGTATCACCTTTTATTTATTATTTAATTAGGTTTTTAACAGTTTTTTACATTAATTTGTCTGAGTTATTTCTATAGTTTATATATTTATCCCTTTTTTTTTTTTACAGTTACAGATTTATACACTTTTGTGCTTATACTTCCCTCATACAAAGTTCGGGAACCCATCCCTTCACCAGTGCCCATTCTCCACCACCAGTAAACCCAGCCTCCCTCCCATCCTCCCCAAACCCATCTCCCCCCACCCCACCCTGCCACTGTGGCAGGGCATTCCCTTCTGTTCTCTCTCTCTAATTAGCTGTTGTGGTTTGCAATAAAGGTGTTGAGTGGCCGCTGTGCTCAGTCTCTAGCCCTCATTCAGCCCGCAACTCCCTTCCCCCACATGGCCTTCGACTACAATGTAGTTGGTGATCACTTCTCTGAGTTGCCCTTTCCCCGGAATGTGAGGCCAGCCTCGAAGCCATGGATAGACCATTGTTCTAAGTGGGACCCAACAGCAATGGCATTGCTAAACCTAATCTACTATTTTGTCCTGTCCACATTGGTGAGTATGTCTAATAACCTGATGATCAGGCAGGGGACTTAGGGACCTCAGGCTTTATATTTTTACCTTCTACAATAACAGGTTTAAGAAAATATATGTGGATGAAAAAAGTGAAAATAGATTCTTCGAAATAATCCTAAACTGAGAATCAGAAATCTGTGACCAAATCTAGAAATCCTCAATAACTGGCGGCATATTCTCAGGTGACTGGCCTCGGCTTCCCTACATTTCAAAATAGAATGAGGGAAGAGGAAAGCAGGGAACACTTTCAGGAGCGTGGGTAGAACTTCAGTGTTCTTCCGGGGGTCCAGGGAAAAGAAATATCCACACAGGGAATTGCCGAGAACCCTGGGAGCCTCAGCGAAGAGGCCTTCTCAGAGCTGGAACTTGAAAAATGAGGAAATGTCTTTGAGTAGAGATGGTTGTCCTCGGTAAGGTCGTGGGGTCAGGTTTATCATGGGACTAGGGTAGACATGGGGCGAAGTGACATGCCCAGGATCTCGTCTACAGCCAAGAACTGTGGACCAATTTGAATATTTATTCCTTTTCTACTGACCTTTCCTATTCATTTCCAAGTACATTCATTATTTCTCTATCAAAATATTCCTTCTCTCCTCCCTACCCCTAATCCCAGAAAAGGGTGGTTTTATATTTCTGGTTTTACATGGATTGTAAGGTTGTAATGCTAATATTTTCTAAACAATATAATGATTTCTTTCTCCTGGGAACTGAACCAAACTGAAGAGTGATCCAAAAAAGAAGGGGGATGTGGGGTGGGGGGGGAAGAAAGGAAAATGAGAGGAGATAGAGAGGATCCATCCATGATCAGTTATTGAAATTTACTTGATATTTAATGCATGGGTTTACAATACTAGCATCATCAGTCATTATCAGTTTGCTCACCAGAAATGCACATTTCCAGGCCTACCCCAAACCACATAAATCAAAATAGTCTAGTAATAAGACCTCATCAAAATTTGAGAAGCACTTATCTAATCAAATTAATACTTGCACAGAGAAGTACTTTAGAGTACCAGGGTTTAACTGGTTATTTGGCTCCAGGGAAATCAGACGGGACTGGAGTAGTTGAGCTGAGGGAGATAGGAAGAATTTCTTCCTTATTAGTGCAAGAATGGCAAATAGGTAAACATATGAAAGTGGAAAGGTTACTCATTTCTCTTGACCCATACATTTCACATTCAGTTTTTGATTGATGTGAACTTTCATTGCATAGCACAAACCTGAATTTCAACAAGACTAAAAACACAAAGAACTTTAGGATTGTTCAATTCATTAATATTCTTTCCTTCATCAATGCTAAAGGTAGAAAGTATAACATTTCAAAACCACATGATAACTAATTAAAATAAACGTTAGTATAAATGTATGTAACATTTAATCTTGCATTTTTATTTAATTTTTTTACTAGCAAATAGCCAAAGTCTCGTAAATTTCATTTCTCTTTTTTTTTGCTTTGATTTAATGAATTGAGAAGACCACATGTATGATCTTAGAATGGAAAATGAGTAAGAGGACATTCTGAGAGGGAGGCAATGATTAGTCTTCTCTATTATATACTAGGTCCTTTATTTGCCCCCTTAATACACAAATGATACAAATGCCACCCCCATCAGCACGCCTTTCTTTACCATATCATCTAGAAAGGTGAGTTGCCTTCTTCCTTTTGGATCAAATTCATTTTCCCGAAGTCTGATGCCAATATAATCTCCCCTTAAAAGCAAGAGAGCAGCATTGAAGCACTGGGAATGTCATGGGAATTTAATGTGCAAAAAATTGCTCATCCCTGATCCCTCCCTCCTTCACCAAGAAGACCCAGAAATGTCTGGCTGCTGAGTTCTTGTTTCATTCGGATTTAAATGGAATTCTGCAAGGCTGACATTTTAAACTATATGACTATTAGTAAATTAAATCACACAGCTGGAAATTTAACTCACATGTTTGAAGCAGATTTTACAGGAAATTCTGGCAGATTCCCACATTAAGGAAAAGTTTTACAGAATGCAAAAGATTAAGGCCCACTGTTGAAAGATTCCTTTGTGGCCCAAATTAACTCAAACTCAAACTCCAAAAGTGGCAAGTTATAGCAATATATCTGTACAGATGTATTATTTTGCTCTAAGGCTTTTGATTTCATTTCAATGCATTTGAATGCAAATACCCTTAGAAATCAAGCACAAAAATATATTACAAATTCTACTTTTATACCTTATTAGACCTTTTTTAAATTTTTTATTAGTGAATCACCTTGAGGAGCAGTTACAAACTTATAAACTTTCATGTTTGTGTTTTGTTCACATCCCTTCACCAGTGCCCATTCTCCTCCACCAATGTTCCCAGTATCCCTCCCACCTCCCACCCCATCCCCTCCACTCCACCTCTTTCGCAGGGCATTCCCTTTTGTTCTCTCTCTCCTTTTGGGTGTTGTGGTTTGCAATAGAGACACTGAGTGGCCCTCCTGTTTGGTCTGTAGTCTATTTTCAGCGCACATCTCCCATCCTGTGCGGGTCCCCAAAACACTTTATCTGGTGTTCCATTCTCTATCTGAGCTGCCCCTTCCTCCAGCTTCCATGTGGGGCCAGCTTCCAAGCCTTGAAGCCAACCTCCTGGTATTTATCTCTACTATTCTTCGTTGTTAGTCTCCTATTCTGTTATGTTATATTCCACAGATGAGTGCAATCTTTCTATGATTATAGACCCCCTTTTCTAAAGGGACTTTAAATAAGGAGAGGACAAAAGAGAGCTCTGGCAGGGAGAAAGCCAATGGATGCTCACTTAGGAAAGTCAGAATGAAGTGACAAAGAATTCTGAGGGCCCAGGTGATAGCATAGTGGGTAGGGTGTTTGTCTTTGCATGGTCAACCCAGTTCAGTCCCTGGCACAATCTTGAACCCCAACAGAAATGATGCCTGGCACAGAGCCAGGAGTAAGCCCTGAGCATTGCTGGGTGTGACCAAAAAGTAAAAAAGAAGAAAAGAAGAAAAGAAAAAGAACTCTGGAGTCTCCCAGCTGGACCTGTTTTGTGTGCAAGTACATAATTATGTAAGGCCAGTTGTGGTTGCCAAGGTCGTGTACTAGGCAACTTATTGTAGGGTGATGAGTTTATTTTCGGCTTCCAGCAGCTCTTCTGAGTCATTACGTTTTTCTGGTGTTAAAAAAATAATCTTGCAATTTTACTCTGTGATTCAAAAAGATTTCATTTAAAGTAGTCTGAATTCCAGTATGACAATAATAGCTGGAATGATCACACTGGACAAGATCTGAGTTTTAAAAGTAGGTAAAAAGATATCCTCAATAATCTTGAAGTATCAATATTGCAGACCATAGTGTCCAAAGAGGAGCTCGGTGGGGGGGAGGGGGAAGAGAAACAGAGACAGAGACAAGGAAAATGCCTGCTAGAGGCAGGCTGGGGGTGTGTTGGTGGGGGGTGATGGAAGAGATCACTAGTGCTGAGAAATGTACTCTGGTGGAGGCCTGGGTGTTGGAACACTGTATGACTGAAATCTAATCATGAACAGGTTGTAAGAGTCTATCTCACAGTGATTCAATAAAAAAATATTTTTAAAACATTTTTTAGAGTCGTCTGAATATTTTCTTTGGATATAAAATTAGATGTGTTAGTTTTGACATCCCAGTACTATGGAGGGCTTATTCTTGACCTTTGTGATGCTCTCTATGGTTGCGATAATATTCATAAGCTGGGGCTGGAGAAATAGAATGGGGGGTAAGGTACTTGCCTTGTGTGTGGCCAGCCAGAGTTTGATCCCAGGCACCACATACCGCCCCCTGACCACCACAGGAGTGATCCCTGAGCACACAGCCAGGATGGAGTCACCAATTCAGTTAAATAGGCAAGTTTGCCTTTCCAGAGCAAGCTTTGATTTGGACTTTGTTAGCCTCAAACAGATACTTGCTAACATATGTGAATTCAAAAATGGTTTCTTTCAGGACTTAAGAAGGATTTGTTAAAAAGATAATTTCCTTACTCGGCAGAGACAGTGCATTTTTTTTTCTCTTTTTGGGCCACACCCAGCAGTGCAAAGGGGTTACTCCTGGCTCTGCACTCAGGAATTACTCCTGGCGGTGCTGGGGAACCATATGGGATGCTGGGAATCGAACCCGGGTCGGCCACGTGCAAGGCAAAAACCCTACCCTCTGTGCTATTGCTCCAAAATCTAAAATAGCTTTTTGATAAAAGATCATTACAATTGTACCTATAAGTAAAATAGGGCACAATCTTTCTCCCCTATCCCTTTGTATATACCATGATTTAAATTAACCTCTCAACAAAATACAAACTTGAAGAAAAGCTACTATAAAAGGAAAAAAAATCCTATGGGAAAACTTGATATTTACTTCATTAAAAAAATTAAAAAGAGGTGCTGGAGCGATAGCACAGCAGGCAGGGCGTTTGCCTTGCAAGTGGCCAATCCGGGTTCAATTTGCAGTATCTTCTATGGTCCCTTGAGCACTGAATTACTCAGGAGTAATTCCTGAGTGCATGAGCCAGGAGTAACCCCTGTGCATTGCTGGGTGTGACCCAAAAGGCAAAAAAAAAAAAAATTAAAAGAAAGAACTGGGGAGACAGTAGAGGTGCTTTACAGGCATGGAACCCAGTGACCTCTGAACATCTCTGCATATGGCCCTGGGATCCCACCTTGGCATCACCAAGAACAATCCTATGGGCACCACTCAGATGGCCCTGGGGGTCCCCAGCATTGCTGGGCAGTAACAGTACCACAGCTACAGCCCCGGCTCTGTTCTGCCGGCTGGCAGACTGACTGCAGCCCCAGGAGTGGCCTCAGGACCCTCTGAACACTGCTTGGAATGACCCTCTCTCCCCTCACAAAATGAAAAAAGGAGAATGGGAAAAAATGGTTAAAAGAAAGTTCAACTGATGCCAAGAAAAAGGAAATGAGCCATCTAGTTAATAAGATAACAATTGCAGAGGCAGTTTAAATGTTGGTCCCTCAAGAACTTCTCCCCTCTGCCCTCCCTCCCCCCAAACCCCTCCTTTATCATTTGCCAATGAATTTATTCAAAAGCTGCTCACCCAGTACAGACTAGCTGGGCTATTGACTCAGCTCTTAGGCTCTGGCAAGGAGATGCCCTGGTCGGCTTGCAGCTCGCAGAAATATCCTCCAGGAGACTCTGCATCCCGCTTTGCACCACATGTGAGCCCCTCCACGCGGGAGACAGCGGCCAGGCTGTCGGCTGGCTTTCTCCTACAGCGCCGTGATAGGTTCCTTCTCAGGCTTCCCGACTACCCTTCTCCCCTTACAAATCCCAGGCCCTCTAGGTCATGAAACCCGCCAAATGCCGAGTGGATGAGAGGAAAGTTATGCTCATTTCATACTTACAGGAGTTTTTTAATTTCCTTCTTTAGGAGCCTTCTTTCCATGATTAAAGGCTCATCCAGCTGAGCAGGTAGCTGTAGCTTACACTGCCCCTGATATCCTCTGGGAAGACCCAGCCTCTCTGAGCCTACAGGCTACAGCAGCAAATCAGAGAGAATTTGAGTTAAGGATGCTATCACTCCAAATACCAGTCATGGAGTTCTAGGCTCTGGAAGGGATCTGAGGGGGATGCACTTGCCCAGGGCTTTTAGTCAGCAGGTTTCCAGCCGTTTTCTGGCTAAAAATCTGGGGGTGGGGGGCGAGGAAAGGAGGGGTGCTGTGTTGCAACCTGAATTTATCTTATTCTTATTTCTTCAGAGTGTTCACAACATTCACCTTGTGATTATTTTTGCAGTAAGTCAGCAAGTCGAGCAGACATGGCTCATGAAACAGTGGATTAGTCTATTTAGGCAGAATATGTTTAGAATGATCGCCAAGATGTTTGTGTGCTGTGCACATCAGCACCGTGATTTCCAATGAATCCACTCAGGCACAACTGCTTACTATGGAGTTTTCTATGGAACCCAGTTACAACTTCCCATGGTCTGGAGGCCCTGAAGATGTGGTTATGGCAAACCTAAGACAGACTCACGCTCAGCTCTGATGTGAAAACTGAACCGGAAATGGGAATTTAGGTGATGGGGTCTATTGGGCTCTGAAGTCACAAAAGAAAAAGAGTTTACCTTTTAGAAAATTATCATTATTGAATCAGGGTGTCCAGGGAAATATATACAAAGGAAGTTTATATCTGCAATATTTTGTTCATTTAAAAAAAGATTTATTTGTGGGGAGGGTGCACACCCAGTGGTGTTCAAGGCTTACTCCTGGCTCTGTGCTCTGGGTTCACTCAGAGGAGGGCTCTGCGGACCATATGGGAGTGCCAGGGATTGAACCTGGGTCAGCCACAGGGAAGGCAAGTGCTCTACCCACTGTACTATTACTCTGGCTCCTCATTTAAAAGATTTAAAGCAAATTGTGATGGCTAATTTTATGTGCCAATTTGGTGGGCCCTTTGTCTAGATATTTGGTTAGGTATTGTTCTGGCTATTTCTGTAAAGGTATTTTTGGGATGAAACAATCTTTGTATCAGTGGACTTTGTGTGAAACAAATTAAACCTCCATTATGTTGGTGGGCTTCATTTAATCAGCTGAAGGCCTTAATAGAGTCAAGACTGACCTCTCCCAGCAAGAAGGAGTTTCATCAGTAGACTCCTTTGGAGTTCAAATTGCAACTGTTCCTTGAATCTCCAGCCTGCCACTCTATCCTTTTAGATTCAGCCAAGCAACCACAAGCACATTAGCCCATTTGCTAATCTTTAGGTACATATACACATAGTGAAATCTCTATGTACAAATACACAACTATGCTCAATTTCTCTCAAGAACTACAATACCCAAACATAAGGGAAATTTTGGACATTTATTGACTCTGAATATTACGGTCACTTATCCATGAAGAGAGTCATGGATGGTGACTGTACTACCTTCTGAACTCTTAAAAATCATTGCCCCCAGGGACTGGCGAGATAGTATAGAGGGTAAGGCACTTACCTGGCACATAGTTGACCCAAGTTAAGTTCGTGGCACCACATATGGCCCTTTGAGCACCACCAGAAGTGATCCCTGAGCACAGAGTCAGAAATAAGTCCTGAGCATTTCCAGCTGTGCCCCATAAGCCAAAAAGTAAAAATATAACTCTATCACTGTATCACTGTCATCCTGTTGTTCATTGATTTGCTCAAGTGGGTGCTAGTAACATCTCCATTTGTCCTACCCCTGAGATTTTAGCAGCCTCTCTTTACTTATCCTTCCCAATGGTGCCGTTTTGGAGGCTCTTTCAGGGTCAGGAGAATGAGAGCAATCATTGTTACTGTTTTGGCATATCGAATATGCCACAGAAAAGCTTACCAGGCTCTGCCAGGTGGGCAGGATACTCTCAGTAGCTTGTTGGGTTCTCTGAGAGGGAGAACTAGACAATAAGAGGTTTGAAAGGTTTGTTTTATAGTCTCTGGATCTTGGCTGTTGATGGGATTACACGGCACCAGGGGCAGCTTGTGGGTGTGACTCCTAGCTACTGGAAAAAGGGGGATCTGGGTGGAGGAGACCCAGTCGTTTTTTTTTTCCCAAAAATATAACAATGAATTAAAAATGAAAAGTAAGCAGGAATATCCTACTGGAAATGGTTTAACCATAAAGATAGTAATGTTCTCTCTACAGGGAAGTTGATTACAAGAGGCTGACCTCTGGCCCAGAGCAGCATAAACAGTGCATGGTGGCACCTGGACCAATTCTCTTGGCTCTTCTGCACCCCAGTCTCAGGTATCAGCTAACAAATGATGAGCCTGGTTAATTGCCACAAGAGTGCTTTATTTTTTCCCCTTAACCTATGGTTCCAAGAAGTTTAGGATTGGCCCTTTATGTTTATGTTTATTCTTCTCATGCAATACTTGGGGGAAACATTTGTTGGTTAAATATTTGTCCTACTTAATTCCTTGGCAAGATCTGGGAGACTCCCTGAGCTTAGATTCCTCAAAAGCAAGACTTAGTGTTTGCTGGAACCCATTCTGATTTTGTAACTCTGTGTCACCCTTGTGAATTTCAGACTTACACATTATAAAATATCCAGCCACTTGGTTTTTGAGATAATTTCTTTTAGAACTACCTCCCCACTCAGCAGCATGTGAGATTAAACTGCACTGCACGGTAGCACTGTCGCCCCATTGTTCATCGATTTGCTTGAGCGGGCACCAGTAACGTCTCCATTGTGAGACTTGTTGTTACTGTTTGTGGCATATTGAATACGCCACGGGTAGCTTGCCAGGCTCTGCTGTGCAGGTGGGATACTCTCGGTAGCTTGCCAGACTCTCCGAGAGGGATGGAGGAATCAAACCTGGGTCAACTTTGTGCAAGGCAAATGCCCTACCCGTTGCACTATCACTCCAGTCCTATAAATTTTAAATCTGAAATAAATAAATCTTGAGAGAGATCAACAAGATGCAGAGAGAGATTTTAGCAGCCTCTCTTTACTTGTCCCCCAAAAGGCTGAGTCATCAGACTCGGGAGTGAGGTGGATGAGCCCAGTACCCACCCAAATAGAGTCCCAGCAGCCAAAAATTCCACACTCCACAATTGCTGCCATGCTCCTGGCTAGACTCCACTGCACGGGAAGAGTCTCATACAGAAATGAATCTGTTGAAAAACTCAGGTATATGGATTTTGTGACTGAAATCTCCAGGCTTTCACGGAGCCGGGGATGGGCTACCTACTTCCATCTCCCTGTACTTCCAGTAGCCCCGGCAATCATGCACACACCCCAAAATGTCACCCGCTTAACAATTTAACTCCGGCTGTATCACCTGATTAAAAATTTTGGACTTTATGGAGTGACATCTCAAATTGTCATCAGTGTTGTACAATTTGAGATGTCACTCCAGAAAGTCCAAACTACCTCAGGAGTAACACACCAGATTGGATGAGATGTAATGTAGAAAGTATCAAATCTTGATTAACAAAATATCAACTCAGCAGGAATAATCTGTAACAACATACAAGAGCTTAATAGCTCCATGGTGAGATATACAATCTTCACTAACTTTTTTCTGAGGAAACATTTTCTGATTATTCTTCTAGCAAATTATAACAAGCAATATGAAATAAATTATTGCAGGCCTGCGCTATGGGAGCAGGCTTAAGTGGTGGTTGGGAAAATTAGAGATATTGGTGGCGGGAAGGTGCAGTGATGGTGGGATTTGCGTTGGTATATTGAATGTCTGTAACAATTCATAAACAACTTTACAAACCACATTGTTTACATAAGGTATAAGGGGAAAATAAAATTAAAACAAATCTTAAATCTGAGCATCTCTTACCCCTAAATGATAAGGAGATCCTGTCACACCATACTTAGCGGTGTTATATTAAACAAGTGAATTTGCTTTTGTGTATAACAAGTATTAAATGTTCAGAGAGGACCCTTCTGTCTGTGGAACTCGTAAACTTGCATGTATTCAGTAGCAATTCCTGGTTGAATGAGGATCATTGACAGGACTTATTGATTTAAAATTTGAATTCAGCCAGACACCATTTTTTTTCCATCTATAGAGCTTTTAAGGAAAACAAGGGTCTGGCTAGAAATGCACAAAAATGAGCTGCTGGAAAGATGTTAGTTGTCTCAGGCATAAACTACTTCAGAGACCCCTGTGTGCCCCACCAAAGTCATAGTTCTTAACCCGTAGATCATGCCTTGAAGACAGTGCAGCCCTCTGCCCCCTCATCGGTGCTGGCTTCTCAGGCTGGGGTTTATGAGGTGCCGGCTCTTAACAAATCCCCCTTCAGGATCTCTCACCGACCAGACACCATTCCAGTGTTTTTCTTCTCTCTCGCTGATCCGGAGTCGTATCTGAGCATCAAGGGGCCTGAAGCTCACAGACAGTAGGAAAACAGATGCTTTCTTTCCTGTTGGTTGCTTGGCAACAGTGACTGCATGAAAATCATGTGTTTTAAACACCCACACACACCTTGGAGAGAAAAATAAATAAGTAAAAACCAAAGTCATGGATTCGGAAGAGGACTGTGGTCCTGACCCAGAGTTCACGTATCTTTTTACTGGAGTAGGCTTTAGTTTCACATCTAAATGATTCATCAGAAAGCCGAGAGGATGGGAGGGGTCCATCTTCCCAGGGTTGCTGCTTTGCTATTGTTTTATTTTGTTTAATAGCACTTGATAGGAGACTCAAAGTCTCTGGTTGAAGAGGGGTTACTGGGAAGCCTCACAAATATTGAAAACCCCTAGGCGCTTAGGGTGATCCTCCTTGGGAATACAGATAAGAGAGCATCGGAAGTCCTACAGGACCACCACTTTTGTCTAAGTCCTCCTGTCTCACTCCTGTGAGCACACTTGCCTCTTCATATTAAGCGTTTTCTGCCTGGCTGGAAGCTTGCAGGTGTTTTCCTATAGCTACTAGAATAAGGTTTAGACGCCTGAGCCTTGGCATATGAGTTTCCTCCATGACCCTGCACAGAGGCAGAGTTTGTTCCGGCAAATCTAAGCCTGGTAGTCTATGACCAATACTAGCCAGTTTTCGTGTCCATTTTCATTTCATCACCTACCTAGTCTTTCAGTTGCTGAATATCTCAAGAATTCAGGCCTAGAGAACTAGTACCAGGGCTACGGCACTTGCCTTGCATGCAGCCAATCCTGATTCGAATCCCTGACACTGCATGTGTTCCCTGGAGCACCACCAAGGATCATTCCTGAGTATAGAACACGGAATACCCACTGAGCATTGCTGGGCATGAGCCACCAAGATAGATATAGATAGTAAAACTGAAGATTTTTATTTTACTAAAGATAGTACAACTCTAGATTTAAATTTTAATAGACTCTGCATTGTTCACTTCACATTAAAATTAGACTGTACCCAGAGGAGTGCAGGTTTTGTGAGCCCACTGTATTTGAAATTTGGAAATCCTCTTTAAGGAAAAGAGAGCAGGGATTGGAGAGGTAGTTTGGAAGTTAGGACATGTATTTTTGCATATGGTTCACCTTGGTTCAATCCCTGGCACTGCATATGGTCCCACAGATACCACAAAGAGTAACTTAAGCTTAGAGCCCTGAGAACTGCTTGGTCTGGCCCAACTCCTCCCCTCCCAAAAGAAAACAAAAAATTTTGAATAAAAAAATTGAATGTTTATTTAGAATCATTATCACAAGCTACAAATTTTTAAAAGTTAGCAAATAACAGCAACATGAAAATATTTTTTAAATCACACTATTAATTTGTTGTTTCTAATTGACATATACTATTTTTTTTCCTTAAATGCTCTTTTAATCACTTTACCGGATAAAACTGCGTGGGTGGTCATGGGAGAGCACCAGCTATCCTGAGGGAAATTTCGGAGGGAACCAGCTACTAGATGGTTCGATTAGTCTTTCGCCCCGATTCCCAGGTCCGACAACCTATTTGCAAGTCAGGACCACTAAAAACCTCTACTAGAGTTTCCTCTGGCTTCTCCCTACCCAGGCATAGTTCACCATCTTTCAGGTCCTAAATTTATTGGGCTGGAGCGATAGCACAGCGGGTAGGACTTTTTGCCTTGCACGCAGCTGACCTGGGTTCGATTCCTCTGCCCCTCTCAGAGAGCCCGACAAGCTACTAAGAGTATCCCGACCACATAGCAAAGCCTGGCAAGCTACCTGCGGCGTATTTGATACGCCAAAAACAGTAACAAGTCTCACAATGGAGACGTTACTGATGCCCGCTCGAGCAAATCGATGAACAACGGGCCGACGGTGCTACTCTTTTACTAGTTTTTAATATGGGAGTTTGTAATGTTACTCTCCGTGAAGAGATTAGAAAAATAACAGTATTCCCTTGAGAATGTGACTGTTTACAATCTACTTTTAATTATAAACAACGTTGTTTTTCAGCTTACTAACTCCTTGTTGGTAATGCTGCCCGATAATGTTCTGTGCTAGAATGTTTCTAACTCAGGGAAAACCTCTAGAGGACTTTATTCTGGACATCGTTAGAAAAAGCAGCAGTAGTGTATGGTATGACAACATATTGCATTATTGCACTGTAGCACTGTCATCCCATTGTTCATCGATTTGCTCGAGCGGGCAAAAACTCTAATATCCCTTGGCGCTTGTGGCACCCTCAACCCCAAGCCCCACCATCCTAGCAGAGGCTTTTACTGCTACAGATAAACAAACTGAGTCAGTTGAATATTTGTCAGTCCAGTGCATACTTCCCATCTCAGTCCTTGGGGGAAAATCGGGGGTCCAGGGGCACAATGAGCCCTAAAGAACTGCTTGTTGTGAAGACTCAATATTGGTGCAAGTAATGCTAAGAGTGTGCTACCATGACCACTGTGATCACAATGCCAGGACCACCACTGGGGCATGGAAGGTGACTCCAACCCACACTGCCCAGGCTGCCTCTTTCCCATATACTCCAAAGTTTAATCCAGTAAATTGGTAATCATCCACCTATGTTTCTTTAACTGTGAGAGGAAGCCCACTCCTGATATGCCTTAATTTCAAGACATTGCAATGAAAAGACAAAACAATACAGCAGCCCAAACCATTTCTTTTCCACTGGAAGGAATTCTCAGTTCTTATAACATCTTTGAGGCAGATGTAAAAATAAGGAAAGCAGGGGATTTAAGGGAATATTTTGCTGGAGAAAGTAATATTTCTCTTACTTTCTAGATACTGTATTTTCACCAAACATTTTACTCTTCTCCATTAAATATGTTAAAATTTCCAAAGTATTCATGATATATGCAATATAATATAGTGACTTGATATTATAGAATTACATTTAGGTAGAAAACTGATAAGAATTTTCATCTTCATCAAAATTTATATTATAGTTATTAAAAAAGGCTCAGTACAATATAGTATATGAAGTAACTGGTTTTTAACTTCTGCATCATTTTATTTAACTATGTGATGTAAGTGAGTTAAATTCTTTTTCTTACTTTCCTTTCTTATAGTGTGCCCTTAGTGACAATATACTTTATACTCATAGACTGTTCCAAATTTTAGAATTATTGTGTGTCTGTGCATATGCATGTGTGAGTGTGTGGCCTAGAAATTTATGTCTTTCACAAATGGGAGTTAATACTTTTATGGTGTTTTCAGTTTGTTCGAGTGTGTTTATTTATCTTTGCTCTTCAAAAGTATTCTCTTAGTGAGTTTATGTTTAATCTATTTTGATGATAAACTCCTAAAGTGTAAACATCATTTTTTAAAATCTTTGTTCTTCTAAATATGATGCACTATAATATTTTGTGCTTATCAAGCATTCACTCAATTTTATCTGACATCGGAAATATTTTGTGCCCTGATAGCTCTGAACACATCAAAGGAAATAATAACCTTGGCTGATGTGGATTTGTTTGTAGAAATAGTTTATTGGTTGAGTGACCATAAACAAGTAATTAGCAGGGATTGGCTAGATGGCAGTGTTTTGAACATTTGCCTTAGATAAGGTCTTGGGGGAATCTTTCTAGCACATACAGAACATATGGTAAGTCAGTATAAGTCAGTATAAATTAGCATATAATTTTTTCATTTTTCTACTTGATTTTTACTCATGAAAACCAAAGACCAAATATTCTAGGGTAGCAGGTCTATAATTGTGTGCATTGTGGGATTTAGACATGTCTGAGCATATCTGAGGATGTCTGGGGAACAGGAGTTGTGAGGTTACCAGGATTCTATTTGCACCATTAGTTCTCCACATGAATACACTTCAGAATTATCTGTAGATGCTATAAATTCCCATAGAATAATTAACTTGAAATCTCTGGGTGTAGGAGTCAGGCCCTAGAGGTTCCACTGGTGCAGATCAGATTGAAAGCCACTGACACGTAAAATACTGAGAAAAAACCTAGGTAATGCTTCATAATTGCAGTTTCAATAACTTTTGGTTTAAGGAAAAGTTTACTTTCAAAAAACAAACAAATTTAAAACCACAAAGCAAAGAAATGGAGGTTTTTTTCCCCTCTCTTGTTATTGTCACATACTAAATACACTGTCCAGAAATGTGACCAGCAGTCAACCTATTATCAAGGAATGGTAACTCTGAGGTCAAGTTGTTTATTATTATTATCATTACTATTACACAGATACTTTTGTGGCCTTTGAAAAGCTTGTTAAAGTTGACTGTAGGGGCTGGAGCGATAGCACAGTGGGTAGGGCGTTTACCTTGCACGCGGCCAACCTGGGTTCGAATCCCAGCATCCCATATGGTCCCCTGAGCACCGCCAGGAGTAATTCCTGAGTGCAGAGCTAGGAGTAACCCCTGTGCATCACTGGGTGTGACCCAAAAAGAAAAAAAAAGTTGATTGTAAACATTTCTTTCACTTGGTTCAAACTGCCCAGTACTAGGAAGTTTTATTTGATATTAGAGTTACCATTCCCTGTTTTGTTAAACAGAACTATTTGCCACCTACCTTAAATACTGATGTTATCAAAACAAGATCCTTACAACTTTCCGCAAATAAAGACAAAATAATCAGAATTTGCTTTTATCAATAGAACATCTCATATTTGCTTTACTGCTTCTACTTTCTGCTTACCTTTCAGTGATTGATCTAATAAATCGTGTAGATAAAATTTATTTTCTTCAGATTTAGTTGAACAGTAACTGAAATTAACCTCATAATCATGAAGTCCAGAAAATGAAGCCCTTTTAAATTTTCTGTCTCACTTATCTATCATTCTACATTTTATCTTTTCAGAGGATAAGTCTCTCTCCTCTTCCTGATCAGGTACTAGTTGAACTATGAGCACTAAGCTAAATTTAGGAAGCTGAATTCAGAAATGTAGTTAGTTCTGAGGTAACTTCATTTTTAGATGTAGCCTACATTTCTTTAACCACATCAGGCTGTGCAGCTTATAACCATTTAATCATAACAGTGAGCAATTTTAATAATCTGGTTCTTTATCATTGAGGCAAGGAAACTTTAGTTTTTCCCAACCCCTTCCCCCAAACCTTGGAAAGATCCTTCTGGTGTTTTTGTTATTCTTATTTTTTCACTTTTATAGTTGCTTTCATGCTTCCCTACTTACCACAACCATTTCTTTCTACTTGCACCCTGTCCACCACTTAAATCCATGCAGCCCAAGATTCAATCTTCTCAGGACTCAATCATAAAGTCAACCCCAATCCATGGGACAAGATTTATGCTAGAGTCACTGCCTCAGGTGTAGAAAAAATCTTCCCCCAGGCAGATGGAATAGAGAAGGGATCACTAAGAAAATGATGGCTGGAGGAACCAGTTGGGATGGAAGATTCATGCTGAAAGTAGGTAATGGACCAAACATGATGACCTCCCAGTGTATGTGTTGCAAGCTATAATGCCTAAAAGTAGAGAGAGAGTATGGGAATATTGTCTGTCATAGAGGCAGGGGGAGGGTGGGAAATCGGGGGTATACCCGGGATATTGGTGGTGGGGAATGTGCACTGGTGGAGGGATGGGTGTTTGATCATTGTGAGATTGTAACCTAAACATGAAAGCTTGTAACTATCTCATGGTGATTCAATAAATTTTTTTAAAAATTTTAAAAAAAAGAAAAAATCTTCCCCCAAACAAGTCCAAATTTATTCCTCTTTCAGATTCACAATTCAGGCAGAAGAGTCCAGTGCTAAGACATTTAGCTTTGCCTTACATGTAGCTGTTCCAGTTCAATTCCTGGCATTACATAGTACCCCAAACACTAGTCAGAGTGACAGAAGCTCCCTAAGTCCCACTGGGTTTGGTCCCCAAATCCAAACTCAACCTCCAAGAAAGTCACAATTTATTTATTGCTGTCTGATGCTCTTGGTAACTCACAAATCTGATAATATTGATTTTGCCAGTTGGTTGGGGTTCTGCGTTTTAAGCCTTCTATCTGCAAGACCATGGTTGTTTTGTTTGTTTTATTGTCATACCAGGAATTGAATCCAGAGCTTACAGGCAAGTATTCTACCACTGATAACAACCTCAAGCTTACAGGCAAGTATTCTACCACTGATAACAACCTCCTCCTGTGAGACTTTGCTCTAAACCCTTGTGTTTGAGGATAATCCTACGACCTCTTCATCATAAATATGCTTACGCCACTTCTCTCATCTTAGATGGGGTCACAGAGCCTTGAGTGAAGTATGGGAGGCTTTATATGGTGTTGATTCCTTTTGTGAGTTTGCTCCATTCCAGAATAAATTATATGGCAGAGTCCTGGGCAAATATGCTCCAATCCTAGATGAACACAAATTTCCTATAGTTGAGATGCCTTCTCTCAGATTCCTTGTTTCATACAGTAAGGAACTGCAGGTAAAAGTATTTTACACTTAAAAAAAAAGTGATTAACTGCAAGTAATGCACTGGGGAGGTGGCACAGCAAATACAGGAGGCCCAAAGGGTCCCAGTAAAAATAAACTTAAATGGAAAATTCCAAGACACATTTAATTTAAAATGACAAAAACCGAAGATAAAATACTGAAGGGAACAAGATCAAAAAAGGAATTTACAAAGAAAAGCCTGCATGATTCATAGCAAATCTATTCAAATGGACAGAAGAGAATGGAGGGATGGATATAGTATAAAAACTCAATTAAAAAATTCCTTACCAAGAATACTCTATTCAGCTAGATTATTATTCAGATTTGAAGGAACAAGAGAACTTGAAAGACAGGCAAAAACCTGTGGATTTCATAGTCTTGAAATCAGTCTTGCAAGCATTAAAGGAGCTTCTTTAAAAGATAGACTTTTGAACTTTCCTCAATATAGTCAAGGCCTTCTACCACAAGCCCATGGGAAGCATTATTCTCAATAAGGAAAAATTAAAATCCTTCCTTCTAAGATCAGGGACAAGACAAGGATTCACACTCTCACCACTCTGTTCAACACAATACTGGAAGTACTTGCAATTGCAATTAGGCAAGAAAAAGATATTAAGGGAATCCAGATAGTAAAGGAAGAAATCAAGCTCTCACTATTTGCAGATGTCATGATGCTATATTTAGAGAATCCCAAATCCTCTACCAAGAAGCTTCAAGAAACAATACACTTGTTTGGTAAAGTCACAGGCATAAAATCAATCATGGACCCAAAAGTTTATGGCTTTCCTATATGCAAATAATAAGAGAGGAGAAAGTGATATGAAAAAAGCAATCCTGTTCACAATCATGCCTCAGAAAATCAAATACCTCAGAATCAGCTTAACGAAGGAGGTAAAGGACCTGTACAAAAAAACCCACAAAACCCTACTTCAAGAAATAAAAAGGATATGAGGAAATGGAAACACATCCCCTGTGCATGGATCAGGAGAATTAAAATGGTCAAAATGGCAATGCTCCTCAAAGATTTTCAGATTCAATGAATCCCTTTAAGGCTACCCATGACATTCTTCAAAGAAATTGACCAAACACTCCTGAGATTCATACGGAAAAACAAGCTCCCATGAATAGCTACAGCAATCCTTGGGGGGAAAATATGGGAGGCATCACCTTCCTCAACCTCAAACTGCACTACAAAGCGATAATAATTAAAACATCATGGTATTAGAACAAAGACAGATCCTCAGATCAATGGAATAGGGTTGAATATCCTTATACACACTCAAATATAAAATAATCTAATCTTTGATAAGGGAGCAAGAAAGAAATATAAAGTGGAGAAAGGAAAGCCTCCTTGCTGGCAAATTGGTGCTGGCAAAATTGGACAGCTACATACCAAAAAATGGGCTCAAACCTCTACCTAACACCATGCACAAAAGTCAGATCAAAATGGATTAAAGATCTCAACATGAGACGAGAATCTATAACAAAACCCTCCACGACATTGAAGCTAAAGGTATCTTCAAAGGTGAAACACCACTGACCAAGCAAGTAGAAACAAATGAACAAATGGGACTATCTTAAACTAAGAAGTTTCTACACTTGAAAAGAAACAGTGACCAGAACACAAAGACAATCTACAGAATGGGAAAGGATATTCACCCAATACCCTTCTGATAAGGGGTTAATATCAGGATATATAAGGCACTGGTTGAACTATACAAGAAGAAAACATCCAATCCTATCAGAAAATGGGTAATGAGGGGGCTGGAGCGATAGCACAACAGGTAGGGTGTTTGCCTTGCACCCTACCCGTTCGAACCTGGCCGACCCGGGTTCGATTCCCAGCATCCCGTATGGTCTCCTGAGCACCGCCAGGAGTTAATTTTCTGAGTGCATGAGCCAGGAGTAACCCCTTTGCATCACCGGGTGTGATCTAAAAAGCAAAAAAAAAAAAAAAGAAAAGAAAAGAAAAAAGAAAAAAAATGGATGATTAAATGAACAGAAAGTTTCTCAAAGAAGAAATGTGAATGGTCAAAAGGCACATGAAAAAGTGCTCTTTATCACTAATCATCAGGGAGATGCAGATCAAAACAACAAAGAGATACCAATCTCACACCACAGACAACTGGCCCACATCCAAAAAACAAAAGCAACCGGTATTGGCGTGAATGTGGGGAGAAGGGGACTCTTTTACACTGCTGGTAGGAATGCCGACTGGTTCAGCCTTTTTGGAAAACAATATGGACGGACATTTCTCAAAAAACTAGAAATTCAGCTCCCATTTGACCCAGCAATACCACTTCTGGGAATATATACTGAAGATGCAAAAAAATATGGTAGAAATGACATCTGCACTTGTATGTTCATTGCAGCACTATTTACAATATCCAGAACCTGAAAAAAACTGAGTGCCTAAGAACAGATGACTGATTAAAAAAACTTTGGCACATCTACACAATGGAATACTATGCAGCTGTTAGAAAAGATGAAATCATGAAATTTGCATATAAGTGGATTGACATGGAGAGTATCATGCTAAGTGAAAAGAGTCAGAGAGAGAGAGAGAGGGACAGGCATAGAATGACTGCACTCATTTGTGGAATATAAAGTAACATAATGGGAGTCTAACACCCAAGGATAGTAGAGATAAGGGTCAAGAGGATCACTCCATGGCTTGGAAGCCGGCCTCACATGCTACAGGAACAGGCAGCAGGATGAAGAAGGGACCACTAAGTAAATGATGCTTGGAGGACTCTCTTGGGATGGGAGATTCATGCTGAAAGTAGAATATGGACCAAAACATGATGGCTACCTATTACCTGTATTGCAAACCATAACACCCCAAAGAAGAGAGAGTATAAATGGGAATGTGCCTGACACAGAGGCAGGAGGGAATGGGATGTGGGTGGCGGGAGGGACACTGGGAACATTGGTGGTAGAGAATGGGCACTGGTAGAGGGATGGGTACTCGATCATTGTATGACTGAAATATAATCATGAAAGTTTGTAAGTCTGTAACTGTATCTCATGGTGATTCATTAATTTTTTTTTTAAAAAAGACAAACATCGGGGCTGGAAAGATAGCACAGCAGGTAGGGCATTTGCCTTGCACGCGGCCGACCCAGGTTTGATTCCCAGGATCCCATATGGTCCCCTGAGCACCGCCAGGAGTAATTCCTGAGTGCAAATCCAGGAATAACCCCTGTACATCGCCAGGTATGACCCAAAAAAGCAAAAAAGTGAAAAATAAATAAAAAATATGAAAAGACAAACTTCTCAGCACTTGGCATTGTGTAAAGCGTTTACTCATGTTGCTTATGGTTACCCTCTACTAGATTAAGAAAGGTATGTTTACTCCTAGCTTGCTAAGGAATTTTATGCATTTGCAGTAATAAATTGATGTTTCATGTGTATTAAATGTTTTATGTGTGATTAAGTATGTTTTTTTATCTGCAGAGATTTTTATTGTCATTTTTTATTTATTGATAGACACTTAAGCAGAATCTATAATTTATTTCTTAACACAAAGCCAATATTCTCCTTCTTAGTATCAAACACAATGTTATTCTTTTACATTTTAATTTTAATCTTTTATTCTATTTATTCTCTTTTATTCAATTTTAATCTTTTATTTAGATTTTCCCTTTAAATTTTTCTGAATCCTCATCACTCTTCTGTAACTTTTTATTTATAGGATTTATCTACTTCTTGTAAGTTTTCTAATGTAAATAAAAAAGACTTATTCATAATATTCTTAAGATGTATACACCCATAAAAAATATAGCTTATGAAAAAATATTTATCAATTTATCATTGCTGAAGAGATAGCACGGTGGTTAGGACATTTGCCTTGAATGCAGCCATCCCGGGTTCGATTCCTCTGCCCCTCTCGGAGAGCCTAGCAAGCTACCGAGAGTATCCCCCCCTGCCCCCCCACATGGCAGAGCCTGGCAAGCTACCCCAAAACAGTAACAACAAGTATCAGAGTGGAGACATTATTGGTGCCCACTCGAGCAAATCGATGAGCAATGGGATAACAGTGATACAGTGATCATTGATTCATAATTTTCTGGAATTCCAGAAGATTACCTGTATTCACCTATATGTGGGTAGGTGTCACCACTGTCACAAAAAAAGGAGATTTCTCCCAGATGTAAAATAAAAAAGAAAACTAGTAAGGGAACAACAAATGGTCAAAGCCATAAGAACTGAAGATTTTGTCTATAGACTGAGTTTACATGGGGCACTGGGGTGGTTGAAGGCGTCCTTGGAACACCTATGGAGGGGCACAGGCAGGCTCTCCAGTGGTGGGTGTGGTCTTGGAATGATATATTAAAGTATGATTAGCAATATTGTAAATCCAAGTACCTCAATAAAAAATATTCTAAATGACTATTCAAAAACCATAAAAATGGCTTTAAACCAAATGTAAACACCTATGGCATTTGCTTCTTTAATCTAAAGAAATTATAGTGATATTTCATGACATTTCTCCTAAAAGTCTCTGTTGGAACAAGTAAATATGCCTCCTCACTAAAGCACTATATTATTCCAAAATACGAATACTATATAATAGACAACATTCCTCTGTGGAGAGAATTTGTGTTGTTTGTAACTGCTGCAATAAGTAATTCAATAGACACATTTTCCTGCAAATATAAATTTAACTTTTTGAATGAGCATGTCCTTAACATAAGTTTCTCATAGCATCATTGCTGAATCCCAGGGTGGGTGCACTTAAATCTGGATTGGAAATATTATGATGACTCTTTTCCACAACTCTTCCCTGACAGGTGATAATAGCCTCTTTCTCCACTATCTTCTGTTTGGTTCCCTGAATGGATATCAAGAACCTTGGCTATTCCCTGTATGACTGGCAGAGAACACCAGAAATTTGTGTGGGCAGCCGAGCCATGATATTAGCATGTGTTTATTTTTGTTTTGAGATGGTTTTTTTTTGGGGGGTGGGGGAGCATACCCGGTGGTACTCAGGGGTTACTCCTGGCTCTGCCCTCAAGAATTATTATGTTCTCGGGACCACATTCCTATATGGAAATCAAAACTAGTTGGCTGTGTACAGGCAAAAGCCCTATGTGTTGTGCTATCTCTCTGGCCCCTGGCACATATTTCTGACTGTGGTGTTCTCTATTGGAAGCAATCCTTCAAGGCCCTGCAGAGTCTGATCCGGAAAAAGATTGAAAACTGGCTTTGTGCACTTGGGGTTTCTGAAGTAAGCGTTTCTAGTCATGTCCTTTGGGTTTCTTTCATAATGCTCTGTATTATAAATAATCTTGCTAAGCACATTTCTTAGCCTTAGCAGCAGTTCGTATTCTGTTTATAGTCTGATTACAACTGTTAGTAGGTCAGTTGTAGACATCTGCCCTATATTGTGCTCAGGAAACGCTTTTCTTCCTCAGAGAGAACAGAGGCAATATTTCAACCTTAAATCACCCTCTTTGGCTTTCCCAGAACCAAAGGAGCAAGAGTGCTCTGTTGGACTCAATCTCCAGGTATGAAAACTCTATTACTGCCCAGGGTTCAAGGGGTAAATGGAGAGCAAGTGTTCTGTGTCTGCTGGTTCTCTAATTCAAGTGGTGCTCTCTTATTCCTCAGATAGCACCTTCACAGTCTCAGGATTCTCCATCTTTTTCCTATTGCTGGTCATTAAAACGCCACATTTGCCATAACACGTCTCTGTTTCCTTGGAGAAGTCACCCAGATTTCCAGAGGTGGGAGTATCGTGTATAGACAGACAATAGGACTTGCTAGGCAATGCCGAGAAAAGAGATTTCTTTCGTTTCTCTCCAGTCTTCCCTTCTGCACCTTCTTCCTATCTTCCCCCTGTTTTGTTCAACACAATCTGCCTCAGAGCTGGTGAGATTCTGTCATAGACTCTGGGGTTGGAAATTGTTCCAAGAAGAGAATGTGGCTGTTTTCATTGGCTTGTTTCCTAAGGCAACTGGTTGAGTAAGAGTTATATGAATTCTGTCATAAACTCTTTGTACACCTAGATTAAAGATTGCTCATCTTTGTATTAGATAATCCAAAGGAAATGTTCTTTAGGATTAAAGTTTTTCTATTTTAGCTGGGAGCTACAAAAGCTGTTCTGAAGAGAAGATGTGCAAGAGGTGGGGAAATTATGCCCAAAGATGATTCCATTGTGAATTTCTTTTGCCAGGTATATTAAGCTATACCTGCAACCTCATGGCTAGTACCAGGCAGTGCTGTTTGGTCCTCTTAAATTATTAAAAGGATTCAATATATCACCCTGTCCTTGAGAATAAAGTCTTTATAAAAGCAAAGAAATATATGTGAAAATGTTATCTTTATAAAGTGTGATAACAGGGACTGGAACAAGACTGCTGTATGTAGGGTTCTTGCCTGGCACGCAGCTGACCCAAGTTCAATCCCTGGCACCTATATGGTTACCCAAGCACGACTAGATTAATTCTTGAGTGCAAAGCCAGTAATAAGCCCCAAAGATTGCTGGGTGAGTACCCCTCCCCCCACCAAAAAAAAAGACTGTGTAAGAAAAATCTGTGGCCATCAAGTTTGATGTCATTAGTACTTCATTAAGAGGAGAATATTTTTGCTATTTTTTTTATCATCGTGGCACAATAATGTTAATGTTTATGCTTTTGGTGAATAACTTTACTGTATATCTACCTCCATCAATGGACCAAAGATCTTCTACTATGATCCTTAATGTCACTTCTAGTCCTCTCCTTCCCTCCCAACCCCTTCATGCCCCTCCATCCCCACTTGGCAACCTCATATCTGTAGTCAAAGACGTAGGACTTGTTTTGGATTCACTGGCTATTGTCTACCTCTTGCTTTATCTCCATAAATCCCACATGTTAGTGAGATCAGTGGCATTTGTCTTTCTCAAGAAGGGAATGTGTGAAGTGGCAGTTCTGAATGCATATATGTGGTGATGTTGTGGATCCATCTGGTCAGGCCAGAAGCATAATTTGGATGTCAAACACAATTGTTAATGAAACTGTATTTATTGGGAGAGGGAAGAGGACCTCCCAAGGCCAGGCTGGTAGTTCAAGGCTACTTGGGCCCTGTGGTGCCAGGGTTTACCTGGGCCACCCTAGCAGGGCTGGAGATCTCCAGGGCCATACCCTGTAATGCCCAGGAGACAAAGTAGCGCCAGATATTGAACCTGGGTTAGGCATGTGATAAGCAGATGCCATTACTGCTATACCATCTCTAGGCCCTTTTTGTTTAGCATTATCCTCAGTATTAAAGGAAACTTGTAATCACCCAGTCAGGTTTGTTCCTGGCTGTTTTTGCCAAGGCCACAACTATGTCTCCTCACTTTGTCTTCGGATTAATTGGAAGTGTTGCTGTAATTCAGAGTGCCCACCTACTTTGTCAGCCCTTAAGGCCAAACTCAGAGAACTTGTAGAACAGGAAGCTGGTATTTGACATGCCTATAATCCAGAGTAGTTGTAGCTTCTCTATGCTTTTCTGACCTGGTTCTAGAACCTAGCTTCTTAAACTCTAGATCTTGACCTCATGTGGGGGGGTCATGGAATAAATGTGTAGGTCATGTAAAATTTGGTGACAGTGAAAGTTTTCTGAATGTATGATGACCAAAAATTAATTCAAAATCAACTTTTTAATAAATCTGCTGTGTTTCTGGCAGTGCTCACCTTTGTGAGCACCACTGTATTTCGTGAGTGTATTCCTTTATTTTGTATTTTTTTTTATTGTATTTCTTGAGTCTTCAGTAGAAAAGCTAAAGAAGCTCTGATCTAGGTGAAAACTTTTTATGAAGGACAATGGCATTTTCCATTGATAAGAAACCCTTGGAAGTCTTAGAATCTCTACAATCTATGGGAAGCTTTATTAACAGTAGGATCTTAGATGCCAAGATCTCATGATTTGCAAACTTTATGCCTTGCTTTAGAGGCGGAACTCAAAATCCTTTCTGCAGATCCAAAACACAACGAGGTTCTAGGACTGAATTCAATGGTATTTTTTTAAAAAAAGACACTCTCTTCACCCCCATATCTATACACCTTCCAGAATTAGATCTGCCATCTAAAATGACAAAATTTAGAATTTGTGATTGGCATGTTATGAGGGGGAAAAAATTCTCCCCACTCAGCTCAGTTCTTCTCTGGCTGCTCAAATAATGAAATTAGCGGTAGACAAATTAACAGGCTAATTTTGCATGTACAGGGATCCTACATCAACACCATGGGAAGGAAAAGTAAAATGAGGTATATATTCTGAACTATGCTGCAGTTTGTAACAATAATGGGCCTCATTCCCTTGATCCTGAATGCGACAGGGACGAATGGAGATGTTACTGGCTCCTGCTCGAGCAAATCAATGAACAACGGGACAACAGTGATACAGTGATACAGTGACAGCATCTATTATAATCAAACACTTTTGTTTTTTTAAGAATATGCTAACAGGGGCTGGAGCAATAGCACAGCGGGTAGGGCGTTTGCCTTGCACGAGGCCGACCCGAGTTCGATTCCCAGCATCCCATATGGTCCCCTGAGCACTGCCAGGAGTGATTCCTGAGTGCAGAGCCAGGAGTAACCCCTGTGCATCTCCAGGTGTGACCCAAAAAGAAAAAAAAAAAGAATATGCTAACAATCCGAAGTTTACCTTGGAAGAAACAAATGAAAAGGAACAAGTTTGCATGCTATTTTTTTCCTACACAATGTCCCAATATGGCAATTTCTTTGCTTTTCATTTGTTTCTTTTTTTTTTCTTTTTTGGACCACACTTGGCAGTGCTCAGGGTTTATTCCTGGCTCTAAGTTCAGGAATTGCTCCTGACGGTACTGAGGGGACCTTTAGGATGCCAGGGGAAATCAACCTGACTTTTCAACATGCGAGGCAAATGCCCTCTCTGCTGGACTATCACTCTGGCCACAATGTTGGAGTTGAGATTCCTCAATTTTGAGAGAACATTAAGCCAAAAGTTTGTAGAAGACCACACAACAGTACAGAAAGAAGTGGAAGTAGAAAGTGTCAGTTTACAGAGCATGATTTCGCAGAGAAGGCTATAAACAATGTTTAATTGTCTTGTTTCGGGGAGAAGGCTATAAACAATGTTTTCAAATTGTCTTGATCTGAAATTCTCTGCATTCCTAAAAGTTAATCTGAGTATTGTCACAGGGGAAACTTGGCACGCCTGATAGGCCTTTTCTATTCTTTTTTTTATTATTATTTTTATTAGTGAATCAGCGTGAGGTACAGTTACAGACTTATAGACTTGCGTTTCAGTCATACAATGATCCTATTCTTAATAAGACCTTTAGAATCTCCTGTAGCTTCTCCTTTTCTGAGGGGTCTCACCCTTTTGTGGGTAGTGCCTTTGTTTCTCCATCTCCAAAAAGCTCAGGATTTGCATCTTAAATAGATGTGCTCTTCTTCTTTTAGTGCTGACTAAGGACATTTGGTCAGGGACAGGAGTGATTGTTTAAGAAACAAATCAAACAAAAAATCAGAACTGATGATTATCAGTTTTTAGTTTGAGAATTGATTTAGCTCACTTTTTCTCCTTTGTAGAGTTTCAGTGACCAGCTAAGTATAACCAAGAATTAGATATAACAAGAATCAAATGTTTTCTTTAAAGTTGCTTAATCTTCCCTTTCTTTTCCCATTTAAAAAAAGAAGAAGAAAGCACAAAAACAGGTCCAGGAGATAGTACAGTGAGGAGGGAGTTTGCCACATTCAGTCAGCCTGAGTTCAATCCCCAGAGAGCATTCATTTAGTCCCACCAAATTCACCAGGAGTGATCCTGAGTTCAGAGCCTGGAGCAAGCTCTGAGCATAAACAAACCAAAGCATACCTAAGCAAACCAAAACAACACACAATCTGGGGGTCTGGGATGTGACTAATTGGTAGAGAGAGATTGCCTTGCACATATGAGACCATGAATTTCATCCCTGGCAATGCCCCACATTGCCAGGAGTATTCCTGGGGCCACTGTTGCAGGCAGGTAGATGGGAATGGGGGCCCACTGGTAATTAGCTTTGTTTGTTTGTTTGTTTTTTATTGAATCACTGTGAGAACGGGCTGGAGCGATAGCACAGCGGTTGGGCTTTCACCTTTCACTTGGCCAACCCGTATTCGATTCCTCCGCCCCTCTCGGAGAGCCGGGCAAGCTATCGAGAGTATCGCGCCTGCTCGGCAGAGCCTGGCAAGCTACCCGTGCTTATTGGATATGCCAAAAACAGTAACAATAAGTCTCTCAATGAGAGACGTTACTGGTGCCCGCTCGAACTGTGAGAACAGTTACAAAGCTTTCCAGTCTAAGTCTCGGTCATACAATGATCAAACACCCATCCCCTCACCAGTGCACACCCTCCACCACCAAGAACCCCAGTATACCCCCATCTCACCTCTCCCCTCGCCTATGTAGCAGATGATTTAACCTTACTCTCTCTCCTCTTTGATCACATTCAATAATTAGCTTTTAAGTTAATGATAAAAACCAAGAAGAAATTGCTGAGTCACTCTCCTTGGAGCTGCCCAGAAGCAGAAAAGAGACTGTCTTGAGATGCAAACACTGAGCTCCCTGGAAATGGAGAAAATGAGCCTCTACCCAGCCAGGTGTGATCCCCCTAAGAAAAGGTGATGCTCCAAGAGAAATGAAGGGCCATAACGAAATGAAGACTACTATCAAAAGCTCTAGACTCTTTCCATCAACAATGCCTTGCAGCATATTATATATAAAGCCCAGACTACATACTTGGCAAGGGCAATACAGAAAAACAGTTCTACTATAAAGCCACCTGTGTAAGGCAAATGAGATTTACATTCTACATCTTGGAGGTGTCCTCGTCTTAATCTAAGATCTTTCCTCTCAGCTTGAACACAGTTCTCTCTCTCTTTCCCCTCATATTTCTTCGAACAAAAACTTGACTTCACTAGGCATCTTGTCTTGAAACTCTCTACTGCAAGGAAAGTCAACAATCAAGGAAAACCTGGGCAGGGGTTAGGGCTAACTTTCCTTTTTCTTTCAAGAGCAATTCTTCCTTCCAGCCCCAGTCCACAGCTTCTTAAGAACTCGGGTGGGGGAACCCAGCTGCTACGTTGTGATGATTAAGAAGACTCCACGTGTGGCTTGGCAGTTGCCCTGCGGGGCTTGGCAGGACATGAGCATCCTATGGCAGAAGTTTCCACACCACCACTGAGTATCTCACACCACAAAAGCCAAGCCACGAGATCTGGTGCCAGGTTGCATGTGCCCAGAGGAATGGGTGATCTTTTTTGTAAAATTCACACAAAGTGCTTTAGGGTGCAGAGATAATTAATTTATCTGCGGTCATAGTGATAGCACAAAACCAGATTTTCCTGCGCTGGTGTATTCTTGAGAATTGTATGAAAGATCCGCACATAGAAGTAGGAAGGTTGAAAGTTAGTTTATTCTCCAGATAAAATAGATGGGTCTGGGTGCCTCCCCAGATGTCCAGGCCTCTCTACTACCTGTGAACAACATCATCAAACCTGTTCCTGACACTGCCGGTCCCATGAATGACTTCCCTGTCTCATACCACGCAGTCTACTCATCTCCTGTGAATGATGACCAGGTCCTGTCTCATATGCTTTCCTCAGTCTCCGGCCTTGACCACGTGTGTATGGATAAGATTCCTGTGCTTAGCACTTAATCACTATCTGGCCGCCTGAGCCCTGCCTAAACCTGAGCTTTCCTGGGAGTATGAGCCCTGAGCAGCAGGAGGATTGCTCCACGGCTTGGAAGCTGGCCTCACATGCTGAGGGAAAAGACAGCTCAGATAGAGAAGGGACCACCAAGTAAAGGATGCTTAGAGAGCCCGCTCAGGATGGGAGATGTGTGCTGAAAGTGGACTATAGATCCAATATGATGGCCACTGTATTGCAAACCACCACACCCAAAAGGAGAGAGAGACCAAAAAGGAATGTGTCTAACAGAGGTGTGTGTGTTGGGGGGAGATGGGATGGGGAGAGATACTGGGATCATTGGTGGTGGAGAATGGGCACTGGTGGAGGGATAGGTACTGATCATTGTATGACTGAAATGTAAGCAGGAAAATGTGTAAGTCTATAACTATACCTTATGGTGATACATTATAAATAAATAAATAAGAAAATGGTCCAATAGTTCCTCATGCTCTTCTTATAAAAAGATACTTGATGTCACTCTCATTGAGATTGGGGGTGGTGTTTCCATCCCTTAAATCTGGCAGCCCTGCAATTATTGTAGAAACTGAACTATGTGACTTCAAGACCAGGTTTTAAAGACCCAAATGGAGTTTGACTCAGCAATAAAAGGAACGATCTATAAATTATGCACGGTTGAATGGACCTAAGGGCCTTTATGGACAGCCAATAAGCTAATCTTGAAAGGTTTCATAGTCTAGGACCTCATTAATGGAACATTCTTGAAATGGTGAAACCATGGTGATGAAGAACAAGTGCATGGCAACCAGGGCACAGGTCTAGGGTGGGTGTGACTATCGTGATAGCACAAGGGGGTCTCTGTGTGGAGCAGATTTGTATGTTGATTGTGGTGCTGATTATATGCATCTTTGCATGAAATCAAGTTAGAAAGAATAGGCACACACACACACACACTCACACACCTGAGAATGTGAGAACTGGCAAGACAGAAGTCCATTGTCTGGGTAATCATCAGTCTGGTGGTGCAAATGTCAACTTCCTGGCTAGGACATTGGTTCACAATTATAAGCCTCATCACTGGGGGAAGCTGAGTGCAGGGTTTGGGGGGTTCTATGACTTCATGTTAGCTTATGACTAGCTCAAAATCAAAGGTTATTTCTTTGTTTTTGAAAGACAACAGAGTACAATCTGTCCTCTTGAGATGCATGTTTTGCAGCCCAGCTGTGATGATGCAATGAGGAAGTCCATGGATGACACCCCCAAGTAGGGTTCTAGCCAACACAAGTGAGAAAATATTTATTCAAGATGATTCCAGCCACTTGATTGCAGGGAATGGGAGAACTGCAGTTTGAACTCCAGCTGCACTGGTAATGGGAGTGAGATTCGTAAGTGAGAACTGCCTTGCTGAGCCCTGTCAACCTTTAGAAGCAATGATAGAATACTCACTGATCTAAACTGATGGTTTTTGAGATAGTACATTGGGCTGCAAAAGGTGAAAGGTGATTGGAAGACTGCCCTTGTGACCTGGGCACCTCCGTGTCACAGTGTTTTATTAATGAAATGAAGAAAATGGTAGTAACCACGAGGTGAGTGCAAGCATGGAATGGTGAATCATCTAAAAAAAATCTAGGGCAGTGCTTGTATAAGTTTAATAAATGTTAGCTATAGTCATATATTTGTATATGTAAAGTACATATTTGTGTATGTAAACTCTAGCAAATAGACAAAACAAACAAGCTGAAGAGAATAGCCTATTTCATTCTGGGTCATGTCCAAAATAATACTAAGTGACTTGTCTCTTTCTTATCCACAGAGATGGAGAGCCAGTCACAGAAGTTGGCAAAAGAGTGGCTTCTATCTTGAGCATATCCTTAGATGACCCCTACCCTCTGGTTCGCTTGTGGGATAAATGTACACTCTAAATATAAAGCATGGCTCTAGGAAGTTATCTCCCCTCTACAGAAGAAGTGACATGTTCTTCCATATCTTATCATTTTCTTTTTGCATCAAAGAATGATCTTTTATGAAAAATATCAGTTACTTGAACTAACACAAGCTATTTTGGAAGCCTGTTTTGTAATATATAGCATTATAAAAGACCAGACTTTGCTATTTTTCAGTACACAAAGTGCTAATTCAAAGTATCCTTAAACCTCCCTGATTTTTACTACCTCATTAATTTTTTTAAAATTGTGGGCCAAAGAGATAGTATAGAAAATCAGATGCTTGCCTTGCATATGGCTGACCTGGGTTCGATCCTTGGCATCCCCAAGCACCACCAGGAGGGATTTCTGAGTGCAAAACAGTCAGTAACCCCTGAGCATCACTGGGTGTGACCCCCCCAAATTAGTTTATTATTCCCATCCTAGTTTTACCTCCTAACCTTGTCATTATTGTCATTGTTCCTTTTAATAAAACCAGCAGATAATCTTTGGAAGGAAGAATTGGTAGGAGAGGTAGAATTTACTAGAAGGAGTCCGGGCTGGATTCTGAGATGACCACCAGAGGTTAAGGGGCAGAGTGTCCTGACTTCACCGGGGCATCTCGGAGGTGGGGAAAATTGAGTTTCCTTCCCCACCCCAAGCAGAACCCTGTCAGCCAAAAACCTCCAGAACCCAACCACACTCAAGAGGGGACAAGCCTCACTCAAGAGGGGACAAGCCTCACCCAAGAAGGGATGAACCTCACTCAAGAGCGGACTGGCAGAAAAACCCAGCTATGTGGGAACATGTGACTGAGATCTCCAAGCCCGCTTGGATTGGGACTGGGCCTCCTCCCCCACAGCTCCCCAGTTTTCCAGTAGCTTGGCAGTCACACCCACAAAGTGACCCGGGGCCATGTAATCTCATCAACAGCCAAGACCCAGAAACTATAAACTAAGGCTCCCAGAAGAGAATGACGTAGAACTTCCTGGAGTGTGCAGCCTGAACTGCGACCTCATACACTCTGCTTCACTTACTTATCAAAAGTAGCACACACTTGTTTGATTTTAACATACTTGCATGTATTCTCTTATACTCGGGCTTAAATGGCTCCAGAATGAAATACATCAACCTTCACATACTCCCTCTTCTTGTGTTGGGAAAGTGCTTGGTGCTGGGATTGGTGTTTAAATATTATTTGTAATGAACTATTGTGAACTACTTTTATGAAGAAAAAAAAAGACAGAGTGCCTTAAGGGTTAGTGCTTGAGCCAAATCTTAGGGGGGGTCATTTCTCACACCCCAGTGAGGAATCCAGCTGCCTGACAGGGCAGAATACTATGCTGCAATAGAAACCAGCATTTGAAAAATTACTTAGTTCAGATATTTTAAATGCCAAATCATTAACTCATAGGTTCTGGTCCTTGCCTCTGATCTGTATTTTTTTTTTTGGAGGTTACCTTGAAATCTGGATTGACTTTGGCTAACTCAGCTCAGTCAATCTTGTATGCAATACATCACATATTAATATATTACTTTCTCTAGACAGAGATAAATAAGAGAGAAAGTTAGTGTATGGGGTATGGGAATATGAGGAGGTTCCAGAGAAAACAAATTTAGGAGGTTAGACACACAGTATTCGACTCCATCATCATCATCATTATCAGGATGTTTAAGCTCTTTATTTGGTGTCACAAGAAAGACATTAAAAATATAACTGAGCATATTCTATCTTTGTAGCAGCTGTGACAAAGCTATGAAGTATATGTCCTGGTTGTATCTATGCATCTTTTACATTCAAAGTAGTCCTGAATGCACATATTCATTTTATCATATAAGTCTGGAGTTAATAGAAAAGTTTTCTGAAAAGCAGGACAAATATTCCAAGAGATTTGGGACCAAGAACTACTGATTTACATGATCCCGCTTTGCAAAGGGGCCCACACCAGCCCTACTACTACTCTCCTGACCCTACCATTGGGAGTTCTTTTTTTTTTTTTCTTTTTGGGTCACACCTGGCGATGCACAGGGGTTACTCCTGGCTCTGCACTCAGGAATTACTCCTGGCGGTGCTCAGGGGACCATATGGGATGCTGGGATTTGAACCCGGGTCGGCCGCGTGCAAGGCAAATGCCCTACCCGATGTGCTATCGCTCCAGCCCCACCATTGGGAGTTCTTAAAGAAATGGCAAGGGCAAAAGCCCAGAACCATTACCTGAGAATATCTACAGGTTTAGAGATGGAAGAAAGGAAAGAAACTGTAAACAACACTTTTTACCAGAAAATCTATATGGAAAAAAAAATGCTGATACTAGGAAGGGGCAAAATATCTTAAATTGTATCCATTTGAGATTATTTGCAGTTATAACCATAATTATTATCCCTTTTTTTCATTTTTGCCTTTTGGGTCACACCCCACAATGCTCAGGGGATTCCAAAATGTTCTTGGCTCTGCACTCAGGAATTACTCCTGGCGGTGCTGGGGGGACAATACGGGATGCCGGGGATCAAACCCAGGTCGACTGCATGCAAGGCAAATGCCCTATCTGCTGTGCTATCTATCACTCCAGCCCCCCTCTTTTTCTTTAGTGTAGTTCAGGTAATGTGTTTATGGTAGTGTTAATGATTATTATCTCAATATACATCAGATCAAGATCAAGATCAAGGGGGTGGGTAAAAAAAAAAAGATCAAGATCAAGATCATGATCATGTAGTTAACTGCATCTCACTACCACTGTGAAGTGCTTTTGTTGTTATTGGATATAACGCCAAAAGTCCTTATGTGACATTTAGTCTGCACACCTCTTCCTCCTTGCTTGGTAATCTCAATTTTGAAATCCAGGGTCAAGAATATGTCATCATTTTTCTGGTGGGTGGGAGGCAAATGGAGATAGGAGGACATTAATGGTTGGAAGTGAACACTGGTGAAGGGATTGATGTTCAAACATTGTATGCTTGAAACCCCATCATAAGTGAGTTTGTAATTTTATGATGATGAAATTTTTTTAAATCGGAAAATAAAATAAAGTACTTTGTCATCATTTGTCTGTTCTCTTGTTTCATTTGTATATTGTAGATGAATGAGATCATCTGGTATCTGTTCTTCTCCATCACTTAAAGCTTAACATGATGCCCTCCAGTTCTATCTAACTTGCAGCAAATTGCAGGATTTCCTCTTTTCTTATAGCTGCATAACAGTCCATTGTGTATATATGCTACTGCTTCTTCATTTATTGATCTATCTTTGGGTGTTTGAATTGTTTCCATATTCTGACTACTGTACTAAGTGCTGCAATGATCATGAGTGTGTGTGTGTATACATATATATCTTCCAAATTAATATTTTTGTGTTTTTAAGGTAGATGTCAATAAGAATAATAACTGGGCCATATGGAACTCTAGTTTTACTTTTATGAGAAGTCTTCATACATAATTTCCTCAAAGGTTGAACCAGATGACATTCTCACCAACAGTGAAAGTGAGTTCCCTTTAACCACAGCCCCACGAACACTGGTTGTATCCTGTCTTTTTGATATATGCCATTCTCCCCAGTGTGAGGTGCCACCCTCTTTTAGGTGGTAATAAACTGCATTTTGGGGGGGGGCACATTGGAGGCATTCAGTGCTCCAGGTACCATGTTGTGCCAGGGATTAAACCCAGAGTTTCCATGTATGTGCTCTATCCCTTTGAGTTATATGCCAGCCTAGTCAATAAAATTTAAATTAACTTACATCTGGTAGCTTTGGCCTAGCACCCTTCTATGGTTCTCAAAGTTAAGCATGTGTAAGTTTGTCAAGCATCTGCAAGTTTGTTAACCTGGAGATTCCTGGGCCCTGTGTTCAGAACATGATTTAGTAGGTAGAGGCCAGGAATTCATATTTGAATATCCAATTGATTATTTGGCTCATTCCAGATGCCTCTCATTTGAATAGTCTTGGTTCATACACTGAGAACCACTTTTGTCTCAATGCACTGAAAATACAACTGTTTGGCTTCTATCTGCCACTTACTGGCAGACCCTGGACATAACATTTTTATTCTCCGGGCCTCAGCTTCCTCCTATCTAAAAAGCTATGATAGCTTATAGTGGGAATTCAGTGAAAATGGTTGTCAACTTGGGGCTGGAGAGAAGTAAGGCAGGTACAGCACTTGCCTTGCATGTGGCCAGCTCAGGTTTGATCCTCAGCATCCCATGTGGCCCCCTGACTCCTGCCTGAGGCAGAGCCAGAAGTAAACCTGAGCACCTGAGGTATGCCCCTCCCCAAACAAAAACAAGACAAAAATTTAAAAACAGACTAGGAATAATGTGAGTGCAGAGCCAGAAGTAAGCTACGAGCAATACCAGGTGTAGCCCAAAAAACAAAAAAAAATTTTAAAGGAAAAAAGAATTAAAAAGAAAAGGGTCACACTTAAGTTCCACCAACCCTTATCCTCGTTAGAAAATGAAAACAGAATATATTGCTTCAGCAAGAACTTGTGTTCTAGTGCCAACAACTGACAGCAAAATATTTGAAGCAAAGTTTAACTGCAAGCTTGCAAGTTGAACCTGGTGTAAGTTTAACCTTATTTACCGAAAACCACATATCCAGAAAGCAGTGTATTCTCTAGTACCACAAACTGTCAGCATAAAAAGCACAGGTCATTACTTTTGCCTAGAACCAATATGTATACTGCTTTTTGTTTTTCCATAACTCTAGTTTTGACTTTTCTTTTTTTTTTTTTTTGCCTATGAGGTACATCTGGCAGTGCTCACGGCTTATTCCTGATGCTCTAAGCTCAGGAATCAGTCCTAGTAGGGCTTTGAGTTCTATATGGGATGCCAGCAATTAAACCAGGCTTGGTAGAGTGCAAGGCAAACACCCTACCCACTGTACTATCCAGTCTTTTTTTTTTTTTTTTGAACCACATCTTGCAGTGTTCAGGAATTATTCCTGGTGCTCTAAGCCCAGGAATCAGTCCTAGTAGGGCTTGGGGGAACCATATGGGGTGCTGGCAATCAAACCTGGTTGACTGCATGCAAGATAAATACCCTACCCATTGTCCAGCCCCCTGTAAGTTTAGTTATGAAAGATGTGGTTGAGTGACAGACTACATACCTGGCATATTTTGCAGGGTCACACCGGTGATAGTCAGGGGCTACTCCTGGCTCAGCACTCAGAAATTACTCCTGGAGGTGCTCAGGGGACCATATGGGATGTCGAGGATCGAACCCGGGTGGGTTGCATGCAAGGCAAACACCCTCCCGTTGTACTATTGCTCCAGTCCTCCGGCATGTAGTTTTGATTGCTAGCAGAGTTGTTTTTTTTAAAACAACATAAGTACATAAAATGAAAGAACTGTGACTCCAGGTACCTGGGCTATTTCCATCTACATACCCCAACTAGTCTAACTTGTCTGGAATTTTCCTCCCTACTTTCTCAGGATTTCCTTCTACTTTCCTTGTCTTTCTTCTTTTAGTCTGCCCTATACCCAAAGAGTGCTGTTAACTTATTCATTCTCCAAATGACAAACTGTCCAATCTAGGTGCATATGCTGCCCGAGGCTGTGTGCTGCTTGTGCCCGAGAGCCCAGGCACATGTGTCGCCCACATTTCCCCTCTTGAGGTGTGTACTTTTATGCTTTCCTATCTAATGCTGGGGCATGTGTAGGGGCTCTCTTCACCATTGGAAGAATTCTCTCGAGTGTGTTGCTCTGTCTCTCTTACTCTGCACTCTCTCTCACTTTCCCTTTCCCCCTTCCCTTCAAAAAACCCTCTAAATACAATGTTTACTTCAAAAAAAAGAAAAAACTGTCCAATCTAATTCCCTCTTTGATTGGGGGCCACAGCCAGCAGTACTCAGAACTTCCTCCAGTCTCTGCACTCTGGAACTCTGGCAGATGCAGGGGATATGGAATCCTGAGGATTAAAGCCCAGTTGGCCGTGCATGGGACAAGGGTCCTACCTGCTGTACTATTGCGTTGGCCCCTAACACCATTATTTTGTTCCAAGTAACATTTTCTTTTTCTATCCACACCTGCAAATGTGTAGGTGTAAGCCCTTGCTCCTGGCTTTTAGGCCAATGTCCCCATTGCTATGTAATCAAAGCTCTCCTCCATGCCTCAGTTTCCTTCCCTATATTATACATAGTTAGGATACTAACCAGCTTTTCTCTGGCAAAGTGTCAGGAATTTGGAAGCCTCTTTGACTTGTTCCTGTTCTTCAGAACGGCATCTCCTGGACTATCTCATCCAGGCTATATTCTTTTCTCAGGAGGATCTACCCATTCTTTGTCTATTCTTAGTGTCATTGCCCCATTATCTTTTCCTACTGAAGTACTAATCTTCTTTCTCTAACTGTGCACACCACACAGCTCTCTCTACTACAATTCATTATAAATGCTGCTCAGATTGCTTTTTAAAAATAAAATAATGATCATGTCCCTCTTTTAAGCCTTCCTTGATTTTTTTGCTTCATCTTTGCTTTTTGAGTCATACCTGGCAATGGTCAGAGGTTACTCCTGGCTCTGCACTCAGGATTAACTCCTGGCAGTGCTTGGGGGACCATACGGGATGCCAGGGATTGAACCTGGGTCGGCCACATGCAAGGCAAATGCTCTACTCATTGTACCATTGCTCTGGACTATCTTTTGGTTTTTTATCAACTTTATACTAATATGTGAACTCCATAGTGTTAGATATATTCATTAATATTTCCTACTTGCCCATTTTTGTTCTGTCTTTGGTTCTGTTTCCCTTGACCTTCCTGTTCATTTTCTCTACAGTAAACTCCTTGAAGGCAGTATTTTAAAAAATCAAATTCCTTTGGCTAGTACCTTTCATGTATCTGACAACAATAAAGAAAAACTTGGAAGACCAGTCATGAACAGTTGGAAGCTTTAATTAATATGGATAGTTTACATGTAGAACAGGACTAGTGTTTTAGATCAATTTCTGGAAATAAAAATCATGTTTGTATAAAAGAAGTAGAAGAGGCCAGCGGAAGTCCAAAGAAAGGTGCAGCTGGTATTTTTGCACGTGGCTGAGCTATGCTGTTGAGGGTAAGTGGCATAGATAACGCATAGGTGGTCTGAGGCCAGGGGAACAAATATACCCAAAGAATAGCCCTGAAAACACAGGTAAGTTTTACTCTGATTTCAGACTCTCCAGGGGCCTCAAAAACATTGAGCACTTTTGAAACATCGAGCTGGAATTCCTTCAATTATGACTGCTGTGTCTCTCCCAGGATTGCTACACTCAGGTTCTTCGTTCCAAATCATGAGCAAGTCGAACGGACAGCTCTGCTGCACAGAGGCGACTCCTGTCATGTACCAATCACCAGCACTCCCGGCCATGCAGAGTGGGTAGGTGGGTGGTTTTTCCACTTCATATACACATCAGAGAACAATACTGTGGCTAGGTGTACTCTTTTGAGCACTCTTCAGTTTGGTCATTTATATTAGAACACGAGAACAAGTGACAATGAGTTTGAATGAGTACCGAAGTAATTCATAAAGCGTTAGTAGAAAATTTTTTAAAAAAATGTTAGTCTCTGCCACGTGATGGTAGCATAACTGCATAAGAAAAAAGGCTGTAAACGTATAGAAAAGATCAATTCTGCCTTCTACACAAATTACAAAACTGATTTTGCCTTTACTCTTGAGTGTTATACAGGAAAAACATGTAAACGACTAGTCATCGAAATACACAAGTCCTCCTAACTGAAGAATGACCTTAGAGTTTAGCCTGAGCTAGTTTTATCTTCAAGTTCTCTCCGAGTTTGTCCATGAACTCAAATGTATTCAAGTAGTCAGAACGCTGCACGCTAATAGAGGAGGAAAAAAAGAAAAGAAAGGCATTTAGTTGGTCTCTGATCATATACCAAGACAAGAGTAATTCCTAGAGACGCTAAAAGTGCATTCTATTTCTGGAGAAAAACTGAATTATACTAGCAAAATTCCAGGCACAGGATCGATGACTGTGCCTAAGGTTTGGGGCCTGAGCCAGGCTCTCAGCTGCCTGCAGTGGAGGCCTAGCCGCATGCGTCTTCACAGTAGCCTCTTAGTTTTACTTCATTTTGGGGGCATACCCATGTGTGCTCCAGGCCTACTAATGTGTGATGCTTTGGGGTCACTCACTATAGTACTTGAGGGACACTGTGTGGTGCCAGGGATCAAACCTGAAGCTCTGGCATGCAAAGCCCATGCTCTGGTCCTTTCTGTGGTATTGGGGTATCATGTGCTGCCAGGAACCTGGGTTTCTGGCATGCAAAGTGTGTGCTCCAGCCTTTGAGCTCTCTCCCTAGCCCTGACCCTGAGTTCTGAAGGTGAGACTATCATAGAACGTTAATTCTGATTAAAGCTCAGGAGACTGGAACCTTCCCACTTGCTTTATTTCGGGGGTGGGGGGGTGGCATAGGGGTTTAATTGATCCATATCCAGTGGCACCCAGGGCTTAGTAGTCCTGGCTCAGGGATCAAACCAAATGCAACCCCTATACTACCTCTGAAGCCTACCACCCACTTCTTATTCTTTCAAAATAGGAGGGGCTGGAGTGATAGTATAGAGGTAGGGTGTTTGCCTTGCACATGGCCGATCCAAGTTCGATCCCCAGCATCCGACATGGCCCCCTGAACACCGCCAGGAGTAATCCCTAAGTGCAGTGCTAGGAGTAACTCCTGAGCATTGCTGGGTGTGACTCAAAAAGCCAAAAAGAAAAAAAAAATAGAATAGGTGTCTATTCAAACAGGATGTAGAATTACCATACCAGTATGATTCATTGCACGCTTGCTGAAAATTTAAGGTAAGAAAAGCAGAATAACTGTATTCCCACTTACTGCAGAGAACTTTTGAGGACACAGAGTTGGGCATAAGATCAGTGTTAAACTTTAGTAGTAGTTCTAAAGGTTAAATCAGTTTTAATTTTCAATTAATATAGTCTCATGAGTAGCTAAATTAATTTAATTAATATAGTCTCATGACTAGCTAAATCCTGCTGGGATACGGGTACCATATACTCACAAAAACTCTGAATACATGGATCCTGAAATAACTGACAGCTGATAACAGATAATCGAGGGAGAGACATGACAGTGGAGCATCTAACACTTGTGTAATGGCCTTCCTTATCTAGAAGTGTAAGACAACAAAGGGGTTGCAAAAGTAGCCCTAGCAGCTCCTTTGTTCTGACTATATTTCTTGTTAAGGTAAAGTAAGCTTATCACCTACAATTGCCAATTAGACCAGGGGTTAGAAAATGTCAGGTTGGCAGGTTGGCCCACAGCCCGGATCCAGGAAGCTGCAGGTTTTACTCATCAGGTTTAACCAGAACACTGCCACACCCATTTGTTTCTTTATCATCTTTGCCTGCCTTCCTGTCATAGAGGTGAGGTTCAATAGCTGTACAGTTTTGAAAAAAATCAATATGGCTTACCAAGTTTGAAATAGCTGCTATGAGCAATCTGTTATATTGCATCTTCGGGTCCTTGAACTAGATAACGAATAATAATTTATCCAAAGCACCGATGCTTTGAATGTGAGGCTAAGTGGTAATTTTTTTTTTTTTTTTTTTGCTTTTTGGGTCACACCCAGCGATGCTCAGGGGTTACTCCTGGCTTTGCACTCAGGAATTACTCCTGGCGGTGCTTGGAGGACCATATGGGATGCCGGGGATAGAACCCGGATCGGCCGCGTGCAAGGCAAACGCCCTACCCGCTGTGCTATCGCTCTGGCCCCAAGGCTAAGTTGTAATTTAACCAGCGTGTGAGGCATTTTATACTTACTTCGGTAAACCTTTAATGCAAGCAGCCAAGTCTTTGGTCATGAAGCCGGCCTCAATAGTCTCGATACAGACGTCTTCCAAGGCCTTTGCAAATAAGCTGAGCTCTTTATTGTTATCAAGCTTAGCTCTGTGCGCTAATCCTCTTGTCCAAGCAAAAATGGAAGCTAAAATAGAAAAAAAGAGAAAAAGCACAACCACAATAGCTGGAAGGATTCCCAGAGGTTTGGGTTTACAAAAACGGAGGTTCATTTGTTTAGGTCACTGACATTATTTGATACTCTCCATATAGGCTGTATGTGTTAGGGGAGCTGGAAAAATTTTATCAGTGGAAACTTAAAAATCTGTATTGTTTTGGTGAGAGAAATATTTCTGATGTTTTTAGAAGTTTAAGAAAGCACATTTTCATGGGATGGTAGTGATACTTGAAGGGCATTTACTAATTCAGTTTGGAAAATGACATCATTTCTTCCCTTGCCTATATCAACTTCTTCTCTCGGCTTTCTAGGCTCTTCTGTCTGGTGTTCTGACTTTGCTAAAAACAAATCAGGATACTCAGTCTGCAAAGCTGTGGATACCATAGAGAATGAGGGGGACCAGAGAAGGAAGGGCTCTTATCCAATGGACTGTGGTAGAGGGATACCGGTATTTCGGTGGAGGTTGTAGTGTGAGAACATCTGTTTGGAAGAGGTATGAAATTGTTCCACCAAAACAAATGTAGTTGAATAAACTAATCTCAATGAGGGGAGGGGGGGAAACCCAGCAAAACCAAAACAGATCTCACTACATAATAAAAAAGTGAATGAACTAAAAGTACTGTCTTTAAAAATCTTAGATTCATAGAAAGGTTTATCTTGTATGTATTCGGAGAACCAGATTAAAGCAGCTGTAACTGATAAGAACAAGTCAGTTGTCAGGCAATGATTGTATCTAGTTCCTTAGAAAGCTTCCCGCTCTGACTGGAAGTCAATACAGTGAACAATCTCTTACCAATGGGATTGGTGGATGTCTCCTGTCCTTTCTGGTACATGCGGTAGTGACGTGTTACAGTGCCGTGGGCAGCCTCAGCCTCTACTGTCTTGCCATCTGGGCAAATGAGCACGCTGGTCATCATACCAAGAGAGCCATAACCTGCAAGTGGCAGAGCAGGACAGTCAACTGCAAGAAGAGCCCCGGGACTTTCTGAGAAGAGAGCAGATGTGACCTTGTCTACAATTCTTGGTAAGCGCAATGGACACGAGCACATGCTGTCCTTGATAATGCTGCCTTTGAGAAAGAAGGTCCCTGCTCCAGATCAGAGTCACAAGGGTGTGAAAAGGAAGTAGTTTGTTTTTTTTCCCTCATCTATGTCAGAAGCACCGAGTTCATGAGGGAGAGCTGAGGTTCCACTCCCTGTGTGCACAAAGTCTGTGACTTTCTAGGTACTCAGGCTCAGTATTCATACCTGTGAAATAGGGAAGGATAAAAGCACCTATTTCCTTGAGAATTTGAGAAATGAATACATATATGATATGTGTGTATGTGTTGTGTGTTTGTGTGTGTGTTGTATATATGTGTTCATGATTACAAAGGAAAATATATAACCATATTCCTTAGAATAGTACCTGCCCCAGACGAAGAGCCCAGTATCTTATGTGCAGATGCTTTCCTGTTGTGGGATAAGAACTATTGACAGTTGTTACCAACAATAGAAAATATACAATCTAATGATGCCATTCCAACAGGTCTGACTGTTGGAGGAAAAACTTCAAATAATGATAGTGAGTTTTCTGTCGAAAATTGAATGTAATCAAAGTAAGGAAAGAGTAAAGTGGAAATCATCTGCCACACAGGCAGAGGGTGAGTAGGAAGGGGGGTATGCTGGGGTTTTTGGTGGTGGAACATGTGCACTGGTGAAGAGATGGGTGTTTGAGCATAGTATGACTGAGACTTGATCCTCAAAGCCCAGTAACTGTTCTCACGATGACTCAATTAAAAAATAAAAAAAAAAATTTTTAAAAAAAGAACTATTGACAGTTGTCTCCTATCAGCAAGCGGCTCTTGGGATAGGCAAAGAAAAGGCTAGACAAAAACAGGGTGGGATGGATCCAAGATTATTTCCATACCCCTTTCTTGCCTTCTTTGATAGATCCAAGAATTTTATTCTCTGATTTCCTATTCAGAAAAAAAACCCCAAATGGTTAAGTCTACATAATTGATTTTTGATCTTTTATTTGTTCTTCTACACCAGAAAGAATACCTTTTTCCATTTTCATTCTCTCCTATAAGCACATATGGAACAAATGCCAATTTATAATAGGCTGCTATGTGGTTTTCTGTTAAAATTCTTGCTTCTACTTTGAGACTAAGAGAATAATTTTTCTTGTCATCTTGAGTTCACTGTCACTGTCACTGTCGCCCCGTTGCTCACTGATTTGCTCAAGCAGGCACCAGTAACATCTCCATTGTGAGACTTGTTACTGTTTTTGGCATATCAAATATGTCATGGGTAGCTTGCCAGGCTCTGCCGTGCGGGCAAGATACTCTCGGTGGGCTTTCCGAAAGGGGCAGAGGAATCAAACCCGGGTCGGCCGCATGCAAGGCAAAATGCCTTACCCGCTATGCTGTCATCTTGAGTACAACTAAAATTTTCTGTGTGGGATTACTTGTTCCTATCATAGCATTGTGCTGGTCTTGACCTTTGGCAGCCTTTCAAATATTTGCTGATTAAAGAATTTCAGGGCCATCGTTTCATGGTTAGTTTGTTTTCTATTAATATTATGAGACAGAGGGCATAAATAAAGTTCTTGATGTGAGTCCAAAGTAGGTTATGATCTTAAAGAAGAATGAACATAGGATGGTCCTGCTGCCTTTTCTTCTTTATTTCTTTATTTTTCTGGGCCACACCTGGCAATGCTTAGGACTTATTCCTGGCAGGCTCAGGGGACCTTAAGAGGTGCCGGGAATTTAACCCAGGATGGATGCATGCAAGGAAGTACCCTGCCTACTGCACTATCTGTCAGTTCCTGTCTGTCTTCTGTTGGGCTGCCCGGAGGTCACATATATCTAGTGGCCCTGCCCAGACACGGTGCCTTTCTTCCAGGCACTGCAGCAGAATATTGGACACTGCACTTCCAAACTCCTACTTCCCTAACTTGATAACTGCATCCAAAATACCCCTCCGGACACTCTCATCTTGGTGCCATGAGAAATGTTAGAAACAAGAGAATGACCTGAGTCCCTTTCCGAGAACTCTAATTACTAGGAATAGTTTCTATGATCCAGAGATATCACAAAGCCACATCGCTTCTACTGTCCTCTATACAGAAGAATGTGAGGATTTAGAGAGACAGAAAGAGGGTGTACAGAATTGTATAACTCATCTATCTCATCTATTTGACGTCAAAGTCATCTTTAGCTGACTGATCTAATTAATAATTTTCAGACTGGGGAGAAATGCTTAACTTCCCCAAAGAGAAAGAAAACACTAGTACTTACTGGTGGGGAAACAAATATAATTAAAGGAAAATATTCACCAGGAGAGCTTCAAGTTCACAAAGATATCCCGGGTAACTGAGGTGAAGGGCAGCTGGGTTCTGAGGAAATGAAGGACAGGAGTTTCTGCTGACTTGGCCTTCACCTTTGGCACAAAGTTTGGGGTTCTTGGAAGTTTTGTGAACAGGTCCGGATTCAATTCCTTTATGTTTAAGGCTATACAAGTATCCTGTATAGTACAGGGACAGACAGCAAGGGTGGCAGATGGGCCATGGTTCCTACCTGTGGCAAGTAAATGAGCCCTTGGAGACACATAGAGACATTTTACTCTTCGGCCCAAGTGTCCTCACTTTCCACATTCTCACAGAAGGGAAAACAGAACTGAGGAATGGAAATCATTTTTATTTTATTTTATTTTATTTTATTTTATTTATTTTTTGCTTTTTTTGTTTTTTTGGGTCACACCTGGTGATGCATAGGGGTCACTCCTGGCTCTGTACTCAGGAATTTCCTCTGGAGGTGCTCAGGGGACCATATGGGATGCTGGGAATCAAACCTGGGTCGGCTGCATGCAAGGCAAACACCCTACCCACTGAGCTATTGCTCCAGGCTCTGGAAATCATTTTTATATCAGGCAGTTAGGCTCTGTGGGAGATGAAAATGTCAAGTAGAGAAATTGTGTCCGTATGGAAGGCAGGAGCCCGGCATCTCGACCCACTGCGCCACTTCCTGCGTGGCTCTGATAAGTCTCTAAGTATGTCCTTTCACTTGTCAGCTAGGAAGATAGACCGGAGTCTGGTGACACCAGCATCTTAAGTCCTTACCAATGAAGGGTTCCAGGATGGAAAACTACTGAGGCAAGAGCCTGGCCCGTCTGTCATGGCCACGGCCACGCTCCCTTCTCCCAGACTCCTTACCTTGGGCCACTGAGTCGGACTGCACGTCGCCGTCATAGTTCTTACAGGCCCAGATGAAGCCTCCCTCTGACTTCATAGCTTGCGCTACCATGTCGTCAATGAGCCTGTGCTCATACCAAATCTTTTTGGCTTCAAACTGGGATTTGTACTGCCTAGGAAATGAGAGAAAAGAACAAGTGGGGCTGGCGACTGCTTCTCCGAGAGGAATGAGTGGGGTGGGCTGGGGCTGGGAGGCGTCTTTTTTTTTGGGGGGGGGGGGTAGCAACCACACAAACTTGGGAACCCGAGTCAAGGCTCAACCTTGGCTCAATGCCTTTCCAGCTGTGGAAACCTCAATTTCCCCCCTCTGGAAAGGGCAATTTTATCTGCTTCACAGAAATGTGAAAACTTTCATTTTTAATACTACTGGCTAGGTTTTTGAGACTCTGCTTCCTTCAAGGGGCTAGTGAAGTAACCCAGCAACTGCACAGTATAGCACTAGCCTTGCATGTGGTTCGATTCCCTACCCTGCTTCCCACTTGACAGTGGATCACTGAGACCATTCAGGAAACTGGGCCAGCTGCTAGGTTTGGTCTACCTGGATATCAGAAAGGACTTAAAATTCCTTACAGAAGAGTTCTAAGATCTATGTTTTGGCCTGAATATTGACCTGCAACTGAAAAGGAGTTATGGCATCTTAAAATTTAACACAAGATTCATAAGATGTTGAATATACCTGTTGCTATTTATAGTAAAGTTGCTATGCCAGCAGCGTTAAGTTAAAAGTGAACCTAACTCCAGGCATTTATTTTAAATCATAAGAAGGGGCTTCAGAAAGACTGGAAATGGGCTCAACTCAGTGAGCTAAAGTAAGACCTTTCCGACATGAAAAAGCTATCTTTATCAAAACATCAAACAATCTGGCCCCCAATACATTAAGAGTGAGACCTTGATTTGAAAATACATTTACTTTCTAAAAGCAATTTAGGAGTCATTTTATTTCGCTCTTGTTAAATCTCAGTTTTGTTCTCATCATTAAGGGATATTGATGGTTTTCACTCAAATTTGACCAAAATTAAAGGAATAAGTACACAAATTCTAGATTGTAAAATGCCAGCCTAAAGAACTGTACTTACTTGTCATAAATCTCCTGGAAAATGTCTTTGAAACGCCCATCATATTTCTTCAGAATGGTGTTTTTGGTGCTCAGATACAAAGGCCAGCCCTTCGACAGAGCCATCTGGAAAGAACTGTGTGCAAATTCTTCGATGGACTTGTCTTGATTGTACATCCCCATGGCAACACCACCACCAGCTGTGGAGAGGCACCCAGGAAAGAAAAAAGAAGAAAAATGAATAGGGCAGAGTTCTAGCAAGTCTAAATCCACTCACCACTCAGTAAAAGACCCAAACTTAGCACCTGTGTCTGAGCCAACCTGAAAATGGCACAAAAATAGCAGCTTTGTGATGCACAAAATAGGAAGCTAATCTAGACTTTCTAACTCATTTCAGAAGGGCAATAGAAATAAGAAAATAATGCCCCTGGGGCCAGAATGACAGTACAGTGGGTGGGACACTTGCCTTGACATGGCTGACCTGGGTTCCATCCCCTGCACCACCTATGGCCCCCTGAGCCTTGCCAGAAGTGATCCCCGAGCACAGAGCCAGGAGTGAGCTCTGAGGATCCCAGACGTGATGCCAAAAACAAAACAAAACAAACAAAAAAACAAAAAGAAAACATGGCCTTTAGGAGCCTAAAGATAATGAAACATTAAAAACTAATGACACAGGGGACCTGGAATAGAACACTTACCTTGAGTGCAGCTGACTTGGGTTCAATCCCTGGCACCCCTCATGATCCCCCGAGCCCGCCAGGAGTCATCCCGAGTATAGCACCAGGAATAAACCCTCAGCACTGCCAGTGTACCCCCCCAAAAATTTAATGGGATAAATTCATTTACTTGAATAAATAATTTTTTATCTTAGTTTTTGGGATTAAGGGATGAATTAGGATTTGAACTGGGGTTGCTCACATACCCCAGTTAAGTGCCTTGTGCCTTAGCACCCTGTTCTCTCTGCCCCAAGAGTAAATTTTTATTTATTTATTTATTTATTTTATCATACGGGTTTATTTTTTTAAATTTTTTAAATTAATTAGTGATTCACCATGAGGGTACAGTAACAGATTTACACATTTTCATACTTAAGTTTCCCTCATACAATGTTCGAGCACCCCTTCCTCCACCAGTGTCCATTCTCCACCACAGTGAACCCAGTATCCCTCCCACCTCCCAATCCCATCCCGCCTCCTCCCCTCCCCCACTGCCTCTGTGACAGGGCATTCCCTTTTGTTCTCTCTCTCTCTCCTTTTGGGTGTTGTGGTCCGCAATAGGGGTATTGAGTGGCCATTGTGTTCAATCTATTATAGTCTACTTTCAGCACGCATCTCTCCTCCTGAGCGGGTCCTCCAACCAGAGCTTACTTTATGTTCCCTTCTCTATCCGAACTGCCTTTTCCCCCAGCATGTGAGGCCAGCTTCCAAGCCATGGAGCCAACCTCCTGGTACTTATTTCTACTATTCTTGGGTGTTAGTCTCCTAAGAGTAAATTTATTTTTAAACTCTTCCGATTCTTCTAAAATTTCAAACATGTATTCTAAATTGTAAGTGTTCACTCAATCCTCAGCCTTTGATAAAAACATGCCATTCAGGGAGACTAACACCCAAGAACAGTAGAGATAAGTACCAGAAGGAATACTACATAACTTAGAAGCTAGCCTCAAATGCTGGGGGGAAAAGGCAGCTCAGATAGAGAAGGAACCAGCAAGTAAAGGGTGCTAGGAGTGCCCATTTGGGATGGGAGATGTGGGCTGAAAGTAGACTATAGACTGAACATGATGGCCACTTAAGACCTCTAAGCTTTCAACAGTATACTTCTAGTCCCCCAATCTTTTTATTATTCCTATATTTTAGAATAAAAAAATTTATTTTCTTTAAAAAAAAAAAGAAATAAAACTTGTGTGCATGGTCTATAAAAAAAAAAAAGACCTCTATTGCAAACCACAACACCAAAAAAAAGAGAAACAGCAAAAGGGAATGCTCTGCCACAGAAGCGGGGTGGGGTAGGGTAGGACGGGGTTTGAGGGGAGGGATGCTGGGACCATTGATGGTGGAAAATGGGCACTGGTGGAGGGATGGACACTCAACCATTGTATGACTGAAATGCAAGCACGAAAGTTTGTAAGTCTGTAACTGTACCTCACGATGATTCACTAAAAAAAAAATTAAAAAATAAAATGAAATAAAATAAAATTACACTATAAAAAACAAACAAACAAAAACCATGCCATTTGAATGCAGAATTTAAAAATCTAAGAATTTCCTAGAGGGCAGAACTTTTAGTTACTGGTGAAAGAGTTATGCTATCTGTAATCTCAACTCTTATTAATTGAATTCTGTTATTACTGAAAGACAAAACTTGAGCCCATACTACTTCCCAGGGCTTAGGAAGAACTGGCAGAACTAGATTCCAATAGGATGATAAGGATTTATACGAAGCAAGGGAAACAAAAGTGAGGCGAGTTTTTCACAACCGAGGCAGTGGAGATAGATGGCCCTTGGTTCTTTCAACAACCTTTGGGTGGATTTTCTTTCTTTCTTTGAAGCAGTGACATGGTAGCAAAGAAAGGGCAGAGGAAAATGACAACATTCCACTTTCACAGAAAACACAGAAGGATTAAAAAAAAATTCCACAAATATGTAACACAAACATTTTCAAATACTAATCCTACTAGAGCAAAGGGCAGGATTACAGGACAGCTGATTTGGAGCCATTTAACATTAAATTTATATAATCTGTACACACAGATTCCTGCCAACATTCCTCTGGTTTGGAGAAAAGCACCCAATTGCATATCTTTGCCTAAATACCTTTCCAGTGAAATGCTACCTTCTCCTGTGTCCTTATCCATGCCACAGGGAGACATGGAGCCAAAATTTAAAAAAAAAAAAATTTTTTTCTTTCTGATTTTTGAGGCTACAACTGGTGGTACTTAGGGCTTACTCATTCCTGCTAGTGCTCAGGAGACAGCATGTGGTGCCGGGGATCAAACTGGCGTTGGGCTGCATTCAATGCAAGCACCTAAACCTCAGTACCGTCTTCCCAACCCTGCAAATTACTTAATGCTACATTTCAGTTCTAATAGAAGTGTTGTTGATTCAGGATGTGTTTTAAGGCATCATACAGTAACTTAAAAAATACCAGTCAACAACAGGTAGGGTGTTTGCCTTGCACGTGGCCAACCCGGGTTCGATTCCCAGCATCCATTTTGGTCCCCTGAGCACCGCCAGGGGTAATTCCTGAGTGCAGAGCCAGGAGTAACCCCTGTGCATCGCCAGGTGTGACCCAAAAAGCAAAAAAACAAAAAACAAACAAAAACAATAACAACAACAACAAAAAAACCCCACAGTCAAAATGTCTAAATGAACTGTTTAAAAAGAAAAAAGATGGGACCCGAGCAATAGTATGGCACATTGCCTTGCAAACAGCTGACCCGGGTTTGATCTCTGGCATCCCAGGTGGTCTCCAGAGCACTGCTAGGTGATTCCTGGGCGCAGAGCGAGCAGTGACCCCTACAACCACTGGGCGTGACCCCTCCCCCCCAAAAAAAAGAAAGGCAACGCTCATGATGAGTTTATACATACCTTCAAAATTATGCACCAGATATGTTTTTGCCTGTGATCCATCACTTGGTGTATACGTTATTTCTACTTTTCCAGGCCCCGGAACAACAAAATCAGTTGCTCTGTACTGTGTAGGGGAGAGAGAGGAGTGATAAGCATAAAGGGAGAAAAAATGATCGCATCAGGAATTACAAGGAAAATTAAAAAATAAAAATCTTAGCATAGACAGCTGGAGGATACCTAACAAGGCAGTGTAGCTCTACTTTTTAATTTTAGAAATGGGGACAAAGAGGTCCAAAGAGTTCCTAAAATGAGTCTATAGTAGAGAACATTAAAAAAATCAACACGTTTTTGATATCTACTATACATATAAGGAAGTCTTCTGAGCATTGATAGTGAAAAGCCAGTAACAAAGTATTTTCTCTAAAGGCTTTCCCAACCTAGCAATGACACAAGTAAGATTCGAGAGAAAAGCTTCCATTTATCAAAAGGGAGGGAGACTAGAGTTTTTTGGTTGGTTGGGTTTTAGGCACACTCATGCTTGGGGCTTACTCCTGGCTCTGCGCTCAGGGATCACTCCTAGCAGTAACTCAGGGGACCATATGGAATGCAGAGGATCAAACCTGGTCAGTCGTGTGCAAAGCTAGCGCCCTACCTGCTATACTATAGCTCTGGCCCTGCAAACACTTCTGACCTATAAAATCCTTCACAATGGGTGGTCATTTATTTTGGTTTCTCAAAAGAAAGAAACAGGTACCAAGCAGCACCATAAATGCTGTGCAGAGGTTTGGGCACCTTTAAGTGATCGTGAGTCTACCTAAGGACTGTAATTTTCTTTTTTTCTTTTTCTTTTTAATATTTTATTAGAGAATCACTGTGATGTACAGTTACAAACTTATGAACTTTTGTGTTTGCATTTTACTCATACAGTGATTGTTTAACCCATCCCTCTACCAGTGCCCATTCACCTCCACCAATGATCCCAGTATCCCTTTCACCAATAGCCAAAATCTGGAAATTTTGGTGCCCAAAAACAGTTGACTGGTTAAAAAAACTTTGGTATATCTACACAATAGAATACTATGCAGTTGTTAGAAAAGATGAAGTCATGAAATTTGTATATAAGTGGATCTACATGGAAAGTATCATGTTAAGTGAAATGAGTCAGAAAGAGAAGGAGAGACATAGAAAAATTGCACTCATCTGTGGAATATAAAATAACATAGTGGGAGACTAACACCCAAGAGTTGCAGAGATAAGGATTAGGAGGTCTGCCCCACAGCTAGGACTGTAATTTTGAACCTGGAATTTAGGGCATAGGATAACCATTCCTCCAGGTCACTGAGGCCAAGTGAAAAGAAAGGCCGTAGGGCTCCTAAGAACTTGGAGTGGTACTCCCAGCCACACTCCTTCTCCTGGCCTCTGGGAGGTATCCCTGGAGGAACTGGTCAGGAGGAAGGAAGAGACAGAGCCACAGGACAGGACAAGCCAAGGACAGATCTGGCCACCCTGATCCCAACCATAAACACTGGCTCCACTATTCTTACAGCTGGCAACATCAAAGCATTAGTAATTCCTGTCTAAGGGCTTTCAAAACGCTAAAAACTGCGTTCTATGAAACTCTGAAACCTCACTTTCAACCCAGAATTTTGATCAGTTTTTAACCCTTTAATTGGGCAATGAGACCAGAAACTCTATTTTCACTTTTTAATGCCAAACAGGACATGCCTGTTTTAAAGTGACTACTCTCAATCACTGAGACAGTGTTTCCTTTTGGTGCATGAAGTGATCTTGTTTTATATTAGCTTTGGTGATTCGCAACACTGTTCACACACTATATCCTGCAGAGCTTTGAAAGTACTTAAACACAGGGAATTCACATCCAGCTGATGCAGGGTGGGACTAACTCAATGAAGGAACAATTGCTTTAAAAAGCAAAATAGGAGGGAGGGAGGAAAGGAAGGAGGAAGAGAGGTAGAGGAGGGAGAGAGAGAGAGACAGACAGACAGACAGACTGACTGACAGACTATCCCATAGTTTTACCTAGTAATGATAAAGGAAGAAAAACCCATGCCTGAACAAGGTTCTTCATGTGGAAAGGGTATCTATAAGTAAACTCATTCCCATTCTACTTCTACCGATTAACATGCAAATCTGGATAAACACATAGACACATTTCTCAATGTCGCACCTTGCTCAATGGGAGTAGGCACCAGCAGATAAAAACAGAAGACGTGAAACTGAAAGACGAGACAAAGGTCGAGGAGAGAGACTACGGCATACCCAGTAAGAGCACTAGGACTTACTTGATCCCCGTAGGCGTGGCGGCCGATGATGATGGGTTTTACCCAGCCGCTCACAAGTCGTGGGATATTTTTACAGATGATAGCTTCCCTGAAGACAGTGCCACCCAGAATATTTCGGATCGTGCCGTTTGGTGATTTCCACATTTGCTTCAGCTTGAACTCCTCAACCCTCTTCTCGTCAGGGGTGATGGTCGCACACTTGACACCCACGTTGTACTTCTTGATAGCCTCTGCAGCATCTTTGGTGACCTGGTCATTGGTAGCGTCACGATTCTCTATTCCTAAATCATAGCTGGGAGGGGAAAATCATTTGTGTGACTTATGTGACTCTTCTGCACAGATATCTTATAGCCTACTTCTTCCTCTGGGAGAACCTAGCAAACTACTTGAGTTTCCTGCCCAAATGGGAGAGCCTGGCAAGGTCCCCATGGTGTATTAATATGCCAAAACCAGTAACAAACTGGTCAAATTCCCCTGACCCTGAAAGAGCCTCCAGTATGGCATTGTTGGAAGGACTAGTAGAGAGAGGTGTCTAAAATCTCAGGGCTTGGACAAATGGAGACATTACTGAGACCACTCGAGAAACTCAACGATCAACGGGATGATGATGATCATGATGATGATGATGATGATGAGGATGATGAGACTCTTCAGAAAAACTGGTGGGTGTCTGAGGGTGCTATCATTCTTTTTGTTGTTGTTTTTGTCTGGGGGCCTTATCTGGTGATGCTCAGGGGTTACTCCTGGCTCTGCACTCAGAGATGATTCCAGGCAGTGCTTGGGGGCCACATGGGGGTGCTGAGGAGTAAACTCGGGTTGGCCATGCGCAAGGTAAGTGCCCTACCCGCTGTCCCATAGCTCTGGCCCTAGGAGGGTGTGCTACCATTTCACCACCACGGTCAGCCTGTGAACAGACAGAACACAGGGAGCTCACACTGCAGAAAACGAAAACTTCAAATACCGAGACCACAAACACCAACGATGGCTGCCAGCGAAAAACAAACAACAAAGGAGGCTGCGGTGCTGGCCATGTGTCCCGCTTGGTTCAGAAGCTGTCTAGAAGGAAACGGAGCAGAAATCACTGGGTCCTGCCCCTCTGCCTGCACGTCACTGCCTGTCAGTTTTTACAGACTTCCTTCCATCTACTTTGTATCAAGTGCAACCAGCTTTTCCTCAGTAAAGGTCATGCTCTAAAACCTAGCTTCTTCCAACTGCCCAATCTGGGGCTCATATAACTGAACGTGAGGACTACAAAAGAGTATAATAAATGTGCGGTTTATTATCAATAATGTTTGATTTGTATACCTAATTTAGGGATCTGGTGTCACATAAAAATTTCTGAGAAGAAATTCAGTGAAAAGACTGAAGCGATAGCACAGCGGGTAGGGCATTTGCCTTGCACGCAGCTGACCCGGGTTTGATCCCTCCGCCCGTCACGGAGAGCCCGGCAAGCTACGGAGAGTATCTTGCCCGCACGGCAGAGCCTGGCAAGCTAACCATGGCATATTTGATATAACAAAAACAGTAACAAGTCTCACAATGAAGATGTTACTGGTGCCCACTCGAGCAAATCCATGACAGTCACAGTACAGTGACAGAGTGTAAAAAGGCATCACCAGTGGAAAAGGTTTCAGAAATCCAGCTCAAAAACAAACAAACAAACAAAAAAATAAGGGGCTGGAGCGATAGCACAGTGGGTAGAGGGTTTGCCTTGCACACGGCCGACCCGACCCACGTTCGATTCCCAGCATCCCATATAGTCCCCTGAGTACCGCCATGGGTAATTCCTGAGTGCAGAGCCAGGAGTCACCCCTGAAGCATAGCTGGGTGTGATCCAAAAAGGAAAACAAACAAACAAACAAACAAACAAACAAAAAACAAAAAGAAAGGTCAGAAGCTAGAAAAGCAGCTCAACAGACCAAGTACATGCTCTGCATGTAGGAGTCCTGGATCTGATCCTCTGGACCTCATCTGACCCTCTGAGCACTGTGAGGAGTGACACTCAAGCATCAAGCCGGAGTACAGTCCTTCAGTATCACCAGATGGTCCCAAAATAATAAAATATATAAGGCCCCCCAAAAAATAAAATAAAGGGGTCGGAGGGCTTAAAGGACTTACTGTAGTTTGACATTAAAGTGGTGGGAGTTAAAGACGTGATACTCAGTGCCAAGAATGCTAATGGCTCCCTTTGTACCAGTTCCTTCCTATGATAGACCTTTCCCTTATTCTTGGGGGAGTCTCTTTGTTCTGGAAACAGTTTACTGAATATGTAACAGAACCCTGCAATACTCAGCACACACTTGAAAAGACATAGCATGTTACACTACAACACCTAGTCTATTTGGTATTCAGAGTCGGAAAAGGTGTTGGTTGTCCATGAAGAAAAGAAATAGGAAATAGGAAAAGAAAAGTTTGCTGAAAGCAGGAAAAACAAAACTACACTATAACTATTGTTTTCTAAGACTTTAAAAAGTTTCTGCTTTGAAAACTTGCAGAACTGTTGGGTCCCTAGATTTCACTTGTATTTCTTTCCTTTCTTTGTATGTCTCTTCCTTTCCTTAGCTCTCCAAACTCATGCTGCAAATGGAAAGATATCAGTCTCAATGCATTCCCAAACAAATTAATTCTAAATTGCTTCTACTTTCGATAACTCCTATAAATCTAGCCAAGTGACCGACTCTCTTATTTCTTGGCATAGGAAATGGTGACCATCTGTAAACGTCTGAAATCAAGGAATCAAAAGCTTTTGACAACGTTGTATGTCCCCCAAACTCAGAAGGAATCTTTGGAGTGACGAAAGCAAATCAAGACTGGCTTGAGGCTTGTACCTTTGAGGACATAACAAGCCCTCTAAGCTTCATTCTATTCTCTTTGATAGGGTTAGGACTTTTTTTTTTTTAAAGAAAATAGTTTTTATTGAAATAATTTTAGAGAAATGTGAGGGGAGAAAGAGAGAAATATGTGTTCAAAAGAGAACACAAATTTGAAGAAAACAGAGGAGAGGAAAAGAGAGAGAGAGAGAGAGAATATGGCCTTGGAAAAAAGCTGGACGATGGCAGTCTTAAGAATACCACGGTATTGGTAGGATCCTAGAACCCTTCGTAGACCCTCGACAATACTGGCCAGTGGAGACTGCACAGTGAGCCCTCTTTGACCTTGTCACCTTTCTCTTTATTCTATGCTGAAAAAAAAGTCAAATATTTTCTATACAAGTGACCCATGTCCACTGTATATTCCTCAACAGCCCTCTCCAACATTTTCTCATCTATATACATGTTCTTCTAAAAAAACTACTAAGTATGTCTAAACTGTTAAGTCACCTGAACTCTATTTAGCATAATATCAAACCCCCATTTTCTCACTTTGAAGCTTGTTCTATAGCCTATACTGGCCAGACATGATTCCCAAATTAGACAAGGTGCAGTTTTTTTGGGGGGAGAAGGGAAGGGAAATATAACTTCTGCTGATTCTTTTAATTTTCATGCATCAGAAGTAACTGTCAATCAATGAACTTTTTGCTTTTAACATTTCCACGAGAAATGAAAAAGGAATTCAGTGGCCTGTGCCACTATCTAGCCTACAGAAAACAAATGAATTGCTCTACTCGCCTCAGAAAATGTCAGTCTTGGGGCTGGAGTGATGGTACAGCGGGGAGGGCGTTTGCCTTGCACACGGCCTACCTGGGTTCAATTCCCAGCAACCCATATGGTCCCCCGAGCACTGCCAGGAGTAATTCCTGAGCATTGCTGGGTGTGACCCAAAAAGCAAAAAAAAAAAAAAAAAAAAGTCAGTCTTGGACTAGAGAAATAGTACAGCTGATAGGGCATTTACCTTGCACACGGCCCACCTGGGTTCAGTCCCTGGTAACCCATATAGTCCTTCAATCCCCCAGTTATCTCTTATGGTCCCCCAAGCACTGCCAAGAATGACTCCTAAGCGCAGAGCAAAGGTAAGCCCTGAACATTGCCAGGTGGCACCAAAACAAATGAAAAAAAACCCAAAAAAGTCATTCATGCAATAGTAATAATAGAATTTTATAACAATTATAAAACCTATAGTTGTTTTAATAAAACAATTTATTTACTTATTTACCCTGTGACTCATCTTCTAAGAATGGTGATTGTTCATTAAAAATTCCTGCACCGCAAGAGATACATTGACCAGAATCCAAAGACTATCCACAGAATGGGAAAGGATATTTACACAATACCCATCAGATAAGGGGTTGATATCAATGGTATATAAAGCACTGGTTGAACTCTACAAGAAGAAAACATCCAACCCCATCAAAAAATGGGGCGAAGAAATGAACAGAAACTTTACCAAGGAAGAAATACGAATGGCCAAAAGGCACATGAAAAAGTGCTCTGCATCACTAATCATCAGAGAGATGCAGATCAAAACAACCATGAGATACCACCTCACACCACAGAGACTAGCACACATCCAAAAGAACAAAAGCAACCGCTGTTGGAGAGGATGTGGGGAGAAAGGGACCCTTCTTCACTGCTGGTGGGAATGCCGACTGGTTCAGCCCTTCTGGAAAACAATTTGGACGACTCTCAAAAAATTAGATATTGAATTCCCATTTGACCCAGCAATACCACTGCTGGGAATATATCCCAGAGAGGCAAAAAAGTACAATCGAAACAACATCTGCACATGTATGTTCATCGCAGCACTGTTTACAATAGCCAGAATCTGGAAAAAACCCGAATGCCCCAGAACGGATGACTGGTTGAGGAAACTTTGGTACATCTATACAATGGAATACTATGCAGCTGTTAGAAAAAAGGAGGTCAAGAAGTTTGTAGTTAAGTGGATGGGCATGAAAAGTTTCATGCTGAGTGAAATGAGTCAGAAAGAGAGAGACAGACATAGAAAGATTGCACTCATCTATGGTATATAGAATAACAGAGTGGGAGACTAACACCCAAGAACTGTAGAAATAAGTACCAGGAGGTTGACTCCATGGCTTCGAGGCTGGCCTCACGTTCCGGGGAAAGGTCAACTCAGAGAAGCGATCACCAACTACATTGTAGTCGAAGGCCATGTGGGGGAAGGGAGTTGCGGGCTGAATGAGGGCTAGAGACTGAGCACAGCGGCCACTCAACACCTTTATTGCAAACCACAACAGCTAATTAGAGAGAGAACAGAAGGGAATGCCTTGCCACAGTGGCAGGGTGGGTTGGGGGGGAGATGGGATTGGGGAGGGTGGGAGGGACGCTGGGTTTACGGGTGGTGGAGAATGGGCACTGGTGAAGGGATGGGTTCCCGAACTTTGTATGAGGGAAGTATAAGCACAAAAGTGTATAAATCTGTAACTGTACCCTCACGGTGATTCTCTAATTAAAAATAAATAAATTTAAAAATTAAAAAAAAAATTCCTTTCTTCTATTACAACATTAAAGACCCACCAAGCATCTTTGCAGCCAGTATACTGACAAAACCTGAGATTCCCTTACTTCCCTGGGGAGGGCTGAAATAGGACAACACATAAAATGCTTCTGGAGGGGCTGGAGCGATAGCACAGCGTGTAGAGTGTTTGCCTTACACTCAGCCGACCGGGGTTTGATTCCCAGCATCCCATATGGTCCCCTGAGCACCGCCAGGAGAGTAATTCCTGAGTACAGAGCCAGGAGTGAACCTTGTGCATTGCCAGGTGTGACCCAAAGAGCAAAAAAAATAAAAATAAATAAATAAGTAAATAAAATGCTTCTGGACCCCATTTACATGCCATTCTGATGCCTTTATTTCCTATATATTTGGTTGACCTCTGCAGGTATTTGTTTTCTCATGGATGTAATATGGACATTATCAACAGCTTGGGCTTAGAAAAATTGAAAACAATTGTCTGATGGCACCAGATCAATTCATTGTCCACACCCACGCAAACAGGAAGTGCTAAAGGATATAATTTGCATTAGAGCAAACACACTTATAGTTGCCAAAAGTTTGGCTGAAATTTCCCCTGCCAGTTATGAGGCACTTCATGCTAGCAAATATTCTGTTTACCTACTTCAAATATAAAGAGTAGGGACAAATGTGTGAAAAACACAAGTAAAAAATTAAGAGAATTTTATAGGTCCTTTCACATCTGTTTCCAAACACTTTAAACGGAGGTTCAAATCTTTAGAACACAAAATAGTTTTAGGCTACTACTTATGAAAAGGGCAAAAAGCAAAAGGAAAAAAAAAAGGGAGGGGACAAAAAGCAGGAAAGGAAAAGGTTCATTGCCTAGTTAATGACTAGTTAAGGAGAATGCCAGAAAACAGTTTGAAAAGACAAAAAGACAAACTCATATTAAGTTCACTTACTTGACTATTTAATATGTATTTCTTTTATTTTTCCTCCCACAAGTAATACCTGGTACTACACTTTTGGCCTCTGATAAATCACAAATAAAACTTGTCATAGGAAATAGAGGTTAGGGAAGAAGTGAAAATCACTTTGTCCCCATCATGATTCTTCTCTTAAAATAAGAAATCTAGTTTATCTAGCAGTATGTTCAAATTAAAAGCCTTCATTTGCATATATTAGGAGCCCCTTTCACAAAAGCGTCATACATGAAATATAGCAATATACATTTAAAAAAGCCAGTTGTACCCTAAAATCACTTTTGAATTTACCACTTGCAGAGTAATTTACTTACCTGTGTAGGTCCAAATCCACATAAGGAAAAATGAGTTTTTGTTTAATCAGTTCCCAAATGATACGTGTCATTTCATCTCCTTGCATCTCTACCACAGAACCGCCACAAATTTTTTGAGACATTTTGACTTCAATATTCCTTTAATAAGAAAAAAAGGTCATATTCTCTTTTAATTACCATCATAAACATGTCTTAAGAGAAACGAAAATAAAATAAAAACATTACATTATAAAATATTGTAAAATTTTTGTATAAAGGCTGAGTGTAATAGAGATGTTACTGGTGCCTGCTCAAGTAAATCAACAAACAACGGGATGACAGTGATACAGTGAAAATAAAAATAAACATGCCTTAATATTAATTTCAGTACAGTGTGAAAACAAGATGCAATTCAGTGACTACTAAAGTAATAGTCCACAATAGCACAACTCCAGGGGCCAGAGAGAGTACAGGCGGTACTTGCAGAGCCAACTTGGGGTCAATCCCTGGCATCCTGTATGGTCCTTTGGGCACTGCCAGGAGTGATCCCTGAGCAACCCATGTGTGCCACCTTCATATTCACCCTCTCACCACCCCCAAATAGCACAAATGCATAGATACCTGTAACAATCACACCTGTATTAGAATTTAGCATGTCCTTGGGGCCGAAGAGATAGTATAGCTGGTAGGGTTTTCACTTTGCATGGGGCCAACCCAGATTCAATCCCAGCCCCCCACATGGGGTGAGCACCATCAGGAATGATCCCTGAACAGAGGCAGGAGTAAGCCCTAGGCACAGCTGGGCGTGGCCCCAAACAAAGAACAAGCACACCAAAGAATTAAGCACATTCTCTGTGTAAAGCATTGTGCAAACTTTGTTGGTGTGTGGTTTCTGAGTCAGTCTTCACAACAACCCTGAAAGTTAAAAATTATGTTCCCATTTTACTCTGTTTTTTGAAGAAGGGAATTTACTAAGGCCATCCTGCTAGAGCATGGGCGTGTCTGACCGGGCAACATGCCATTAATAATGTAATATTATTCTTGACCACTGGTTTTCTTTAAAAAATAAAATGATTTCCATAACGACATATTTATTTAGATCCTCCTACCCAGATCTTCATTTTACTGGGCCTCCAAAATTAGAAGAGTGATGGATGCTATTATCTCTTTTCAGAGGCTATTGTGGATAAAATAGTTCTCCATGTGGGGCTTCAATAAACTTTTGTAACTCGTGCTTAAGGGAGCTTGTGGCTTAAGGGAGCTACACCAAAATGTGAAAGATGAAGCATTTCCTGGTGGAATTTTCCTAAAGACAATAAAAGATGTTGGGTATGTTACAGTAAATACCAAAGTGATTTTTCAGAGGAAATCTGTAAAGTGGGGCTGCTTCCAAAGAATTCAAGACTGTCCCTCCCAATTATACTGTCACTGTCACTCCGTTGCTCATTGATTTGCTTGAGTGGGGAGCAGTAACGTCTTCATTGTGAGACTTGTTATTGTTCTAGGCATATCAAATGTGCAACGGTTAGCTTGCCAGGCTCTGCCGTGCGGGTGAGATACTCTCAGTAGCTTGCCGGGCTCTCTGAGAGGGGTGGAGGAACCAAACCTGGGTCAGCAACATGCAAGGCAAACACCCTACCCGCTGTGCTATATTCTTTAATATCGCAATGCTGGACTGTTCTTTTGGCTCTTGCTGGGCAAAGGCTGTCTGCCAGGGGAGTGAACAGGAAAGTGGAACTAATCCAGGAAGAAACTGTTCTTGAGAAATAGTGTTTAGGGCAGCAAAGAAATCAATCTGATTTTTTTCTTTTTTTTTGCTTTTTGGGTCATACCTGGCAATGCACAGGGGTTACTCCTGGCTCTGCACTCAGGAATTACTCCTGGCTCTGCACTCAGGAATTACTCCTGGCGGTGCTCAGGGGACCATATGGGATGCTGGGAATTGAATCCGGGTCAGCCTCGTGCAAAGCAAATGCCCTACCTGTTGTGCTATGGCTCCAGCCCCTCAATCTGATTTTTAGGTAGGCTGGGCACACCAGTGGAAGTCAAACTATGATACTGAGGAGATCAAAGTCTGATCCTGGAGACACACAGAAGGGCCCCTGAAACTTGCATTGCTGTCTTCCCCTTTCGTAATCCTTGAAAGGGAATTTCCCCCGATCACACAGCCTCAGTTGTTTTTATCTCCAGAAATTATAGCTGAGGACTGGAAAGTGAGAAGACTTAAATAATCAAAAGGTTTAAGAGCCGGAAAACAGTCTCTCTTGAAAAGTGGAGAGTTTGGGGATGTGGAGGTGTTATCCATATCCAGACCATATCCAGTCGTGTCTGTGCTTCCTCCTGGGATGCTCAGGGAACCATCCATATGTAGTGCTGGAGACTGAACCAGAGTCAGTTCTGTGCAAGGCAAGCTCTTAATAAATCCTGCACTACCTCTTTGACCCTGGTCTTTATATTAAAAATAAAAATGAAATGATCAGTAAACTAGAAGGTGCAATTTTTTAGGATAAATCAGGTGTATTCTAAATCCCCGGTCCCACTTTCATTTCTCCAATATGCAATTCTAAAAATCTGCTTTAGGAGGCTCCCTGCATCACTAGTAGGCAATAGGCACACAGTGTCTTAAACAGCAGATTGAAACCCTATTTGGGGTCATGTAACTGAATATGGGGGTCACAAAAAAAATTTGACCACAGAAAAAGGTTTCTGAACACAGAATGACCTACACTTAATTCAAAATCAACTGTGCAATGAATCTGGGTGTTTCTGGCTGTGCTTATTGGTGCAGGGTGTGGCAAATATGAAAGTTTAAGGATCCCTGAACTGGAATGAAAGAAGAGAAAACCTTGGTATTGGTGAGTGGACTGCTTCCCAGTAATAATTTCCATTGTAGCGTAAGTAGGTGTTTCCATCCAGTGGATCCCACTGTCACATCTGTTACACCAAAACACAAAGAGCCAGCACACTTATCTCGATCTTGATATTACATTTACTGCACAGTAAGAGGCGCAGATGTGCTTTTCCCTTGATAGCAAATAGAATTAATCAGAGGTGAAAGAGATAGGACAGCAGACAAGGCATCTGCCTTGCACACCACTGACTCGGATTCAATCCCTAGGACCCCATACTGTCTCCAGAGCACTGCCAGGAGTAGTCCTGGGCATAGCTGGTGTCACCCCAAAATCAAAACCAAAAACCAAAACCCAAACCAAAAAAATAATAAAAAAAACAAAAACAAATATACTCACTCAGTAGCCAATACCATACTTGAAATTTCAATATGAATAGTATCTTTGCTATTTCCTTCCCAATTGAAACATTTTCTGCAGAAGTCTTTCTGTAGCTTGTAATGCATAATGAACATCTCACATTCTCCTCACAACTTATCCATTGAAATTTTACTACTTATTAAACTAAAACGTGTGGCTTTCCTGAAGACCCTGGCTCACGCTAATGAGGGGCATTATTTTATTTCCTCTAGATTTGAATTCCAGGGGATGTGCTTTAGGTCCCATTGGGTTCAGTACTTGAAGATAAGCTCTCAGATTTTCTGTCTCCACCAAACTGTGGCTTCAGAAGAGAGCACTTTCTCAATAGGCACGCTCATTGGGTAAAAAAGTGACTGCACACCAGTCAGTCTCCTGATAAACTAGTGGGATTCCAGCAAGTGAACCTAGACCAGAGAAGTTTAAGAAAAATCAGCTGCTCTCTGTTAGAAAAGATGAAGTCATGAAATTTGCATATAGGTGGATCAACATGGAAAGTATCATGTTAAGTGAAATGAGTCAGAAAGAGAGGGACAAACAAGGAAAGATTGCATTCATGTGTGAAATATAGAGTAACAGAATGGGAGACTAACACTCAAGATTAGCAGAGATAAATACCAGGAGGATTACTCCACAGCTTAGAAACCGGCCTCACATGCTGGGGGAAAAAGCAGCTCAGATAGAGAAGGGACCACCAAGTAAAGGGTGCTAGGAGGGCCCGCCTGCGATGGGAGATGCGGACTGAAAGTAGACTATAGACTAAACATGATGGCCACTCTTAATACCTCTATTGCAAACCACAACACCCCAAAGGAGAGAGAGAGCAAAAGGGAATGCCCTGCCACAGAGGCGGGGTGGAGTGGAGTGGACAGGGTGGGGGTGGTGGGAGGGATACTGGGACCATGGGTAGTGGAAAATGGGCACTGGTGGATGGATGGGTACCTGACCATTGTATGACTGAAACGCAAACACAAGAGTTTTTAAGTCTGTAACTGTACCTCACGGTGATTCACTAATAAAAAACTTAAAAAAAAAAAGAAAGAAAAATCAGCTGCTCAATATCACCATCTAATTTTTTTGTTTGTTTGTTTTGGGGCCACACCCAGCTGTGCTTATGATTTACTCCAGGCGGAGCTGGGGGTTGGATGGACGGCATGCAAGGCCAGTAAACTTAACTCGCCTGCCAACACAGACACACACACACACACACACACACACACACACACACACACACACATCTTTTCAGCCACTTTATCCCCTAAATTTTTAAGCCACAGTTTTTGTTTCACTTGAGTTCCTTGAAGAAAAAAAAGCAATAGAAATTTATTGGGGTTTATTTTTGGTTTTGTGTTGCATTTTGGGGGCCACAGCAGAAGGTGCTCAGGACATATTCCTGGCTCTGCTGTCAGGGGTTATTCCTAGAGGGGCTTGGGGGACCATGTGGGTGCTGGGGAATCAGACCCCGGATTGCCTCCGGCAAGGCAAGCCCACTCCCCATCCGCTTGCTGTTCCATCGCTCCAGCCTCTGCAATTTATTGCTGGAAGCATTCCTGACTCAGTCCGTTTAAAAGCTCCTGCCTATCTCCAAGACCTCCAAGGCCAATTAAACACCGTATTACCACACCAAAGACTGCACAGACGAACAGAAAGAGTTAACTCTCACTTTTACAGTGAATCAACTTCGAATCACTACAACGCCTCCGGATCTTGCGGACTCCGCTGAGTGCAGTTTATCTAAAACAAAACAAGGAAAAGAAACGAAACACCGAGACTTAAGAATTTAGCTGTTATTAATTCGACCTAGACAGTTGGGTTTATCTGGTTTAAAGTGCATGCAGGGCTGCGTGTACCCCGACGACGGGCAAAGTGCAGTTTTAGGGCACCTTCCGAAAAAAAGGTCAAGGGAGCCCAAATCTATGAGCGCGCAGGCACTGGCCGACGACGACGACGACTCCCAGGCGAGTCGTCCCGTTAGCCGGCTGGGTTTGCAAGGCCAGGGGCCAGCAGGCTTTGCACTGGAGACGTCCTTGTGGTCATGTGCAAGAAGCTGCAAGGAAACTTGGCTCGCTTCCTCCCAGACGCAGCCCTATCCCGGACCTTTAACACCCACTCAGGGAGCCGGCAGAGAAATGCCTCCCCCCACCCCCCACCAAAACTCAAGACCCCGGGACCCCGCAATCCCGGTGTCTAGCCAGCACCCCGCAGCCCAGCATGCGGTTCCGCCCCCTCCACGCCCCACGCCCCCTTCCTAGGCAAAGGAATCCACCGCGCTGGCCCGCCAGCCCCCGCGGCCTCAGCTCCCCCAAGTTCTCAGCTCCCACCTTTCTTTGCCTCCCAGCCCTACACTGATGCTCGTTGGATCCCCTTCCCCTCGACCCCCAGGCCCCTGCCTTAGCCTTCCCCGTGTCCTCCAACTTCTAATCGCTCTATTTTCTTCTTGCGGGGCAGGTGTGCGATTCCAGGAGTCGCCCAAGGCAACTTCGCAGCCCTCCCAAGCTGCTTTTCACCCGGCCGGGGTGCAAAAGCGGGGCCTTGCACATTCCCAGACACCCGCTGCCCGCTTTCTCTCTCGAGTCCACGCCCTAGGTTTTTTTCCCCCCTCTTCTTCCCAGCCACCGCGAGTTGCCGCTAAGTTCCTCCCTCCAGGTCCGAGATCTGAGCTTCTAGGTCCCCTCCTAGGTCTCCCCCTCGCTACCAACCACCATCGGAATCGGAGCATCCCCACCCCCCGCCCCGGCCAAAGCCAAGAGGCCGAGCCGCCGTTCAGAGGCTGCAGCCGCCTTGCAGGAAGACTAGCCAAAGCCACCACACACGCGCGCGCGCACTTACCAGCGCCTACCCGGGCAAGCCCAGCTGTTCCGGCTTCTGACAGCGACTCTCCAAAAAACGCAGAAACCAGCGGAGGGAGGGGAGGAGCCGTCCCGCTTCCCGGCTTTTGTCCCCTCCCGGGCCCGGCCCCCTCGGCCCACTCCCCGGAATCCCGCCTCCTGGGGGCCCGCCTCCGCCTTACCACCAATCACCGAGCGCCAACTTCTTCCGGGGGGCGGGACCTTCAGAAGGTCCGGGGCGTGGCCTGAGCCCCAGGGGCTGGAATCCCAGTGCTCTCTCTCCGGGGGGTCCGGGCTGCAGGCATTCTCCACCCTCAGCGCCTGCTCGTCGCGGCGGAAGGACGTGAAGGCCACCTGCAGGCTGAGGTGCTGGACGCTCCCTGGCTGCTGTTCTGAAATCCACACCGCCGGAAGGGCTCTTGGGCATTGTAAAAATCTAGGAGGGCCCCGCTGAGTGAGTTTCTAGGAACCCCCCCCCCCCAAATCAATCTGGGGAGCTCCCGGGCCCTACGTGCCCTCGGGTGTGCTGTCGTCAGGGTGCGCCTTTGTCTTGGTGGGCACGCTCTGGGGGCTTTTCAGCTAGAACGCTCAGAATTGAAGGCTTTCCGAAGCAGGCGTGTTCTCCAGAAATCCTCCCCCACCAATATCTAGTCTGAACCTGGTCACTGTCCACGTTATTGTGATCATCATTCCAGTTACTAGTACAGACTATAAGTTAGCCAGTTTATTATTTGCGCTAGAAGAGAAAAAGGGACGAGGGAATACTATCTGCGTCCAGTGAAATTAGAATAAAGAGCTGAAGTCTTAGGAAACAATGGATTTCTTCCCTGCAGGAAATCAATCATTTTCTGTGCATTCCCTCATCTTGGAAACATGGGAGGAGAAGAGAGGACTTTGGATTTGTAGGACAATAGCATGTGTGCATATTGCCACCCAGATTTTTGATGCTGCCTCCCCAATTTATCTTTAGCTATTATCTCTAGTAGTGGAATTACAATTGCTCTTTAAAGATACAGATAGAAAAAGCATTGCCGGCAAGATGCATTTTAGACTCTAGAGGGCGCTGGTATTTTTCCCAAGAAAAAAGAAAAAGATGACAAGAGACGAGCACTTGATTTGGGGGCGGGGGAGAGGGCCGCGTTGGGCCACACCCAGCTCTGGGCTTACTCCTGGCCCTGCACTCAGGGATCACTCCTGGCGGGGCTCCCGGGACCAAATGGGATGTGGAAGATCAAATCTAGGTTGGCCGCGTGTAAGGCAAGCACCCTACACACCATACTACCTTTCCAGTCCTAGCACTTGTTGATTTTTGAGGTGGATTGCTGGAAAGAAACAGTCACCTCTATAGAAATGATATTATGTAGCTTCTCTTTTCTTCCTGAATTTGGGACCCAAAGTCACTTGAGATTGTGAATTTACTTGAGGCTATTGGGTTTGATGTGAACCCAATGCTCACTCCTAAAATTAAATTTATTCTTATTCCAGAAAAATATTAGGGCAGTGTTCAAGAGGCATAGAATATGTGGCATGATAAAAGGTACTGGATTTTGGTGGGGAAAGCGAATATAGTAAAATACACAGAACCATGCTGTGTTTCATTACAAATATATCAAATACTACTAGAGATGGACTGCAAATTTGGCTGTAAGCTAAGGGTGAAAAGTAAGATCACACTTGTGAGAGTCTCATCACCAAAGAATGTGATCTATGAGAGAAATGTAGAAATTCCTTTTTTATTTAAAGTATTTTCTATAGATATCTAGAATTTACTTGTGTTGCTGTTTATATGCTATTTATAATACTAGAACTATGCATAGTTCTTATACAATACTAAAATTATAGAAATCATGATTAGGAAACAACTGTGAAACAAAGTATTACCATTATCAATATAAATACAACAATGAAATTTCCAACAATGAAATGTGGCTATGAAGCTCACTGCTTACATTCAGGTTTGAATTTAACTTGCTTATTCTACTGAATGCCATGTGATGATTCATTTAGCATCAGTTTTCTGTCTTTTTTGGAGGGGTTGGCTCCCTGTAGGTGCTCAGGGATCACTTCCGGTGGGTGGGGCTCAGGGGACCTATGAGTGCTGGCGATCGAACTCAGATCTGATGCATGCAAAACAAGTACTTTACCTACTAATCAGTCTCTCCAGTCCTAAACATTTTAATATAATCTGGTCCCAAATACCATGCTAAACACAAATAAGAGCACAGGACTTGAAATTTCTGTAAGTTCTTCATAATGAAACATTTATCTAGATAATAGGATTTTCATCATATTCTGTTATATATAGTTTTATTTTGATGATAAAAATATCAAAGTTCAAAGAACAACTTATTCTCCCTTGTGGAAATTTAATTTGTAGAAATTTGTCGACCATGAAGATGATGAGAGAGAGAAAAATAAGAGAAAAATAAATTCAGAATTGGGGATTTAGGTGACAAGTTGTTCTTCAACTGGCAGGGATATTCACTAAATCACAGGTTTGATGAGCATGATTTTGAATTAATTTCAAGCTTTGATCAAGGAAAACAAATTCTGCCTTTGTGACATTAGGATAGGGATGTCCAGGAGGTCTGTTAGGTTAGTTTAGGACTAGAAAGAAATCTGTGCATCTTTAGCATTGTTAATGACTTAAATTACTTTTTTTAATTTTTAAAATTTTATTGAATCACAAGCTTTCATGTTTGGGTTACAATCTCACAATGATCAAACACCCATCCCTCCACCAGTGCACATTCCCTACCACCAATATCCCCAGTATACCCCCCCTTTTCCACCCTCCCCCTGCTTCTAAGGCAGACAATATTCCCCATACTCTCTCTCTACTTTTGGGCATTATAGCTTGCAACACAGACACTGAGAGGTCATCATGTTTGGTCCATTATCTACTTTCAGCATGCATCTCCCATCCCAACTGGTTCCTCTAGTCATTATTTTCTTAGTGATCCCTTCTCTATTCCATCTGCCTTCTCCCCTCCACTCATGAAGCAGTCTTCCAGCTATGGGGCAATCCCCCTGGCCCTTGTATCTACGGTCCTTGGGTGTCAGCCTCATGTGATGCTACCCTACACTCTACAAATGAGTGCAGTCCCTCTATGTCTGTCCCTCTCTTTCTGACTCATTTCACTTAGCATGATACTCTCCATGTTTATCCATTTATAAGCAAATTTCATCACTTCATCTCTCCTAACAGTTGCATAGTATTCCATTGTGTAGATGTACCAAAGTTTCTTTAACAAGTCATGTGTTTTAGGGTACTCGGGTTACTTCCATATTTTGGCTATTCGTGAACAGTGCTGCAATTTAAATTACTTTTCTTCCTCCATGATCTTCCCCTGGTATCAGTTGACGCTCTAACACCCCAGTCCCTCAGAATGTGATTGTAATTGAAAATGGAACCTTTAAAAAAGTGATTGTGACATCTGACTGGTGCCCTTAAAAGAAATTTTTGATACACAGATTGCACACACAGGGGATGAACATGTGAAGAGACTGCAACAGAATGACTGTTTGCTGCTAAATATAGAGGCTAAAGGAGAAAATAAACCTGCCAACACCTTAATCTTAGACTCCCAGTCTGCAGAACTATATCTTTCTTTTTTGGGAGGTGATGGGGGGGTTGGGCCACAGCTGGTGGAGCTCAGTTCTGTACTTAGGTGGAGCTCTTGGTTTTGTACTTAGAGATGGCTCCTTTGGCTCAAGGGACCCTATGGAGTACAAGGATCAAACCCACTTGCTACATTCTAGGAAAGCATTTTGCTTACACGCTGTATGGTTCCTTTGGCTTCTCTGTAGTGTGTGTATGTGTGTGTGTGTGTGGTAGCCCCACTAAACTAACACAAGCATGTTTTGATAGCAGATGAAACCAGAAAGTGCACTGGAGTATGGAGAGGTATAGGGAAGGGTCTGTCTCAGCAAGAACTCTGGAATATTTAACACATTTTTAAGAGCCAGGTGGAGGAAAAGTTACCGCTGAAAGAGAACAAAAGCACAGTGTGAGGTGACTGCAGATACAGGGACAAGATTCATTAGAGCCTGATGGAAGGCAAAGGAAGAGAAAGGTTCTGAAAAGGAAGATGTACAGCAGAGAGGTTAAGGGAGACAGAGCAATAAAATTTTGGCAAGTAGGGGGAACTCATGAATACACTTCCAGAAGAACCACTCTGTCACGGACGATTCAGATAAATGCCATATTACAGAAGATTAGAGTGTGGACAGAAGTTTGGGACAGGGAAACTCAAAAACATTTTTTTTAAAGAATGTTGATTGTGAAGTGCAAAAGAATTCTTTATAATAGCAAGCATAATTTCTGATAGCTATATAATTGGTCATCATTTTGAATTACCCCCCTCTTATTTCTGTTGGTTAGAAATTTGTTTTGAATTAATTGTTTATAATGATTCAAAATATCTATGGGAGCATATTTAGATGTACCTTATTTTATACTTGTCTCTGTTCTGGATAGGAGCTTGCTAGAGTTGCAGTTGTTGGGTCAAGGAATATAAGCATTTGTAAGGTGCTTTTTAAGTTTTCCCAGATCATTTTATGCTATACTGTGTATGTTTTCCCATGCAGTTCAATAAAATGCCAATTTCATTATATCCTAGTGAGAACTGAATTTACTGATTTTCTAATATATCTTGGCATTCCCTGTTAGAGGGAGATAGGGCTCCTTAGGGAACGGATTGATTCTAAGCCCAGGGCAAGAATACTTCAAGATGAGTTCCATATATTTTGTTGGGTTAGAAACTAAGGAAATGCATAGAAGGGTGATAATGGTATGTCCAAATGGACGAACATAGGAACCAGATGGATGGGGAAAGCTCTGGGAAAGAGAACTTAAGCATAACTATGAGTAGTGGCAGGAATTAATTATATAGGATGCCCCGCCCCCATGAGTTCATATTGGTACTGTTAAAAATATATGGAGGGGAGCTGGAAAGATAGTACAGTGGGGAGGACACTTGTCTTGCAGGCAGAAGATGAGGATTCAGTTCCCAGCATCACATATGATCCCCTGAGTCACTCCAGGAGTGATCCCTGCACAGAGCCAGCAGTAAGCCCTGAGCACTGCCATGTGTGGCACTAAAACAAAACAAACAAAAAACAAAATATAAACATTTTAAGTAATTTTCTGAGCTTGAATCAGAAATTGCTAAATGAAAGTAGTTAGAAATGCTCCACTGAAAAGAATTAGGGGAAAAATTTGGAAGCGGCCAGAGAAAAGGAACTTAATTGATTGGCTACAACTTAGGCATTGCATATTAGGAAGAGCCTGATTTTGTGTGTATGTGTGTAGGTGTGTTTGGGTAGTGGCACACTTGACTGTGCACAGGGCTTACTCCTGGCTCTGTACTCATGATTACTCAGATGGAGCTCAGAAACCGTATGTGGTGCTGATCTTGTACAAGTCAAGAGCCCTACTCGCTGTACATCTCTCTGAATCCAGAAAGTCTAATTATTTGTGAGTGATTGTCCTTAGTTCAAATTCATAACCTTGGATCATTCCAAGTTTTGAAGTTGGTTTGCTTAAGTAGGCTACTAAGGCAAGAATTTCACATCAGTCTGAAGACCTCCTGGTTTAATTGATTATAAATATTAATATAAACAATAAAAACTGCTAATTTATTTTCAGTAAGACCTTATGGAATAACATAAAAACGGTACCATTATTTAAAAAAACCCCTCAGAATTGTAATATGTGCCTGGATGAAGTTTTTGAGAAGGATATTTGCATAAAGTGTCTCTCAACGGATGAAATTCTTCTGGAGTGAATTTTGAAATCTATTATGAGGTGTAATTCTACAGATTCTTCTCTCAAGATGTTAATCATTTTCCATCTCTTTTTTACAGAAATTAAATTGTAAACTAACATCAATATAAATTATAAACTTGTTGAGGACATTTAAAAAATTAATTTGAGGCTGGACTGATAGTACAGTGGGTAGGATGTTTGCCTTGCACGTGGCTGACCCGGGTTCGATTCCCAGCATCCCATATGGTCCCCTGAGCACTGCCAGGAGTAATTCCTGAGTGCAGATCCAGAAGTAACCCCTGTGCATTGCCAGGTGTGACCCAGAAAAAAAGCAAAAAAAATTTAATTTATTGCTTCACCATGAATTACAAAGTTATTTATGATTGAGTTTTAGATATACAATGTTCCAACACCAATCCTTTTACCAGTGTCTACTTCTTCCCACCAGTTCCTGGACTGTATTGTTTCTGCAGTTTTATTCCTAATGCTTACCGACTAAGTTGCCTCTTAAATTAGTCACTTAAGAAACATGTCAATAAGGAAGCCCTATTCAATGGAGGTAGCTCAAGTCTTAGAAGAACATTCAATTCAACCCAAACCCAACCCTTATTGTCTCAAGGTCAGGGAGATAGCTCTACTAGCATGCACAAAACCACTCATCCTTTCATCACAAAGCCTTCTGAGTACCCACATGCGGTCGTGCTGGTGGTCCCCAGCAGCACTGGGGATCCCCCTCCCACAAACAAATTAAAAGAAACTAAAAAAAAAGACAACCACTTACAGAGAGCTAACCAGGCTTTCTCAAATAAGTCAACTGAAGTCATAGCCAAGCAATTTCCTTGCTATGCTTCCCACTCTTCCTTCTATAAAAGTTATCCTCTAGTTCTAGTGACAGAGTGAATCCTAACCACTTGTTTGGGTGCTGTGTTACTCAAAGGATTTTTTATTTTCTCTCTCTTAAACCCTTAACATTTCTAAGATGCTCAGTTTATTTTTTACCACCATTTGGCATTTCTGTATACACTATAATATTGATGGTTATCTTATTCAGATAATCTCTGGATCAATGAACACTTTCTTGTAGCTTTATAAACTGTTAATAGCTGGTGTGCTAATTACGAGGGGAAACTATTCTTACCTGTCTTTATTTTTTAAGGCAGACAGTGCGTTGGGTATGGCTATATATAGGTTGAGAGTTAAGTCATTGTAGAAGAGATTGGACCAAACATCCAGTGGAGATAGAAGGTGGGTTGGACTGGTTTCCCAGCTGCAGACTACTGTATGTCACGGAAGTAGGGAACTTCTGTGTGGTGTTAGGGGTTGTCCCCAAAGTCCTGGGCTTTTTCACTCAAGTCTAAGAAGATTCTCTGCTGAAATTGTCCAAGTATTGGGGGGTGGGAGATTTGGAATTGCGTCGTGAGGGACTGGAGAAGCTGACTGTTGTGTGGCTAGCTCGAGATGGGGGTGGTGACCACAGCTGTACTGATGCCAGTATGCAGAGATCACAGCCACTCCAGAAGCAGAAGCGACCAGTTCAAGGAAAACATTAGAGGGATTGGCCATAACTTTCGAGGAAAAGGGCTGCAGAATTAATTTAAAATAGCACCTCACTTGAGGTTTTGTCTCCTTCCCTACAACTTGCCCTGCCAAGACGAGGGCTTGGGGCCAGCAGGTTTGGGCATGCTTTCTTCAGTTGACAGCACATTGCTTATAGCCGCATAAAATGATGGATCTGCTAGGCAGTCTGGACAGGATGGGATTTGTTAACTACGTATCTGCAGCAGCACAAAACTTGAAAAAAAAAGATGAGCCTTAGAGCTCTATATCACTTATTTGGGGATAGTGTTCTGAATTTTTGAAAATTTTAATTTGCAAAAGATGATGAGTGGTTATTATCAGTGCAGCTCTATTTTACAGATAAGGTGTCTGGGCACCAGGTGATGGGTTTTACGGTCAGAGAGCATAATAATAGGCGGAGTCATGAGTTTGTTCTTTGCCATAGACGCAGGGACTCTTCTTCCTTTCCCAATCGACTATCAGTCTGGAGCGCGGTAGTAGCGTAGCACAAGTGCTCGCATGATCGGACACATACGGTAATGAGGTCCCGCCAGCACCCATCCGGTAACCCCGCACGCGTGATGCTCACGCGCGCAGTCGCTCTCCTCGTCTCCGCGAAAGGCTGCCGAGGCGGCCTAGTTTTCGGGGCCAAGAGTCCAGGACGACTCGCTCTGGGCTGGACTCCTTCTGCCTGAGCATCTGATGCGCGCGTCGTGCGGGCGGGGCGGAGAGGGCGGAGCCGGCGCCCGGAACCATGGCGGATTGGCGGGGAGGAGGGGCGGTGGGCGGAGCCTCGAGGGGAAGCCAGAAGCCGTAAGTACCTTGGAAGTAGCTTTGCTTCCTGCCGCAGCAGCTGGTGGCCCGGCCGCTCGGCTCTGGCGCTCCAGGGGCGGCTGACTGCGTCTGAGCGGGGTGAAGCGGCGGCCGGGGTGGACAGGGGCCAGCGGGGCCAGGGCGGGAGGCGCAGGTAAAGGGGGCGCTCGGGCGGAAGATCGGGTTAGGGAGATCGAGGGGGGCCGGGGCCAAGGGGAGGGAGACCTCGGTGGGGGGCGAGAGCTGGGCTGCTGCACCGCGCCAGTGGGCCGGTCAGCGGCCGGGGCTGGCCAGGGAAGGGTTTAAGGAACCTGTGCCCCAGTCCCCTCCTCATTCCCGGGCTGTCCCTGGTCTGGCCAGTGGGGCGGGGGACTTGGTGTGGGGGCTGTTCTGGAAGAGATGTCCTGGGAAGTGGGGGAAGTTCTCTCCCTTTCCTCTTTTGACCCTTGTCCCTGAACTTATTTCGGAGGGGCACAGTCCAGTTTCTGTCCCGGTGGGTCAGGCTCGGAGCCTACGTGTGTCCATGGTGCATCAGTGGAGAAGAGGGAAAGTTTAGGAGCGCCAGAAACGACGCCAATAGCGTGGTTGCAAGGTTGCAAATATGTTTATCTGTTTTTCATGCTCGCCCTCCCCCTTAATTTCTTGCTTCTCCTTTTTTTTTTTTTGGAGGCTCTTTCCTTAGTGCCCTCTTCCTTAAAGAGGGAATTTGATTTTACGTTTAATAGTTTCCCGTTTTCAACAGAAGAGTGGGAATAAAGTGTTAAAGGATGTTTTTAAAAAGGAATTAAGAGTGTTTTGCCTAACACAGAGGTTATTATTTTTTTTGACACCAACAAGTGCTAGAGATGCTCGAATTCTGTATCAGGCCAAGTTGTTTCGGTGTCACTGATGTGTGTATATGCTAAATGTCATGTATTGATTCACTGCAGACTCCTGTAAAATTAGTGTGTTGACAGCAGAAGTCGAGTCTTGTTCCTGACAACTTGACTTTTACTTGATCCTCATCTTTAACTTATTTGAACGTCCTTTTTAAAACGCTAATTCCCCATCTGTTGGGATCTAGACAAAAAAGAAGTTTTAGAGTCTTTTTTGGTCAGTGACAAAGATTGTGTTTTGTGGAGCAGGAGTGAATGCTTTTCCTTTTTTCCGTCACTTTGGGAAGAGGAACGGAAATCAGACTTGATTTTCATATGAGTGTTTTCTGTTCGTGTGTCAGTAAAACACTGAACTAAAAAATCTTTTTTGATGGGGACATTTCCAGTATTCAGTGGTTTTGCATTGTCAGAGCTTTAAGGGTTTTTTTTGGGGGGGTACTGTTTTGTTTTTGGGTCAAGAATAAAATCCCCGACCTCACATATCAGGAGGTACCACTGAGAAGGGGAAGCCCCTGTATTGAATATTTGAAAAAAAACTGTCTAAAAGTGGCTTGATGGTTACTTGAAATTTTCCATCTGCTGCAATTTTTGTTTTGTAGGCCAGGCTTATTATTATTATTTTTTTTCTTTAATTTCCAATTAGCCTTCTGATTGGATTGACCAACAAGATAATGTGCATTATCAGCAGAAGGTGTGACAAAGTACTGTTGTTCCTAAGAGTTCTTTGAGAAAGTAGGCTAGTCCTGATTATCTCTTGGTTAGCAAGGAGTTCTGGTTTAGATAACTGACTTCCAAGATTGAGTTGTAAAGTAGTTTCTTCAGGATCCCGGTGTCACGTAATTATGAAGATGAACTCGGGGATTGTATTTATATTTCAGAGACTACTTTTTTTTTTTTTTAGTATTTGCCTGTTAAGTACTCTCCCTCCCCCCGCCCACCACACATAATACACACACATTTCTAAAGCCTAATCATTTTTTTGCGGGGAGGGCTTTTTGAGTCACACCCAGCAACTGCAATTCAGGAATCACTCCTGGCCGTGCTCGGGGTGGGGACCATATGGATGCTGGGAATTGAACCCCAGTTGGCCGTGTGTAAAGCAAGTGCCTTACCCGATGCACCATCTCTCCGGCCCCCTGATAAAAATTTTTTTGTGTGTGGGTGATCCTTAGAAGTAAAACAGTGAATTGTTGAGACAGATGGCTGCTTTTGATGCCTCTGGTTATCTTGGTGGAAGGTAAGCTGCTTCCCTAGGGCGTGCTATTGCCTTCACTCTGTCCTTTTTAGTGATCTCCACGCCACCCCCTTCCTTTGAATTTACTTTTGGTTCCCACCAGCCTATTTTCCTCGCCTTTATGTCTTGATACTTAATGATTATTGACTGCTCTCCCCAGTAAAAACAGATCCTGGAGCCCTTCCTTCCCTTCTTCCTTTTCTTTTTCCTCCTCTTCCTCTGTCTTCCTCCCCTTCCTTTATTTCCTTTTTTTCCTTGACCTTCACTCTGCTGCAGGACACATTGCCAGAATCATATCAAAGTTAGTGGTTTCATTAATGCTTTGTTTAATCAATTTATTAATCAATTATTAATCAGGCCACATCTTGAGAAGTTAGAGAATTTGGATAGACAAGATTTGGAAGTTTGTGACAAGCTGCCACATTAATCTGGGTCCGAAGAGGAATTCTGGAGTAGAACATGGGGTCTGGTTATAATTCTGCCACTGATACTGTTTGTTAAGGAAGCTCTTTTAGGTCCAGGAGGGTTCATGGGCTGTCTCAAAGGTAAAAGTTAGAGAATTTGGATAGACAAGATTCAGTCGCTTTGTGCACGCATCTTCTAGGATTTTTGTAAAAATAAAATCTGATGATTGATACAATTTTGAAAGTGAAAGGCATTACAGAATTAAAAAAAATCATAGTCAGGGTGTGTTGATGGTGATGTTGACATTTACGGTCTTGGTGTACACAGTTAACTTCAAGCCACCCACCTCCCAAGTGCCTAAGACCATCGCCACCCATTCTGAAAAGCATTTTATCAGAGTGTGATGGCCTCTTCTAAAGTGTAAGTCAGATTACAGACTATAACACTGTCATGATGAGTTTGTATACCTCAGTCTTTTACATTTATTGATCATGATGGCAGAAAATAAATAGCAGTGCTTTTCTGTAACCTCCCGCTGGTGATGTGCTTAGCTTTACTGTTTTGGTTGAATCATGACCTACCTTTCTTCCCTTCCTCCCTCCCTCCCTCTCTCCCTCCCTTTCTTCCCTCCCTTCCAGTGCTCAGGTCTTATTCCTGTCTCTGCACTCCTGGCAGAGCTTGGAGGACCCATATGTCGGCTGTGTGCGGGGCAGGCATCTTTCCCAGTGTACTTTCTCTCCTGCCACCCTTGTTATCTTTTCTCAAGGCCATTTTCATCTTCAGTTTACTATCTATATGCTTTTCCGTTTAAAGGGATGTGTGTTGTGGGATGATTTGGGGGAACCCCACCTCTGAGAAAGTAGGGGTAAAAGCAGATTTTTCCTAACTTAAAAACACTATTTTTGGGGCCAGCGCCATAGTACAGCAGGTAGGGCATTTACCTTGCATGCAGCTGATGAGGTTCAATTCCTGACGTGGTCCAGGGAGCTATTCTTTTAAAAGCTATCTTTAAGGAAAAAAAAAATTGAAAAAAAAGTAAGATTAGTGTAGATTATATAAAGATAACTTTTTCCTTATTATCTTCTTACATTTATGTCTTACCTCCCACTTTTAAGTAATAATATTTTCTGTAATTTATATCATAATTTTATTATTTGTGTTGACTATAATTGTTGCTGGATATCAACCCTTAGTGTTTTAGGCTTCACCGGTGAATTGTCCCTTTCCTCCTCCCATGCCCTTGCCAACATCCCTAATTTGGTTAAAGTCTATCTTCAACCTTTCCTTTGTGGTGGATAGTAACCCTAAGTGCTTTAGGCTTCATCAGTCAATTGCCCCCTTTCTTCCTCTTTAACAAGCCCTTGCTAGCATCCCTAACTTAGTTAAAGTTTATCTTTAACCTTTCCTTTGTATTTTACCTCTCATTGTCACAGTTCCCCAAGTCAGTCTTGATTACTTGTAAGCCAAAACTTTCTGGTAATTCTGAACTTGTGTTTGTACTGCTTTGTATTTGAAATGTTGTATGTTTGTACCTGCTTTTCTATTTCCCCTATAGCCTTTTTATATTTTACTATAGAGCAATGTCTTTTGGTTAAACACAGAAGAACCATTACTGCTATGCTCCTAATATTTGGGAGTTGATTGACACTGAAATATATCTACTCCTGGGCATAATTACTTGGTCATAAATACTTGACTCAGGCTTCAGTTTCTGTAGTTCCTAACACCTCAAAGGGGAGGTTCTGCTGTGGGACTGGGATGGACCCGGGGCGAATGGCAAAACTATCCGGCATCGAAATGGGACATTCTAGAAAGCATAAATGCATGGTCTTGATGCAAACTGTTACAACCTAAGAAACAGGACCCCCATGGGGAAGGAAAAACTGAACTGGCCTGAGGACTTAGTCTGGGATTTACGGTAAAAGCCTTGCTTGCTCTCAGCCCAGAGAACTAATGTTGGGATCTTTGTCTCTTACTGTGTTTATCCAAACAACTGCAAGTATTGAAAATTAATACATCTAGAAGGAAAGACAAAAGCAATATAGTTGTCCCTGAGAGACAAAGTGTCTTCTTGAGTTGATCTCCCCACGAGAATTCCCTGTGCCAAATGTTTATCTATGTAAATGACCAATGGCACCTGTCCTTACTTCAGCCCCCCTTGAGATGTTCTATAAGTATGCCAGCAACTCTGCATTAAATGGGCCACTTTCACCATCAGACTGTGGTCCCCAGCCTCCCCGTCTCCTCATCTCTCTGTGTCTCTGTTGGGGAGCCCTGGGGAAGTGAGGAGGTGGGGAGGTGGCTCAGGGACATTGAACACCCACACCCACCCACACACACACACACACACACACACACACACACACACACACACACACACACACACACGTGTCCAGCAGCAGTAACAGCCCCTGAGGATTATTTTGTGAATTTACAAATATATATATGTGTATATGTGTGTGTGTGTGTGTGTGTGTGTGTGTGTGTGTGTGTGTGTGTGTGCGTGCGCGCCACACCCAGCTGTGCTCAGGGCTTACTTCTGGCTCTGAACTTACGGATAACTCCTGGTGGTCTTAGGGTACCATATGGGATGCCAGGAACGAACCTGGGTTGGTTGTGTACAAGGCAGGTACCCTACATGCTGTACTATCCCTCCGGTCTCTATGATTATAGTTTTGAGACTCAGTTTTGTCTTTAGAGCCTTTTCAAGACTTTATTTGAAATGCATAAAAAGTCTGTTTTTATTTTTGTTTCGGGGGCACCTTGCAGTGCACAGGGTTTCCATCCCCACCTCTGCTTGGGGATGGTCCTGGCAGGGCTTGGGGAACCATATGGAGTGCTTGGGATCAAACTTTTTGGGTCGGCCAAGTGCAAGGTGAGTGCCCTACCCACTAGGTCTGATATTTTTGTCTGATTTCGAGATACTTGGGTTTTTTTGGAATCAGCTTTCTGGATCCTGAGGAATAGATCCATCTTTTGTTTATTTCTTTTGCTTTTTAGACACATGAAATGGCCACAGATGATAAGACTTCCCCAACATTGGACCCTGCTAATGATTTGCCTCGGTCGCCTACGAGTCCTTCTCACCTCACACACTTCAAGCCTTTGACTCCTGATCAGGACGAACCTCCTTTTAAATCAGCGTATAGTTCTTTCGTAAACCTCTTTCGATTTAACAAAGGTAAGGCTTATCCTTCAAGATCAGAGAACACCTAATTTTTGATTCTCTAGAATTCTTCAGCTTTCTGTGCGGTGTCTCTGCAAGAAGTGAAATATTAACAAGGAGGTAGCTTTAATCATAGGTCACTGAGGTTTACTGCTGAGGGAGAAAAAGCTAGAATTTCCATATAATCTTGTTAATTATTGAAGATCTGAGAATCCTTTTTTCTTTCTTTTTTTTTTGGGTCACACCTGGCAGTGCATAGGGGTTACTCCTGGCTCATGCACTCAGGAATTACCCCTGGCGGTGCTCAGTGGACCATATGGGATGCTGGGAATCGAACCCGGGTTGGCCGAGTGCAAAGCAAATGCCCTACCTGCCATGCTATCACTCCAGCCCCAGGAGATCCTTTTTTAAAGAGAAGTTCTCTTTCCCCTGCTACCTCACCCTTTTCTTAATATACTTCAGTTTATCTTATGTCCACAGAATGGACTTTGTTATTTTAGGGGTTGATAGTTAAAAGACTTTTTTGCTTTTTGGGTCACACCCAGCAATGCTCAGCGGTTACTCCTGGCTCTGCACTCAGGAATTACTCCTGGCAGTGCTTGGGTGACCATATGGGATGCTGGGAATCGAACCTGTAAGGCAAACACTTTACCTGCTGTGCTATCGCTCCAGCCCTTGAAAGACTTTTAATCAAGGCACATAGGAGGAAAGATTACTGAAAGGTGTCAGCAAGCCTCTTTTTTTTTTTTTTGCTTTTGCTTTTTGGGTCACACCTGGCGATGCACAGGGGTTACTCCTGGCTCTGCACTCAGGAATCACCCCGGCAGTGCTCAGGGGACCACATGGGATGCTGGGAATTGAACCCGGGTCGGCCGCGTGCAAGGCAAACGCCCTACCCGCTGTGCTATTGCTCCAGCCCCCAGCAAGCCTCTTTTTTAATGTAAAGTCATTAGTCTAAGGTATCTGTGTTGTGACATGAAATGAAAAGGTATTTTAAAAATGATTCTTTTTTTTTTTTTTGGTTGTTGTTTTTGGACTTACTTCACCTCAGTGCTTGGGACAGATCTAGTGGTACTCACGGAACCAGATGCAGTGCCTGGATAACACCTGGGCCTCCTGTCTAATAGCGTGAGCACAGCCAATATAACTCTCTCCTAGACCCCAGATCTGAGCTGTCCTTGGGCAATTTAGTTTTTGCCCTCTTACCTGGAAGAAGAATCGAAAAAGACCTGGGCTTAATCTTTTGCTTTGTATTTGCCTGGATTATTTGAAGGGCAATTGAAAGTGATCTCTCCTACTGCAAGGGACTGGGGGTTCGTAGTGTTCACTTATTCAGTAGAAATTTCCATTCGCATTAACTTTTATTACAAGTCATGTTTAAAGCTCTATTAAAAATTCCTGTTCAGGGCCAGCTCGAGTGGCGCGGCACGTGCCTTGCATCTGTGAGGCGCCGGCTTGGGTCTTCAGCACCCCCAGGTTCCCCAGGGCTGCTGGGCGGATGGCAGCGACACCGATGAGGCCAGCAGGACCCCCAACTCCCGTTAGGTCGAAGAAAAGAAACAAAAACTTCTGTTCCAAATAACCTTAGATCTGTAAAAAAAAAAAAAAAAAAATGGGAAGATGGTATGGAGAATTTTCCTGTGCCCCCTCGTCCAGTTTTCTCTTCTTTCACCTTACATTCGTGAGGCACATTTATTCCAAGTAATTCACATTGGTGCATCCACTGACTAGGGTATGCATTTTATTCTTATTTCTTCATTTTCACCTAACGTCCTTTTTTTGTTCCAAGATCCAATCCAGAATACCTGGTTATAGTTAGTCCGATAAACCAGCAACACTCTTTTAAAGCTCGTTCAGCTAATGGATATTGAGCATCTTTGTACTATGCTCATAGTGAAAGGACTCCCCCCCAGCCCCCAAAACAGGACAGATTTAAAAAAAAAAAAAGACTGTTTTTTTTAATTTTAATTTTAATTTTTTTCCTTAATTTTTAAAATTTTTATTTTATTTTTTTCTTTTTTTGGGTCACATCCAGCGATGCACAGGGGTCACTCCTGGCTCATACACTCAGGAATTACTCCTGGCAGTGCTTGGGGGACCATATGGGATGCTGGGAATCGAACCCAGGTTGACTGCTTGCAAGGCAAACACCCTACCTGCTGTGCTATCGCTCCAGCCCCAGACTGTGTCTGTGTGTGAAGCTTTTATATTCTGTGTCCTTTAATATGTCCAAGATATTTTTGATGGGAAGTGAAGCAAATTGAACTTCACCTAACACCAAGGATGTGATTATTTGCTGGGAGTTCTCTTGCTATCGTTGAGTTTCTTTCTTTCTTTTTTTTTTTTTTTGCTTTTTGGGTCACATCCAGCAATGCACAGGGGTTACTCCTGGCTCTGCACTCAGGAATCACCCCTGGCGGTGCTCAGGGGACCATATGGGATGCTGGGATTTGAACCCAGGTCGGCCGTGTGCAAGGCAAATGCCCTACCCGCTGTGCTATCACTCCAGCCCCGAGTTTCTTTTTTTTAATTCTATGAGAATTTAATTCTCATCATATGCAAAATGAGCAATGGAAGATAAATGATCTAGCATCTGCCCAGGGAAGGCAGGCTTGAATGGTGGTGGGAAAATTTAAGCAAAATATAATGCCCCAAAGTAGAGAGAGAGTATCTGAGAAATTGTGTGCCATAGAGGCAGCGTGAGGACTGGGGGGGCTGGGGAGGGGACAATGGGGACATTGGTGGTGGGAAGTTTGTACTGGTGGAGGGTTTTTGATCATTGTATGATAAACATGAAAGCTTTGTAACTATATCTCACGGTGGTTCAAATAAAAAAAAAGAAAAATAAGAAAACAAAGCAAGGTAATGGAAGGTCTCTAACAAGAGCAACCCCTTGGATTCTACAACAGAGCAGAGTTGCCAAGTATTTGGGGTGCAGGCATGGGGTAGGGGTGCTCTGGTAGGGGCCTATAGTCAGTGTTGGCAGATATCAATACTTCGGCAGTGAGCAATGGTCCTGTAATGTTGTACCCCGAAAACTTACAAACACATTATTGTAAACCAAGCTTACTTCAATAAATACATATTTTGAAAAAAAAATTAATTCAACATTTTAAGTACGCATGTAATGCGTAGACACTTTTTCCCCCTGACAAAAATATGTCATTTTTTTCCTTTGCTGAGCACTGAATCTTAATTTCTTGGGGGTGCTTGGGGGACCATATGGGATGCCAGGGATTGAACCCGGGTTGGCCGCATGCAAGGCAAACGCCCTACCCGCTGTGCTATTGCTCTGGCCCTTGAATGTTAATTTCTAATAAATCATGCCAAACTTTCCTTCGTTCCAGAGAGGGCAGAAGGGGGCCAGGGAGAGCAGCAGTCTCTGAGCGGAAGCTGGACCAGCCCTCAGCTCCCGTCTCGGGCGTCCCGGGCGCAGTCGGTGAGGTCGCCTATACATTACAAGAAGCAGCCTAATGAGGATCTGCAGCGGCGCTCCTCGGCCGTCCTCGGTAAGAGAGTGGTGGTATTTCATTCCTCGCCAGCCCTGTGTACTAGATTTTTTTTTTCCTTTTCACACAGCAGTTTGTGTTTTCCAGGTAGTTGATTAACTTCTCTTTGGAGTAGCCCAGCTGCCCTGCAGAATTAATGACACTGTTACCTAGGTAGTGAAAATATTGTTGATACCTAAAATTAAAAAAAAAAAAGTCAGCATTTCATTAAATGTAAATTGAGGCAAAGTAGATTTTCTGGACTGCTTTATTTATTTATTTATTTATTTTAATTAACTAATTACCTGCTTGGGTTTCAGCAGAGAGCAGTCTGCCACCCCCCCAGGAGAGCCCAGGTTAGTTTCAGCTCTGTGAACGAGTTCTGCTCTGTTCTCGGGACGGCTGCGGTGATGTGATGTGCATGCCTCTGGCTGTGGGCCTTCTCCACCCCATCATGGGCCTGCCGGTTCTGTGGTTCTGTCTTGGTTCTGTCTTTGTTGGTGGTGTAGTCTGTCGGTGGCTGGATCAGTTGAGCTCCACGCACCTTTTGTTCTCCATCCCGTTCCACTCCATAGTCCTCGCCATCCTTCATCCTCAACACTCTTCTCATGAGAGAAGCCTAGGGCTCATGGCCTGGACCAAAAGAACGCGTAGAGCCAATCATTGGGCGCTTTACATCTGCTGTGGTTTTGAACTCTGCGCAGTGGCTTCCCAAGGGGAAAGAAGAAAGGCAGTGAGAGGCCCTAGCATAAAGGGGAAGAGGCGTAGCCCTGGCAGTCTGGTGGCCTGGGGGTTGGGGGCGGGGGGGGGGGGGGGAGGGGGGGAGTATTCCTGAAAACAAGAGCCTGCCTGCCTACTTCCCTGTTGAGAGCCTCAAGGGAAAAATCAATAATCAGGAGGCACAAGCCACGGTGGTGGTTACAAGGGTGTTTTATCGCTAATTGAGACTTGGCTCGGAACCACCCTCTGCCAGAAGGAGTGGGAGAAACCAGGCGGAAGGAGTTTTCCCCTTAGGACTAGAGCAGGGCTGGCTCACCCACTGGACAGGTTTCCCAGGGCCTCAGGCCTCAGCCTGGGCTGGAGCCGCCACTTGGAAGGAGGAATCAGAAAGTGAGAAGGGGGCCCGAGGTAGATTGGAGGGTTATCTGTTTATTCAGGCGATAGCACAGTGAGTAGGGCGTTTGCCTTGCATGAGGCCGACCCAGGTTTGATTCCTCTGCCCCTCTCAGAGAGCCCGGCAAGCTACCAAGAGTATCTCGCCCACATGGCAGAGCCTGGCAAGCTACCCGAGGCGTATTGGATATGCCAAAAACAGTAACAAGTTTCACAGTGGAGATGTTACTGGTGCCCGCTCGAGCAAATCTATGAGCAACGGGATAATAGTGATACAGTGATCTGTTTATTCCAGATGAACATAAGGAAAAGACCATATCCCGTTCTGATCTTGAACCTTCATCAGTTTCCCTTAGTTCCTGGCTCCGATAGAAGACCGCCCTCCGGTTTTTAGGAGGGAGTTCTTCCAACATATATGTTGAATAAGCTTAGAATTTCCTCTTTGGTAAAATGATTGAGTTGTAGCAAATCTAATCTTTTAGGGATTAGAAACTTTAGAAGCAATACCTACCCTTTTTTTGGGGGGGGGGAACCCGATTGAATTTATTATCTATTTATTTAAAAAATTATTTTGTTTTGGAGCCATACCCAGTGGTGCTCAGGGCATGCTTCTGACTCTGCAGCCAGCAATCACTCCTGGCGGCCTCAGGGGACTGTCTGGGGTGCTGGGGATTGAACTCCCACGTGCCAGTCAAGGGTCCTGCCCTCTGTACTATCACTCCGTTCCCACAAACTTGAATTTAAGCCTCACGAGGTGGGGTAGTAATTTCAGGTCTGCTGCATTCTCAACCTTTCCTTATCCTTATTTTTATTTTGAAATCAAGTTCACTTAGTTCTGTAATATCTGCCACAGGCATTTTTAACTTCAGAAGCCCTGGAGTGTGTTCAATGGAATTTTTCTTTCTTTCTTTTTTTTTTTTTCTTGCTAAAAGGCTGCAGTTTTGTAATTTATTTACCTGCTTTGTGACCTTAGAAGAGTCATTTTTATGTTCTAATATCTGTTTTATCAGAAAAGCGACTCAGGGTATCTGCCCAGGGCAGAGTGCTCCACCCAGCTTTCTCTCGGGTCTCTTGCTTTTTTTTTGGTCGAGGATCTGTGATAGTGTTCGCTTCACAAATAGTCTTGCTCCTTTCCTTGTGACGCCTGTTATTAATTAGTATTTTCATGTTCCTTCAAGGCTAACAGCAGAGGGCTTGATGATTATTTGCTGCCTGTCCTTGGGAGCATAACCATTACAAGTCCTCTTTTTTAAAGCTGACTTTTTAAAATCTGTCTTTTTAACTAAAGCTCCGTGATTCACAAAGTTATTCATCGCTTCAGTTTCAGACATGCCCTGTCCCAACACTCACCCCGCCACCAGTGTCTGCTTCCCTCCATCAGTGACCCCAGGCGCCCTCCCGGTCCCCAGCCCTTGCAATTATAACAGCTTTATTGGCCTCCCTTTCCAACATAAAAGTCACGAATAATTGCTTTATGTTGTGAGACTCAAGAAAAATTTGGCCATTCTAATGCTTCCGTATTTTTATTCTGGCCATGATGTATCTGAGGTATCTGCTAAGATGAATATGGCGCTATTTATAGAGCTTTGGGACTGTGATCAGAGAGACGCCGGCAGCTGAGTTATTCCAGGTAGCCCTGGCTGCCTCCAGGCCCAGGTCTCTGCACCTTTAGTGCGATGGGGACAGGCGGAGTCCCCGCCCAGCCAGAGGCCCAGTGCTCCATCCACCCACCTGTACTGCTGCCAACTTCACTAATGATCTCAGAGAGATGCCAGAGAGGCACCTGCAGCTGATCTTCCTAGCTTCAAAGCTTCTGAAAGGTGCAGTTGCCTGTGCCCAACACTTTGGTCTTCACTGAGCCAACAGCCCAGGAGAAGCACAGAAAGTTAGGTGGGAGATGGGGCTGGAGTGATAGCACAGCGGGTAGGGCGTTTGCCTTGCACGTGGCTGACCCGGGTTCGATTCCCAGCATCCCATAAGGTCCCCTGAGCACCGCTAAGGGTGATTCCTGAGTGCAGAGCCAGGAGTAACCCCTGTGCATTGCCAGGTGTGACCCTAAAAGCAAAAAAAAAAAAAAAAAAGAAAGAAAGTTAGGTGTGAGAATTGAGTAGAAGCCCACTAAGCTCAATGGGTGCAAATAATTTTTTATTTTTTTATTTTACTCGTACCTTACAGCTCAGTAAATCCGCAGCCCATGATTCAACAACACCGTTAGGAGCAACATCATGTAACAAGCTAGCACTGTAGCACTGTCTTCCTGTTGTTCATCGATTTGTTCGAGTGGGCACTAGTAATGTCTCCATGGTGAGACTTGTTGTTACTGTTTTGTAAATCGCGGTGTTTAAATAAAGTTTCATTCAAGGCTAAAATAAGTACAATTTATGGAAAGAGTGGTTGAAGCTTCCTGACAAATGCATTTTAGATAATCATTTCTATAATTAATCTTGGGATTTTTTTTATAAATTTAGATATTATCTCTCTAATCTGTTTTTTTTTTTCCTTCCCCACACACCAAGACAGATAACACCTAAAGCAAATCTTGCAAATAAACTAATTTGAGGAATACCTTTTTTTTTCTTGCTTTTTGGGTCACACCCAGCAATGCACAAGGGGTTACTCCTGGCTCCTGCACTCAGGAATTACTCCTGGCGGTATGGGATGCTGGGAATCGAACTAGGGTCAGCCGTGTGCAAGGCAGACACCTTACCCGCTGTGCTATCGATCCAGTCCCTGAGGAATACTTTTGAGTAGGGCTTTTCTCATCACACTCTGTCATATTGTTATTAAGTTAATGAATTTAAACGAATAGGCAAGTTCATGCATTTTGTCCAACTAAGAGCTTCCTTACGAACTGAGGTTTCACAACTGCCCAGGGCAGGAACTTCTGATAGAACCTTGGTCTTAAGTAAGGAGGTATTACATGACAGCTTTATCGGATATAACCTGTCTGGCTGCACAGCTGGAATTGGGCCTTGTTTCATGATTGATAAGACTGGCTCAGTATCACTATTTCAAAGGGAAGTAATCCCTTCCTCTAGTTTGGGGTAGGAAGTGGCAGGAGAGGGTAAGATTATACAAATTCTTTGTAGTTTTAATCGTTGGATATTGGGGAAAGGGGAGTCTGTAATCAGTTACTGTTTTGGAAGTTTTGAAGCCTGTCAGACTTTTTTTTTTGGTTATTGTTGTTTGTTTGGGGGCCACAGTCCGTGGTGCTCAGGGCTTCCCCCGGCTCTGCTTAGGGGCTTGGGGCACTGTAAGGGGTGCTAGGGATCAAGGCCAGCGCCCTGCCCACCATGCTGTCGCTTGGGCCCCTGTAGTCCGTCTGACTCTGACCACGGTGTGGTTACAAGCCCTCTCTAATGGTCCATCCCCCGGTGCCCGACATGCAGTCCGCAGACCCACCTTCATTGCTGACGGACTGTGAGACTGAGCTCACTGGGGTTGTGCTTCTGCAAAATTTCCAAGAGCAGGTATCATTGCTTGGGACCAAAAAGCCCGGGAATTCATTCATGAATTTTGGACCACTTAAGGCACTGTCGGCGATCCCAGTTCATCCAGACTCTCAGTGTTCTCAGAGAGTACTTGTTTTAGGTGGCTCTCAATTGCTGGTGAAATTTGCAGGGCTGAAAGGAGAATACAGTGGGTAGGGCACTTACGTTGCATGCCGCTGACTGGGGTTTGATCCTCAGCATCAAATATGGTCCCCCAAGCCCGACAGGAGTGATCCCTGAGCACAGAGTCAGGAATAAACCCTCTGCACTGCTAGCTGTGGGGCCCCTCCCCCCCCAGACTCAAACAAAGAGTGATTTGCATGCTGAGATCAATTCAACAGCCAACAGCCTTTCATCTTTCTAAAGCCTGGATTTAATGCTCCATCCCTATCACTTGCCTCGGGAGAAGTGGTGAATGCCAACGATCCCAGGCACATCGCACTGCCTCTGTACCTTGTCCTGCATGTGTTACGATCTTGGAGACCAAATAAGATGCCTTTAAGAATGTCCTTTCTTTTCTTCTTCTTGGTCCGTCCACCTCAGAGACAAGAAGGAAAGCAGAACACACCTTTGGAGGTCATGACCCCCGGACAGCTGTTCAGCTTCGGAGTCTCAGCACAGTGTTGAAACGGCTCAAGGAGATCATGGAGGGGAAAAGCCAGGTAGCCCTCCAGGCTTCGGAAGACGACTCTCTAAGCAGTTATACTGGGGTCAGGCTCTCCTGCCTGCAAACGGGGGAATGACCCTGGAGAAGTTCAGCTGCTACCAACACCAGCCATGACTGTAGTAGTTCCACAAATAGATCTTGGTTTTTTTCGGGGGCGGGGGAGCCACTCCTGGTGGTGCTGAGAGTTTACTCCCTTACTCTGTGCTCAGGGATCACTCCTGGCTGGATTGGGGTGGGAGGGGGTTTGGGGAAATGTATGGGATGCTAGGGATTGAACCATGGTTGGCTGCATGCAAGGGAAGCGTCCTACGCACTGTACTGTTATTCCGGCCCCTCCCAAATGGATTCTTAATTTTAATTTATCGTTCTCTGATCTCCACCTCAGCCCCACCTCCCTACCATTTTTTTTCTTTCTTTTGCTTTTTGGGTCACACCTGGCGATGCACAGGGGTTACTCCTGGCTCATGCACTCAGGAATTACTCCTGGCAGTGCTTGGGGGACCATATGGGATGCTGGGAATTGAACCCAGGTCAGCCATGTACAAGGCAAACGCCCTACTTGCTGTGCTATTGCCCCAGCCCCTCCCCACCATTTTAGAGAGTGCTTTTTGTGTTCTGTTTAAGAAGTGTTTGTTCCATGGTCACTAATTGTTTTCTTTGTGGCTCTTTCCAAGAGGCTTTATTAGTTGTGTGTTTTATTTCTCATGGAAAGTCCAGTTGGAGTACGCCATGCTTTTTTCTTCCAAAGGTTCATTCGAAATTCAGTGATTGCATTGGTAATTAATCTTTTCATAAATCCAAGTTCCAAGTGTGTGCACGAGTGTGTGTGTGTGTGTGTGTGTGTGTGTGTGTGTGTGTGTGTGTGTGTGTGTGTGTGTGTGTGTGTGTGTGTGTGTGTGTGTGTGTGTGTGTGTGTGTGTGTGTGTAGGAGTACCGGGGCTCTCTCCTTCTTTCCTTCTCTCCTTTTCTGTCCTTGCAGTATCACCCTGCTTCAGACTCTTGCTGCTTTAGATAAAGTATGTCCTTGCTGCCTCAGACATCTTAACCCTTTGCATTTCTATATAGATTTTAGAAATCTTCCTCCTTTCCGTAAAAGAAACCTCGGATTTTGATGAGCTTTGCGCTTGTCATTGCATTTTAATAATTACTATGTATATATTTAAGATGTCTTGACACATTTTCTGTTTTGCAGGATAGTGACCTGAAGCAGTACTGGATGCCAGATAGCCAGTGTAAAGAGTGCTATGACTGTAGTGAGAAATTTACGACCTTTCGACGCAGGCATCATTGCCGACTCTGTGGGCAGATTTTCTGCAGCCGTTGCTGCAATCAAGAAATCCCTGGAAAATTTATGGGCTACACAGGTGTGTGCATTTTATTAACAGTTTTACATTTTTTAAAGGTCAGAACTATAAAATAGATATAAAATACCAGAATTAAGGCCGTTTTTATTTTGGACAGTGTGAAATGGTGACACGAAGGTGAAGGAAACAGCTTTCCTCTTAAGACCTTCATCCATTGTATAACAGATTGATGGGATTCTTTGTAAATAGTAAACGGAAGATCTGATGTAGATACTAGAACCAGAAAAAAAAAAAACCATATAAAGAGCGATGGGAGAAGGAACAATATGTGAGACCAAATCTAACATAACTATATTACCATGAGTTTTCATTTTATAAAACTGACCTTCCTTTGTTCATCTGACACTAGTTTGGCAAATTGCATCTTCATGTTCTCCCACAAATGTTAGCAGCTCAGAACATTTAAAGTATTTATTGAGGCTGAGAGAGAAATGAAATGGTGAGTGGGTTTACAAAGTGACTGATTATGAAAGGTGAGTGGAAAAAGAGTGTTCTTGGCAAAAAAAAAAGAGTATTGTTAGTGTTTTTTTTCTCATGGTTTTCTTCGTTTATTTGCTTGTTTTGGTTTTTGGTTTTGGGCCACACGTGGCTGTGCTCAGAGGTTACTCCTGGCTGTGCTCAGAAATTCCTCTTGGTAGTGCTTGGGGACCGTTTGAATGGAGCCCTGGGGATTGAACCCGGACTGGCCATGTGCAGGGCCAGCGCCCTGACGGCTGTGCTCTGGCCCCAGTCCCTAGCCCCCTCTCAGGTGGTTGTTATCACAAAGATCTTCCTCTGGTCATCTTCAACTGCCCACCCTCCTTCCTTCCCCCACCCTCCTCCTCCCCACCACCTACTTAATTTAGTTTTCAGTGCTGGGGTCCAGCTCACTGTCATAATGTCTTTTACTCCACAGGGCAGGGAAACTACTGCAGGGACTCTGTCTTTCTTGGAGTAAGTCTGTTCCACCAGTAGAGTCTAGAAATCACTGCAAAATGGTTTAGGGAGATGGACCTCAACTGAAACTCTTTCAACTTACCTGAAAGCCCCGCTCTCACTGTACTCCTTAAGCTTGACAGGGTACTAAGATGTCCAGTACGTGGTCACCTAGAAGTTGGCCTCTTCGTGTTTTATTAGGCTTCCAAGGAGTTGATTTCATGTATTTCGAAGAGTTGACTTTAGTGATGATGGGAGTTGGCAAGTCTGAAATTCTGAGGGAAGCCAGCAAGCGGGACAGAGAATTTCTGATTTTTTTTTTTTTTTTCAATCTGGCAGACATGAAGTAGAATTCCTTTTTTCTTCTGAAATTCTCAGTCTTTTCTCTCAGGGCCTTAAGTTGGTTGGTCACTAAATACACGAGACCCACCACATTACTGAGGGTGATCTACTTATTTTTTTATGTTTTTGTTTTTGGGCCACACCGAGCACTGCTCAGGGCTGACTCTTCCTCTGCATTCAAGGATCACTCCTGATGGGCTCAGGGGACCATATGGGGTACCTCGAACCCAGGTTGGCCTTGTATAAAGCAACCATCCTATCCACTGTACTGTCGCCCTGGCCCCGTTAAAGTAAACAGGTTTAAATGGGGATCTCAAAGTCTTCTCAGCAACTACTAGAGTGTTGTTTGACTAGACAGTCTGCCCAGGTGACAGATGACATCAGCAATTGCAAATGGGCAAGTGGATGCTGGGCACATAATACATGCGTGACGCTGAGCACATGTAAAGTACTTAGAATAATGTCTGTCTGGCATGTAGAAATTAGATCAGTGAGCAATAAGCCATTAGTATTGGTGGTGGGTGGTTGGGTTGTAGCGGTACTATCTCTGTGTCTGTCATGCAGCTTTTGAATTTGACGTGAGTCTGTCACCTACAGTGCTCGGGGTTCCTTGATGGCAGGCAGGGCTGTGTCTCATCTGTTGGTCCTCTCTAGTTGTATTGGCACGTGCTCTGGACACCCGCTGATGAGAGCTTTCATGCAATGAAGACTTTCTAGATCAAGCTTCGCTCTGTCTTTTGAGCATCTGAAGATGTCTGTTTTAATAGCTGACTGGTTAAGGAAGAATTCCTTTGTGGTGTAAGAAACAACCCAGATCTTTTGTTGTGGCAATTTTTTATTACCTCTCTGTAGGAGGTTATTTTGCTTTACTGCCATTCCACTATTGCAGGCTGTCTGTTGTGCTAAGTCCTGTACTTTCATATTCTTGAACTGGAGGATTTAAGTTCTTTTTCCTTGATCCCAAATGAAATGAATATATTCTTCTTTAGAATTTGGAAAGATTTCATCTATTATATTGTGGTATCAAAATAAATTTGGGGGTTTGAGATCTCCAAGCCTGCTCGGATTGGGGACTGGGCCTCCTCCACCCAGATCCCCCATTTTCCAGTAGCTAGGCGGTCACACCCAGAAACTGCTTCCGGCGCTGTGTAATCCAGTCAATGACCAACATCCAGAGGCTATAAAACCAAGCTCCTGGAAGATCTTATAGCCTAATTCTCCCCTTTGGAGAACCTGGCAAGCTACCGAGAATTTCCTGCCTGCTTGGGAGAGTCTGACAAGCTCCCCGTGGCGTATTCGATATGCCAAAACCAGTAACAATGATGGGTCTCATTCCCTGACACTGAAAGAGTCTCCAATGTGGCACCATTGGGAAGGATGAGTAAAGAGAGGCTGCTAAAATCTCAGGGCTGGGATGAATGGAGATGTTACTGAGACTGCTTGAGAAAATTGATGATCAACAGGATGATGATGATGATGATGATGATGATGATGATGATGATGATAAAAATAGATTTAATGGAATTAGCAGTATTTGATTTTATACAAAATACAATTATAATTCAATAAAATTTGAGTACTATATAATGGCAATTTTGCCGTTTTGGGTCTCACCCGGCAATGCACAGGGGTTATTCCTGACTCACGCACTCAGGAATCACCCCTGGCGGCACTCAGGGGACCATATGGGATGCTGTGAATCGAACCCGGGTCGGCCGCGTGCAAGGCAAATGCCCTACCCGCTGTGCCATTGCTCCAGCCCCTGCAATTGTAGTCTTAAGATAAAAAAAAGTTATGTATTCTACCGGGTGATAATTATATTGAAAATACACATTTAGAAGTCTCTCATGACATTTCAGTTTTCTAATGTTAATGATAATGTTAAGATAGAATTTTTAAGAAGTGTAATATTGATAAAGTTTAATTACCTTTATTTATGGCACATTGAAATGTTCTAGAGATAAACAAAGCATTGTTACCAAAAATTGGGGCTGAAATAAAAATTTGCATTTTGACAGAACTGCATCCTGAAAAAAATATGATATTTAAAAGTATTAAGTAAACTGTGTTGTTTGTTCTTCTAAGAAGGTTTCATTTCCATCATCAACTTAACTTTTCAGAATTTAAAAAAATTGTTTTGCTTCCATGCTTCATGTGATCTGAAAGTTCATTGTTCATTAGTTTGCTTTAAAACTGCGCCCCCTGGTGGATGCTGCTCTTCACTGTTTTACCAGCAATACCGTAATATTTTTTCTCCTTACTTGGCGGTCTGGGGAAAATATGTTGTTTCTGTTTGTAATGATCTATTTATTAAACTTTTTTTCTCAGCTAACAAGATAGTTCACCTTGGCTGAGTGCACACACAGCACTGGGAGTATGCACCACTGGGTGTGGATCCAGAACCAAAAAATAAAATAGAATATTTTTTTCAGTTGCACCTACTATTGCTTCTCTTTTAGAGTCTTGGCAAATATAGCGATTTTCTAGTAATGCTGAGTCGTGCTTTCTTTATTATAACTATTTGGGGTAATCTGCATATCTGGATGACTGTGATTATGATGTTCTTATAAAGGAACTAACCAAATTATTTAAGGTTTTTTTTTTTTTTGCCTTTTGGTGTCACATCCAGCAATGCTCAGGGGTTACTCCTGGCTCTGCACTCAGCAATTACTTTTGGTGGTGCTCGGGGGACCATTTGGGACGCTGGGTATTGAGACAGGTCTGACGCGTTTGAAGCAAGCATCCTATCAGCTGTACTATCTCTCTCTGGCCTCTTATTTAACTTCCTTAAAGTTTTTTTTTTTTTTGAAACTGTTAATGTAAGGCTAACTCTTACCCCAAATATTTAGTATGTTTTGTTAAGTAATATATGACTGTTATCTTTTACTTAGTTTCTGTTTTTTCTTTTTCCTTCTTAGGTGACCTACGAGCTTGTACATACTGTAGAAAAATAGCCTTAAGTTACGCCCATTCCACAGACAGTAATTCTATTGGGGAAGACTTGAATGCGCTTTCAGACTCAGCTTCCTCCGTGTCCGTGCTTGATCCCAGCGAACCCCGGACCCCGGTGGGCAGCAGAAAAGCCAGCCGCAACATATTTTTAGAGGATGATTTTGCTTGGCAAAGGTACTTCCATTTGAGTATAATTTTACTTCTCTTTAAGAAATGCTGGTGAGTGTGTGAAGTTTGAGTGACTTCTCTTAAACCTTTTCTTCCTTGAGTTGTTTCCTAAAACTTCACTATTTATCCTCCTTTGCCCGGGACTTTCCTCTAAAAGCATTATAGAAGCCATTTCTAGATAGTAATAATAATAACTAATCAGAATGTCAACTCTGCAAGAGGGGAGATTGTGTGTATTTTTCTTGTTTACTGTTTTACTCCTGGCATTAGGAACATCATATGGCATGCATAGGATACTGATAATATTTATTGAATTGGCATCAAACAATCAGATCAGTAATTTCTGATGGACCCTCCTTTGAGTAGAACTTATTAACTTCTAATAAATTAAGAAAATATGACAGTGTGTTAGGAGGATATGCATAAGATTTTTTAATAGTATTTGAGAGTGAAATTAGATACTTTTCTTCCTAAGAAATGTTTCATATTTGTTGTATTTCTAAATATGTGGTAATGCCTTATAGGGCAGTTCCTTATTAACTCTTACGGTATTGTGTGAATTAGAATACAAATTTGGTCAGTTTCTGACCTCAGCTAAATACTGTGGAAATGAATGATACCAAATCATGTCAAAGTGCTTAGACTTTTCACATCTTGGTGATACATTACTTTTATCAGTTACTCATTTAGGGAATAAGGAATTAATATATAACTAATGAATTTTGACAGTTTTAAAAATGGAAAGAGTTATAGCTTCATTTAGCATTTATGATTCTAGGGAGTATGGACTGGAGCGATAGCACAGTGGGTAAGGCATTAGCCTTGCACATGGCCGACCTGGGTTTGATTCCTCTGTCCCTCTCAGAGAGCCTGGCAGGCTACCCATGTGTATTTGATATGCCAAAAACAGTAACAGCAAATCTCACAATGGAGATGTTACTGGTGCCCACTTAAGCAAATTGAAGAGCAATGGGATGACAGTGACAGTGACAGGGAGGAGTAGAAAAGAAAGTCACATAGATACTGAATGATTATTCATATAAATTTTAGAAATATACAAAATACATACATTCTTTTTTTTGGGGGGGTGGTCACACCTGGTGATGCTCGGGGGTTACTCCTGGCTCTGCACTCAGGAATTACTCCTGGCGGTGCTCGGGGGACCATATGGGATGCTGGGAATCGAACCCAGGTCGGCCAAGTGCAAGGCAAACGCCCTACCCGCTGTGCTATCACTGTAGCTTCAGTGATCCTTGTTTTGTAGTTACTTGATGGGGCATCGTGATTGTGTCATCATGATCCATTGTAACTTAACACATATTTTGTAAGTTTTAAAGCTTAATTCTACAGTTGGTAAAGCAAGCAAACAGAAAAGGGCACTTAATCCTTGAATGACATGAGTTTGGACTATTCAGTTCCACCTTTATGAAGATTGTCCCAATGCTCCTAATTCCTACTCAGTGTGGAGATTCTGTGGATGAAGACATTTATGATAACCCATTTATCTCCCTTCGACCTCCCTCCCTCCCCCCTCCCTGGCCTCCTTCCTCTCTTCCCTCCCCCCTCCCTGACTTCTTTTCTCCCTTCTCTCTTCCTCTTCCTCTTCCCCTTCTCCTCCCCCTCCCCTTCTCTCCCCTCCCCTCCCCCTCTCCTTCCCCTTCTTCCTCCCCCTCTCCTTCCCTTCTCCATTTAACCTACAAGTATGTATTAGTTGACTGTTAATATTATCAGGTTAGCAATTAGGATAGAGAAGGGACCACAATGACAGTGATAGTTGGAAATGATAACTGGACAAGAACTGAGTGTTGAAAGTAGGAAAAGAGACAAACATGATTTGTTTGTCTCTGTGCCTGTATTGCAAACCATAATGCCCAGAAGGAAAGAGGGGAGGGGGAGAGGGCAGAAAGAGAAGAGAGAGAGGGAGAGAGAGGAGAGAGGATGACAGAGAGAGAGGGAGAGAAAGGAGAGAGAGAATGACAGAGATGTAGAGAGAGAGGAGAAAGAGAGAAGAGAGAGAGGAAGAGAGAAGAAAATGATCTGCTATAGAGGCAGGCCACGGTGGTGGGGTGGTGTATTGGCGGGAGGGAGGCTAGGAACATTGGTGGTGGGAAAGATCCACTAGTGAAGAGACTGAAACCCAATCAAGAACAACTTTGTAACTGTGTATCTCATGATGGTACAATTTAAAAATAAAGAAATAAAATAAGGAAAACTAGACTATGGAAAAAAATTATATCAGACTATTAGTAGCTAAGTTTTGGGACATAACAAGTCATCCCTGGATTTTCAGCTGTGCGGGGAGCGTCTTTCACGCTAGGCGGTACATTCTCCAAGGGTGAGCCATACAGGGATCCTTCCATACATGGTTTCGGTTTTTTGTGTGTTTTTTTTTGGGCCACTCCTGGCAGTGCTCAGGGCTTACTCCTGACTCTGAGCTCAGGGACCACTCCTGGCGGAGCTCAGGAGACCATATGGGATTCTGGGGATTGAACGCAGGTTGGCTGTGTGCAGGGTGAGCGCCCTGTCATCAGCCCTGGGGAGCGGTGTCTTTTTTGTTGTGGCATGAGTGCAGAATTGGTGTGTGTGATTTAAGGAGACAAATGAGGTTTGCAAGAGACGAGGTATTGGAAGCCAGAAGTAGAATAACCATCATTCTGTGCTAATTGTTTGATGCTCATCATTCTCTTTAGTCATCATCTCCTTGGGGGTGGGTACCGTTCTCTCCTTTTAACAGATGTGGAAGCCAGAGGTTAGAGAGAATGCTGGGTAGAGAACCCAAGGTCACACCGCTACTAAGCGTATCTATGGTTTTCTGACTCTCGGGTGCTAATACACTGAGTTATGGGGGCTTCGAATAAAGTGTTTGAACTCCAAATGTACCCCTCCACCACCCTCCCAGCACTTTTGAATGAATACATGATGTGAGAAACTCCATGGGTTATCCATCTAGACAATTTTACTTTTTCATTTGCATTTCGCGTGCTTAAACTCTCTATTAGTCTATTTTGGCATTTAATGTACTTGTAAGAATAAAAAAAAAATCAACCTATATCTATTTTAAAGGAAGAAAACAAAAACTGACCCAAAATCTATTGTAGGTTTTAAAAAAAGGTTTAAATGTTTAAAGGAACTTCGTTAACATTGAAAATTTGCATGTTACTATGCCAAATCATCTCAGTATTTTTCAAATTTCTTTACAGTTTGATTCATCCGGACTCTTCAAATACCGCTCTTTCAACGAGACTCGTGTCTGTTCAAGAGGATGCTGGGAAATCTCCTGCTCGAAATCGGTGAGCTGCTGAATGAAAACTGTTCTCTGGCTCAGTGTTCCTCAGCCCTGCCCTGCCTGGGCCCCCTCTGACTTAATTTTCTTCCCGTAGCCTCTCTCTCTCACCTGTTGGTTGAGAGGAATCTTATTGTGTCCTTCCACTCTCCTTCCCCGCATTTACATGACTTTTTTTTTTTTTATTAGTGAATCACTGTGAGGTACAGTTACAGATTTACAACTTTTCGTGCTTGCATTTCAGTCATACAACGCTCGGGTACCCATCTCTCCACCAGTGTCCAATCTCTACCACCAATGATCCCAGTATCCCTCCCCACCCCCCCATCCCATCCCACCCCACCCCATCTCTGTGGCAGGGCATTCCCTTTTGTTCTCTCTCTCCTTTTGGGTGTTGTGGTTCGCAGTAGAGTCATTGAGTGTGTTTGATCTATAGTCCACTTTCAGCGCGCATCTCCCATCCTCAGCGGGTCGTCGAACCACACTTTACCTGGTGTTCCCTTCTCTATCTGAGCAGCCTTTTCCTCCAGCGTGTGAGGCCAGCTTCCAAGCCGTGGAGCCAACCTCCTGGTACTTATCTCTACTATTCTTGGGTGCTGGTCTCCCCATTTACATGATTTTTACTATTGGCCCCTTTGGACTATCTCCGTGAGAGATGCTGCTCTGTCTAAGGTTTTTCATCATAATGAGAAGATCAAGCAGAAAGAAATGAATGGTGTAGGTTGTTCCACTCTTTTAGCTCTAAAAGGCGAATACAGCATCATTTTTTTTCCCCCCTGATTACCTCCTACCTGATCTCAACGGATGCTCTTCCCAGATGGGAGTATAATATGAGGCCCCCATAGCCATGCCACCGGACTCTGCGCCAGGCTGTTTTCACTCCGGGTGCCCCAGAGGACGGTGGGTGAGAACCCTCCCCGCCCCAAGAGACCCAGTCCCGGCAGCCGACCTTCACTACCCAACCACTGCCACGCTCCAGGCCACTCTCCGGACGCTCTGGCCAAGACTCACGTATGAATGAAGGCACATTATAAGACACTTCCTACATATTTGATGGAGTTCAGGACAGTAGGCAACAAATCATAGAGAGTAATGCATACACACACACACACACACACACACACACACACACATATACATACTTCTCAGAGAACCTGGCAAGCTACTGAGAGTATCCCACCCGCATGGGCAGAGCCTGGCAAGCTACCTGTGGTGTATTTGTTATGCCAAAAACAGTAACAATAGGTCTCATTCCCCTGACTCTGAAATAGCCTCCAATCATTGGGGAAGATGAGTAAGGAGAGGCTGCTAAAATCTCAGGGCTGGGAGGAATAGAGATGTTATTGGTACCTGCTTGAATAAATCTACGAACAATGGGATGACAGTGACAGTGACAGTGACCTCCTTCCTATGTTCTTTGTGACTTTCCTGAGAGTCTCTTGCTGGCCTTGAACCTCTGCCTTCTTTCTTGTAGCTTGCCAGGAGACCTCACTTTCTTTAATGTAGCAGAGAGAGGTCGCTAATGGGGACTTCCTCAACTCTGCCACCTCTTACCAAGGCGACTATGTTGGTAGCTCATCAGTTTTCTCTTTTTAGCCTCTTCTTTGTTTTATTTTGTTTTGGGGGCCACATCTGGTGATGTTCAGGGGCTACTCTGGGTCTGCACTCACTCCTGGCAGTGCTCAGGGGACCTTATGGGATGCTGGGATTGAACTTGAGTTGGATGCATGCAACTAGATCTGTCTAGCTGTATATATGTGTATATATATATATATATGTATGTATATATATATGTAAAATTTGTAAAATTTGTATCACTTGTCATCCTGTTGCTCATCAATTTGCTCGAGCAGGCGCCAGTAACGTCTCCATTCCTGTCGTGTGCTAGTGTAGCCCAATGGCATCTGTTCACTCCAGGAACATGAAGAGCATTAAACCGTTCATTCAGGGTCTTGACGAAGAAGTCCGACTGTCTGGTAGGTGGGTGGCCAGACATTCTTTTGACGTCCCGTGGAATCCAGTCAGTAACAGCTCTAGTCCAGTGGTCGTCTCCAAATCGCATTATGTGTCCGGCTTAATCTGATTTTTGATGCCTTGGCAAATGAGACAGTGTCCCTGATTCTTGATTGTCAGTGGAAGTTGGAACTCTGAATTCCTTCTCTCAGTTGAGTGAAACGTGATAGTCCAAGCATAGCTCTTTCGATTCATCTTTGGGAGACCCGAATAGCGTTCTCATCCTGTTTGCATAGGGCCCAGGTCTCTGAGGCATATGTTAGTGCAGGAAGAACGGTGGAGTCTGGGCACTCTGGAGTTGTTCGTCATGTTGAATTCTCGACCTAGGTAGACATAACTGCTCCATTCGGAGATTTTCAGATTTTCGTTCCATTGAGAGCAAATGGAACATCAGGAACTAGTCCGTTTGTCATGAATTTTGTTGTGAGACTCAGCTGCAGTCCTACCTTTCCACACTCAAGAGTCGAAGTCAGACAGCTTTTGTGCCGCTTGGCTAATGTTTGGTGTTATTAGAATGATTCGTCAGCGAACCATCTATCTTCACTCCCATTCCTTCCTATTTCAGTCATCGCAGGACGTTCTCAAGGGTGGCACTGAAGAGTTTTGGTGAAATGGTATTACCCTACTGAACTCTTTATGTCGATGATCACTTCCTTGTAGAATGTTGAGATCCTGGTGGTGAATCCGTAATACAGCTTGTGGAGGATCTTGATGTACTGAGTTTGAACGCCCTGTTTGTCTAGGGCTTCGATGAGCACTTCAGTCTCAACAGAATCAAAGGCCTTCTTTAAATCGATGAATGTTAGACAGAGCGGCATCTTGAGCTCTCGCGAAACCTCAATGAGCTTGGTCACTGTGTGGATATGGTCTATCGTGCTGAATCCTCTTTGGAACCCAGCTTGCTTGCATCGTTGTCCTTCATTTCATTAATGTTCTACTCGAGTAAACAACTTGTAGACGACAGTCAACAGTCAGAATATATATATGTTTGGGAAACACCCGCTGGTTCTCAGGGCTTACTTCTGGCTTTGTACTCGGGAATCACCCTGATGGGGCACGGGGGACCATCTGTGTTCCTGGGCTTAAACCCTATACATATCATTCTTACTTCAATGAGTATGTGAGACTCTCAGGTCTGTGTTAAATAGTTTTTGGTCCCCTGTCTATACGATGATTTTTACACTTATACTGTTTTCCTTTAAATATTACTGGTATATGAATTGCATTTGTAGTTTACCCCCCCACCTTTAAACTTTCCTCAAAATAAATTTAGAATAACAGAGAAGTTGCAACTTAATGTTGAGAATTTCTGGATATCTTTCTTCTATTTCCCCTCTAGATAACATCCCATCTGTGTTTAAAAGTACTCTTAACATCAAAAAAGCAAGCATTTATTCCAAAGGAAATTTTCGCTGTAATTTTATGAATTGAAGAGTATACAGCTTTTCCTTTCTTTCTTTTTCCTTCCAGATCAGCCAGCATTACTAACCTCTCACTGGATCGATCCGGTTCTCCCATGGTACCTTCATATGAGACATCTGTCAGTCCCCAAGCTAGCAGAACATATGTTCGGACAGAGACTACTGAGGATGAACGCAAAATTCTTCTGGTACGGGTTCAGCAATATCTTAAAACAGTGCTAGTTTTAACATAAAGTGATTACTTAATGGATTTTTAAAATAGCATATAAATTAAATAGTTGAAACAGCTTAAGTTTTTATTAGGTCAAGCATGCCTTATTATCCTTATTATAATATTGTGTTAACATTTTCTTGTACCCTTTTGTCTGGTAAGACCAGAATTTAGGATTATTCAGATTCCGAATTCCTACTTTTATAAGAGAGCTTAACTTTTTTTTTTTTTTCTTTTTGGGTCACACCCGGCAAAGCACAGGGGTTACTCCTGGCTCATACACTGAGGAGTTACTTCTGATGGTGCTCAGGGAACCATATGGGATGCTGGGAATTGAACCTGGGTCGGCCGGCCATGTGCAAGGCAAACGCCGCCCCCCACCCCCCCCATTGTGCTGTTGCTCCAGCCCCGAGAGCTTAACTTTTATCCAGGTCTCAGGTTGCTTTTTAAACTTAGAAAAGTATTTCTCATGCATTTGTAGTACTCTTCTGGCAATAAATAAAACTAAATGTTGCTGAGAGCAGTTTCAAAAGTTTACATATAAAATACTCTACCTAGTTCCAAGAGCGACTAAAAGAAATGGGAGATCAAGTGTATCATTTGAAAGGCAGAAATTACGTTAATTCTGCCCTTTCATAGTAACAGAAGTAATATTTTAATAATAAATAGATTTACTAGGGAAGGAGTCAGGGAAGACTTTGTTAATCTTAGTTTTTCCCTTGTGTTGCGTGGTTTCTGGAGGCATAGTATGGTTGCTGCAAACTTGGTTCTGATTGGAGACTGTAGCCTGTGACACTGGGTGCCACCAGGATAGCACTCTTGACTCTGTGGGCGCCATGCCAGGGAGCCCCATCCTGGGGCCCCTAAGAAAGGCTTTTGAAGCAGAAATGCTTAGACAGAACCTTGTTGGAATGATTTGAGTAGTGATGTGAGGAAAGATGCAGAGATGAAAGGTACAAAGATGACTTCCTTCTTTCCTTCCTTCCTTCCTCCTTCCTTCCTTCCTTCCTTCCTTCCTTCCTTCCTTCCTTCCTTCCTTCCTTCCTTCCTTTCTTTCTTTCTTTCTTTCTTTCTTTCTTTCTTTCTTTCTTTCTTTCTTTCTTTCTTTCTTTCTTTCTTTCTCTCTCTTTCTCTTTCTTTCTTTCTTTCTTTCTTTCTTTCTTTCTTTCTTTCTTTCTTTCTTTCTTTCTTCCTTCCTTCCTTCCTTCCTTCCTTCCTTCCTTCCTTCCTTCCTTCCTTCCTTCCTTCCTTCCTTTCTTCCTTTCTTTCTTTCTTTCTTTCTTTCTTTCTTTCTTTCTTGGACAGAGGTAGGATTACTTTAGTGGGAGACATTGAGAGTTTGATTTGGTGTCCGTGGCAGTTAGATTGGAGAACTAGTGGAACTTCCTGGTAGAAAATGGTGAATTCTGTGTCTACAGGTTAGATTTAAACCTGAAGACTCAGAGCCACTTTGGGAGTTGTTTGAAGCCTACCTCAAAGTTACCTTAGATTAGCGAGATGGACTGCCAATCTCCAGCACCCCTTGCTGCCTTCCCAAAGATGTGTATTACATGTTGCACTCAAATGACCAAAGGACCAGGAGTATGTTACTGTGTCCAAAAGACTGAGAATAGGATTATTTGACATAGTTGGTTTTCAGCATTTCAAGATGAGAGGAGCTGAGTTAAGGTGGTACTCCATTCACGTGTCATTTCTATTCAAGTGTGTAGGTTAGCTGTGACAGAAATGTAAGCTGCATTCCCTCTTCTGACTCCAAAACTGATGGAAAAGAATATCAAGGTGTGCATTTAGCATTTCTCTCAGAAATCACTGCTTGCTCGTGTCATGATTGCAGGACAGTGCTCAGCTGAAGGACCTGTGGAAGAAGATCTGCCATCACAGTAGTGGAATGGAGTTCCAGGATCACCGCTACTGGCTGAGGACACATCCCAACTGCATCGTAGGAAAAGAGTTAGTCAACTGGTTAATCCGGAATGGACACATTGCTACCAGGTAATGGGATCTGGGGAAAAGACTTTTTTGATATTTTCTATTCAATGTGATTTAAAATGCATTTCTGAATATAGGTAATATGATTACAGTATGGTTAAGGTGTGTGGTATTGATGTACGCAGTTACTGCATCGAGCCACCACCAGAGTGCCCCTGACCTGTCACTCCCTGTCCCGGTATCACCTCTGTTGTGTGTGCAGAAATTCCTTAAATGGAACATCTCAGTTAAGTTGTAGTAGGCTACATGGCCAAAGCGGCTTCTCCTAGCAGTGTTCTTGCATCTCGATCCTGAGCTTGTTTTGAGCTTTGGGTCTGTGGGCCACCAGGGGGGTGCCCTTATCTGCCTCATAAATACTTGTAAATGGGAGCGATAGGTTCTGTGACCTTCTAAGATTCTCATGTCCCCTAGCTTTTTTGCTTTATTAACATTTGCTCCTTCTCTTGAGTGTGGAAATTAGTATGTAGGAAAGAGAGAAGCAGCTTTAAGTACAGGAGATCTACTTTCCAATTTGGGCCATTTTGTATCTTTATTTTTCAGCTTGTGGCTTTTAGTCAAGTTGTGCAATCTCTTTGGCCCTTGGACCCCTTACTTCCACCATAAGGAAGTATTTAATACAGTCTTGTGAAGAAACCGTGAAGATGAAATATTGTGAAATAAAGCACCTTATCCCCTGTAAAATGCTGTGTGAATGCAAAGTGTTAATAAGTACCTGTTTCACATCTATATGCATACGCATTTTTTGCCCTGATGTATAATGTTGGGTATTTCCTTCACATCAAGATTGTCAGCTTCTTGCCTTGCAGTTCTCATCATGTTCTTCCTCTATTAAGTACAGAGGTTTGCATGCATTGATTAAAATTGATAAGGGCTTGCTGAAACTAAATTAGAATCGCTTACCATCTTTTGTACTGTAGTACTGTGGAAATCTTTTAATGTGTCTTCAAATCTCCCTTGATCCCTTCCTGAAGGAATATTTGAATTTCACTGTTTCTTAGCTTGTTCCTATTAAATTCTTTAGACTTAAACTTTTTTTGGGGGGGGGAGTGGGGGCGTGGGTTTGTCCCACACCTGGTGATGCTCAGGGGTTATTCCTGCTCTGTACTAGGAATTACTCCTGGTGGTACTCAGGGGACCATATGAGATGCAGGGGATTGAACCTGGCTCAGCCGCAAGTAAAGCAACTGCCCAGTCCCTTGTACTTTTGCTGTGGTCCATAGACTTATTCTAACAGGTCGATTTTTTTTTTTTAATCTGCATTCAGGGTGCAAGCTATAGCTATTGGACAAGCCATGGTTGATGGACGTTGGCTGGATTGCGTCAGTCATCATGACCAGCTGTTCAGAGATGAGTATGCGCTATACAGACCACTGCAGGTAGTTGCCATGTCTGTTGAGCATATAGAGGATTACTGTGAAGTCTGTCTGTATGGTTAAGATGATAAATAGTCAATACCTGAAAGCCATCTCTGCTGCTTGAGGAAAGTTAAATATTTTTACTTAGTAATTAGTATCATTCTATTACTGTATCACTGCCATCCTGTTGATCATTCATTTGCTTGAGCGGGCCTAGTAACGTCTCCATTCGTCCTAGCCCTGAGATTTTAGCAGCCTCTCTTTACTTATCTTTCCTAACGGTGCCGCATTAGAGGCTCTTTCAGGGTCAGGAGAATGAGATCCATCATTGTTACTGTATTTGGCATATGAATACGGCACCGGGAGCTTTCCAGGCTCTCCCATGCGGGAGATAAACAATTAATAATAATTAAACAAAAAAAGTTGGAGTCAGACACTATTCACTTGGTATGACTTTTATTTAACGTGGCTTTGTGGTATTGCTCATTTAACTTAAGTGATTTTCGGTTTGGTTGGAGAAATAGGTCAGCAGTTTGAGTTCTAGTACTTCATGGTTTTCTGAACACAAAGCCAGGAGTAGTTCTGAGCCCTCTGGGTGTGGCCCCAAAACAAAACACAACAAACAGGATTTATTCTCATTTTTGGATTGTAGTTTGACACTAAACAAGCATGTATATAAAGGAGTCATGAATGTTCATATATATAGACTTCTTTGTGAACTTATATGGGAAACTTGGGGTTTAGAAAAGACAGATCACCCCAATGATCAGTATGCTGTTACTTGCAGAACTCTAAGGGTTGCTTTTTAGGATGTGTTTTGGAATTGGTCCAGGGATAGAATAAATTCTAAGCCATCTTCATCAGGACTAAAGGATTGCAAAGACTATAAAGCCTTGTCTATTTTGTTTCGTTCATAATATGTTGCCTACCAGTAACTGAAAATCATACATTTTTGGGAGGGTGAGGCATACCCAGTGGTGCTCAGGACTTACTCTTGGCTCTGTGCTCAGGGATCACCTCTGTCCTGCTTCCTCTGTCCCATACAGTCCTTCTTGGTGGGGTTCAAGGGGACCCTAAATGATGCTGGGAATTGAACTCCCGGTGGGCCACTAGCAAGACTAGTACCTTAACTACTGCCCTATTTCTCTGGCCCCTCAAAATTTTACTTTTAAGAGTGGAAGCACAATGGTGCTTTTTATTATTTTGCTTGTTCCTGTCTAAATTTATTCAGTGGTTAGAAAGTGTGTGGAGGGTGAGCCTCTCAGCACTTTTGCCTTTAAGGGTCAATTTCTTGGGTCCTGTCTTGGTTCTGCCAGAGTACAGAATTTTCTGAGACCCCTTCTCCGGATAGCGACTCCGTGAACTCTGTGGAAGGACACTCTGAGCCGTCTTGGTGCAAAGACATCAAGTTTGACGACAGCGACACAGAGCAGATAGCAGAAGAAGGGGACGACAATTTGACTAGTAAGCCTTGAACTTTCTATCGCCTTGTGTATATGAATCATCGACAGTGTACGTATGATAAAAATGAGCACTTTGGTTCAGTTGAAACAATCCTACTTTTGACTCCCACTAAATGCAGAACATCTGATAACATTCCTTTGCCAGATACAGTATTTTCTTGAGAAACCAACTTGTCAGGCGACTGGTGTTTCTGATTGTGCTGTAGTCTAGCGTGCGGCAGCTTCACGATGAATAACTGAGCTAATAACGCAGCAGACAACCCTCTCCCCTCTTCACTATGGTATCAGACTTTCTCTCTGCGGAACCTCCAACCTATTTCTCCTTTCGAAATTTCACTTTATATCCAACTTGTTCCAACTGAATTCCGTCTACACGGAAGGGGCAGGAAAATACTGTATCCATTTTGGTATTGCACATTGGGCTTGTGTATTTAAAAAAAAAAAAAAAAAGCATTTCTCTCCTTTCCTCCGCTCCCCTGATCATACCCGTTCTCACTCCCCTCCTCTCCCTGTATATCTTTCGCCTCCCAACACTAAAAGATTCTGCCAGTCCTAGCAAGCGTACATCAGTCAGCAGTTTCCAGTCCACAGTGGACAGTGACTCAGCCGCTTCTATCAGCCTGAACGTGGAGCTGGACAACGTGAACTTCCATATCAAGAAGCCCTCCAAGTACCCACATGTGCCCCCTCACCCTGCTGACCAAAAAGGTAGGAGGTGCTCACTGTCTGGAATCCAAGTACAGGCTGGAGAGCTGGGCTCAAAACTTAGGCCGGCCTGACCCACTTCCTCTGTCCCATATGGCGGAGGGCGTTCGGTGTGGGTTTTGGCTCACCGTTTCTCATTTTCCCCATACCTCCTTCCCAGACCCTTTTTTTGGTGGGGGGGTTGGTTCCTTTCGTTTCTTGTTCTCTCCCTTAGTCCCACCCATCCAGTTAAGAGCTTACCTAGCGACTCTTTCTGACCGCGCCTCCGCCGGCATCACGTGCAGCTTCCACGGTGGCGTTTCTTGGCACTCACGACACGGATGTTCTGCTCTGTTCACCTCTGGCTTCACCTAACACTTGGCAGCCTGTTTGCTCATGCTCTGACCCACTAGTGTCGTGTTTCACTAAACCTTTTCAGATGCTTCAACTAAACTGGGGCAAGGGCGGGGATAGTCACATAGTCCAAGATAGGTGCTGGAATTTAAAAGGTTGGACAAACGTATGTGCTATATTTATAAAATGTTTTCTTTTCTAAATAAGATACAATGAATTCACTACTTTTAGTTTACTTATTTGAGGCTTTAGTCTACTGGTCACAATTATAATGGCTATATTCACAAGACATTTAGTATCCAAAGTAAACTGTTGTAAAATCTATTGTAACAACACAAGAGAGGGCTTTTTAAACATAGGTGAAGTTTGCTTTATTGGTTGTAATTATCAAAGCAGATTAAAATTTTAGCCTTAAGGGGCTGGAGCGATAGCACAGCGGGTAGGGCGTTTGCCTTGCACGCGGCCGACCCGGGTTCAAATCCCAGCATCCCATATGGTCCCCTGAGCACGGCCAGGGGTAATTCCTGAGTGCAAAGCCAGGAGTAACCCCTGTGCATCGCCGGGTGTGACCCAAAAAGCAAAAAAAAAAAAAAAAAAAAAAAAAAAATTTTAGCCTTAAGGGGCCAGAGCGATAGCATAGCGGGTAGGGCGTTTGCCTTGCACGAGGCCAACCCAGGTTCGGTCCCCGGCATCTCATATGGTCCCCCAAGCACTGCCAGGAGTAATTCCTGAGTGCAAAGCCAGGAGTAACCCCTGAGCATCTCTGGGTGTGACCCAAAAAGAAAAAAAAAATTTAGCCTTAATATGACCATATAAAGAATTCAAAACACAGAAATAGTTATTATAGGATTTCATAATTCTAATGACTGAAACATTATAAACATGAAGTAGTCAACTCTGTGATTTTGCCCAGATTTTATTATTACTTTTTTGGTTTTGGGTCACACCTGGCAGTGCTTTACTCCTGGCTTTAGGCTCAGGGATCGTGCCGGGCAGTCTTGGGGACCATATGTGGTGCCTGGGATAGAATCAGGTTGACTGCATGCAAGACTAGCATCCTGCCCACTGTTTTATCTCTCCAGCCCTAGATAGAGTTTAAATTTTTAGCATTTAATTCTCTAAAGTTGAATTGCCTCTTAGGCTTTTGAGTGCTTTTTTCTTTTCTTTTTTTTGACTTGAGATAAAAATATGATCATTTTAAAAAAAAGCTTTTGAACTTTAACATCTGTGCTAAAATAATGGCAAACAAATTTGCATTTTAGAAACAATTTTGGTTAGTTTGTTCTGTTAATCAGTATGGTAAGGGATGTGGTAAAAAATGCACTTAATGCTTACACTAAAACAAGGCATATCTTTTTTAAAACAGAGAGTGTGAGGTAAAGGGAGCTTTGGCTATCATTGAATATAAATGAGATATGCATGTTTGTGAGAATCCTTAAAATGGATTGAGAAAAGGTGGAGAATTTTTGGGTACGAAAGGGCAGTGAGACAGCTGGGCACATGTGAAATTTAACTGTAAGTTAAACGGAGCTGGGGAACATGGGCTGGTGCTTTCGTAATTTAAATGACACATGTGGTTCAGAGGGATCTCTCGAGACAAGGTAGCTTTTCTTTGGACGTACTTGTTGACACTTCATTTTTCTGAAAGTTGAGTGCCAAAAAACATACATTTTTTTTGACTTGCTAGTAATACCACCCTTTAGAAAGTTAAGGGACTTTTTTGAAAATCACAAAGTGACTCCTTGTTATAAAAGTCCAAATAGCAAAAGTTGGACTGACTAGGGTAGAAGAGTCCAATAGTGACACATTTCACACTAGAACCTCAGATTGTATCGATAAGTGAAAGTAAAGGAGAAAGCACTGGCAGTTGGAAAAAAAAAAAAAACACCACAGCCACTGTGGTACCGCTGAACTCATCCCTTTAGAAAGGTTGTTTGCAATGAGGTTGTCTTACCTAGGGGTGAGATGTAGCCTCCTTGATAGGATCAGTCAGAAAGCTGTGCCGGCACTTACCAAAGAATGGCAGGATGACCAGATCTCGAGAGGACTGAAGGTTGTATAAGTGCCAAGGAAAGTTTAGAAAAAGATGTTTGAAAATAGTGAAGCAAAGAAGGAAAAGTTAGACTCCCCCCAAGTCCCGGGCTCTCTATCAGGAAGATTTTTTTCTTTTTTTTTTTCTTTTTGGGTCACACCTGGTGATGCACAGGGGTTACTCCTGGCTCTGCATTCAGGAATAACTCCTGGCAGTGCTCAGGGGACCATGTGGGATGCTGGGAATCGAACCTGGGTCGGCCGCATGCAAGGCAAATACCCTACCCACAGTGCTATCGCTTCAGCCCCCTATCAGGAAGATTTTATTAAGGAAAAACACTCTTAACTTAAGAGGAAGGTAAAGTCCAGAGTAAATGAAGAGAGAATACTGCTTATTACATTAAGTTTGGTTGCCAGGTTCAGGCAAATTTTATACCAAATTGTTGAAAGAACTTGAAACGCTTATCTATGGAGACAGTGTTTATAAGCTCTGAAAAACTGTGGAGAATAGTAGGGTATCTTGATCAGCATTTCTCTCTTTCTCTCTTTTTTTTTTTTGCTTCTTTTTGGGCCACACCCAGCTATGCTTAGGGGTTACTCCTGGTTCTGCACTCAGAAGTTACTCCTGTCAGTGCTTGGGGTACCATATAGGATGCTGGGGATTGAATCTGGGTCGGCCATGTGCAAGGGAAACGTCCTACCCGCTGTACTATCGCTCCAGCTCCTTGGTCAGCATTTCTTATCTGGGGGGGTCTTATACTGCCCTGTGGATCCCCAAGATATACCCAGGGGGCCGCAGAATGGATGGCCACGGCGTAAGAATAGGAGGCCACTTTGTAGGACAGTTGGGCTATAGGAAGGAACAAGGTCAAGGCTCAGGCCATGGTTGGAAAAAGTTTGAGACGCACTGGTCTAGATTACTGACCTGTGGGACGTGTGAAATTTTTTCCTTTTAAATTTATAAAGTCCTTTCCCAGCAGTGCTGGATGGACGGATGGGAGGAGACACAGTGGCTGCTCATAATGTCAGCTGCGTGATCTACCACATGAGCTCTCTGTCCTAGAAGCATTAAGAAATTTAAGAAAGAAAAACAGAAACAAACAAACAAAAAAAACCCTACGAACAAACAGAACCAGAAAAGTAAAAAAAAAACCAACAAAAATTAAAAAGATTATTAATAAAGGATCTTGAGCTGTATAATCTTCAGACAACCCAGAAATTTCTCCAGAAATCCCCCGGCTCTCTCTTGAGCCGCCTGCAATTAGTGGTCTCGAGCCGCTTCCCCACCTGGGACGGCTGATGCCATAGCCAGATGAAGGAGGAAACAAGGGCTAGGCTGGTTGGTGATCGGTTGCCATTTATTCCATTCTCCCCTTGTGCCTGTTCCGGTCTCTCTAAGCCCCTCGTTCTAGTCTCACCCAGCCCCTTATTCCTGTCTCCTCCTATCTCCCTCGCTCCTCTCTCCACTCCCACTCACGCCTTGGTCTCTCTCCAGTCTCTTCCCATCTCCCAGCACTGGGGGCAGCACCACACCCCCTCTGGTAGCACAGTCAACATGTGAAAGCCCCTCTTCTGCTCAAGGGCAAAATACCACTTAGAGGCATTTCTCCTCTCCTTTGTCCAATAACTTAATTAACATCTTAATTCTACTTCTTAATATTAGTTATCTTGTATGGACACAGTAAGTGAAGCTTTAAGCTTATAGAGTGGCTCTCCTGGGGACGTCTCGCTAGAGATCTCACAGTACAGTGCTCAGGCCAGATTAATCTTTTCCAACCCTAGCAGGGACTGGAGTGATAGCTCAGTGGGCAGGGCGTTTGCCTTGTACATGGTTGACCTGGGTTCGATTCCTCCACCCCTCTCGGAGAGCCCAGCAAGCTGCCGAGAGTATCCTGCCCGCACGGCAAAGCCTGGCAAGCTACAAGTGGCATATTCGAGATGCCAAAAACAGTAACAACAAGTCTCACAATGAAGATGTTACTGGTGCCCGCTCGAGCAAATCGATGAACAACAGTGCAACAGTGCTACAGTGCTACAGCAGGATTCTAATCCAGTTGTTACTTATTGGATCATGACAGAATTTTTTTTTCACCCCCTCCCAACATGACAGAATTTGTCCATGACCATGCTCTTAACTTATAGGTATGGTGCTTTGGCCTGGCCCGTTTCGATGCCAGGGTAGCTCATAACTTGCCCTGGGTCCATTCAGTCCCTCATCAGGACCCTGCTTTTGGGGTGCTAGGAAGTAAGGTCAACTGATGCTTAAATCAAGAGAACAGATGCCCAGGAGTGAATATCATTTGTGGTCAACTAACTCCCAAGTTATAAAAGCATAGCATTAACTGTCTTCCTGTATCTATACAAAAAGGACATTGCTCTGAATTAACTATGCAAAGGACTTAAGGAGAAGAGAAAAGCAGTATTTACAAGTTAACAGAATCTGATTAGGAGACAAAAGTGATTGATTGTTGGGGAAGCAGAGCACAAAGAAAGAGGTTACAAATAAACAAAGAGGAATGGGAGCACTGTGATGGGAGTAACCCAATAAACCTAAGCTCCCTGTGGCAAGACAGAAAGGACAAACCAAGTTATCCTACACTTGATGTCACATATAGGAAGTTGGGTAAAGTTGTAGAAAAATGCAGTGAACAAGACGTACTGTGGTATTTAGGAGAGGAATTGATGGTGACCAGGCAGTGGTATTATTAGCTAAAATGAGGCATGGTAATAGGGCCTTGGCATTGTCTAGCAACTTCTTTTTGGTCAGCATTTAATGATTCTCAAATTCACAGATCATTAAAGTTCTGAAAGAAAAGCCAGCATGTAAACTAGCAGAATTAGAAGTTAAAGGTATTTATTTTTTTAAGTAGTTTTTTAGTGTAAAAAGAAATTGAATATAAAGTAATGTAACTAGAATTTAAAGTTTATTATTCATACCCTGGAGAAAGCCATTTCTAATTTAATGATACTGCTTTGAGGTATGAATGATTACTTGGTAGGAATTATATTTATTTTGCGTCTGGCTAAAGGAGGGATGGTTCAGTAGTTAGAGATAATGAGCTTTTGTCAGTCTTGACTAATGGAAGGAAACAACCCCAAGCAACTACTTTCCTGGGCTATCAAGGATCTCTGTCCACCTTCTTTCAGAGAGGTGTGGTAGACTCAGTGGAGTCTGTGTTTTCGTTTACTCCTGAACGTTAAAATAAACCTACGTCTGGTGTTTTTAATAATTGAAACAGGTTTTATTGAAGTAACATGATATTGTAACCTTGTTTATAGCCTTATGTGTAGGGAGTGTAAGAAAATAGGAAATACTTATTTTTCTGCTCTGTAAGACTCTAATGGAGAAGTTGCCATCTTCAGAAATAAGGTAATTATTATATTGGCCTCTTGGGTCATTTGCGCTTTCGCTGTTTAGAGTTTATGAGCCCTTGAATAAATGTTTCAGGCTCTCAGTTTTTGTATGAAGTTGAAATGCATCCCTCCCCCGTCTCCATCCCTTTCCCACTTATTACTGGAAAGTACGGATGTCAGAGTGATCTAGTAGTGATCTAGAGAAAGGATAATCTATTGCTGCCTCCATTTTCATTCTTAACATGTAAATGGGAGTAAGTGGTTCTTGTCCTTAAATAGAAGTCTAAAGTAATACTTGTCCTTAAATAGAAGTCTAAAGTAATACTGTGACTTAAAAAACTGTTGATAGGTAAGTCTTAGGCACATAATATTTCAACACCAATTTTCTCCACCGGTGTTTCCATATTCCATCCCCACCCCCATCCCACCCCATCTCCACCTGTCGGTTTGACAGGGACTTGGCAGTGTTTCAGTGGTTGCAGCTTAGAGCTCATCTTTTCAGTTTCATCGAGTCTGTGTTTTGGATATGTGGCTGTATCACACACTCATATCACCCCAGTATAATTGATGTCCTGATACCTCTTCACTCATTACTTCCCGTTCTCTTCTCCCCCCCACTCAATTTCTTTTCTTCTGTCTTTCTCTTCTCTAAACACTGGGGTCAATGGTGATCTAAGCCATCCCCCTTTCTTACAGTACATTTCCTCATCCAGTATTCTGTGTACCACAGAGAAGTGAGATTGTCCTTTGTCTTTCTTCTGGCTTAGTTCATTCAACATGATACCTTCCTGTTCTAGCCAGGTTGCAGCAAATTGCTTGATTTGATTATTCGTTGTAGCTGTGTAGTATTCCATTGTGTACATATGTCACATCTTCATAATCTGTTCATCTGTTGTTGAACACCTAGGTTGATATAATACTTTAGCTATTATACTGAGTGCACCAATGAATAATGGTGTGTGTATGTCCTTTTGAGAGGGTGTTCTTATGTCATGGGAATAGATGCCCCACAGTGGAATTGCTGAGTCATATGACAGTTCAATTCTAAGTTTACTCAAAAGTCTCCATACTGTTTTCCACAGGGGTTGTACCAGGTAACATTTTCACCAGCAGTGGATGAGAGTTCCTTAAATCTTATTCTTAGGAATAATTTTGTATCTTCTAAAGCATGAGGAAATTAGAATTTATAAAATTGGTTAAAACATCTGGACCTAAATGTATTTTTTTCCCTCATGCTTTTTTATCTTAAATAAATATTTTTATTTCCAAAAGCTTGTAAAATAGACAGTATGATATTCTGGTTTGATATATTCTTCACTATAGTTCTAGGAGAGTTGTACAGTTAAAAATTTTTAATTAAATGGGGCTGGAGCGATAGCACAGTGGGTAGGGTGTTTACCTTGCATGCGGCTGACCCGGGTTCAATTCCCATCATCCCATACTGTCCCCTTGCACCGCCAGGAGGAATTCCTAAGTGCAGAGCCAGGAACCTGGGAATTGCTGGGTGTGACCCAAAAAGCTAAAAAAAAAAAAAATTTTTTTTTTTTTAAATTAGGTATTTCAAGCAGTGTTTTGAGCCGTTCTTGGAAAGCTAGCAAGAAGAACCAGGAGAATATAGTCAAAATCTTGGCTTCTATAGGCCTTTTGATTCAGCTTTCCATTTTAGGAAAACATAGGGCATATAGAATTAAGTTAAATGGCACTAGAAGGAAACAGTCCATCAGATCTGAATGTGGGATATTATCTAGGACATTAGGACATTTAGCCGACTGAGGCTGTTACAGAATAGAGTATTACATAAAAAGAAAAAGTTATGGAACCTGCTTTTGATGGGAAGAGAATAAAGAGAATAAAGTCACATTGTCCCTTGGTATGAGGAAGAAATGTTTAACCAATTGGGAAACAATTCGATAAGTTTGAATATGAGAAACTATAGGGAAATGTCCTAAGAGAAATCAGTTGTGCAAGTGATTGATAGTTATTAAGTCTAGACCGAGGGTGTATGAGGTTTTCTGTGTGTTTAAATTATTTTCAAACACAGTTGGGGACAATCCCTTTGGAATTTGTATATGCATACATATAAGCTTTAGTATAAAAAAGCCACTATATTTGCCTTGTATGCAGCCTACCCGGGTTCGATCCCTAGCATCCCATATGGTACGCTGAACACCTCCAGGAGTGATTCCTGAGTGCAGAGCTCCCTGAACATTGCCAGGTGTGACCCCAAAAAGCAAAAAAATAAAAGTAAGGAAAAGAAAAAGCCACTGTACATAAATACTTGCATATATGTATGTATATGGTGACTTTACAAGCTTTGTCTATATATGTTTAGTGTGTGTGTGTGTGTGTGTGTGTGTGTGTGTGTGTGTGTGTGTGTGTGTGTGTACATATACTGTCTTTGTTTGGGGGCCACATACAGTGGTGCCAGGGGCTACTTCAGGCCCTGGGCTCTGGTGACCATGCAGGACCGGATGGACCCAGCCTTAACTGTGTTGAGCAAGCTCTATCAGTTGAGTTAACTTCAGCTCTAAGACACGAGACTAAGTGAATAACAATAAGTGGTGTTATTAATTTCTGTGCAGAAATAAAATGCAACATCAATTTTTACTAGATTTTATTGAAATTGACACATTTGAGTTCTGTAAATAAAGTTTTCTTCTCTTTCTTTACTAGAAGGATGAGCATATTGGCTCATAAACATTGACTTTTGAAGTTGTTTTTTTTAATATATGAAGTCTGCTTGAAGATTTTTGCTAAGCAGGTTTGTCTTAAAGGCCTTAAAAAGAATTGTGGTTTAAGTTGCCTGGCAGAAAGAACCCCATTTGAACTTCTCTTGGTCACAGAGCTAGAGTCATGGGGAAGTAAACAAGTTTCACTTGTGAGAAAAAAAAAATGGAATATTTGAAAGCTAAAAAAGAACACATTCAGAATGTTTTCTGTGGTCATTTTAACGGTAACCATTTGGCTGTGTTTCATTAGAATATTTGAAAAGCAAATTTTTAATTCAAAAGCTAATGAAATTCTTTGAGTTATATTTTTGTTGCCTATCTATGCTACTCATACCTTATATCCTGAAATTTAAAAAATATCTCTTATTGTTTTATCAGAAACTTCTCTGGGTACCACCTTACATATAGGCAGAGTCATTGTTAAGTAATAGAGTTATATCTGAGAAAAGTATCTTCTTTTTTTTTTCTTTTTTGCTTTTTGGGTGATGCACAGGGGTTACTCCTGGCTTTGCACTCAGGAATTCCTCCTGGCGGTGCTCAGGGGACCATGTGGGATGCTGGGAATTGAAACTGTGCTGGCCTCGTGCAAAGCAAACGCCCATACCCACTGTGCTATCGCTCCAGCTCCAAAATATCTTAACTTTTATAGGTGTGTCTTACAAATTCTTGAAAATCTCAATTTTCATAAGCTGGTTCAGCTTTCATAAGGGAAAATGAGATGTTCAGGATAATGAACAGTCCTGTTCCAAAGTTTTTTTGTTTGTTTGTTTAGTGGGGGCGCTTGGGCTATCCCTGGCAGAGGGCTTTCTCCTGGCTCTGTTCTTGGGGACGACTCCTGGCAGTGCTGAGACCACAGGGAGACCAGGTTGGCCACATGCAAGGCAAAGCCTTAACCCCTGTACTGTCTCTCCAGGCTTGTTTCAAGGTTTTAATCAAGTCCTTCATTCAAGTCTATTAAATTTAGAAGGACATACGTGTAACAGATATAAAGATGCACCTTAGAGCTTTCTTGAATTGCCCGGGCAGTGATGGGTGAATATGAGTAATGGTTTGTGTGGGTGTGCTCTCGGTGTAATTATGCTTGTTACAGTTTCTCCTTTCCGTCCTCCTCTCTCTGCTTTCTTCCTGGTATGCACAGAGTATTTGATTTCTGACAACGGAGGACAGCAGCTCTCAATAAGTGACGCCTTCATCAAAGGTAATCTCTCAGAATCTTTCAATGGGAGGGGGGTCATTTTGCTTATGGAGGTATACCTAAGGCCTGGCACAATGATTGGCAGACGACAGGCACTGGAAATCTATGTGATTATTTCACTTATAATCACATCTGTAGTGACATACTTCATGGGGAGTGATTTTAAGAATGTGGTACTTGAAAACAATGAAAGGGCTTTTAAATAAAGAGGCATTTTAGGTTTAGTCCTTTCCTGTGTCAGTGGATGTTGGTGTGTGTATGGTCCGGGATTGTCAGACACGTCAAGGTCCGGGGGCAGGGCTCATCCGACTGAGGATGCTGCTTGCCGTGAAGAGCAGGAAAGAGAAGCAGAGAGTCTAAAGCACTCTGGGGATAAAGGAAGTATGCAGTACAAGCCTTTTATGACTCCATTCATATTTATTGTGTCATTAAAGAAACACTTAATTAGCTCCTGACATTCCACCGTCTAGACCTCAGATAATGGAAGTTTCACATGTAGCACAAAAAAGTTGGGTAACCTGGAACCAGGAAGGCCCCTTCTTGATGATTGCAAAACTAACAGTGTTTATAAGTTCACCTTGTGCTTATTCCAGCGTCCACACAATTAAAATGTGTGGTTTGAGTCCCTTACATGTTATGAAGGCTTGCTTTATTATGTAATCTGCTAGGCTGTTTCGTTGGAAATTTTTGGCTTTAAATTATAGTACGAATTAAAAAATGTTAAAAAACATAAAGTTTATTTAAAAAATAAAGTGAATGGTAGACATTTTCTCTTGTATCTTATTCAGTTTACAGCCAAAAATTATTTTATGAATGTTTTTTATGAAGCATTTGATACTCTTATTATTATTATTAATTTTGTGGTCTTGATTCATTTTTACCCTTTCTAAAAATGTCAGGATTTTAAAACAAATTTTGTGAATTTTATAAATTTATGAATTTTTGCATATTAAAAATATTTCTTCACAGTGTTTTTGAGTGGGTGGGTTTGCATTCATTTTATAAAACTTTGTTAGAAAAGCCTTTGTTCCAGTATTTAAAAATAAATGTTGTCAAGGAACGCCTGATTAGATCTTCTGCACTGTCACATATTGCTTCAGACATACTGGAACTGGGCTTTTTCTCTTTTAATCCAGCACCCACGTGTCATATGTTGTTCTGTTCACTTTTCAGATTTCTGTTGAATACCATTTTCAGCTAGTGATTTCACTGGGAAAATTAACACTCTCCTTTTTTTTTTTTTTTTTGGTGGTTTAAATATGCCCAAAGAAACAGAGGGACAGTATAAAGATTTGACTTTACTTGCTTTTCAGAAGTTGAATTTATAGTCCTGCAATTTGACTTTTCACCGTTCTGATTCTTGCAAACATTGAAGAGCCAACTCAGGCTTAATTCTTTTATTTATATATTTATCCAGTGCCTTGGTTTTTTTTTTTAACACCAAAAATTTGAATTGGTTAACTTAAACAATTGACAAAGAGGAGTGGGTAGTTCCTCAGTCTATGAGTAGATGGTGTCAAACTATAATGAAGAATATTCTCCCTCTCATGCCTTGCATAGAATCCCTGTTTAATCGTCGAGTAGAGGAGAAACCCAAAGAACTGCCTTTCACCCCTCTGGGCTGGCATCATAACAACCTGGAGCTGCGGGAGGAGAATGGAGAGAAGCAGGCCATGGAGAGGTTGCTGTAAGGCCACCAGCTTTTTTCCCTTTCCCTTTCTCCTGTGAGCCTCACTGATGACTTTCTAGGCATGCATTGAGTTTTTCCTTATAAATCCTAAAGTTCCCTGGGAAGCAAGTCCTGTTTCGATGCATTTTCCTATAAAATAAGAGTCCCCCTGTGTTTGTCTGTCCCCATTGTAATTTAGGTGTCAAAATTACACCAAATCGAAGGGGTCATCTTCACGAAAGCTGTTCACAGATTTGTTTATGTGCAGAATCATTAAGGTGCAGCTGTACTGAAGGACTATCACTTACGTGGGAGATTTTGATCTGTGAGCCGTAGCTCCTCTCGATGCTGATAAATTCTCTGTAGACAGCTTGTTGTTTCTTTAGAATTGCAGTTTCTGGCAATATTAACTGTGTCAACTTCTTGTGACATTTTTGTAGTTCAGCTAATCATAATCACATGATGGCACTACTCCAGCAGTTGCTCCATAATGAGTCATTGTCACCATCTTGGAGGGACATCATTGTGTCACTAGTCTGTCAAGTTGTTCAGACAGTCCGACCTGATGTCAAGATCAGGGATGACGACATGGATATCCGTCAGTTTGTCCACATCAAAAAAGTGAGCTCTGCTAACGCTTTCCTCATGCTTGGAGCTGGTGGTGCGGGCCTGACTATGGTGTATGTCTTCACGGTGATCTGAGGGAACATTGCCATGAGGGTTGCTCAGTGAGGAGGGGAAGCTTTTTCTCTCTGATCTGGGTCAGCTGTCCTCTTAGGGTCATGGGGAGCCACTCATCAAAGTCACTGCTGATGAGATGGGGTGACTGAGGTGTGGAATGCCTCGGGAACCCAAACAGAGTTCCTCAGTTCCTTCTTTTCTTGCTTTTTCTCCTTCACCCATTATGTATGAGAAGGCCCATTCCCACAGATTACTGTGACTGTTCTGAGGAACAACAGTACGTAATTTATTTAGATAGTAATGAAATTCTCTCAGTATTTTTGACCTGATAATGGTTTTGTTTTGTTTTGGGGCCACATCTCAAAGTGCTTGGGCCTTATTCCTGGGTCTGTGCTCTGGGATCACTGTTGGCATGACTCGGGGAACCATATGGGGTGCCAGGGATTAAACCCGGGTTAATTGTTTGCAAGGCCAGTGCCCTACCCTCTGTACTGTTTCTTCATCCCCTGATAGTAGGTTGTTTTTTTTTTTTTTTTTGGCTTTTTGGGCCACACCCAGCAATGCTCAGGGATTGCTCCTGACTCTGCACCCAGGAATTACCACTGGCAGTGCTTGGGGGACCATATGGGATGATTCGGATTGAACTCGGGTCGGCCACGTGCAAGGCAAACACCCCTGTACTATTGCTCTGGACCCTGGTGCTAATTTTCATGTAGCACCAGTTTATTTTTTCGTCAAGTGGATACTTTACTTTAGAATACCAGACAGGACAATGACAGAGTACGAAGTGGAAGAAAATCTAAGAAACCATTATTGGTTGAAAGAATAAGCTCTCTCCTGACTTTTTTCCTTCTTGTTCTTATTTGATTATATAATAAAGTAAAATTGAAAGTAAGTTAAGTGTATCCACCTGACTGGATTATGAGACTGCATCATTGAATTTTATTTTTTTCTTAATTGCTTAAATAGATTCCAGGTGGAAAGAAGTTTGATTCTATGGTTGTCAATGGATTTGTTTGTACCAAGAATATTGCACACAAAAAGGTAATGTGATTCAGTTCAACAATGAGGTTCATCAAACCATGGCTCTGCCGAATGGGCAAATTGGGTTACCAAATCATAGAAGAAAAAGGAGAATGGCATTGAGAAGCAACAAAGGACAAAAATGGATTGATTCATTGAGTTTTGGGCCACACCCGACAATGCTCGGGAGTTACTCCTGGCTCTACAATCAGAAATTATTCCTGGCGGGCTCAGGGTTGGGTTGGTGGGGGCGCTAGAGACATCTTATGGGATGCTGGGGATCAGACCCTGCAGGTTGGCTGCATCAAGGCAAACACCCTACCCACTGTCCTATTGCTCCAGTGCCAAGGACAGAACTTTGTGTCTGCCACAGAGGCAAATATTTGGAGGTCGGGGGAAGATGTTTCAGAACTGATGATTTTGGGTTTGGATAACTCAAATTCATCGGAAGGAAGAGGGAGAGGGTGAGTTATACTTCCAGACCAGCAGATACTGATAACTGATCCTGCCACATCAGGTTTCTCTGAGAGACTGGAGTTCTTCCAGAGGCCTAGGATTTTAAAACACTTGAGGTTAAGCTGCACAACTTTAGCCCTGCCTTTCCATTGCCAGCACAGAGGAGTGGGGTGTAGTGACGGATGTGCTAAGGAAACTGGAATCTGAAGGAGAAAGACAGGAAGACAGGGAATGGCTGGGGGCGAGGCCAGAGTAAGCAGGCCAAAACTTTGTGTCCCATGGAGGGTCTGGAGCTGCTGTTCAAGGGCTGCTGGTGGCCACAGTGTTTGGCAGTACCAGTGCTCCTGATTCACAGTGCTGAGTCCTACGCCCGCCTCTAGAAATGCTCATTCTGGAGACGTAGCTGAGTAGGAGGCTGAGGGAGAATGAAGACAGGGAAAGGGGCTTGCTTTTAACGTAGTGCCAGGGCCCGTCAGTATTGTGTTGGTCCTCACTCCCTGAGAACGTTCTGATCTCTAGCCGTCCTCGTAAACCTTGTCAGGCTTCAGAGTCATTGAGGAAACTTAACTGAAATAGCAGTAACCTTGGGGGAAACTTGGTAATCGCGAGACGTTAGTCAGACATCTGGCTTGAACTCCTGAATGGAGGAGCTACAGCCCTGTGTTTCCTCCTTCGAAGCAAAAATAAGTAAATTGCTTATAAGTAATTATAAGTAAAAGCCTCCTCAAATTTTTAAGAAATCATGAACAAGCAGAAGTATTGTAGCTGCTGTTAATTTCATTTTCATGATCCACAGTCGTTATTTCTACAGAAATACTAAAATAAAAGAAGTAGCCACTGTTATTCGCTGAAGAAATCTTATAAATCAAATGAAATGTTCTTTGTTGAATCAAATGCTAGTGTTCCCAGAACTGAAAATGTTATGTGGTTATGGTAGAACTGCATGCATGAATGGCTGTCTTGCACCACTTGCCATATTTAGAGACTGGCCATGTTTGGTATTTAATTTGTAGTTACTTTTAAAAAAGCAAAAAACCCTTGCATGCAGTTCCCCAATGTGGAGGTTTTGTTTTCAGTAACATTTACCAGTTTGGAGTCTATGCATGTGGTAGAGCCTATAACTCATTTTCAGGATTCAGGCTATTTTGCCTGTGTCTTTAGAAGTCTGGTTGGTTTTTGAATATATTATATATTCTTTTGAGTATTTGCTTTTGGAGATGATTTAAAGTTTTCTTTAAGTTCTTGTTACTTAACCTGATTGCCAATATACAGCTACTTGGAAATTTATTCTGTTAAAAAGCTGTCCAAGGAAGCATTTTATCTTATTCTTTTTAAAATTTTTGTAAGTTTGGGTAATAAAACTTTTTAATTTTTATTAGTTTATGGTCACAGTAATCTTTATATTATGGTTTTTATTGGTTTTTAGTTTTTATTTTTAAGCCAAACCCAGCAATGTCCAGAACTTATTCCTAACTGTGCTCAGGGGTCACTCCTGGTAGTACTCAGGGGACCACATGTGAGACCAGAATCTAACGAGGTTGGCTACGTGCAAGGGAAGTGTCCTACCCACTGTACTATTTGTCCGGTCCTTGTTTATGGCTTTGATGTATTAAGTAACTGCACCCCCCCCTCAAAGACCCTAAGACACCCTCAACCTCTGTCTCTGTATCATCTCCACTCAGCTTCTCCCCCACTGCTTGGTAATTTTTATTTTTATAATCTAAAATTTAATTTTATTAATTTTTATTTTTATAATTAAAAAATCCCTAATTTTTGATGGGATTGAAATCAAGAAAGCAATACAAAGAGAAATAAAACCAGGAGCTATTTTTTCCCAAAGAAACAGGCTCGACAAGAACCTTAGCTAATTTATCTATGAAAAAGGAATTTTCATAACCCAAGGCCAAAGTTTGTGACTGTTGGGTGCTATCTCTTCCCTTGTTTTGTCTCTGTAGTATCATGAGTGAGATCATCTGATACTTGACCTCCCTCTGACTTACTTCACTTAGCACAGTGCCCTTCAGTTCCGTCCATGTAGCGGAGAATTGCAAGATTTCATTTTTCCTGCAGTTGCTTAGTGTTCCATTGTATTTAGATACCACAGACTTCATCTAGTCCTCTGTCACTTAGCTTATTTCCATACCCTGGCTATGATACACAGTGTTACAATGAACCATTTTGAATGAATGATTTTGTATTAGGGGCAGATGACAAGGCATGAAGTCCCTAGGTTACAAGGAAGCAATAGCCTTATTTTTGGGAGAAATCTTCTATTTCCCATAGAAACTGGAACCCGTGGGGATTCCTGTCAACAGTGAATGAGAGGGTTTCTTTTTGACCACTTTCCTGCCAACACCGGTTGTTTCCAGTCTTCAATATGTGCTGTTTTAACTGTCATTTGAATTTCCAGTTTGTGTTTGTGTTTCCCCCGATAATAAGTGCCAGTCAGTATTTTGTGTGTATGCCTCCCGGCCACTTGTGTGTCTTCTTCAAAGAAATGTCCCTCCCTATTTCTTGATGGGATTGAAATCAAGAGAACAGTACAAAGGGTAAATAAAAGCAGGAGCTGATTTTTCAAAAGAAATAGGATTGACAAGACCGTAGGTAGCTTATCTATGGAAAAGGAACTGGGTGCATGAAGTGGCACAAGGAACATCTCTCCAATAATGCAGATGGGGAAGCTGGATTCGTGTCTCACACCATACACTAAAGATAGTTCCAGATGGATTAAAGACCTCAGGATGAGGCCAGAATCCATGAAATATCTATCATGAGGAAAATATTGGCAGAACTCTACAGGATACAGACTTTAGAGGTGTTCTCATTGATTTGTCTCTTATGGCAAACATAACAAAGAAACAGACTAAAATTAAAAGACAGTCTACTGAATTGGAGAAAATATTTGTGTTGCATACATCTGATAAAGTCTATAATGTCTGAGATATTATATATACACTCCAAAGTTCAAAAAAGCAAGAAAAAAGAAAAATAAACTAATCATTGGTCAGGAAGCATTTTAATTCTTTTCTCCTTCCTCTACCTTTCTTGAATTTTAGAAAGTCCGTGATTCAAAATAGTTGATTTCTGAACTAAGGGTGTAGCTCAGTGGGTGAGGGCTGAATGTGTGAATCCCTGGATTTGATTTCCAGCACTGTTCCCCCCCCCCAATTGATCATCTCTGGAATTTATGAAATGGCCTGTCTTCTCGCTCCTCTTGCCCCAGTCTAGTGCTTGATACGTCTTTTTGCAATAATTGAAATAAAAAAGTAGTTGAGTATAGAGAATTTGATGTAATAATAGCTTCTCGTGAAATCGCTTTTGGAGATTTTTGCCTGGCTTAGAACAAATAATGAGACTGCCATGAAAGAGCTAAATGGGAGTAATACTGATGTAATGAGAAAAATCTGGTTAATGTAAGAGGATTTATGAACAGTAGAAATCAGTGATGTAAGGAAATCGCTAAAGAGCAAACGTGAAAAGACTTAACAAACTTCATTTCTTTGTAGATGAATTCGTGTATCAAAAACCCTAAAATCCTTCTGTTGAAATGTTCGATTGAGTATCTTTACAGAGAAGAAACCAAATTTACTTGCATCGATCCTATTGTGCTTCAGGTAGGAACTTTTTCTTGGTGATGGGCATGGGCTGGAGGCAGGCGGGCAGAGGACAGTTGGAGCCACATCCTGATCAAGGGCTGGTTCTGTGCTCAGGAGTGACCCCTAGCAAAGCTTGGAGCTCTCTGGTGCCAGGTATTGAACTGGGGTCAGCTGCAGTGTAAGACAAGCTGCACATATACTCTCTGGCCTCCATGTGTAAGAATTTACTGAGATATTCCTTACTGGGGGAATGTGTATATCTGTGATGCTTACAAATTCTTAATTGTTTAAGAATAACATTTATTATTTATTTATTTATTTATTTTTTTGGTTTTTGGGTCTCGCCTGGCAATGCACAGGGGCGACTCCTGGCTCTGCACTCAGGAATCACTCCTGACCATGCTCAGGGAACCATATGGGATGCTGGGAATAGAACCTGGGTCAGCCGCATGCAAGGCAAATGCCCTACCCACTGTACTATCCAGCCCCAATAACATTTATTCTTCATAATATTACTCGTTGTTCCAGTTGATGAAATTTGACAGGCAGATGAACTTGCTTGTTTCATTCAAAAGATTCTGATTCTAAAAGACATTTTTTATATATTGTACTTTAGAAGATTACCAGAATCTCAGTGACTCAGTATTTTAGAGCTTCAAAAAAATGGACTAGACACATGACATTAGGGGAATATCTGGAAGAAAATGTTCAAGTCCATATCCTAATTTTTCTTCTCATCAGGCCAATGGTATACTTGAAGAGATGTCTCAAGTTCTTAGAGCTGTCACCTGGTTTTTTAACATAGAGTATTCTACTAAAATGCCTTCTAGAAAAACAGTCATCATATATACAGTTTGTAAATAGGAAGAATGACAGATGGAAGTTTAATTGTTTTCTGTTGTTTTTCCTTAAGAGAGAGGGCCCAGAATAGCTCCAATAGGATTATGACTTTCAAGTATAAAGACAGGTGGTCTCAGCTCAACTGTTAAACATGCAGGAGACTTTTGGGCTCTATTTTGTGGAATTAAAGACTAAATTCCTGTGTTTAGGATCCTCTTCCAGAAGTACTTCCAACCCAGGGTGCCTCTTAATAGCTCTGCCTCTCAAAGCTCCATTTCCAATTAACACTGTTTCTTTTGTGCATTTTAAATTCCCCTGGAGGCAGCCTGCAGCTCTGCCTCACTGTCTGTATGTTGTCCAAGTTCTCGCTCAAGTTACCAAAGATTATTTTTGTTAGTCCTATGAATATGAACTCTCATAGACTTAAGTTTTCATTCCCAGCCATTTTTCTTCCGTAAATACTGTTAATTTTAATTTGTGATCATTCAAAACAGGTGGCTTTTAGGAATGTGTATTCATGTTAGAGCAGAACCACTTTATACTTGGTTCCAGAAATATTTAGGAAAGATATTACTTGAAAATTCATCGGTAATGGTAGACTCAGTGACATGAAACTGAAATCATAAGAACAAAGAGAAAAAACTGAGTTGTCTAAAAGGCACTATATGCTTTGTGAAACTTTGCTTAGGTGCTTAGGGAACTTCGTTATCAAGAATTGTTTTCTCTTAGACTCAGTGATATATTATTGATACTACATTATATTATTGAAAAGGATTTTCAGACCAGAGATTATATGTGAGGGAGGCACTTGCCTTGGATCCAGACTACCCTCTTTTCATCCTCAGCACCACTGGGGATGGGCTCTCTCTGCCCCCAAAGGATTTTCTGCTAGAGTTATACTGTCCTTTCTGGTTCTAACTTACTATACTTTTCAGTGGAGGACTATGATATTTTTCTGCTAGGGGTTTTCTTTGTGTTTGTGTGTGGTGGGGGGTTGGAAGGTGAGGGGATTGGGCCATACCCACTGGTGTTAGGGCTAATTCCTGACTCTGTACTCAAGACCACTCCTGGTGGCATTCCAGGGACCATACATGGTGCCAGGGATTGAACCGGCATTGACTACATGCAGGGCAAGTGCCGTCACCTTCCTACTATTTCTCTGGCCTCTGCTAGGGGTTTTCTTAGTCTCACTGAGGTGCCAGAAATCTTTCACAGGAGTAGGTCACAACTACATTACATTGATTGTAGGACACAGTGGATCATTGCAGTGATGCTTAAATGTGTAAATTCTGTTTCCGAATGGATGAAATCCTGTATTTGTTTATATTGAAGTTATACTTAAAAGTTGTGTACTTTGTTTTGACCAAATTTTTACAGTCAGGGAAGTATGCTTGGGAAGTAAAAGGTTTTTAATACTGAAAGCATTTAAAATATCAGACAGGAGTTTAGTTTTTATTCCACAATATAGAGCCCAAACTGTTATAAAACCTTGTATGTATAATAGTTGAGCTGAGATCATTTGCCTTTCTACTTGAAAGTTAATATCCTGTTGGAGCTATTCTGGGCCCTCTTTCTTGAGGGAAAACACATAGAAAATAAACCTCCATCTGACATTCTTCCTGTTTACCAACTGTGTATCATTGTTATTCTAAAGGGCATTTTAGTAGAGTACACTATATTAAAAACCAGGTGACATTTAAAGTTAAAAGTAAAGCTTTTAATTTGGTATTTACTATTATGCATTTAATAAATACTGTTTAGTTCATAAAAGCAAAAATATCCACCGGTGCTTTAAAGCAATTTTAATGCTCCTTTAACTCATGCTGTATTAATGTTTTCATTTGGATCTGATGGAGGTATCTTTTCATTTGAATTTTGTCTCCTTTTTCTTTGTCCCATCTAATGTGGAATAACTGATTAAAGGAGTAGACGTTGGGCATACAGACAGAAAAAGAGAAATAACAAACTAAAGGCAAGGGAATAATTAGCCTGCAGCTTTCTTTGTAGTGTCTTCACAAATCTGATGCTACCAGAATTTTTGCTCTCCCATTCTTCTCTTCCAGGCTCATGGTTTACCTCTGATTCTTTCCTTGCTGAGCCTGGCCTAGACCTTCTTACTGAGTATACCAGGAGCCAGATTTTTTTTTTTAAATCAGCTCATTCTTGCATAATGGAGTTAATTCAAGTGATAGAGCATGTGCTTAACAAATACAAGGCTCTGACTTCGATTCTGGCACTGGCCGGCTCCCAAGCACTACTGAGAAAAGGTCATCAACTGATTCTAATGGTATTTTACTGGAGCCATGCAGTAAAGTCAGTTAATTGCCTTGCACACAGCCAAGTTTGGTTTGATCCCCAGTTACCTCTAAGACCCCCCCACCCCCCAAACCCCATCTAAGCCTCCGCAATCGCTGAGTAGCAGGAGCCCAGAGTATACCACCTAGTATGACCCCAAAGCAAAAACAAAACAAAATTATAATTCAGGGGCTAGAGTGATAGCACAGTGGATAGGGCATTTGCCTTGCGCGCGACCAAACCGGGTTCGATTCCCAGAATCCCATATGGTCCCCCAGCACCGCCAGGAGTAATTCCTGAGTGTAGAGCCAGGAGTAACCCCTGTGCATTGCTGGGTGTGACCTGAAAGCAAAAAAAAAAAAAAAAAAAAAGATTACAATTCAGTAAGCAAACTAGAAACTTACTACATTTTTTTCCCCCCTTTTGGGTCATACCTGGTGATGCACAGGGTTTACTCCTCGCTCTGCACTCAGGAATTACTCCTGGCAGTGCTCGGGGGACTACATGGGATGCTGGGAATCGAACCTGGGGTGGCCGCATGCAAGGCAAATGCCCTACCCTTTGTACTATCGCTCCAACCCCCAACTTACCACATTTTAGGGGGAAAAATGCCATTTTATTAACTGGTGGGGAAATTTTTGAAGTGTATAGATTTCTATAACCAGAACCTAATAAAGAGAGAAGACTCAAACTCCCTCGCAGGGCAAGTTCATTGTTGGGATTAGCTTCATTGTTGTTGATAGCAGTGACCGTAGGTACAGTGTTACAGTCTTTGTTGTTTTGTTTTGTTTTTTGTTTGGGGGCCACACATGGCAGTGCTTGGGTCTTATTCCTGGCTCTGCGCTCAGGGATCACTCCTGGTGGGCGTGGGGGACCCTATGAGGTGCTGTGGATTGAACCTGGGTCAGCCTGCCTACTGTACCATTGCTTCAGCCTCATGGATGCAGTCTTGACTAGGAAACATTTCAGGCGTTTTGCATGGGGTTGACAGACTTGCTCAGCTGCTCATGTGGAGTCCAGACATTTTATAAAACAGTTAATCACATTATCTTAACTCTGGTTATTACCATATTTGTTCATTTTGAAAATTACCTTAATTAACCATCCTGTTTTAGCTGTTCTACGTAGCATATACTCTTTTGGGAGATTGAAAGTAGGAAGTCATAAAGTAGCATTTTGTGTGGGGAATTATTTATTCAGATACCAAATAAGAGCTAGTCCTGTTGGTTTCAGAATGTGAAAGGGGATTCTTTAGTGACATTGAAAAAAACTGAGAAATGAATTTTATTTGGGGAATTTTTGTTGCCTTTGGATTGTTGACTGTTCTTCAAAGAAAAATTAGTATATTAGAGAGTGGAATGTCTCTTGAAAAATCTTTCCAATAGAACGGTTTATGACAGGGATGGTTGTGTTTGAATTAATTTGTTATTTATGGATCAAGATATATTAGGCTAAGATGAATAATCGTAAAGTGTCCTGATATTTTAATGTTGCTAGAATAAAGTCTCTGGTTTTTCTTCTTAGGAAAGGGAATTCTTAAAGAATTATGTCCAGCGAATAGTTGATGTTCGACCCACTTTGGTTCTGGTTGAGAAGACAGTATCTCGGATTGCCCAAGACATGCTGTTGGAACATGGCATTACTTTGGTCATTAATGTAAAATCAGTGAGTGTTCCTATTTTTTCGTGTTAAAAAAAAATTAGCGTTTGTATTTATATGAATGTGTGGGTGAGTAAACATGTCTTTTAGTTATCTGTTTCTTTGTTGATTATATATATTGCAAATAGGAGGAACGGATGCTATTTTATTAAGGCTAGAGAATATAGCCTGGAAAAAAAGCATGCTTAATTATAATACTGGTTATAGAGGTCTTTAAGATTAGAGGTGTAGTAGATTTTAGTTAATAAGTATTGTTTGTTACACCTTCATTTTGTGGAATTTACAAGCAGAAAATTTTTCTACCTTGGAAAGTAATCATGTTCAGAGTAGATCCCTATTCCAGAAAGTTCTTTCTACCCACAGTGTTGGGTATGTTGCATGTTGCTTAAATGCCTTATGTACATTATTAATGAGTATGGTTTGTTTAAGTAAGCACATACCAATTCTTATAACCTAGAAATTAAAAGTTGTAATGCCACTAAAACTCAGAAAATTGATCACGAGTGTTACAATGTTTACTTTATTTTTCCAGATTCAGTTTACCAAGGATTTTTATTTGTGTCTAATTTTGTAATGTAATATTTTTCTGTGTTCTAGCAAGTTTTAGAACGAATCAGTCGTATGACCCAAGGTGATTTAGTAATGTCTATGGACCAGCTCCTTACAAAACCACATCTGGGCACTTGTCACAAGTTTTATATGCAGATGTTTCAGCTGCCTAATGGTGAGTGATATTTGGCATAGATTCATCTGAGCATGGGTCCTTGAGAAAATTCATCAACTTATCAGAACTAACTAAGCCAATGGTCTTTCTAAGTAAGAACTGTCTGTTATTGTGGTTAAATGTGAATTACATTGTGGAGCAAGGCGAAGGGCCCTGGAGCAGATAAGGCCTGACCTTGCAAAGCGACCCTGAAGAGAAGTATTGCAAGAGGGAATAACTGGGCAAAGTAACTGGGTGAAACAGGGTGTCTGCACAAGTTGTCCGCCCTTGAGCCTTACTCAGCTTCTTCCTAGTCACATAGGCCAAAAACACAGAAAACTGTCCTGTACGTTTAGCAAGTCATTCTAACTGCAACATCTAGCCTTGAACGGGATTGGACCGGGGTGAAGCAGAGAAGAAAAGATAATAGGCCAATAATGCTAAACTTTATGTGATTGGACCTTCCTGTAAGCCGAGACCCTCTATAAAAATGAGGCAATAAAGTGAGCGATAATCAACTGCATCTGGATGGTGTTTCTCTGCGCACTCGTCCTCCTTTGCCTCACACCCAGGCGGTACCTGCCGGACCCGGTGTGTAGCATTCCCAAAACTTTGGGGAAAACTGTTCCCCAACATTACAAAGTTAAATGTGATTTACAAAGTTATTGATAGTTGAGTTTTATTTTATTTTATTTTGGCTTTCTGAGTGATGATCAGGGGCTACTCTGGGCTTTGCACTCAGGAATTACTCCTGGAGGTGCTCAGGGGATCATATGGGATGCCAGGGATCGAACTTGGGACGGCCATGTGCAAGGCAAATGCCCTACCTGCTATGCTATCACTCTGGCCCAGTAGTTGAGTTTTAGGCATATAATATTTCAACATCAATCCCACTACCAGTGTCCACTTCCTTTTCTCAGTATTCCCATATTCTCTCCCTACCCCACCTCCCCCCCCTCACCTAGCACCCACCTGTCAGCTTGACAGGCACATCACAAAGTTTCAGTGTTTGCAGCTTAGAGCTCATGTTTTCAGTGCTACTGAGTCTGTTTTGGGTATATGGCTATGCCCCACCCTCATATCACTGATAAAACGGAAGCCCTGATGCCCGTTCACCCATTACGTCCTGCATTACTTCCTGTTCTCTTCTTCCCCTGCTAGATTTCTTTCCTTCTCTGTCCTTCTACACATTGGAGTCAAGGGTCATATAGGCATCCCCCTTTTACTACAGTACATTTCTTCATCCAGTATTCTGTGTACCACAGATAAGTGAGATCATCCTTTTGGTTTTTCTTTTTTTTTATTTTCTGGTTTTTATTCTTTGATATTTTCTGATTTCAAAGTAACATAAAACATGAAACAAAGTACACTAAAACAGGGAGAAAACAGGCTTTTCAATTTCTAATCTTGTAGTTGAATCCATACTCTATCATTAGACGTATCTAGCTGGTGTAGAATTCTGTTAATGGGTTCTTCTTCATGCTTAATAAAATAAAATCTTGGCTTGATATTCAAGACCCACTGTGAACTGATTCAAACTTGTATTTTTAGCTCTTAACCATTAATTTCCTGTCTTCACTTGTCATAGATCTCTGTGTCCAGTTGAAACATTTGCCCCACTTTTACTTATTCATGGAGACTTAGACTAAATGTTAATCAGTACAAAAAATATTCTCTAACTCCTTTCCTAAAGTAGCCTTTCTTATCTAAACTTCCAAAGTTTTCTGAAATATTTTATGACATTAAGATAATGATTTTTTTAACTGTCGTGTTAAACTGACCACAATCATTATCTCATTTTTAATATACTTTATGTCATGGTTTATGCCCTGTATATACTCATTTTTTATTTTTCCTTTTGGGTTTTCTTCACCCAACATGTTCCAGTTCCAACCACGTTGCAGCAAATTGCTTGATCTCATCATTCCTTGCAGCTGCATAGTATTCCATTGTATATACGTATCACATCTGCATATGGACTCTTGTTTTTATTTATTTATATTTTATTTTATTATTATCATTTTTTTCATCTCTTCCCTTGTAGAGCAAACCAAAACGCTGATGTTTTTCGAAGGCTGTCCTCAACACTTGGGCTGCACCGTCAAGCTGAGAGGCGGCTCCGACTACGAACTGGCCCGGGTTAAGGAGATCCTGATCTTCATGGTCTGCGCCGCCTATCACTCTCAACTCGAAATCTCCTTCCTCATGGACGAGTTTGCCATGCCGCCCACACTGGCACAGAACCCGTCCTTCCATTCTCTGATCGAGGGCCGGGAGGACGACGGGGCGGCCCCGGAGCCGCCGTTCAGCGGGAGCCCCCTCCCCCGGGAGCCCGACTTCCCCGCAGAGTGCCTCCCCTCCGAGGACAGCGGCCCGCTGGAGCCAAGGGTGGTGTCCTTGGAGAAGGGGGACCAGGAAGCGAGGGGCGTGCCCCAGGAGGGCGCCTCCGCCAAGCCTCAGGAGTGCCCCGCCGCCGCAGCTGGCCCGGCCCCCGCTGTCCCCTGCGCTTTCTTCCCACCCGTCCCCGAGCCCTTGCTGCTACTGCGGCCAGCGCCGCCGGTGGTGGACGATCCGCAGGAGGACGTCGCGGCCAGTGAGCCGGCGGCCACTTCGCAGCCAGCCGATGAGCTGCAGGACCCCAAGGGCCAGATGCGAGCCTTCAGGGACCCCCTTCAGGACGACACGGGGCTGTACGTCACCGAGGAGGTGACCTCCTCCGAGGACAAGCTCAAGACGTACTCGGCGGCCTTCAAGCAGGAGCTGAAGGATGTGATCCTCTGCATCTCCCCCGTGATCACCTTCCGGGAGCCCTTCCTGCTCACCGAGCGGGGGATGCGCTGTGCCACCCGCGACTACTTTGCCGAGCAGGTGTACTGGTCCCCGCTCCTCAACAAGGAGTTCCGGGAGCTGGAGGGCCGCCGGAAGAAGCAGCTGCTGCGGGATCTCTCCGGCCTGCAGGCCATGAACGGCAGTGTCCAGGCCCGGTCCATCCAGGTCCTGCCCTCGCACGAGCTCGTGAACGCCCGCATCGCCGAGCACCTGGGGGACAGCCAGAGCCTGGGCCGGATGCTGGCGGATTTCCGGGCCCGGGGAGGACGGATCCAGCAGAGGAGCGCCGACCCGTTCGCGCACGCCAAGGAGTCGCCGGCCACCTCCTCCGGGAGCAAGGCAGGAGGCAAAGGCGAGGGCGAGGATGAGAAGGGTTTAATGTCCAGTGATGCGCTCTTGTCAGCCAAGGTGAGCCAGACCGTGTCCGGTCCTTTCCCAGTGGACACAGTGTCAGGAAAACAGTGCTCCTTACAGGTTAATGAGCCTGCAAAATAGGACAGACTTAGCAGACTTAATTCCATACTTCTTTTTCTGTGGTTTATGTGTTTAAAATGTATCCCATAGGATGGGATGGAAGTGAAGATTTCAAGCAGAGTTAACTAGGAAACGGCTCAGAAGTTGGTAGAAACCAAGGGGGTGGGGTGGGGGAGGTTGTCCACAATTTTTTTTGCTTTTTTTGGGGGGAGGTCATACCCGGAGATGCACAGGGGTTACTCCTGGCTCTGCACTCAGGTATTACCCCTCGCCGTACTCAGGGGACCATATGGGATGCTGGGAATCGAACCCGGGTCGGCCGTGTGCCAGGCAAACACCCTACCCACTATGCTATCACTCCAACCCTGTCCGTAATTTTTGATGAGACCTCTCGTGTCTGGTGTGATGTGAGCTTGAGCCTTTCAGCAGTGGCAAGAAGGAAAGTGAAAGGTGGGTGCATGAGTGGGTATATTTTTTCAGAAATTGTTAGATTCATCAAATTTTTTTTTTTTACCAGCTCACCATACAAAACACTTCATATTATTTAACTGGGGCTGGAGCAACAGCATACTGGAAGGGCGTTCGCCTTTCACAAGGCCGACCCGAGTTCGATTCCTCCGCCCCTCTCAGAGAGCCCGAGAGTATCTCGCCCATACGGCAGAGCCTGGCAAGCTACCTGTGGCATATTGGATATGCCAAAAACAGTAACAAGTCTCACAACGAGAGATGTTACTGGTGCCCGCTCGAACAAATCGATGAACAACGGATGACAGTGACACTGACAGATTATTTAACTGTGATAATGTCCTTTTTTCTATTCTCTTAAAACTGACATGTGTCAATATTCAGTATGTTTGTTCAGAACACATCATGTATTATTATTGGTCATTGTATCAGTTTATGTACACATTATGCATTATTGATAATGGTGGGAACAGAACTTATGAGAAAGCCTTTTTTGCATGTGATTTTTTTGTGGTTTGTTTTTGGGCTATACCTGGCAATTCTCAGGGCTCAATCCTGGCTTTGTACTCTGAGACTAATCCTGGCAGTGCTTAGGGGGGGACCATATGGGATGCCAGGAATCGAACTTGGTTGGCTAAATGTGATGTGATCGCCCTACCTTAAACTATAGTTGCCCCAGCCCTAGACAATTATTTCTGAATGACAAAATAGAATGATTTAATCATATAAAAAATTTGAAAAAATTTTAAATCTTATTTCCTTGTAGGGAAGTAATAATTATAATATACTATTTTTTTTTTAAATTTATGAGTGTGGTGATAAAAGGAAAGTGATAAAAGCCACCCTTAATTTGATGTGGAAAAATACCTCTAACTACGTCCCTGTATTTAGTTTCTTGGAATTTTATCTCCAGCCAGGATCCCAACCGGGATGACAGGGGTCTCTCCACAGGGAGCAGAGTAGTGTGGGCTGTTGGAGGCGCGCGTTGGGCCGGGAGGGGCTGCTTCTAGTGCTCACCTGTGCTCACCTCTCCCTTCTCTTTCAGGTGGACTGTCTGAACCCTGTTAACCACCAGAGACTGTGCGTGCTCTTCAGTAGCTCTTCGGCCCAGTCCAGCAACGCCCCCAGCGCCTGTGTCAGCCCGTGGTAGGATTCTTTGCTTCCTTGCACTGTTGCTCTTTACTCCCGAATGACAAGGGCTGGGGAAGTAGCTTGGTATTCGGGGGCAGACTCCTGGCTTGTGCAATGACCCAGATTCAAACACAGCACCATGCCCCCTCGTCCCCAGCATTGCCGGATGTAGCCTTGGAGCCCCTCTAGCCCCCCTGCATATGTTTTTGGTGGTCCCTGAGCCACCACCATGGTGGTTCCCCGGCATGGTTGGACCCAGACAGCATCACAGAGCCTGACCAGCACTGCCCGAACATTGAACCTTTGAACCCAGAGGCTGAGTATTGCTGGGATGGCCCCCATGTACCCTCATACTTTTTGGAAAGCTGTTACTGTCACTGTCATCCCGTTGCTCATCGATTTGTTTGAGTGGGCACCAGTAACGTCTCTCATTGAGAGACTTATTGTTACTGTTTTTGGCATATCCAATACGCACGGGTAGCTTGCCAGGCTCTGCTATGTGGGCTTGATACTCTTGGTAGCTTGCCGGGCTCTCTGAGAGGGGCGGAGGAATCAAACACCACCAGTCGGCCGCGTGAAAGGCGCCGCATGAAAGGCGAAAGCCCAACCACTGTGCTGTCGCTCCTGCCCAGCCCCTACATAAACCAGTAAATATAGAAACAGAGTTCCAGCAACTTGAAAAGAAAATGAAGCTGCTTGAGGCCCCTTGATCCCTAATCCTGTTACTACCCATCCACTTTTTTACTCCCTGCCTCGATTTCTTTCTTTCTCTCTCCTTATATCTATGGTCCAGGGTCGAGGGTAGTCTGGGCACAGTGGTGGTGGATAGAAGTGTGGTTTATGTGTGTATCTAAACTACAGCGCCAGCAGTGCTGTAAGCTGGAGTTCAAACTACAGCCACCACCAGACTTAAAAATGTGCCCGTCCAGGAAGCAGACTGGGGGTGCGAGGGAACCTGGGGACACTGGTAGAGGGAATCTAACATTGACGCTGGAACATTGTACACATGAAACTTAAATATAAATAAGCATGCAAATCACAGTGCCTTAATATTTAAAAATTTTTTTCAGTGTCCAAAAAATTTTAAAGGGAAGAACTGCTGCATTGAAAAGAAACAGTCTCAGTTTCACCGATTGGCCACTTAAGGCAAAAAGAAACCTAAAAAAAAAAATCAGCTATGAGGAGTTGTTTTTTAGTATGTTCAGCATATTGCGGGTCATATGTGAACTGATGAAACTTTGCATCTTAGGGATTAAGTAGGACTTTTTGTTCCTGGGTAGAATTGAGAGTACCTTCAGCAAGTGTGAAACGGATATAATGGTGAGAGAGAAATCCATACTTATGCAAATTAGAAAGATTCTGTATAAAAAACGAACTGTGAATCTTTTGATGATAGGCTTTTTCCCCTCTGGAGAAGCCAGTGTTTACACTTAAACATCTATTTTTCTCTTTCTCTTCTCTCACATTTCTCTAAATAAATTTCTTTCAATGAAACTTTTCCTTCACTAAAAACAAAAAATAAATAAATTGGTGATAACTTATGTAAAATAAGTTTTCCAGTAGGCATAATTTTTATAAAAACAACATTTTTCTTATTGATGGTTTTTATTCTAATACTTAATTTTTTTAAAATTTTATTTTATTTTATTATATTGAATCACCATGAGAAAAAAAAAACATAAAGCTTTCAGGTTTAAGTCTCAGTCATACAATGATTAAACCCTCATCCCTTCACCAGTGCACATGTTCCACCACCAAGAACCCCAATATACCCCCCTCCCACCCAGCCCCCACCTAAGTAGCTAATGATCTTCATTTTATTCTCTATACTTTTAATACATTCAATATTTCAATAGAGAACTCACTATTATTGTTTGGAATTTTCCTCCCAATAATCAGGCCTGCTGAAAAAGCATCATTTAATAATTTCTTTTCATTGCTGAGAATGAAGACTCTATGGGCTCGGTTTTGGATTTCTGATATTTTAGCTCAGTTCACAGTCTAGATGCATTTCTGTAAGAAGCCGCTCTGGGTGCCAAAATGGGTTAGAAGACCTCTTGGATCATAGTCTTTGCAAGCTGAGGGTCTGTTTCACGAGCAGCAGCTCCGGATCTTTAATACTTAATTTTAAATGATTGCTCAAAGTGCATTTAATATGATATCCTAAATATATAAGCTAAAACAAACATGCATACATATTCACATAATTTCTATATAGTTTCTTTCAAAAGCTATCTATATGTATATTCCTTTAATTTTCTCTGTTATATGGTATAAGAGAATAAATGCTGACATTTCTATTTTCTGATGACAAAACCCCCCACATTTTGTAACGCTAAAGTTATTCATTTCAAAGGATAATCACAAGTGTTTAGTTATTACATAGTTTAACTTTAGTTTTAAAAGTATCATGAAATATAATGCCATGATCTTGATCACTGTTTCCATGATAAAATATGTTCTGCATTTTAATTTTGGGCACCAGAAATATTTATTTTTACTTAATGAGACCTGAGATTATTCTAGTAGCAATTTTAGCAGGTAAATTCAGGCATTTTCTCTAGCAGTTTATAGATTTCTGTCAAGTCTTAAATAAAATGTGGCTTCTCAACAGGGGGATAGGAAAACTACTTATGAGCACTCATAGATTAGGTTCCTGGGTAGGAGTTGATTCTCTTGGAAGACTATGAACTGCTGTTTTCTCTGGTCAGTACAGCTATGGACCAGAGGAGAGGAGAAAGGAGTCTCATTTTATGTTGGCAGGACTTAAGACTTGGTAAAGGAAACTTGAGACCTCCCCCCCAACCTCTGCCTTTTTATTGAATCATCATGAGATGCACAGTTACAGATTTGTTCATAAATGGGTTTTAGTCGTACTTGCACCAGTGTATATTTCCCACTACCAATGAACTGTGACTCCTTTCTGTCTCAGATTAGCTTCTCATATGGTAATATAGTTTATGCATCATCAGTAGTTTTACAAGAAAACAGATGAGGAGTGAATGAGATACTGTGGTATAACAAGTTAAAACCTGTTTTTATTAGACGTGGGAAAAACCTGTTCTAAAACAACAAAGAATCTTGTTGCTTTAATGGTCCGTTACAAGTACATTCAATAGGTAATGAGTTTGTAGTCTCATGAAATATCTTTGACATGTGGTATTTCTTACAATGGCTTTCTAAGAAATTATTTAATGTTTCAGATTTTTCCAAGTTTTTATTACGTGTATAATTTATATAAAAATTAGATGAAAATAATTTTATATTTGACTTTTTCCCCTAGTATCTTTCCATCCATATTTTTTAAAAGAACCTAAGTTCACATATTTTGTTAATTTTATTTTTATTTACTTACATAATTTCTATATAATTATATACATCAATCTTATATATAATAATTTTTTTATATTTACTTATATAATACGAATCACTGTATCACTGTCATCCCATTGAGCAATGATTTTCTCAAGCAGGCACCAGTAACATCTCTGTTCGTCCTAGCCCTGAGATTGTAGCAGCCTCTCTTTACTCATTCTTCCCGGCAGTGCCCCATTAGAGGCTCTTTGAGGGTCAGGGGAGTGAGACCCATCATTGTTACTGTATTTGGCATATCGAATATGCCACGAAGAGCTTGCCAGGCTCCGCCATGCGATTTTCCTGCAATACTTTATTAAATGTATAGAAGTAAAAATGTGATTTTTAGGGATGAAGCTCCTAAGCAGGGTTCAGGGAGCCCCAGAGTGACGTCATGCTGTCCTCAAGGGGCCATGTGGTGCCAGGGATCAAACTTGGGGCCTGGCATATGCAAAACAAGCACATTGGCTCTTCAAGCTATCTTGTGGGCCTGAAATTTGAGTTTCAAAGACATGGTAAGCGTAGACCTATCCATTAAAAGGGCGGTTCACAGATGTAGGCCAAGAAGCTAGTGAGAGGGCCCATCTTGGTGGGAAATGGGAGGACTTGGAAATTCAGCAACCTCAAGAAGGAGCTGACCCTGCACGAGGAAGACCCGGGTTTGATCCTGGCACATCGATGATTCCCTGAGCCCCACCAGTGAGTGGTGCTCTGAGCATGGAGCCAGGAGTCAGCCCTGTCATAGCTGGGTGTAGCCCAAAACACAGAGATCAATCAAAATAGAACTAGATGGTCTAAGGGGCAATTAAATATGGGTGTGAACTCATCCCAGTGAAGGCAGGGCATGAAATATAGATGAGAAGCTCCTAGGTACCTGTTTTGATTCTGGGTGAAAATGCTGCAGATATGGAACGAGCCTCACGCCTCTGGGAAGTGCTGATCAACAGACCCCGGAGGGGTGGGAATTGAGGCAGAAATTACTTTCACCAGACCTTCTCTGTAAGCCAGAAGTGCAGACGCCAGCCAGGCATGTGGGGACCAGGACTTCCCTACCCACAAGCTGGAGCTGACTCTGCAACTTTCACAGCAAACAGATTCAGCATTCCCTACTTGGGTTCTGTGTGAAGCATTTAAAAGCCACAGTGTGATACAGTTTAAACTTAAACCAAAGCACCCAGGATAATCAGTGCAAAAATGCACGCCTTTCAGAACACAGGGGAAGGCGAAAAAGGAAAGGCAAAAAAACGCTTCCTCTGCTATTGTCTGACTGGAGTTGTATCCTCATTTCAGAGGCAAACATTATCGCCTTGAAAATCCACCATGGAGGGGGGCTAGAGTCCAGAAGGCTGAATTGGAGAATTTGGTATACGAACTCCAGCAACCACAGCAAATCTATATCGAAACTTATTCATCTACACAAAAGTTGCCTGAAACCCTGATAAACAAAGCTTTTATAGCAAGGGGCAAAAGGAGAGCATGCAGTTATTCCTGGGCTCTGCACTCAGGAATTACCCCTGGCAGTGCTTGGGGAACCATATGGGATGTAGGGGATTGAACCCGGGTCGGTCTTGTGCAAGGCAAATGCCCTAACCACAGTATTATGGCTCCGACCCTTCTCTCCCACATTTTATGTTTTTAGTTATTCTCCCTGTGAGGTTTATTTCCCTTTTATAAAAGTCCTTTTAGTATCTCTTCGAGAGCCTGTTTATTGTTGATGAATTCCTATCACTATTGTTTATCTAAAAGAAAGTTCTTTATTACTCTTCTAGTTTGGTTTTGTCTTTTGTTTTTGTTTTTGGGTCACACCCAGCAATGTTCAGGGGTTACTCCTAGGTTTGCACTCAGGAATGAACTCAGAGGACCATATGAGATGCTAGGGATCAAACGCTGTTTAGCCACATGCAAGGCTATCATCTGTACTATCTCTACTATCTGTGCTATCTTTCCCGCCACTCTATTTCTCCTCTACCCTGAGTGATAGCCTAGCTAGGGGGAGTGTTTGTTCTTGTTGCAGATCTCTTCCACTCAGCCCATCACACACGTCAGGCCATTCCTCTCTGACCTGTTTCTGGGGAGAAACCTGCTGCCGGTCTTCCGTGGCCTCAGTCTCTGTGGCTCTTGGCTTTCACGGCTTTTCATATTCTCTCTTTACCTTCGACTTTTGTCATTTCAATTATGTCTTGGGGCGTGTCTGTTTTGTTTTTATTTGTTGGCAGCTCTTGGAACTTCCAGAACCGGAAAGCCTGACTCCTTTCAGGCCTTGGGAAAGTTCTTAGCTATTATTTTTACAAACAAGAATTCTGTTTCTGGTCTGGAGAACTAGCACAGGGGGCTAAGGCGCTTACCTTGATCTGTCTGTATATAATAAGTAAATTATTATTATGTAATGAGTGATAGCACAGCGGGTAGGGCGGTTGCCTTGCATATGGCCAACCCGGGTTCGATTCCTCCATCCCTCTCGGAGAGCCCGGCAAGCTACTGAGAATATACCAAGAATATCGAATACACCATGGGTAGCTTGCCACCCTCACGGCAGAGCCTGGCAAGCTACCTGAGGTGTATTCGATATTCCAAAAACAGTAACAACAAGTCTCACAATGGAGATGTTACTGGTGCCCGATTGAGCAAATCAGTGAACAATGGGATGACAGTGCTACAGTGCTTATATAATTTTTATTGCTTTATTATTTACAATAGTATCAAAGTCACTGATTTACAGTAGCAGTACTTTTTACTACGCCAGTGTTTGAAAACCTGTCCCCACCCCCTTCCCCCATTGCAGCCCCCTAAGTTTCCAGTTCAATTGAAGAAATGATCTCTTATCTTTTTTTTTTTTTAATTAGGATTGTCACAATGGAATTTTACGGAAAGAATGACCTTACACTGGGAATATTTTTAGAGAGATACTGTTTCAGGTAAGAACAAATTTTCTCTTTTTGTTCTGTTTTATGCATTTTGATGCCCAGAATTTTATATTCTAACACCAACATAAGTTGTATATGTCAGATGTTGTCTACTTTTTCTTATTTGAACCTGGGGTGCTCTACTGTTAGCCATGGCTGAGGCATCTTGGTCAAATCTCTGCTAGTCTAATTACCTTGCCACCAAAGAGACTTTCCCCTCCCTCCCTCCCTCTCTCTCTTCCTCCCTTCTTTCCTTCCTACTGGGTGTCTCTGTTTATTGTATCAAATGAATGGCCAGAGAAGCTTTGAAGTGAGCTTGATCTTGGTTTAAAATTTTAGTACTTTCACTCACTTGAAGAGCAAGTGTTTCATCCTTGGAAGACCCTTTGTGGGAACAACGTGCTCCAGAAATGTGAGGGATTTTAGTGAGCACAGTGAGACCATTTTTAACATCTTCAGCAAATTGAAGGTTGTCCCCAGGTGGAAACTGCACCTCATGCTGTAGTTGAAGACCTAATGCTCAGATGCAGGCTTCAGGCGTGTGCCGTGCCCTGCAGAGACTATCGCCTGCTTACTGGGTGTCTCCGGGGGACGCTGTGCTTGCCCTGCAGTGTTCCTCGGCAGACACTGTGCACCGGGCATTGCTCCATGGTTTCCTGGCTAACGGGAGGACTTGTTTCTGTTAAAGGCCATCTTACCAGTGTCCGAGTATGTTTTGTGATACCCCCATGGTGCACCACATCCGACGCTTTGTTCATGGCCAAGGCTGTGTACAGATAATCCTGAAGGAACTGGACTCTCCTGTACCTGGATATCAGCATACAATCCTCACCTACTCCTGGTGCAGAATCTGTAAGCAGGTACGTGTTCTCTGTTTCTATGGTTTGTCATAAGTTACCTTTTATTTTCTCTCCCTACCTCTCTCCTTCCCTCCCTCCCTCCCTCCTTCCTTCCCTGTTTTTGGGCCACACCTGCCTATGCTCGGAGCTCCATGTTCTGGGATCACTCCTGGTAGGGCACAGGGGCCATATGTGTCCCTGGCGGGACTTGGGGGAATGATATGTAATCCTGGGACTCCTACCAGGGTCAGCCACTTACAAAACAAGCCTCTTACCTGCTAGAAGACAAGTTATTTGCATAGCTCTTTTGGGGGGGAGAAGAATGGTCTGTATTATTTTGTTATCTGTCATTGAACTCTATTTTCCAGCTCTGTATATTTGTTTATTTTACAATCGCTTATTAGTTTTTTTCTTATTTAAGTGGTGTAAGGGTAAGCTGTTGATTTTAATAAATTTTCAGCAGGAAGTGTAAGGCATAAGAGGTATGTGTACAGAATTTAGACTTTCATAGTTTTCCGTTAGTATGCATAGGTTACTATGGGTAAGGTGTGTCCTATGAAGTGTCTCCTGGCCTGAATGCGACCATGTGGTCCAGGAAAAGATTCATTTGTGAGTTAGGCTTGGCCCGAGTGTGTGGAGAACCGATGTGAGCATAGTGGTGATTGAGTTCTGGAGGATTTTGGTTGCTGGAGTTGGGTAGCCTTGGGTGGGGAGGGGTCTTAGCTTCCCGTATTTTGGAAGTCAGTGAGGCATAGAGTATCAAAAACTGTACAACTCCTTTGACCTAATAATTCTCTTAATACCATATTCCATGGAAATAATGACTTTTTGTAAATAAGCCTATGAAGAAAGTTTATCACAGCATGATCAAGTGAAAGAAAAGCATGTAATGTCTTGAGTGCTCATCAAGAATGATTCATTAAATATATACCTATATAATAGTTGAATAATCTACTGCCACTACATCTCAGGTTGGACAAGAATTTACTTTTTTTTTTTTGGCCCACACCTGGTGATGCTCAGGGCTTACTCCTGCCTCTGTGCTCAGGGGGCACTCCTGGTGGAACAAATGAGATGCCAGTGATCAAACCTGGGTTGGTCACATGCAAGGCAAGCACCTTACCTGCTGTACTACCTCTCCAGCCCCTGGACAAGAGTATTTGTGTGGGAAAATATTTCTTGATATGTTGCTAAGGTAACAAAGGTAATGAAAGAAATTATTGGTTATTTATAAATATACTACAGTATAAAATAAAGTGAACATATCAGCATATTGATGCTGGTAGTGGAATTGCTATTTTTCCTAGCCAGCCCTCAGATGATTCTTTCTTCACCCAGTTTCAACAGTGTTTATTATATTTTTGATAGGAAAGAAAATTTGTTTTTGCAAAGAACTTCTGAATATGTGATTCGATAACAAAGACTTTTATGCTGCATTTCAGGTAACACCCGTGGTTGCTCTTTCCAATGAGTCCTGGTCCATGTCGTTTGCAAAATACCTTGAGCTGAGGTTTTATGGGCACCAGTACACCCGGAGAGCCAATGCTGAACCCTGCGGGCACTCCATCCACCATGATTATCACCAGTATTTCTCCTATAACCAGATGGTGGCCTCTTTCAGGTGAGAAGTTAGAGTGCGTGGTACACAATCACATACTCCGTGGGAAGTTCGGTTATATTTCTTCCATTGCTAGGTTGATGTTTTTGTCATTATTAACAATTTGGGAGTTTGTCTGATGTATGTGTGTATCTCTATCTATCTATCTATCTATCTATCTATCTATCTATCTATCTATCTATCTATCTATATTTTGGGGTGGAGATTAGGGCATTAACTAGTAAACAGATAATTAGATATTCCAGACTGAACTAAGATTACTAGTTCAAAGAAGGGTAGTTACCACGATGGCATTAAATTATTTAAATATGCCTTTAGGCTCTGCCTTCAAATATAGCCCAGATCCACATACTTCTTAGCACTCACCACCGATCCCTCTAGACAGAGCCTCTGTCCTCCAACAAATTATTGCTGCTGTAGCCTCCAACAACTTCTGCCTGGCTTGGCCTCTGACTTGTCCTCAACATAGCAGTCAGAAAGATCCTGTTCAATAAATGTGAGTTTGGGCTGTTCCTTTGTTCTAGGACTCTTTCCCCATAGCTCCGCTGCAGTGAATGTTTGTTTTTTTTTTCAACTCTTAGAGAAAGTCAGAAGGCATTTCATTCTCTGGCCCATAGTGTTCTGCCTGCCCTCGCCCTCTGACTCAGTTTCCTCCCACTGGCCCTCAGCAGGCCCTCTGGCTTTCTCTCAGGCCCTCAGTTACTTCACGTTACTTTTTTGCTCGAGGAAGTCGAACTCATGCCTCTCTTTCTCTCTCTCTCTGAACTGCACCCTCCCCAGATCTGATTTCCCTTAATATTGTGCAGCTCTTCGTTCAGTTCCTTCTGCTCAAACTTCCTCTTATCCTTAGTACCCTTTGTTTCCTTCTCCTGCTTTCTGTTTCCTCAAACACTTTCCTTTGAGATATATTTCAAATATTTACTGAGGTAACTGTTGCCCAAATCTTCTTAGTCCTGAGTCATGGGGAGAGGAATTTTGGTTTTTACTTAGTGCTGTATCTTTAGGACTGAAAACAGAATCTGACATGAAATGGAAACATTCATAACTGCACTCTGTTGGAGTTCTTCCTGGTGCGACTCCCTGAACACCTGGCCCTTAGTACTTGTGGGAAAGCTCTGAGTTATTTCTTTACACCCTTCTGTTCTTTGTTGGGGGAATCACTTATAGTTGTCCTGTGACCACCGGGATACCTGGGAAAATGGAGATTCTCATCCCATCTAGGGCTGATGACCCAAAGATAATCACCTCCTGGATAAACTGGGAGATGCTATCCACGTGGGTCACAGACTGATGGCCATATGACTGAGTTTACTTGGAGAATAATGGTTATATATCGGGGCAGAAAGGGACGCATTACATGCCGATTCCAAGACGGGAAGGGGAAGATGAATTCTGTGGTTTCGTGGGCTAAGGGTCATGATGGGATGAATGTCACGAGGGGTCACGAAATTTCTATGAGCTAATGCAGAGATGGAACAATGAGCTTTACAGATACCACCGGTGTTGGCTCCTCCTGCCCTGAAACCCCTGCTACCAACAGTTGCTGGACTGTGAAGCCATGTGAACTGTCAGGGAATGCTGGTTTCCTTGGAAAGCAGCTCACCCTCCTTCAAGGCCAATGCTTGGGGCTTTCCAACAAGCACAGCAGGCCAGGTGTTCAGGGAGCTGTGCCAGGAAGAAACTCCAACAGCACCCTAGGGCCTTTCCTGGAAAAAAAAAAAGAAAGAGCTTTAACCTGAACGGAGGGACCAGGGAGGGTACCCCCATTAACTGGACAGTGGGAGCCCTCGGGTGGGAGGAAATGCAGACTCAGGCTGAATGCTCAGGAGCTGGGAAGATGATGAACCCCTCCACTGAGGCGGTTTATAGGAGGGAACCCGCCTCATGTTCACAGGACGTTTACACCCAGTCATTTTAGTTTTCAAAGCTCAGAGAGGATAATGAATGTTAAGGGAGAAAGGATAACGTTATAGCACACGAACAAAACAAAGTCCTTTCAAAGTTAGGGAGGCTATTTATGTTGGTTGAAAGTTGTCATCAGTATTTTTGTGATTGTTTTACAGTTTAGTTGATCATATACTATGCCTTTACTTAAGATCTTAAGATATTAAAACATTTTTCTTTCTTTCTTTTTTCTTTTTGGCCATTGTTTCCTAGTTATTCTCCCATTCGGCTTCTTGAAGTATGTGTCCCACTTCCAAAAATATTCATTAAACGCCAGGCTCCATTGAAAGTGTCTCTTCTTCAGGATCTGAAGGATTTCTTTCAGAAGTAAGTTATAGTTTTCTCTGATCATCTTATTGTGTGTGTGTGTGTGTGTGTTGGTGGTAATGTACAAAATGTGTTTCTTTAGTCTTCCTTAGAAAATATTATTTCTCTAACTGTATTACTTATGTCTTTTTATGTAAGAAAAAGAAAAAAGAAAGAAAAAGGTAGATAATATACAAAAGTATTGCAAAATAAATAAAACCCTCCCTGACAAAATAGTTGTTCTAATTTTTTTGGGGGGGTCATACTCGGCGATACTCCTGGCTTTGCACTCAGGAATTCTTCCTGGTGGTTCTCGGGACCATATGTGATGCAGGGAATTGAACCCGGGTCGGCTGTGTGCAAGGCAAACTCTCAACCCGCTCTACTATCTCTCCAGCCCAGTGGTTCTAGTTTTGATGTGAAACCTTTCCTTGTTTTTTCATTCTGAAAAATCATGTATGACTTTAAGTTAGGTGAAGCATAATTCATGTTCTATGTGTGATGTCTACTTCTGTGAAATTTGAGCGTTTGATTTCAATTTTAATTTTTGATAAAATAATAAGATGTTGTTTATGGGGGTCCCTCACCTGCTTTATTCCCATCGTGGTCCTGGAGGGCTGTTCCCTGCGGTGCTCGGGGGACCATAGCATGCTGGGGATCAAACTCAGGGCTCCTGAACGCAAAGCATGTGCTCCAGGCCCTTTGCCTTGAATCTGTTCTAACGTTTCTTAAGTGTTTAATATTTATTGTTAGAGTTTCACAGGTTTACCTTGCTGTTGATGAGAGACTTGCTTCTTTGAAAACGGATACATTCAGCAAAACTAGGGAAGAAAAAATGGAAGATATCTTTGCACAAAAAGAGGTAATTCATTTCTTTTACAGAATTCTCCCAAGTTACGTATCAATGTATGAGATGTGTCCTTTGGGTTGTTTCTCGAAGATTGCTGAATTGGTTTGTCTTTGTAGATGGAAGAAGGTGAGTTCAAGAACTGGATAGAGAAGATGCAAGCAAGGCTCATCTCTTCCTCCGTGGATACCCCTCAGCAGCTCCAGTCTGTCTTTGAGTCACTCATTGCCAAGAAACAGAGTCTTTGTGAAGTGCTCCAAGCTTGGAATAACAGGTAGATCTTGGAGTCTGTTGTTTCTCGACTATTATGGCTGTGAAAAAAGCACTGTCACTGTCACTGTCATCCTGTTGCTCATCGATTTGTTCGAGCGGGCATCAGTAACGTCTCTCATTGTGAGACTTGTTGTTGCTATTTTTTGGCGTACCCAATATGCCACGGGTAGCTTGCCAGGCTTTGCTGTTCGGGCGAGATACTCTTGGTAGCTTGCCGGGCTCTCCGAGAGGGGCGGAGGAATCGAACACGGGTTGTCTGCATGAAAGGCAGACACTCTACTGCTGTGCTATCGCTCCAGCCCCTGTTTAAAAAAAATAAAAAATTCTGCTCTTCCAAATTCTATTAATTTTGGATATTTCGTTTTACTAACAAATTGAAACTTTCATTTTCTATCATGACTTCCTCTTTCATTCTTTGAAGTATGCTGATCTTTAGACTTTGTGAAGGTCAAAAACAATGGTGGAAAATCACTTCTAATGCTATTTCACATCCTCATTAGTGTGTGTGTTTACTTAATCCAGCGTCATTGAATTAGTGTTAGCCTGAAGTGATGATGATCAATTTTTAGGCCAGGAATTTCAACTGTGGTATGTATCTTGTATCTTAATTTAAACTTGTGCTAGCGAGTATTTCTCTTTAGTAATTATTGAAATGCTCAGATTATTGCAGACTTGGGTTATGGTAGGCACTGAATAAGTATAAGATGGACTCTCACTTTTATATCCAGTCTTATACACCCTATGATGTTTATATGGTTTCTGTCTTCTAAAAGAGGAAACCTAGTTCTAGAAGACTAAGGAGTTTGCTGAAGTTATACAGCTGCTGTCAGAGCTGGGCTTTGGGCCCTGACCTGTTGGTCTCTAAAGCTCCCTGGCTTGTGCTGTGCTGTGTGCTCTTAGAATGTCTTGCTACCTGCCGCCCCTGATTCCTCCCACCCAAATGCCTCATTAAGGTAGTCTGATAGTTTGGTTAGGAATATGAATATGATACAAATAGGGCTACATGCAGCTGTCACATCTGTTACAACCATCACTGTCATCACTGTCAACCTGTTGCTCATCGATTTGCTCGAGCAGGTACCAGTAACGTCTCCATTGTGAGAGTTGTTGTTACTGTTTTTGGCATATTGAATATGCCACGGGTAGCTTGCCAGGCAGAGCCTGTTACAACCAAAGTAGGAAAATTTAATTTTAACTTTTTCGAAGCTGCACAGGAAGAACTTGTAAATATTGTTTAAAAGATGTGAGAAATAGGGGCCAGAGCCATAGTACAGCGGGTAGGGCGTTTGCCTTTCAGGCGGCCGATGCGGGTTCGATCCCCGGCATCCCATATCGTCCCTTAGCACTACCAGGAGTAATTCCTGAGTGCAGAGCCAGGAGTAACCCCTGAGCATCCTTGGGTGTGACCCAAAAGGAAAAAAAAAAAAGGTGAGAAATAAAGCGATGTTTTCTTCCTTTAAATGCAGGCTGCAGGATCTTTTCCAGCAGGAAAAGGGTCGAAAGCGGCCTTCAGTTCCTCCGAGTCCCGGAAGACTGAGACAAGGGGAGGAAAGCAAGGTAATACCATGTAGTTTAGGTTTTTCATTAATACTAATATTCATTTCATTTATGACAGTGGTATTTTCACATATAGATAATAATCATATTAGATAAGAATTTAATTTTGTTGTTGGAAAGTTTTAGAGGAGAAATCATCCAGATGAACTTTTTGTCTTTGCCTGAAATAAAGTGTCTTTCACAGAATTAATAAGTGCTGTAGTTTCCAGACATCAATGGGGGACAGTGTCTTAGTTATAATAGGTGCTATTAAAGAGCTTTCTTCAACCATTGGCTCATACATTCATGCTCCTATTTTATCTTGGGTGTTATGGTTAACAGCAGTGATGAATTTTATGGTTTGATTATACAAGGTTATTACACTGTAGGGCTCAGAGAGATAGTACAGCTGGTAAGGTGCTTGCCTTGCATACGAATACAGATCCCTGAGCACAGAGCCAGGACTAAGCCCTGAGCACCAGTGGGTATGGCTCGAAAACCAATTCAAAAAATGATTATTACACTTTATTTATTTATTTATTTATTTTTATTTATTTTTGCTTTTTGGGTCACACCTGGCAATGCACAGGGGTTACCTCCTGGCTTTGCACTCAGAAGTCACTCCTGGCGTTGCTCAGGGGACCATATGGGATGCTGGGAATCGAACCCGGGTCGGCCGCATGCAAGGCAAACGCCCTACCCGCTGTGCTATTGCTCCAGCCCCAGGATCATTACATTTTAATCACTACCAAAGTTCCCAAGACTCTACCACTGTCCTTATATTTCTTATGATCTGTCTCTTCTTTCTCTTCCTCTCCCTCACCACCCTACTTTTATGCCACTTCTAGTGAAATCATACAGTGGTTTACCTTTCTCTGTCTTCCTTCACCAAGCATAGTCTTTCTTTGCAGCTGTGTGGTCTCCTATTGTGTTTAATTTCCCCACATACATACACACACATGTTAGCCTTTCGTTAGTCAGGGGCTACTTAGAGTGTTTCCAGTTCTTGATCGTGGGAAATAACACTGCAGTCAGCTTAGTAGGGCCTGTGTCTCTTTGCATCAGTGTCTTTATACACAGTAAGCAGAACACCCCCATGTACTATATCTAGATTGTGTTGAATTTCATTTTTTTTCATGTTGTGGGGAATCTCCATAATGTTTTCCGTAATGATTACAACAGTCTTCATTTCTATCATCAGCATCCAAGGATTCCGTTGTCTCCACACACAACACTTGTTTTCTCTTAGCTGTGTTATGGCTCCCCTCACAGATGTGAGGTTATGTGTTATTGTTGTTTCCATTTGCATCTTTCTGCTAAGGGATGGTGGTAAATGTTCCTTCATGTGCCTGTTGGTCATCAGTTATCTATATGTCTTCTTTGGGGGAAAAAAAAAAATCTATGCAAATGCGTTGTCATTTTTAAATCATTTTTTTTTAACTTTTATGAGTAAAAATTAAACTTTTTGCTTTCACTTTTTCCTTTGTGTAGTTTGGACATTAACCGTTTTATGCAAAGTATCTTTTTCCATGTGGTGAAATGTCTGTTTATTTTGGCACAAGTTGCTTTTGCTGTATAATGGCTTTTTTTGTTTAATGTAATCCCATTTGTTCATTCTCACTTTTAGTTTCCTTTGCCTTTGGAGTCACTTCCCCAAACACGACTCTGTGGCTGATGTCAAGGAGCTTATTGCTTATGTTTTGCTGTTTTGGTTTGGGGCGATGCTCAGGGTTTGATCCTGGCTCACTCCTGGCGGGGCTGAGGAAATCAAATATGGTGCTGGGGATCAAATCCAGGTCCTCCACATGCAAGGCAGGTGCTTTACCACTCTACTACCTCTCCAGCTTAAGTCTTCTGATATGTACGACATCCCTTTAGATCTTAGATCTAAGTCTTTAAATAATTTTGAATTAAATCGTGTGTGTGTGTTTAAATGTGATTTTAATATTTCTGTAAGAACGGTGTTTTCTTCTCTACAGATTGGCGCGATGGATGCATCTCCACGCAATGTTTCCCCAGGACTTCAAAATGGAGAAAAAGGTTGGTCTTTGGAGTTGGTAACCACCTTTGGATTTAAAGGAATATCTTAGTCTCTGAGTTCTTTTGAACCACCAATTTTGAGAATTTTTTTCAGATGCATTTATTCGTAGACTTTAATTCTTTCCTGTAGAGCATTTCTGCCCTGTTAGCTTTAGAGATCCTAAAGTACATTGCAAGAAGATGAATTTGTATACGGAAACACAGGATAAAGAGAGAAGGCTGCTATTAGGAAAATAAACAGAAACAGAGGAAATTATATTTCTGTTTTGCTTATTCCAAAGTTAGCCTCCAGATTTTACTGAAAAAGTCTTGGAAAGTTTATGTTTTTATGTCACTGAAATCTTTTCTAGGCTTAATTTGTCTTTCACAATATTTCCTTGAATAATTCAGTGCCATCCTAGAAAATAAATAAGGGCATTTACTTAGATGCTCTTTGTAGAACAAGAGCTTAAATTGTAATCTTTTGCATTTTTCTATTATAATTAATGAATTTTCCCCCTGAGAATGTGATTCTTCTCCCCTCTCCCTCCCAACTGTGTCCTAATTTCATTTCCTATTAGATAAACTAAAACTTAAGTAAGCAGTTGAAAGACTGGTGAATGATCCACTTATATGCAGAGTTCATGACTTCATCTTTTCTAACAGCTGCATAGTATTCCATTGTATAGATGAATCAAAGTTTCTTTTACCAGTCATCTGTTCTTGGACACTCGGGTTTTTTTTTTCCAGAATCTGGCTATTGTAAACAGTGCTGCGATGAACATATAAGTGCAGATGTCATTTATACTTTTTTGCTTCTCCGGGATATATTCCCAGCAATAGTATTGCTGGGTCAAATGGGAGCTCAATTTCTAATTTTTTGAGAAGCTTTGCATATAAGTGGATCAACATGGAAAGCATCATGCTAAGTGAAATGAATCAGAAAGAGAGAGACAGACATAGAAAGATTGCACTCATCTGTGGAATATAAAATAACAGAGTAGGAGACTAACACCCAAGAATAGTAGAAATAAGTACCAGGAGATTTGCTCCATGGCTTGGAAGCTGGTCTCACATACTGGGGGAAAAGGCAGCTCAGATAGAAAAGGGAACACCAAGTAAAATGTGGTAGGAGGACACGCTCGGGAAGGGAGATGCGTGCTGAAAGTAGACTAGAGACTGAACATGATGGCCACTCAATACCCCTATTGCAAACCATAACACCCAAAAGGAGAGAGAGAACAAAAGGGAATGCCCTGCCACAGTGTGTGGGGGGACTGGGGGGTGGGAGGGATACTGGGTTCATTGGTGGTGGAGAATGGACACTGGTGGAGGGATGGGTTCTTGAACATTGTATGAGGGAAACACAAGCACAAAAATATGTAAATCTGTAACTGTATCTTCACAGTGATTCACTAGTTAAAAAATAAATAAATTAAATAAATTAAAAAAAAAAGACTGGTGAAAGAAAGAATAGTCAATCTTGGTTGCCCATTATAGTTCCAACACTGTCCTAAAGATAAGATCAGAAACAAGTTCAGAGACCTATGTAGAATGTAAAAAATACATAAAATTACATGCCTAATAACCTAAATAATTTTTAAGAAGCTAAAAATATTTTTTTAGTTTAGTAGGAAAAATTAAGAGTTGGCATTTTAAAAAACATGAATAGTTGGAAGTAACGGACTTCCCGTTTGAACGGCTCGTTTTGTTTCTTATTTTGCTTTAGAGGACCGCTTCTTGACTACACTCTCCAGTCAGAGCTCCACCAGCTCTTCCCACCTCCAGCTGCCCACCCCACCCGAAATCACACCGGAGCAGTCAGCCGGTCTGCCTGCCGACCTCGATACCGCCAGCAGTTGTGAAGGTACACGTCGGGCATATAGGCTCCACGTCTCCGAGAAAAGTGTTGCTAATACTTTGACACGTTAAGGTTGAGAATTTTGGGCAAGTGCTCTTTTACTGTCCCCAGGCAAGGCGAGTTCTAAAACCCTGTATTTTATTTCCAGCCCTTTTGGATCCATACGTTTTACCTGGGCTGGAGCGATAGCACATCGGGTAGGGCATTTGCCTTGCACATGGCTGACCCGGGTTCGATTACTCCATCCCTCTTGGAGAGCCCAGCAAGCTACCGAGAGTATCCCGCCCGAATGGCAGAGCCTGGCAAGCTACCTGTGGCATATTTGATATGCCAAAAACAGTCACAAGTCTCACAGTGGAGATGTTACTGGTGCCTGCTCTAGCAAAATTAATGAACACCGGGATGACAGTACTGCAGTGCAGTGCTATGTTTTACCTATTACTTCTTCAGTTGTGCTGCCTGACATGGAAGTGTCTGAGCAACCAAGTGTGATTCAGCTTCATCTGCATTTTAGCAGGGACAATTTACACGTTTCTATGTCCCAGAAAGCACATGTGAGTTGCCATGCAAGGAAGTAAGAGGTATTGCAGCTGTGTTTCCCCAAACAGAGTCCATTTCATTATTAATAAATGTATGCCTACCCTTTCTCTGGTTAAGCAGTTAACTATTTCGACTTCTAAATTGCACTGAAACTCAGATGAATTACGTTGTGAAAATTGAGTTGCCATAGCAACATGAACAGCTTCGACCAGCTTCACACAGGCAGAGAGAACATCCTGTCTGCTGCCCAGCCCCTGAGATCCCAATTAGCCATCACTTGTAGGATGGTCTCCGTTTCAGAGATGTTAAAACTTTTTTTTTTTTAAAAGGGGACGAGGGGCTGGAGCGATAGCACAGCAGGTTGGGCATTTGCCTTGTATGCGGCCGACCCAGGTTCAATTCCCAGCACCCCATATGGTCCCCTGAGCACCGCCAGTGGTAATTCCTGAGTGAAGAGCTAGGAGTAACCTGTATGCATCGCCGGGTGTGACCCAAAAAGCAAAATAAATAAATAAATAAAAGGGGTGGGGGGGATGAGGCGGAATCTTCTTGAAGTCAGTGCTGTTACATTTTACCATTGTTTCCTTTTCATCTATATGAGTCATTATTCCTAGGTCAGAAATCTTCACTGTTACTGGCAGTGAATACTGTCCATATGTCTCAAAAAGGAAAAGAACTAAAGTTGAAACCTTAGACTTTTGTGAACTCTTTCTGAATATTGAAACTTAAGTGAAATATTGTTTGTTATTATTTGTTGTAGATGTGTTTGATGGACATTTGTTGGGATCCACAGACAGCCAGGTGAAGGAAAAATCAACTATGAAAGCCATCTTTGCAAACTTGCTTCCAGGAAATAGCTACAATCCTATTCCATTTCCTTTGTGAGTATTATAAAAACTGTGTCTTGTTGGGTAATTTATTTTCACCTAATTTTAAAAAAATCAACAAATTTACTCTGTATATATTTAAAATATGTCTATATATGTATTTGTCCTAACTTATGCTTTATCATAGTAAAGCGATGTACTTTGTTCCAATAAAATGTATAGAACATGTAACACTTTATAGTAGATAAAGATGAACTAATATTGCTCAGTTTTCGAGATTTCTGATTCTCAAATAACTACATGTATACATTTTTGAAGATACACTATGACATCTGTTGATCTTCTAGTTGCAAGATGAAATGAGGGTGGCTTTTACTGATCCAGTAATTTACTGGGTAATGGTGGTAGTGAGCCACCTGTGTCAGGTTTCATAGGATCTTGTTTGTGCGGGGCTTGCCCAGAATGGGAAAGAATATAGACTGGCGTGAGAATTTGTTTTCCCTCACAGTTGACCTGCTTGATTTTCAGTTGCTGCTCTGTTTCAGTGGTACTAGTGTGTAAAAAAGTGAACATTTATTAATAAGGATCTTTGTTCTTGGGATTTTTCAATCAATATTTATTTATTTATTTATTTATTGCTTTTTGGGTCACACCCAGCGATGCTCAGGGGTTACTTCTGGCTTTGCACTCAGGAATTGCTCCTAGCAGTGCTTGGGGGACCATATGGGATGCCGGGGATCGAACCCAGGTCGGCCACGTGCAGGGCAAACGCCCTACCCGCTGTGCTATCGCTCCAGCCCAATACTTATTATTATTTTTTTTTGAGTGCCTGGTATTTGAGGATGTAGGATTAAGATTAATAAGCAAAAAGAAAAAAGACAGGAATTTATAGTTTGTAATAAAATAAATAGAAAGTCACAGTATGTGATGCAGTCTGTTATAGCATGAGAAGGTTTTTTTTTTTCCTTTACTTCAGACTCAAAGGTAGTCTTATATTGCCTGGGTTATGGCCCTTCCTGTTTCATGGCCTTGACTTTTCTTTTTAGTTACTCCTACTCATTGCTCCCAGGGAAAAACAACAACAACAACAACAAAAAACCTTTACCAGACCCTCATCTAACTCCCCATCCCTACCAAGTTAGATCTCGCTGCTTTCAATATTCCCGCATGCACTTACTACAGAAAGTGTTATTTGTAGGATTTACCTCACTATACTGTAAACTCTCCCATGACCATGCTTTGCACAGCTGTACAGTTGTCTTGTGCATGTTAGATGTTCAGCAGTAGGTTCTCCACATACTGTGTTTCTGATGCTTTACATGCTCAGTCAGTAACACTTGCACAAGTGAATAAACGGGTTCCTAGGTAGAGTGGAAGTGGGGGAGCACTATTTGGGCTGAAATTACCCCATTGAGTTTCCGTGTGATGAAAAAGTGACTGGTTTATGTCATTTATTTGGGGACTACTTGTTTATCTCCACATTTTCTAGAAAACACCTACAAGATACTTTCTTTCAAGAAAAAGATTTTTCATGCACCTTCTGTTTCTTGTAAAACCTTTCCGAAATTAACATGGGCCTGAGATCTTGGCCATGTGAGTTTTGTTGAGAATGCCAGTTCCAAAGCACTCTGATTTGACAACTAATTCTGTTGTCAGCTGCCTTTCTGTTCATATCCTTTCCTTCTTTCCTTGTCTGACTTGTTCAAGTTCTTCATATATTTGGCTTATATTCTTCTTTTTTTTTTTTTTTTGCTTTTTGGGTCACACCTGGCAATGCACAGGGGTTACTCCTGGCTTTGCACTCAGGAATTACTCCTGGCGGTGCTCAGGGAACCATATGGGATGCTGGGGATCGAACCCAGTCACGTGCAAGGCAAACGCCCTACCCGCTGTGCTATCGCTCCAGCCCCTTGGCTTATATTCTTAACATTTTGCAGCATTTTGCTAACTGAAAATTGCCCTGTGATTTACTTATATGTCTTAATGGTATGTTATATGTGGTTTTCTACTAATTTTGTGCTTCTGATTTATTTTGTTTTGAATTTTTGAACAGTGACCCAGATAAACACTATTTAATGTATGAACATGAACGAGTGCCCATTGCAGTCTGTGAGAAGGAGCCTAGTTCCATCATTGCGTTTGCTCTCAGGTATTTGTCATGGGTTTTCTCATCTATGTTGCATATTTATTCTTTATGTATATCTATTAATTACCATATTGTTGAAATCTTTCACCTAAAGCAGGGGAAAATGAATAACTAAAAGCAAACATATATATGCTCTGGGCATGATAATTTGTTCTCTTTGTAAATGTGCCCTTTACCCAAACAATGGGATATAAGATGATTCTTAAGTACAAAGATTCTTTAGCACTAATAGCTAAATCCAGTAGGTAAGTTAATATGTAGTTATCCTTATGTCCTGTAACTATTTTCTCTTTTATGTATATCCACTTACCCTTTGTATTTTCTACACAATTCTAGAGTATTTCTGCGTAATATTATCTAAATTTTTTTTGTACTCTTTATTCTTTTCCTTCCTGCTTCCCACACATACAAGGTAAAGTCTTCTTAATTAGAGTAATGCTTTTCTAGTGTCTTAACCCATAGATTTATCTGACTTTTAATTTACATGCGTGAGTTTATCATGTGTCTTAAAAGAACGCTCCTCTCTTGAAATACTGATATGTCCAAAGAACAAAACTTTTCCATCTTAATGGTATCTTGGAAGTGATGGGACTTAGTTTAACTAAAATCTAGAATATTTAATTTAAACTTTTGGGGGGGCCAGAGAGATAGCTGAGAGGAGTGAGCGCCAGAACGTCATGCAGGAGGCTCTGGTTCTAAGCCTGCCCCTATATAGTTCCTGAGCACCCCCAGGAGTGATCCCTGAGCACAGAGCCAGGAAAAGTGCCCAAGCACCCCGGGGTGTGGTTTCTTGTGCAAGAAATTTAACTTTTGGGGGTGAGTGGGAGGTGGAGTGATAGTACAGCAGGTAGGGCATTTGCCTTGCATGTAGCCAACCCGGGTTCAATCCCCGGCATCTCATATGGTCCCCCAAGCACTGCCAGGAGTGACCCCTGAGTGCAGAACTAGAGCCAGAGCCAGAGCCAGAAGTAAACTCTGAGCATCACTGGGTGTGGCCAAACAAAGAAAATATCGATCTTTTTCTATTAAAAGTTTTTCTGCTTATTGGTTACAAGTGTCTACTTATTTAACAAAGATTTGAACATATGTAATATTTGATAGACTAGGTATTAGATATTACTTAGTATCCAGTTATACTTGCTTAAGACTGTCACTGTCACTGTCATCCCATTGCTTATCGATTTGTTTGAGCGGGCACCAGTAACGTCTCTCATTATGAGACTTATTGTTACTGTCTTTGGCTTATCCAATACACCATGGGTAGCTTGCCAGGCTCTGCCATGTGGGTAGATACTCTCGGTAGCTTGCCGGGCTCTCCAAGAGGGGCGGAGGAATTGAACACGGGTCGGCCGTGTGAAAGGCGAACGCCCTACCACTGTGCTATTGCTCTTTTTAAAATAATGTCTTGTAAAAGTATTTAGGCAGAACTCCAAGACACAAAGATTTAGTTTCAGACTAAATGTACTGTAATATGTACTGCAACACAGTACATATTACAATAGTGCATGCCACACTTCTTTTTTGATTTCCTCGGAGACTTTATAAGTTAAATTTGTTAAACTGTAGTCTCTTATGCGAGCAGCAGCTTGATGCCTGAATAAGTAGGTTATGTCATGCTTTGGTTAAGAAGTACTTTAGTATTAGAATATACTAACCATCATTTGAGCCTTCAACCAGTTAGACTCCTTTCTTACACAGTCATTACAGATATCATCAAAGGGTTTCACATGTTATCAGAATTGTTGCATGGGTACAGAGACTTAAATGCTTGTGGAGGAATGGCACCAGTAAGCTTGCTAATCATAGGGTTGCCATGAACATTCCATATGTTAAAAACAGTCCCTGTGGGGTGCAGTGGAGCCAACTTCAGTCAAACATGGTATGCCAGCACCCCTGAGACCCCCTTCTTCTTCTTGATACCAGGTTTATCTAAAGCAGGGTTTCTGGAGTGCTGGTATAATACTTGGATATTTGGGGCCCAATATGCTCAAAATATTATTTTCCTCAAGTTGAGTGCCTTTAAAGCACTTTTAAATTCCTTTCTTCTTGATGATGCTAAAGCTCTCCCAACTCCCGAAGGTGTTTTATCTAAGTGTTGGCACAGCAATGTTCACAGTCCCCATCTCAGAACTTGATTCTAGTTGACGTGTCAGGTCCTCTCCTGTGTTATTTTTCACGAAGACCACCGATCCTCCTGAAGAATGTAGCTACTTCTCCACGATAACTTTTTAAGTTAACGCCAATGTATTTGTTGAATTATGGACACTTACAATGATTGTGTTTCTAGGATGCAAAACTTACTCTGAAGCCTATGATTTTAAAAAGAAGAGCTTAACGTTTAACATTTTCCAAACTATTTCTGCCCTAAGTTGTAAAGAATACCGAAATGCCTTAGAGGAGTTGTCCAAAGCGACCGTGCGGAACAGTGCCGAAGAAGGGCTTCCGGCAAATAGGTGATCCGAGTAGCATCTGTTTTCATTCAGCTCTCATCACTCTCTCTCCTCATTTAGTCTGTACTTGGTTTTCATTATCACATAGCGTCAGTATAAAGGTTTCGTGGATACAGAGAGTGGGCCTCCCTCTTAGCCAAGGCGGTAGAAGAGAATCCAAGTGTAGCACTAGGGCTTACACGGTCCTCCAGGCAATAGTTACCAGATAAGTGCCCAAGAGTTCATGTACCTTATAGGTTTAAGCTTTCAAGCCTCTGATCCTCTTTACTCTTTAGATTTTTAAAGCATTCACTTGGAAAGTCAGTAAACTTCTGATTGACTTTGTGATTTCAGATGTTTGTGAATTTTCCGTATTAGGTAAAGAGCCTCATCGTTAATTAGAAAAGAAATTCTCCCAAACCAATTTTTTTTTAAATATTCAGTATCGTAAGCATTTAGATGGAAATTGTTGTAGACTCATATCATGATTCTTACTGAAATAAGTTTTCCACCTTTACTAACACTTTGACCCTTGATCTGTAACTCTGTGTTATGGTGGGTAGCTAGCATGAGAACTGTGAATTTATGTTTTCACTCTGATTGTCTTATAAGCAGCAATATATTACCCTAATGGACCTAGGGGGAAAATAGTATAAAAGCTACTCTTTCGTGTATTTTCCATATGCTTTTATAATTTTGTGGGTTTTTTTTTTTAATTTTATTTTTTTAATTTCCCAAAGTGGTTTTCTTCATTCCAAAGCCACCCCAGGGCTATTTCTTTCATGTTCTAACTCGTATTTATGTAAGTGATGGATCTGATTTTTTTTTTTTTTTTTAGTATTGTGGGGAAAGTTAGGTGAAGGTAGATGAATGTAGGACTCTGGGAGTTTCTCGTCTTGACTGTCTCCAACCAGCGTTTCCTTGTCTTCCGCCCCAGCGCTTTCGATAACAGACCCAAGACCAGCAGCCCCGTGCGGCTGCCGGAGGCCAGTGGAGGACCGACGAACCGCACAGCAGAAGCGGATCCACAGCCTCAGCCAAGTAAGATCACAGATGGAGAAGTCGTTACTGTGATTTTTGTTCCTCATTTGGAAACGAAAAGACATCCAAGATGTGTTGCCTTTGGTATTTGAAGCATAAAGTAAAAAAAAAAAAAAGTATTTATGTCCTCTTTGGTATATCACCGTTAGCCTCCTAAGAGGGTTACTGCTCACAGGATTCAGTTGAAAATTTTGATTTTTAAAAATTTTTACCTGCAGTGACCTGTACTTAATATTAATATGTTACCTCTTATTTTTAGCCAAAAAGGCTTCTGGAATGTTGTCCTTCTTCCGAGGGACAGCAGGGAAAAGCCCTGATCTCTCTTCCCAGAAGAGAGAGACCTTACGTGGAGCAGATAGTGCATACTACCAGGTTGGGCAGACGGGCAAGGAGGGGACGGAGAATCAAGGCGTTGAGCCTCAAGGTGTGTTCAAGTAGACGAATGTGCTTATTCCAGGCTTGATTGATTTGTGTCAGTTGTTTCTGTTCTCTGTAGCCTTCACTCTGATTTTTTTATTTTTCCTGCTGAAATCAGGACCTTCCCTCTCCTCTCCTACCTTAGTGTGATAGAAAGGGAAAAGCAGGTCACTTGACGGAGTTTACCCGAGGGCATGTATTGCTGCCATCCCTGAGTGCATAGCAGGACCCTAAACCTTAGTCCCCACCGCTGTCCACTGGCAAAAGCCACATCCCTTTGCCAGGTTGACTAAGTGAGATGATTACACATGCGGCATCGTCGCACGGTGTAGCTTCTGGTATTGTTCAAAGGTGTTTATTTCACTGTCCCCTTAAATGCTTCCTTTCCGGTCCAGTGTTTGTAAGGTTGAGGTTCATCATTTCAACTGTAGGTGAGGTGACGGTGACTGATGTGCGCTTTTATTTTTTTGTATTAAACAAATACACGTTTGCACTCATATATTTACTGTTTGGATGTTGTGGTAGCAAGTGAAGTCATTGTTGACTGAGTTCAATATTTACCATCTGACGGTTTGCAGGAGTAATGGGTTTAGATCATACTGTTTATTTATTTTCATATTCTTGGTTTTGGGGCGACAGCCAGAGGTGCTCAGGGTTTATTCTTTTGTGCTCAGGTATTACTCCTGACAGGACCATGTGGGATTCTTGGGAATCAAACCTTGGCTGGCCATGTGGACACCCTACCACTGTACTGTCTCTCTGACCCCTAGATCTTACATATTTGTGTGTTTGGTTGTTTTTTTGGCCACACCTGCCAGTGCTCAGGGCTTAGTCCTAGCTCTGCACTCAGGAACCACTCCTGGCAGGGCTTGGGGGACCATATGTGGTTCTGGAAATTGAAGCCAGGTTGTCCTCATTCAAGGCAAGCATCCTCCCCACTGTGCTATCACTCCGGCCCCAAGACCACATGTGAAGTGTGTGTGTATGTGCATGCATGTGCTTGTGTGTGTGTGCATGTGTATGTGTGTAAAGCAACTGCAGAATACTTTCATGTTAGTAATTAAGATGTTAGTAATTATTTTTTTTAAATAAAGTGCAGTAGTTTATTTGCTGTTACATGTGATCCTTAGAAGGCATTGATACATTGAAAAGATAATTTGAAATGTAAACTCAGGGAATAACTTATTCTTTAACACATTAATATATTCTTGATAGCTATGACAATTGAACAGCGTTAATCTGATAGTAAATTTTCCAGACACACCTTTCAAATAAAATCAATAACTCCAAAGTGGACAGTGCATTTTATACATTATATCTTATTATAATAATCTCTCTCTTGGTATATGAGTAAGAACAACATCTCAAACTTCTGGGAAAGCATTATTACAAGGAGAAAGCCTTTACAGAGTCTTACTATGGATTCATGAAAGGTAGATTTTTTTGGTTTTGTTTTGGGACCACACTTGGCTGTGCTCAGGGCTTACTCTTGGCTCTGCTCAGAGATCACCTCTGGCAGTTCTTGGGAAGCCATATGGGGTGCTGGGGATTGAACCCTTGTCTGTTTGCAAGAGCACTTTACCTGTGTACTACTCTCCTGCTGGAGACTAGACTTTTGTTGGTGATCATGGTGTATGCAGGTGTCAGATCATAATGCAACATAGCTAAAAGTTATATTAAAAACCAGTGGTACCTCCGTTTACAATTTTTTTTAAAAGCCATTAAAATGAATGTGAAAACATGATGGAACAACTGAATCAGGATATTGCTATCATAGGAATGACAATTATAAGAAAAACTACTCAGGCTGGAAAGAGTGCAGCAGGTAGGGTGTTTTCCTTGTGGACTTATAATTTTTCTGTCCATGATGAATTTTGTGGACACGGTTGGCATTGCATAAAAGTACTTACTTTTTTGTCAGGGCAGGGCTCTTGTCTTGTACTGGCCAGCCCCGGTTTATTCCCAGGGATTCAATTCCTCAGCCCCACCAGGAGTGATCCCTAGGCACAGAGCCACGAGTAAACTCTGAGCACCACCCGCTGTGGCCTCCAAACAGAACAAAAACAACAAAAGAGGGAAACCACTCTCCAATTTGAGTGGTTTTTCAATGTAAGAGTTGATCTTTCAAAAGGCACATGCATTTTTTTTATTGTAATAGCTTATGTATTTTTAATTGTATATCGAATGCTTGTGAATGGCGTGACTAGGATAAGAGTTGACTTGCTAGGTTTTTATTGTTTAAAAGAAGCGGGGGGGGGAAGAGATGAGACAAAAACAAACTATCTAAGACAAGTTTTACTAATGATGCTAAACTTTGTAGATGAGGTTGATGGAGGCGATTCACAAAAGAAACAGCTCACAAATCCTCATGTGGAGCTTCGTAAGTATGAAATAAAATATTGTTTTCGGAACAGGGGACTAGAATTGACCAAACTCAGTCTGCGAGACTCACATCCTTTCCATATGTATCTTTTTTCTTGAAATGAATGTTAAGTACCAATGCTAAATTTATTTAATAAGAGATATAGTTTACGAGAACTATTTGATCTGAAATGTAATTGGAATTGCAACCTAATTTATAACTTGAGATATGTTTATTTCATTTCATTTCTAATGTTTAAATAATGACATTAGTAAGCTAAAACCATTAAACATAGGCTATAGGCCTGGGACGCCAAAAAGATACTTTCATTTGCATAATATGGACAGTTAAATTTTAAACCAAGTAGCTAGTGTAAAATTAGAAATGGTTTTTTTTTTTATGTTTAATTTTTCCTGAGTCCTCCCCACAGATCCCTCTTACAGAATTTTGATGGACAGGGATCACTCTATCACTGTATTACTGTTAACCCGTTGTTCATAGATTTACCCAAGTGGGCACCAGTAACGTCTCTATTACACTCAGCCCTGAGATTTTAGCAGCCTCTCCTTACTCGTCTGTCCCAATGTTTAGAGGCTCTTTCAGGGTCAGGGGAATGAGATCTACCGTGACTGTTTTTGGCATAACGAATACGCCATGGGGAGCTTGCCAGGCTCTGGACGGGGATGTAGACTTAAAGTTGCTGTTATGAAGGAAATTAAGTGGTAGGAATTGGGAGGGGCAAGAAAGAAAAGATACTTGTGATCTTTTCAAGTTGTGTGTTTCTTTTTAAACTCTTCTGTCTCTAGAATTTTCGGACGCGAATGCCAAGTTTTACTGTCGGCTTTACTACGCGGGAGAGTTTCATAAGATGCGTGAGGTGATTCTGGGCAGCAGCGAGGAAGATTTCATTCGTTCACTCTCTCACTCCTCGCCCTGGCAGGCCCGAGGAGGCAAGTCGGGAGCAGCCTTCTATGCCACCGAAGGTGGGTCTGTAATCATTTCCTTTACGTTTACTTAATAATTTATAAAAGTAGATGGCTAACTACCCACTAGCACAATGGGTAGGGCGTTTGCCTTGCACGTGGCCGACCCGGGTTCAATTCCTCCACCCCTCTCAGAGAACCTTGCAAGCTACCAAGAGTATCCCGCGTGCATGGCAGAGCCTGGCAAGCTACCCGAGGCGCATTCGATATGCCAAAAACAGTAACAACGCGTCTCACAATGGAGACGTTACTGGTTCCCACTCGAGCTAATTGATGAACAATGGGAGGACAGTGCTACAGTGCAGATGGCTTAGCTGTGAAATTAGGCCTGGTTCTGCGAGAGTTTTCTTGACTGTATAAATCCTCAGGTGCCCTTCAGTTATTTGAAAACCATATTTTAAATCATTTTATTCCCCTGTGACTGAAAGAAAAGAAAAAGTGAACAAATCACTTTGGCTGTCGGGAGTGACTTCTAGGTTGCTTCTGTGCATGTAACATTGACCGTTCCCTTGATGTTTCTGCCCTGTAGACGACCGATTCATTTTGAAGCAAATGCCTCGTCTGGAAGTCCAGTCATTCCTTGACTTCGCACCACATTACTTCAATTATATCACAAATGCTGTTCAACAAAAGGTAGAAATCCTAAACTTGCGCTGATGAGTAGATGATGATTAGAATTCGTTGGTTTTGTTTTTTGTTTTTTAGATCCTGAAAGTTAGTCCTTATGTTTTCTCTGTTCTAAGGTATGACCCAGGCAAGGTTAGATCTCTGAGCATTGTTGGGGTACAATAGAGTGAAGAACTGAGAAATAATGATCAAATTACATATAATTAGGATCTCTGTAAAAACCAGGAAGGGCAGAGGAAAGGGGATGAGATGTCTAAAGCCTTAAAAAGGGGATGAAACTATCTGTACTGTTACTAATTTACAGTTTTCCTAGAAAAGAAAGTTGCGATGTGTGTTGAGAAGGGAAGGCCTTGGGGCTGTGAGGAGCCATAGGAGTTGGTGACCCTCGTGTCACTGAGCAGTGACTCCCAATAAGAGTATGGTGGAGTCACAGCCATAATGTCCACTCATCATTTAGAGCACGCTATTGGGGAAATTCTAGGTCATGAAAAAAAAAACCAAAATGTGAGGTTGAGTAGCTGTGGAAGATGGTTGCTTCAGAGTGTGTTAAGGGTATAGTATTTGTATTAGCGTTGCTGCAGTGCTTGCTCTGAAGATGGAAGGGTCTGGGTTTCCTTTAAGGTCCACGGGAAATCATATGTGGGTATTAAGTCGATAAGCCAGATGTCAGTGATAAGTTTCAGATCATCTTTTTGATGAGTGTATTTTTGCCTTTCTTTGATTAGAGGCCCACCGCATTGGCCAAAATTCTCGGCGTGTACAGAATTGGTTATAAGAATTCTCAGAACAATACCGAGAAGAAGTTAGATCTACTTGTCATGGAAAATCTTTTCTATGGGAGAAAGATGGCACAGGTAAGGATATTGGAATGTGCAAAGCGTTGCTACTGGAACCCTTTGTGTACTTCTGGCTCGTGAATGTAATGGTCCAAAGACCAACATCTTTTTTGCTAATAAATATTAAACTTTGGTTACATGCTCCAATTTAATTGTTTCGGGGGAGGGCTAATTTGGGCCTCACCCAGTGATGCTCAGGAGCTAATACTGGCTCTGTACTCAGGAGTATCTCTGGTAGAGCACTGGGGACCGTGTGTGGGACAGGGATTTGAGATGGGTTCATCGTGGGATTCAAGGCTAACGCCTTTATCCCTATACTGTCTCTATGTCTTTAAATTACATTTTATTTATTTATTTGTTTTGCTTTTTGGGTCACACCTGGCGATGCACAGGGGTTACTCCTGGCTCTGCACTCAGGAATTACTCCTGGCGGTGCTCAGGGGACCATATGGGGTGCTGGGAATTGAATCTGGGTTGGCCGCGTGCAAGGCAAACGCCCTACCCACTGTGCTATTGCTCCAGCCCCAAAATTAAAGTTTTTTTTATATTTTAAATTCAGTTTTGTTATGTTTTAAAAATAGTAGTAGCACTGTAGCACTGTTGTCCCGTTGTTCATCGATTTGCTCAGCAAATAATACAAAATTAGTACCCCCAAGTACAACAACACAAGACAATTTGAGGAAAGGAAATGAAATCATGTTTCTTTTATTTATTTTTCTTTTTATTTGGTTGGGTGAAGGGTTTGGGCCACACCAGCGATGCTCAGGGGTTACTCCTGGCAGTACTCGGGGGACCATATGGCCTGTAGGTGATCAAACTAGGGCTGGCGCGGGCAGGCAAGTGCCCTTCCCGCTGTACTATTTCTGGTTCCCTAAATCGTGCTGCACGATTTAAACTTACGCGTCAACTCCATCTCTATTAAATCAATGCAAAGTGAGTCTTTTTTGTTGTTGTTTGTATTTGATTTGGGGTGATACCAGATAGTACTAAAGGCTTACTCCTGGCTCTGTGCTCAGGGATCACTCCTTGCAGTGCTCAGGGGACCACATGTGGTACCAGGAATCAAACCACTTGGGCAGGGCAAGCCCCTTAATCCCTGAATTGTCTCTTTAGCCTTGACGAAGTAAGTTTTATCATAGCAATGCCAACTATCTGTCCACAAAATTCATCACTGATAGAAGAATTGTGTGTTCACATGATTATATACAAAAAGAACCTTTAACAAAAATAGTCCACTTGAGATACACAATAAGCTATTTGAGGAAGAATTAATCATCTTTTTTTTGGGTTTTTTTTTTTTTTTTTTTTTTTTTTTTGCTTTTTGGGTCACACCTGGCTATGCTCAGGGGTTACTCCTGGCTTTTGCACTCAGGAATTACTCCTGGCGGTGCTCGGGGGACCATATGGGATGCTGGGAATCGAACCTGGGTCGGCCGCTTGCAAGGCAAATGCCCTACCTGCTGTGCTACCACTCCAGCCCCAGAATTAATCATCTTTAATCTGACATAAAACAACCATGAAAAGAATCAGCAAGAACATCATAAAAATAATCTTCAATGCTGTAATTTAAGAAATAAAAGAGCACTAAGGCAGACTTGAAAATCATTACCACTCATAAATAATTCTTTACTCCAAGGCTAATTAATGTACAAACTAATCTAATATAAATCAGCAATTCAACAAAGTATGGGACCCAAAGTTGAATTCCTCTCTTTAAATTACTTTAATTGGGTTAATAAAGTTTTATGTGTGCTCTTTACATATTCTTTAGCATTTTATCTATTTAACAATTTATTTATCTGCATGTGTACACCCATCACACATATATTTCTATAAAGTTTAACTTTTGATTCTTAGAGCCCTATAGGAAGGAATAAAGATGAACACTGTGGACTGACCCTAAAATTTAGCATATCCCAAAAATTTAGCATATCCATATTCTAAAACCATAGGATTACAAGATAATTGGGCAGATGTTTCCGTCACCTCACTTTTAATGATGGAAAACCTGGGGTGGCCGGGGACATTGAGTTTGACATGTTCCTGATCTCCGGCACTGCATGGCCTCCCAAGCACTACTGGGTGTGGCCCTGGTGGCCCTGAGTACTTCGAGGTGACTGTGATGACCATTGGCGCCATAGGGTCCCAGCCCTCTTCCCCCCCCTCCACACACACAGTCCCTCCCCAAGTTACTTGGGACATTTGCGAAAGAAAATGAACAGGAGAGGCTGCTGTGAGATATTACATATCTATTTCAGTCACGCAGGTCTTCATAGAGCTCAGGTTTGCCCAGACTCTAGAGTGTCCTAACGCTAGAGGAGTTCTGCACTTGCTCTGCAAAATACTGGTTCTTGAGCTGTTTCAAGTTTGTGGTGAGATAAGGCCTCTGTATCATCATGAGCAGAAGGACGAGGGGGTCAACATCAGGCCCTGTTGCTCTGGAACCCAAGTCCTAGACTTTTTCTTTTTCTATCCCCCCAGATCTTCAGATACTGTTGTTTCTACCTTGTCATAAGTAACTACGTAGATTAGGATAAAAACTTTTTGGTGTCTTAAGGCTATTTGCATTTGTTTTACAAATGTTTTATGAGAACAGCTAATGTTTTTCTTAAAGTCAATGAAATGGGTCCGTATATTTCTGAAGGGTTTCAGTAATTGAGTACAAGGGATGAGTCATGCTGTTCTGTCATGTTTTGTATATTACGCAGTTGTAATGCATGTGGTTGATGACTTCTGTTGTGTAAGTTACGCTGATATTTTAATTTTTTTTTTTTTTTTTTTTGCTTTTTGAGCACACTGGGCGATGCACAGGAGTTATTACTGGCTCATGCACTCAGGACTTACTCCTGGCGGTGCTCAGGGGACCAGATAGGATGCTGGGAATCGGGAATCGAACCTGGGTTGACCGTGTGCAAGGCAAATGCCCTGCCCGCTGTGCTATCACTCTAGCCCCTGACATTTTACATTTTAAAATACATGGAATGATAGGAACTCCAGGGGATCTTTCTGCCTTTTTTACTTAATGATATTGATTCTTCATAGCAACTTCAGTGCACAGAATGACCAAGAATTTTCTTTCTTGCGGCTAGGTTTTTGATTTGAAGGGTTCCCTTCGGAATCGAAATGTCAAAACTGACACTGGGAAAGAGAGTTGTGATGTGGTCCTGCTGGACGAAAACCTCTTGAAGATGGTTCGCGACAACCCTCTGTATATCCGCTCTCATTCCAAAGCTGTGCTGCGCGCCTCCATCCGTAGCGACTCCCACTTCCTCTCGAGCCACCTCATCATAGATTATTCTCTGCTGGTTGGGCGCGATGATACCAGCAACGAGCTGGTAGTTGGGATTATAGGTAAGTCAGTCAGTGTCCAGAGTACAGCATGAAGGGCGTGATGAACTGGCCTCGCACTGGATTACTGGATAGTCTCATAAACTTCATTTGGGATTTTTAAAAATCGTCATTTTAAAATTCTGCTACCTTCTCTTCAGTTTCCCTGTTTGCATTTTAATTATCTTTACCAAAAAGTATTCATATTTAAAAAGTAGTTTATACATGAAGCTCTGTGAGCTCTTGTGAATATTAAGGACTTAGTATGGGATTTAAAAAAAAAAAAGCCTTAGGACAGCACCTGGCATAATTAGCACTTAATTAGAGGTAACTCTTGTAGAAGTGTTCTGTTAATCACTATTATCATTCATTTATATTTATTAACTGTTATTTTTGCCTCCTGCAACAAATAGATTACATTAGAACATTTACCTGGGATAAAAAGCTTGAGATGGTTGTGAAATCTACCGGAATTTTAGGAGGACAAGGTAAGCTTATGATTCTTTTTGTTATTAGTTAACATTTTAAAAAATGTTATGTTTTGGGTTAAAGTATAGCTGTAAGGCACTTGCCTTGCAGGTAGCCATGCTGGGTTTGATGACTGGCACCCTAGGTCGTCCCTTAAGCACTGCCAGTGGTGATCCCTGAGCTCTGAGCCAGGAGTAAGCTCTGAGCATCCCCGGATGTGGCCCCAAAACAAACAAGTAAAAAAAGAAAGTTAAGGGGCTGGAACGATAATACAGAGGGTAAAGCGTTAGCCTTGCACGCGGCCGACGCAGGTTCGATTCCTAGCGTCCCATATGTCCCCTGAGCACCGCCAGGGGTAATTCCTGAGTGCAGAGCCAGGAGTAATCCCTGTGCATCGCTAGGTGTGACCCAAAAATGAAAAAAAAGAAAGAAAAAAAGAAAGTTAATTATCTACTTTTAACAAATTTTAAAAAGTAAGTGGTTATATATCTTGTTTTGAAAATGAACAAGTCACAAAAAGGTATAACATTTGGGCTTTGTTTATGCTTGTGTTTTTTTTTTTTTTTTTGCTTTTTGGGTCACACCCAGCAATGCACAGGGGTTACTCCTGGCTTTGCAGTCAGGAATTACTCCTGGGAGTGCTTGGGGGACTATATTGGATGTCGGGGATCGAACCCAGGTCAGCCGCATGCAAGGCAAACGCCCTACCCGCCATACTATCACTCCGGCCCTATGCTTGTGTTTCAGTGCTTAAGGTTCACAAAATAAAAAACAGAAGAAAAAAAGAAGGGCAAGAAGGGCCAGAGGTTCTGATTACGAGATTGCCTTTCTTGTTCCCTGAGCATTAGTCGCCCTGTTGGTGCTTTTAGACATCTCTCCTTTCTAGGCAAGGGCTATTTTTAAAAAATAGAAAATCCTGCCAGGAAAGACCTTCCCATCATCGTGTGATATGGTGACTTGCCCTCCCTCTCTTCCTCCCTTCCTTTCTTCCTTCCTTCCTTGTGAAGCAAGATCATTCTTTTTTTTTTCTTTTTGGGTCACACCTGGCCATGCACAGGGGTTACTCCTGGCTCTGCACTCAGGAATCACTCCTGGCGGTGCTCAGGGGACCATATGGGATGCTGGGAATCGAACCCGGGTCGGCCGTGTGCAAGGCAAACGCCCTACCCGCTGTGCTATTGCTCCAGCCCCGCAAGATCATTCTATATTGAATGAAATTTACTTAGAAAGATGGGACCTGGGGAGATGGTACAGTGGGTAGAGCACTTACCTTACATATGGCAGACCTGGGTTCCATCACCGGCATCCCATATTGTCCCCTGAGCCCCATCAAGTGTAATTCCTGAGCTCAGAGCCAGGAGTAACCCCTGAGCACTGCTGAACATGACCCCCACCCCCAATTTTTTTTTTTTTAAATAAGGAAGGAAGGAAAAGAGGTAAGGAAGGAGGGAGGAAGGGACAGAGGGAAGGAAAGAAGGAAGAAAGGAAAGCGGGAGGTCAGGAAACAGGGAAGAAGGGAGTGGGGGGAGACTGAGTCATACCATGTTCAAGAGAGAACAGTGCGTCTCCAGAGTGGAGAAAGGAGGATACATATGTGAACATGGATTACTAAAACTCCTTCTTCCTTTCTTGATGTTTGTATTATCTTTTTGGCAGTTTCCTCAAGAACATACTGTAAGGCATTTGCTTGACCAGTGATGTAACTGCTTTCTTTTTCCCTCTTCTCTTTCGTAATCTTAGGTAAAATGCCAACTGTGGTCTCTCCAGAATTGTACAGGACTAGATTTTGTGAGGCCATGGACAAGTACTTCCTGATGGTCCCAGACCACTGGACAGGCTTGGGTCTGAATTGCTGAAATGAAGCACTTGTCCTGAAGTGGACCGTGAAAGAAAGAGCACTGGAACGAAGGACCAAAAATAAGCTACTTCTTTGATTCATCATATTCACCACTTTCTGCAAAGGCCTTTGAGTGTTGAGACTCCGGAGGCTGTCATCAGTGATGGATTCAGACTCCGTAGACTTGGTTTTTTGATATCGTAAATTAGCCACCTGTAGGATGGAAAAGTGTGAACATTTTTTTCCCTCCCACTAAAGCTGAATGTAGGCTCATTTTAAAGGGATAAGGACAAATGTATAGCTGGAGGCAAGGAGATCAAGTGAAAACTAGGGTGTCATCTTTGCTAAGAGCTTCGCTCAGAAATAAGTGTCTCATAGACTGATTATCCTGGCATCACATTTGAGTCTTTCTTTGCTGAGAAAGACTTCATAGATCATGGTGACCTTGTATGTCTTAATGGAACAATTGAATGTGGCCTATTAACAGAATTTCTGAAGCTGTTTATAAAAATTCTGAATTATTTTTATGAAAGTTTTCAGTGAAACATATTGATCCTATTTTATGTGTTGTATTTAAGGAGATATCTGGCATAAAATTTAGACTCCGGTCAGGTTTTTGTATTTTGCCCTGTTTTGAAGTATGTTTGTTGTTTTAAAAATTCTGTTAACTCTGGGTGGCAGGAGGCTGCCGCCAGTAGTTGTAAGTTTTTGAGGTGGCTTTTTTTTTTTAAGTTTGTTTACAGCATTTGTGTAATTGTTATGTGAAACTGCACTTTTCTGCACATGCTTTTATTCTAGGCTTCTCTCTGACTTCAAGGAAACATTAATAAATGAATTTGAATGAGTGAACCCTGTAAAGGGAGGGATCCCTTCCTTATTTAATGAAGGATTTTTTTTTTAAATGTAAAAGATGAGTGAAAATTAGGTGAGAGGTAGATGGCTGTTTGTTTTGTGTATCAGCAAAGTTTTACTTTCAGTCTAGCCAGCAATTTAAGTGGGATCTGTAAGATTCGAAATATTCAGTGTGGACGCCCTTATTTTCTAACTTTCTCAACCAGGTTTTTTTGTCCACTGATTACTGAGAAATGTTAAGTGATAACTATGGGAGCTTCTTATTTGATAGAGATCTTCATTGTTCTTTTAAAACGATCAGAAATACTAAACTGTCTTTGAGAAAAAGGCTTAATCCCAGATGTTTCCTCATGGGTTCTGTCTATATAACAAGAGTAATTTTGGGAATTTAAGTAGTTTCAAATGCTCTTCTCTTTTTCCGCCTTATACTAGCATATTTCTGTTGTAATTTTCACATAGTAAGCAAAAGAAATCAGATACATTCCAGTTACAGAGATTCTGTAGTATGAACCTACATAGAAATGTGAATATTTTGGAATATATGTTTTAGAGAATGAAAACATTAGTTCGGCATTTGGGGCTTATTAGAAGCCTGGCTTGTTTAGTTAGCAGCAAGTTGTCCAAGTATTTACGACTAGTTGGATGATAAGCACTTTTTTTTTTAAGGAAAACCTGTTGCGTGCCTTTTAAAAACATAAAACACCTGTGATTTTAGTTTTGATATCAGCTAGTAAGGAGTTGGACAGGAATGAAAGAGAGTGGAGGATTACTAGCTTACTCTGTGTTTACAGACAGTGGATTTCATGTCTCTTTTAAAATGCAAACACTGTATGTTCCGCTTTATTTTTCGAGCAGCACAGGGTCAGGGTTATTCATCCGTTTCCAGTCGCCAGCACTTCAGGTGAAGGCATCTGGCTGTCGCTAAGAGAGTCAGTGGTTCCCTGCAGGCCCAGTACCATGGATGTAGCTTGAATAGCCCATTGGCCGAGTTCCCAACAGTTACAGCATCTTGTGTTGATGGTGTTTTCCTTGCCCAGGACTTGAAGAGAGTATTGCTGCCCCTTAGGTAGTTTGGTGGCTAAAAATGACTCCGGTATAATATAATCTAAAGTAAGAGCTGCTGCTTCGTAGGGGTAATCAGCCCTTTCAAAACTGTCTTAAGGGAGGGGACATACGACATTTCTTTGTTGTGAGTGGCAGGTTTGTATCCTCAGCCCGGAGCTGCTCTTACTCAGACCACTACCATAGTTAGAACTTGTTCTGTATATTGTGCTGGTCAGTATTAAGTATTGAATGTTGAATGACCATTCACCTCTCTTCAGTTCCACTTTAAAGCCCGGGGAGCATATTCATGGTGAAAAGTTAGGAGTAAGGATAAAAACTTTCTTCCTTAGAATGAAGCATAATCCTCAGAACAGTTGATAAGTAGCACAACAAAATGATACGAACACATTACATTGTATAAAAAAATCTTATTTATAAATGTGAAACTTTTTAAGGCCATAAAAACTTTATTAATTAATAAAAAGAATTTTTTTTTCTTACATAAGCCTAAGAAAAACAAGGGGGGAGGGACATGGTAAGTCCTTTTATAGTCTTGAATATTTTGAATTTATAGATAATCAAACTTTCCTACACAATGTCTTCAAATTTGTTTCTTGATTCTGCAAGTCAGTAGTTTTCTAGCTTTGGCTTTTAATAGATGTTGTAAATAGTAGGGTTGTATTGGTTTTTGTGGCTTCAGCTTCTCCTTGGCATTATTACCCTGTAAAGTGGACTACAATCAAACTGCCAGGGGTGACAGCCTGTAGAGCGTTTGCTTAGCTGCCAGGGAGAAAACTACTGTGGATGAGCCTGATGGTGCAACCAACCAAGCCGTTCATTATTCTTCAAGTGTTAACATACTGACTGATGCAGTGTTCAAACCATCTCGTGCAATGCCCTTTTCCATTTTTTTTTTTGTAACATGAGTGCAGTGTATTATAGAAAAACAAAAATTGCAATCATGAGCAGTGTTATTAATGCTGCTGTGTTGGTTTTGTAAAAAATGTACATTTTGTCTTTAAGGCAGATTGCATTTTAACTAGAGAAGTGACGTTGTAAATCAGATTAGCCTCTTTTAATTTAATATGAAAAATTTAATTAACAATACTGAAAATACTTAATGTAATATATTGTATATTTTATCTACTTTGGTTCTAGCTGTTTTATATGATTGACACATTATTTAAATGATAACTGCCTTGACATTTTGGAGACTTAATACTGTAAAATAAAACTGACTTACAATAAATGGAGAATCTACTGCATCTTGATTTGAATCTGCTGGGGGGGAACATGCAGAAATGGAATTTGGGGTACAAAACCTTGGCTCTGGCTTGTCAGGGTCAGTTAACAGCCTGTTCATTCTCTTCCCACTGGAGAGCTTGTCTTGGAAATAATCCTTCTCCATAAGTCCTAGAACAGGTAGTTTTGAAGCTGCATGATTCTTGTTCATTTTTGTTAACTCTTTCTTTTCTGTCACTGTCATTGTCACTGTCATCCTGTTGCTCATCGATTTGTTCGAGCGGGCACCAGTAACATCTCTCATTGAGAGACTTTATCGTTACTGTTTTTGGCATATGGATTTCTTTTCTGATGAGACACTTATTTTCAGCCCTGAAGGATCAAGTTTGCCCATCACTGTTAATCAGTTACTCTCCTGTTCAGAGTCTTCTTTCTCCTTTAGCCTCTGAAGAGGACTTGGCACACCCTGGAGCCTTGACTCGGGGGAGAAAGAACCACAGGAAAAGGAGCTCTTACCCATGTTGCTCTCTATTTTTTCCCTTTAATTCTCTTAAAGTTTTTTTCCCACATATTTAGGAGCTATGAGTTTGAGGCTTACGTATAATTATATCATCTTAGTGAATTGGCCTTTCTGTCATGAGGGTCTGTGATTAGATTCATTATTTTCTATGTATTATTTCTTGTTCTCATCTGTTGCCTTCTTGCCCTAGACAGTTCTCTAATTTACCATACTCTGAGCCCATTCTTCTTTCCACAGTAATCAACTTCGCTTCTTGTCTGTGTAGTCAAGAGTTTGTTGCCATGAGAGTGTTAGGAGAGGGAAGGGAACATCCACCATCAGAACGAGTTAAAGATGACTGTCAACTGAAAACATTTCAATTGGCAAGTAACTACAGAAAGGTGTTCTACACTTCCCTTATCTGACAACATGCTTCACTGTCCTGGAGTTCAACTATTTTAGCGCTTCTCCAAAGAAGTTCTGAACAGAGAGGCATTAATGGACTTTCGATCCCGCTCCAGTATCCCAACACATTATGTCTGTGAATGTATTCCATCCTTTGACTGCTGTTTCCTTTTGGGGTTCACCACTAATAGAGAAGTGCAGGATAGTTGATACCAACTCAGTGTTGAGATCCAGTAATTGTATGGGATGAGAAGGGAAGATCTTCCCTTCTGTTAAGTCATTTAACCAACTTCAAAGATTGTTGCTTAAATTCCATTGTAATTTGGTTCTTACAGGAGTCCCAGTCATGCCTCCTTTTCACCCATGACATTTTTGTGACCGAAGCATATAGGTATGTAAATAGGTCTACAGAATAAACATCTACTGATAATATAAAGAAATTGAAAACAAATAAACTTCACTTAACAGAAATAGCACCTAGTCCAGGTAGGTATTACTTAAACAAGTACATTTTCTACAAAGCATTTCTAATCTTAAACCCTTGCTTCTGAAATTGGTTTGCAACTCTATCTAGGGTCATGCAACAATGTGGGGATTATAAAAAGCTTTCAAGTGAAATTTATTAAAATTAACTCATTCTATGTCCTGTAAAGTTCGAGTTAGTATATAGTTTTGTTATTCAGAATACTTTAATGTTTAAATTTGATCAGTTTGGTGGTGAGGGTGTGTCAAACCTCTAGAAGTACTAAGTAATCCACAGTTGTAAGAGCATTAACTCTGGAATCAGTACATAATATAATAGGTAAGGCTGGCCTATAAATTAGGGCATAGCCATTGAAAAATTATGATAAAATTCAGGGAATAGTTTACTATATAAAGAAAAACTAGGCAAAGAATTGTGTTAAAGTGAATAATAATAGAATAGTGTTCTTGCCACTTACTCATGTCCAAAAGAAAACTTAAGTTCTGGAATATGCAAACATGCATTCTGATGTTTTAGGATAAAGCAAAGGTGAATAAAAATGAAGTTTTAGTGTTATGATTTGAAACTGATAGTTATGAGTTAAATAAATGGGTGAGATAAATGGGTACCACCAATCACCAGCTAATACCTATTTAGAATTTTTTTGATGTCTTCTATTGAAAAAATGCTTTTTTTCCCCTCATAATATAATCTAGTGAAATAAGCTGGATGGAGAAAGATATTGTATATGTTCACTTATGAGGTATTTGGGAAAACAAACAGATCAGTTAAATAAAACAAAAATGAATGTATGGGAGATAAGACCAGGAAGACTTGGTCACAAAATGGAAAGGGGAAGGATGGGTATGTATAAACAAGGATGGAGAGAACAGTTGTAGGTGAAGGATAAAATTGGACTCTCCATGGTAAACTGGGTATAGTATAGGCGCATGTTGATTCTCAGTGGTACCTGAGTGAAATTTACATTCACAGTCACAGTATAATCACGTCACCTCAAAAAAATATGGGCTGTTCAATCAATTCCTGTTTTGTTAAACTGAAAATAAAATCTATTAAAACAATGTTGCTGTAGTAATTTCAGCAGTTTACTACATTGTCTTTTAATGTATGCTTGGATTGATTATTGTTTCCTGCTTGTTAACATTAAAAATAGTTAAAATTAGCACTGCACTGCACTGTCGTCCCGTTGTTCATCAGTTTGCTCGAGCGGGCACCAGTAACGTCTCCATGTTTTTGGCATATCGAATGTGCCACGGGTAGCTTGCCAGGTTATAAATCTTCTAGACTAAGAAAGATTTGTAATGATGTGGAAAATTCTGTAATAGGGCAGAAGAAATTTTAACTTTAGAAGTTCTTATATTTAGGATATTCTTTGCATTTATATGACTGAAGGTGCCATAAAAGCCACCACTCCTTTTATGATGGGGGAAGAAGTTTAATATTCTCAGGGAGATTGCTAGGAATGCAAGAACAAAAAAAGAAAAAAAAAATCAAAATTAGGTTGCAGTAGTGAGCATTGGCCAGTAGAGGGCCCTAAAATACTTGGTCATAACTTTGGGTGTTTTTTTCCCCTGTTAAGTAGCATTTTTTACAATAGTATTTGTATCTATGATATTTTAAATTATTTTATTGAGTTACCATAATACTAATATTAATAGACTAAAATTTCCAGATTAGCTCTCCAAGTCAAGGAAACTAGATCAACCAGAAGTAGTGGAATCCATATCCCCAGTCTTCACCTGAGTTCTAAATGTTTTTTTAAGCTATTGTTACACCTTAGAATATATTTTCAGGCTTTGTTAGAAAATTGATATTTTCTGCTTTTTGTGTAACTTCTTTCAAATAAAGGTAACACTAAAACTTCACTTGAAAGCAGCAAATCTGCCTCAATATGCCACTGAAATGGAGTCATAACTATATACATAACAATCAGAAAAAAGACATTTGGAAGAACCAGAGAAATATCAATGAAGTATCACTGTATCACTGTCATCCCATTGCTCATTGATTTGCTTGTGCGGGCACCCGTAATGTCTCCATTGTGAGACTTGTTACTGTTTTTGGCATATCGAATATGCCACGGGTAGCTTGCCAGGCTCTGCCATGCTGTCGAGAAACTCTCGGTAGCTTGCTGGGCTCTCCAAGAGGGGTGGGAGGAATCAAACCTGGGTCGGCCACATGCAAGGCAAATGCCCTACCCGCTGTGTGGACCTTAAAATTGTGTTGATATCAATTTTTTAATTGTGTAATTATATGTTATGAAATGTGTTATAACAATAGTAGGAGAGAGTTTGTGGACGCTCATGTTGGTAAATTTTAAATTTGTAATTTTTCTGAAACCAAAAAAAGAAAGGAAAGTGCATGAAAAAACCCCCAACTCCAAGTGATTATTCTACAAATGGCAATAACTTCGCCTTAATGATGTTGCTTCAGTTTGTTTAAGTGGAGGGATCTTTTGTTTCAGCTTTTTACCTGTTTCCCAGGGTGGGAGGGATGATGAGGAGCTGAGTTTGAATCTACTCTTTATTACTTTCTCCCTGCAAAGCACATCACATTTATAAAGACTGTGCATAAATGTGTTCAGTTATTGCTGTTTCCTCTCTCGAAGGAAAACGTCATTCTCATTCTGTGGCTTTTATTTTATTTTATTTTTTTATTGAATCACCATGTGGAAAATTACAATGCTTTCAGGCTTAAGTCTCAGTTCTACAATGCTGAAACAACCATCCCTTCACCAGTGCCCATATTCCACCACCAAAAACAAGCAAACAAATAAAAAAAAACACACACAAAAAACTCATTATACCTCCCATCTCTCTCACCCTCATCCCCGCCCTCCCCAGCCTGGGCAACTGATAAATTTCACTTTATTTTCTCTTTACTTTGGTTACATTCCACATTTCAACAAAAAAACTCACTATTATTGTTGGGAGTTCCCCATCAGAGTCAGACCTGCGGTGAAGAGATATGAGGTTTTGGGTTTCTGTATTTTAGCGACTAAGTCCAGGGAGATTTCTTCCAGAAATTGGATCATTGCAATCTTATATCTCTCATTAGTGGTCCTCATAATATGGTGGTCGCCACGCCTCTCCCCCCTCCTCTATCCGCCCCCGCCCCGGAAGGAAAAGTCGAGAGAGAGAAAAACCTTTCCCCTCCTGGGCAGGCATGGGGCCGCAGCTTAGTTCTCAGTCAGGAGACATTGTGAAAGGAGCTGCCAGTATCCAAAGTAGTTTACCTGGCCTCTGGAATCATGCTGGTGCAGCTGCGGAGAGGCCGCACATGTGCTGCCCCCGGGATCACATCTCGGCAGCCTCATTCTGTGGCTTTTAAAAATTATTTTTCAAAAGCCCAGTCTTTTCTAAGTGAAGTCCCATTATCTGCACAAATTAGAATAGATAATAACAAAACCAGAGTCTGGCAAGCTCCCTGTGGCATATTTGGTATGCCAAAAAACAGTAACAACAAGTCTCAGAATGGAGATGTTACTGGTACCCGCTCGAGCAAATCTATGAACAACAAATGGGACGACAGTGCTACAGTGACAGACAGAATTCAATACGGCAAAAGTACACTTTGAGATGCCTCCAGACCCCACCGCCTGGCCTGGACAGAGGAGGGCTCATTCCTGAGAGCCAGAAACCCCAAGCCAAGGTTCATTGCCTTCTTTACTCTATGGCAGTTGTGCTACTGAGCTCCAAGTGGGTGCATGACTAAGGAGGTAGAACTAGCAATGAAAGGTATTATTCCTGATTTCTGAGGACTGCAACTTCCTTCTCTCTGCTAGGGAATGTAGGAGGTGTTTCTGAGAAATCAAAACTCCTTGGTTACAATGAAAAGCGGAAATTCGCTGCATTAATCTAAACCTGGAATTTGCTGTCTAGCATAATCTATTCGGCTGCCACAGGAAAGGGATTTTTGTGTGCGGCTATTCTTTTAAAAGAACGCACAAAGATTGTTTATACTCCTATTACCTCTGCCTTTAAAAAATTATCTTTATTTTAGTTTTTCTCCTTTATTTAGACATCGCGGGCTAAAGCGATAGCACAGAGCATGGGGCATTTGTATTGCATGTGGCCGACCCGGGTTCGATTCCTCTGCCCCTCTCAGAGAGCCCGACAAGCTACCAAAAGTATCCCGTCTGCATGGCAGAGCCTGGCAAGCTACCTGTGGCGTATCCGATATGCCAAAAATAATAACAACAAGTCTCACAATGGAGATATTATGGGTGCCCGCTCCAGCAAATCGATGAGCCACAGGATGACAGTGATACAGTGATTGAGACATCGTGGTTTATATGTTGTTCATCAAGTTGTTAATGATGTATTTGTTACAGGCATCAATATTCCAACAGCAATTCCATCACTACTGTCACCTTCCCTCCACCATTGTTCTTTTTTTCGCAACCACCCCCCAAGTCTCTGCCCTTTGCAGGCACAAAACAATTGATTTTGTATTGCTTGTTACAACCAAATGGCTAATGCAATCACAAAAAAAAAAAACAAACTTTAGTAAAAGAAAATTTGTGAAAATTCATATCTCACCATGGGGGTCTTAAATCCTTGTCTGCGGGTTTACCGAGCTAGTTGAGCTTTCTGTGTTAATGTTTTTGTTTATTGAGCTTCGTTGGCGTCTATGTTCCTTTGCCATTTAATTTGGTGTGCTTCTCCAGGCACATTTCCCCAATTTGCTGTATGAGGTGTGTTTGTGTGTGTGTGTGTGTGTGTGTGTGTGAGTGTGTGTGAGTATGTGTATGTGTGTGTGAGTGTCGTAGAGTTCGGAGGTGTTGCATGAATGCGCGAATGAATGCTTGCAGCTAGTTGATCTCTTTCTAGATTTAATTAGGGGATCTGTAAATCTGGGTTGTTAAATGAGCTTACATGGGGTGGGGTGGGGGTTGTGGGATGTGGGTGTGGCTTCTAGTGCTTCAGGAAGTACTGAGTGGGAGGCTGCCTGCCCCCACTCCAAGAAGACCTCAGAGTTCTCAGTCTGAAGACCAGTGGACCTGAAGTTTTTGGCAGTTTGGCATCTCTGCGAAGCCTAGTCTAGAGGTGGTGGAGTCAGGCTGTGGGCCTGGAAGCAGCTATGGGGCCGAGTGTGACTGCCTGGACTCCAGCAGGTCTCTGTCTGCCCCTTCCTGAGGGTGCCCCCAGAGTTTCCAGCTGGGAGACTGCCGTACCCATGAATTTTTGCATCTACTTGATCTTCTCTGAGCTTTAATCATGAGTTTGTAAAGCTGGGCCAGTAAAAATGTGTGCTACTTTTCTTAACATGGGCTAAGTCAACACAACATGTACTTGACTATTTGGGGCTTTCCTCACTAGGTGATAGTAAGCCATCTAGCGAATCGAGTTTCCCGGGGATAAACCAACCCATGGCTATTTTGTCTCGTGTGACTTGATTTTCAGTTCTTTAATTTTGCAACATTTCCCCAATTTGCTGTATGAGGTGTGTTTGTATGTGTGTGTGTGTGTGTGTGTGTGTGTGTGAATGTGTGTGTGTGTGTGTGTGCAGAATACACAAATTCATAGGGAACGTGATCAACAGAGCTGGATGAATCTAAACCATCTTTTTTGCATTATTATTGCACGCGTGTGTGTGTGTGTGTGTGTGTGTGTGTGTGTGTGTGTGTAGGGAGCACACCAGATTGTGCTCAGGGCTTATTTCTGGCTTTGTGCTCAGGGATCACTCCTGGCAGGGCTCAGGAGACTTTGAAGGGTACTGGAGATTGAACTCAGGTCAGCTACATGCAAGCCTGATGACTTACCTATTGTAGGCTCTCTGCTCCCCTGCTTTGTTAGTTTAATTAACCAAACTTAACCTGAAAAACAAGTTTAAAAGTTTAACCTGAGAACACTTAAATTGTGTACAAGGGAAGCTCTTTTTAATCAAGAATATATTTAACGACATTATGTGTACAAATGGATGACTTTTGAAACCTTCTTATTTAAACAGTCATCTAGATGTGTGTAATCACCGTGTGACTAGGAATCCCGAGGCTCTCTCTCGCCGCCTACGTTCGGTGGTCTCGGGCTCCTTCCCCACCCTGGACTGCCGATGCCAAGGGTGGATGAAGGAGGAAACGAGAGCCAAGCTGCTTGGCTCTTTTTTTGCCATTTATTCCATTCTCCATTTATTCCAGTTGCCATTTATTCCATTCTCCCTACGCTTCAGTTCCAACCTCACTAAGCCCCTCATTCCCATCTCCTCCTATCTCCCTCGCTCGTCTCTCTGTGCTCCGACTCACTACCTTGGTCTCTCCTTAGTCTCTCACCAACTCCCCAGCATTGGGGGTAGCAACCACACATCTAGGTCTGGCAGCACAATCAACATATCAAAAGCCCTTCCTGATCTCCAGTCAGGCTCAAGGGCAGAAATACCACATTGGAGTATTTCTCCTCTCCTTAGTCCAATAACTTAATTAACATCTTAATTCTACTTCTTACTATTAGTCATTTTATATGGACACAGTAAGAGATACATTGAGCTTGTAATGGCTCTCCTGGGGATATCTCGCTATAGATCTCAGACTACAGTGCTCAGGCCAGATTGATCTTTCCTAATCCTAGCAGGGTCCTAATCTAGTTGTTACTTTTTGGATTATGACAGAATTTGTTCATGACCATGCACTTAATTTATACTTAAGTATTTTGGCGTTTTTGGCCAGGCCCATTTCGATGCCAGGGTAGCTCATAGCTTGCCCTGGGTCCATCCAGTCCCTTATCAGGACCTTGCTTTTGGGGTACTAGGAATTAAGGGCAGCTGAGGCTTAAGTGGAGAAAACAGATGCCCAGTAGTGATTATATACATATATATATATATATTTTTGCTTTTTTGGGTCACACCTGGTGATGCTCAGGGGTTACTCCTGGCTCTGCACTTAGGAATTATTCCTGGCGGGGCTCAGGGGACCATATGGGATGCTGGGATTTGAACCCGGGTCAGCTGCGTGCAAGGCAAACGCCCTACCCACTGTGCTATCACTCCAGCCTCCAAAGATGCTTATTTTTAAAAGCAAGTATATATATGGAATATCTTCACTCATGCAATCAACAGATACATTTGGAACATGTGTTCTTGTCTAGATCCTGAGGGTGTAGATATCAAAGACACACCATCAGCCTCAAGAAGCTTGCTGTTATATATGGATATATAAAAGTGAGTATAAATCAATCATAAGATGTGAGGTAAAGACTAAACAATGCTCTAATTTGTTGTTCAAGGCAACGTGACTTAATTAGCAATATGATTTATGGAAGATGTTTGTTTTCAGTTTTTAATTTATAAAAATCACTTTAGTTACAAAAGTTGTCTATGTTTAAGAAGTAGACTTGATAAGTCTGCTTTGTAAAGTGATACCACCTGCTATGAATGTCACCTGGAAGAAAGTTTAATTTAGGGACGCAGGTTCTGTAAGCTTAGAGGGGGGGGGGGAGAGAGAGAGAGAGAGAGAGAGAGAGAGAGAGAGAGAGAGAGAGAGAAAGGGAGAGGAGAGGGAGAGAAAGGGAGAGGAGAGGGAGAGAGCAAGAGGGAGAGAGCAAGAGGAGAAAGAGGAGAGAGAGGAGAGGAGAGAGAAAAGGTATCTGCCATAGAGGTAGGTTTGGGGCTAGGGTGGCGGTTGGAAGACCACTGGTGGTGGAAATTGTACACTGGTGAAGATTTGGGTGTTGGACCATCCTTCTTCTCCCCTTGCCTCTCTTCGTCTCTCCTTGCTTCTCCTCCCCTCTCTTCTCTTCCCCTCCCCTCTTTCCTCCCTCCCCTCCCCTCCTCTCCTCTCCCCTCTTCTATTGCCCCTCCATTGAGAAATGTTGGTCTGAAAGTTTGTTTTTGTTTTATTTAAGTTCACCTGTTTTGTTTGTTTGTTTGTTTCTCTGTATGCCACATATCACTGTGTCACTGTATCACTGTCATGCCCTTGTTCATCCATTTGCTCGAGTGGGTGCCAGTAACATCTCCATTCATCCCAGCCCTGAGATTTTAGCAGCCTCTCCTTACTCATCTTTCCAAATAGTGCCATATTGGAAGCACTTTCAGGGTCAGGGGAATGAGCCCTATTATTGTTACTGTATTTGGCATATTGAATATGCCACAGGAGCTTGCCAGGCTCACATATAAAAATCACATATAAATTAAATTATGTAGGTGTTTGTCTTTCTCCATCTGACTTATCACTAAGTATAAAAGCTGCTAGGTCCATCCTGGTAAGTGGCAGGATTTCATTGAGTAGTAGTTAATGCCTCATTGCCACATGGTATAACAGCATGCCAATTCCACCATGCTATTAACATTTAGCCTTATGTTGTTTCTGTTTCTTAGACAGTAATGATTACATTTTTGCCAAGATAAATAGTATTAGAAATCCTATGCTTTAAATGTAAACCAGTACTTAAAAAAAATATTACAAAGAACCCCAGCCAGGTAAGCTTGGGAAGGAACTTTATTATCCATATCATTTTATAATAGTTCATATTTAAATTGAAATGCTGGCTGTTATATTGTGATGTAGTTTGTACATATAAATAAAACCATCACTGGCAAAGATGTGATTTTCATCAAATAGGCTTTGTTTGATTGAAACTTTAATATTTTTGTCAAATTCTTCCCTGTTTGAAGTTAAAATTTCATGTTACCACAAAAATTGATCCGCAAAAGCTCATTTACCATCTGTAAATTGATTTTTCAAGAGTACCCACGGGCTTTTAACTATTATTTTTGGACTTGCTCCCCAACCCACACAGGCAATTAAGTAAGACTAAGGGGGGGGAAAATACCCTTTCCTCTGAATCATCTATTAAAATCTAGGTTCCTTTTGGTGACATGTTATTTTATTTCTCAGGCTCACAATATTGAATCTGTGCCTTGGGCAGATTAACCTATGCGGGCTCTGTGCTTTGCAGTGCTGCTGCCCCTCTTCCATCCTACACTGGGCTATCTCCCCACCCCATTTTATTGAAAAGCCTCATGCAAGCAGAGGGACTTTTGTTTGTTCAGGGACCTATAACTTGCAAGATTCCCCCTACTGAGCATACTGTCACCAAAACTATAGAGTGTCTTCCCAGTGATTATACCACAGGTCAGCTCTAAGAGCTCTTGTACCGGGCCCTGGCTTGTCTCCTTCCTACCTTGCCGATTCCAGGACTCCCGAATTGTGTTTGATGATAAAGATTGTCCTACAGGTGTATTGTCATCGGAAGGGAACTGGGAAAGTCAATTTGTCAGCGTGTTGCCATCCCACCTGGAACCCCTAGTGCTCCTGCTTTTGCTCCTGACCATGGACCCCTCCATCCTGAACAAGCTAGTGGTTCTTGTTAAGGGCAGAATAAATAAAAGGGCAGTACAATTGGTGGTTTTGAGGCAGCAATACCAATACATTAATGACCCCATGGCTGCGGAAGAGTCCTCAGTTTAGTTCAAAGGAAAGGGGGGGAATGTGAGGGCAAAACTGATGCTATGACAAGCTGTAGTTAACATTAATTCTCAACTAGGCCTCAGTTTCTGTTTCCCTGAGGCAGGTCTTGCCAGTTTCTGGTAAACTCCCAATTGAGTAATTCACCTAGAAAAGAAATTGGGCAGTTGGATCTGGCCACTCATGAGGGGTCACCGCATCCTTCTTGGAAAGAACCGCAGACTGTTACTGGTACCTGCTGTCTAATTGCTGACCACCGATGTAATAAGGCCAATGCTAAAAATAGACCAGTATATAAACCTTTCTTAAACTCTGAACCCTATATAAACTGCCTGTGATTTGGAGTCAGGGTCCTGGTCAAGACTCCACTGAGTTGGATGAGACTTGGACCCTAGCTCAAGCTAGGCAATAAAGACCCTTTGCTTATTGCATCACAACTTGTCTTCGTGTGATTCCTCTGGGGAGATCCCGGCCCGGTTTAGCAATAGTATAGTTCACAGATGGCTGTCCTCAGAGGCTGATGCCTCCCTTCCCACAGCGACTGGAGAATGAGTGCTTTTTTTCCCCCTTTCTTTCCTTTCCTTTTCTGTCAAATAAATGTTGTCTGTGAACATAAATTCAGAAATTCAAAATAATAGGAGGGAGAATTCAATTATTCCAAAAGGTGTGGTCTCATGGACTGTGCTTAAAACCGACTTGAGTTCTGACAGGATGAGATTCTATTTGAGTTTCATTCAATAAAATGATAAAGCAGCTCAGCATGACACCATTCAAATGTTTGCAGGACTTCTGTCATTGCTTCTGTTCTCACTGGTCTGTGGATTGAAAAGAAATTTGTATTTTTAAATAAGATTGACCCATGCAAATGTTACAAGGATCAAAAGCATTTAAATACAAAAAATAGAAATAATGGCCTCTTGATGAAAACATAAGAACTTCATGAGGTCTTGGAGAAATATAGGAAGGCTATATAGTAGCTAATTTATTTAAGGATTTTTGCTGGAATTGTGTTAAATTTCTGCTAAGTTAATTCTTTGGGGGTGGTGGATGGGTGGGCTATACTTGCTGATACTCGGAACTCACTCTTGGCTCTTTGCTCAGGGGTCACTTCCTGTGGTGCCCTGGGGGACTCATGTAGTGCCAGGGATAGAGCAGTGTTTGGCCTCATGCAAAGCAAGTATCTTAATTCCTATACAATCCTTCCTACTCCCAAATTAATTCTTTTTTTATTTTGCTTTTTGGGTCACACCTGGCGATGCACAGGGGTTACTCCTGGCTCTGCACTCAAGAATCACCCCTGTGGTGCTCAGGGGACTATGTGAGATGCTGGGAATCAAACCCAGGTGGGCCGCGTGCAAGGCAAACACCCTACCTACTGTGCTATTGCTCCAGCCCCACAAATGAATTCTTAAAATCACAGACACAAATAGTTAAAATTATGGAAATTCTGAACAAGGTCTGACATAGGATTGAAAACAACAATGTATAAAGAACACCCATTTCTCCAGGGAAATGTTATTTCTGTTTCAATAAAATTCAATGATAGCCACTTCCTCTCCACCAGGATTAGTGCCAGCAGTGCATTAGACAGATCCCTGTCTTCAGCTCGTCTTTCTAAGTCCCAGCCCATTGTGGCTGTAAAGGATAAAAAGTTCCTTTGATGAAGTCAAGATTTTTGTTATGACAAACTGTCAGTCCTCATAAGCCATGTGTAGCTTCATTCACAAATCGGAGGAAAACTTTTGGCATATCTTCATTGAAGAATACAGTCATTTCCCTCCACCCCCTGCCCACAAACAATTCTACATTCAACTGCAACTTCTTTGATAACATGCAACAGATCCAAGGCCAGCAAGATAGTCTAGGGATTTAGGTGCCAGTTGTGTAAGCATTCATTCAACACCAGTTCAAACTCCAGCATTGAGTGTGGCTATCGGAGGAGTCACCCCTAGAAGGGGTGAGCCAGGATTAAGCCCAGAGCACCCCTGAATGTGGCCCCAAGACCACTGCCACAATGTTCTAGATCCATAAAACCTATCTTTAGCAATTTCTCTATTTCGAGGCAGGTTTGTGTTAGGTACAGGAAATAGAAGAGTTGATCTTATATTAGCAAGTTAAAAGATGAATGTAAACTTTTTTAAGAAAAAGTACCCATTTAACTTAAAACATAACCAAATAGCTGTATATCACTCTTTACCAATCCAGTCTTTTTTTAATTTTTAAAATTTTATGGAATCACTGTGAGATAGTTACAAGCTTTCATGTTTGGGTTATAATCTCACAATGATCAAACACCCATCCCTCCACCAGTGCATATTCCCCACCACCAATATCCTGGGTATACCCCCCTTTCCCACCCTCCCCCTGCCTCTATGGCAGACAATATTCCCCATACTCTCTACTCTCTCTCTACTTTTGGGCATTATGACTTGCAACACAGACACTGAGAAGTCATCATGTTTGGTCCATTATCTATTTTCAACATGCATCTCCCATCCCAACTGGTTCCTCCAGCCATCTTTTTCTTAGTGACCCATTCTCTATTCCATTTGCCTTCTCCCCTCCACTCATGAAGCAGGCTTCCAGCTATGGGGCAATCCCCCTGGCCTTTGTATCTACTGTCTTTGGGTGTCAGCCTCATGTGATGTTATTTTAAACTCCACAAATGAGTTACCAAGCCAGTCTTAAAGGGGATTTGTTTTTCATAAAACATTAACAGAATATATTTTTTTGTAATATTCATTCAACCCCTATTTTCCCAAAAATGATGGAGTATATTAAGTATTTACATATTTTAATAAAATTAAATACATGGATGGTGTTGAATCACTAAGATAAAAATGTTCAGAAATATATAGTGCATTTCATAATCAGACCAAGGGAGCGGGGGCAGGCTTGGATTTGAGACCTTGCATCTCTGTGCCTTTATTTGCTGTCACAAATAAATCTTTCCCCTTTACCCAAAGCTTATATTATGTAACTAGTTTTAGGGCATGAAATGCTGAAGTTCTGGTATTAGAGCCAGGGCCACATAGTGATTTGGAAAAAAAAATTTCTTTTTTTTTTTTTTTGGGTTCGATTCCCAGCATCCCATGTGGTCCCCTGAACACCACCGGGAGTAATTCCTGAGTGCAAGAGCCAGGGGTAACCCCTGTGCAACGCCGGGTGTGACCCAAAAAGCAAAAAAAAAACAAAAAACTGAAACATGATGTATGCATGGTGATAATATTTGCCAAAACGTTGTTGAATATTGGCAATGTGTTGTATATGTAAAATGCATAGTTTTGAATATATCCTGGTCAATGTAAAGTAATGTAAATTTTTTAATGAACATCAACATTGAATAGGTAACAAATATAATAGCGAACTTCCATTAACATTTTAAAATTTATTTGAAATGATTTACAAAGCTGTTGACATAATTTCAGACATTCATTGTTCCAAGTCTAAAGTTCAGTCAGTCAAGATTCCCTCCCTCTTCCCATCTTTCCTCCTTAGCAAACTCATTAAAACTTGGTGATTTGTGTATAGAGTGTGATAGTACAGCGGGTAAGTTGCTTGTGTTCACACACAGAGGGCCCACATGATCCCCTAAACACCTCCAGAGGAAATTCCTGAGTCAAGAGCCAGGAGCAATCCCTGAGCATCACCACGTGTGGCTCAAAAGCAAAAAGTAAATACCTGGTATTTTGAGGTTTTTGTTTGTTTTAGCTTATTATAGCTTATTACAGTTTCACTATTTACACTACTGTTGACTCTTGTGGTCTTAATGTACATAGTTTCTTCACATCTACACCACTCAAATCTACAGACTCTACCAAGGCTCCTAATTGATGGCCAGTTGGCCTCCTCATTCCTCATATCCCCTCTCTTCTTTGGCATTTTCATTTCTACAACCCAGGCCAAGAATTTGACATCATCTACTGACTTCCCTGTCTTATGCCACAGATAGGAGGTAACATCCAGTATTTGCTCTTCGACCTTGTACCCTATTCCTTAGTTTTTTGTTTTTTGAGACTGTCTTATTTAATTACATTATTTATATGGAGTAAAATTGACACTTTTAATTATACATTTTTGAGTAAAGTCGCAGGCTATAAAATCAATACTCCAAAGTCCATAGATTTCCTATACGCAAATAAATGAGAGAGAAGAAAGTGACATGAAAATAGCAATCCTGTTCAGAATCATGCCTGAGAAAATAAAGTACCTCAGAATCAACTTAACTAAAGAGGTAAAGGACCTGTACAAAGAAAACTACAAAATGCTACTTCATGAAATAAAAGAAGACACGAGGAAATGGAAACATATCTCATGCTCATGAACTGGGAGAATTAACATTGCCAAAATGGCAGTACTCCCCAAAGCATTATACAGATTCAATGCAATTCCTATAAGGATACCCATACAATTCTTCAAAGAAATGGATCAAACACTCCTTAGATTCATATGGAACAACAAACTCCCACAAATAGCTAAAACAATTTTGGGGAAAAAGAAGATTAGAGCTATCACCTCCCCCAAGCTCAAACTCTACTACAAAGTGGTAATAATTGAAACAGCATGGTACTGGAACAAAGGTAGAGCCACAGACCAATGGAATAGGGTTGAATATCCTTACATATACGCTCAAATATATGATCATCTAGTCTTTGATAAAGGAGCAAGAAATGTGGAGTGGAGCAAAGAAATCCTCTTTAACAAATGGTTCTGGGAACACTGAATAGCTACGTGCAAAAAAAAAAAAAAGGCCTCAGACCCCTATCCAACACCATGCACAAAGGTCAGATCAAAATATATTAAAGATCTCAACATCAGACCAGAATCCATAAGGTACATTGAAGACAAGGCCAACAAAACCCTCTATGACATTGAAGCTAACAGTATCTTCAAAGATAACATGTCACTGGCCAAGCAAGTGAAAACAGAGATAAACATGTGGGGCTATCTTAAACTAAGAGTAGTAGAGATAAAGAACCAGGAGGTCTGCCCCACAGCTTGGAAGCTGGCCTCACATGCTGGGGAAAAGGCAGCTCAGATAGAGAAGGGACCATCAAGTATAGGGTGCTTGGAGGGCCTGCTCGGGATAGGAAATGTGTGCTGAAAGTAGATTATAGACCGAACATGATGGCCACATAATAACCTGCATTGCAAACCACAACACCCTAAAGGAGAGAGAGAGTAAAAGGGAATAGGCCTGCGACAGAGGCGGCGGCAGGGCAGTGTTGTGTATGTGTGTGTGTGTGTTTGTGTGTGTGTGTGTGTGTGTGTGTGTATGTGTATGGGGTGGGGGTGGTGGGAGGGATACTGGGAAAATTGGTGGTGGAGAATGGGCACTGGTGGAGGGATGGGTACTCAATCATTTTGTGCTAACTTGTGTAAACACAAAAGTTTGTAAGTCTGTAACTGTATCTCACGGTGCTTCATTAAAAAAATTTAAAATAAAAAAACTATTTTCAAAAAACATCTTTGATTGTTTGGATACATTAACAATGAAGGTATTTCCATAATCCCCAAATTTCCTCTGCATGAAGAGAGTAAAGAAAATATCTTCAACAAATAGAAAAGAATTTAGATTGGTAGAAAGAGACAGTCACATCAAAATGAAGCTGTGTGCGTCCACACTTCAAAGTTCATGCCTCTGGCTGAATACCTTCACCTTGAAACTGAGTTCACCAAATAAATAATCTCTTCCAAAATTTTGTATTTGGGTCTTTGTGCCTCAAATCACCAGATTCTTCCAAACCCCTCCTCCCCACTTCCCTTTACTTCCGTAAACCCCAGTAGTCACGCCCAAGAACCACCGCCTAAGCCATGTATGCTCACCTACAACCCTGTCCCAGAGACTCATAAATAAATCTCAAGAGATCAAACAGCTGCATAAAGTGCTCGAACACTCTCTTATGACTGACTTTTCCAGGTCACCTGGGGAGGAGGGGGATGTGTTAGCCCAGTGCCCACCCAAACAGAGTCCCAAAGCTGCTTGCTTTCTCCCACAGTTCAAACTTGCCACCATGTCTGCAGCCAGACCCCATCAGTTCTGGGCCAAGATCACCAAGAAATTAACCTGCCAAAAATTTAGACCATTGACTCAAGAAGCAAATGAAACCTCTGGAAAAGAACTGAGTGCTCAAAGTAGGCAGAGGGACAAACATGATTACCTTTCAGTACCTGTATTGCAAACCATGATGCCCAAAAGGAAAGACAGAGGGAGTGAGGGTGAGGGAGAGAGAGACAGAGACAGAGACAGAGAGATAGACAGAGAGACAGAGAGAGACAGATACAGAAAGAGAAAAGAAGAAGATGAAGAAGAAGAAGAAGAAGAAGAAGAAGAAGAAGAAGAAGAAGAAGAAGAAGAAGAAGAAGAAGAAGAAGAAGAAGAAGAAGGAGGAGGAGGAGGAGGAGGAGGAGGAGGAGGAGGAGGAGGAGGAGGAGGAGGAGGAGGAGGAGGAGGAGGAGGAGGAGGAGGAGGAGGAGGAGGAGGAGGAGGAGGAGGAGGAGGAGGAGGAGGAGAGAGGAAAGAGAAGGAGAGAGGAGGAGAAGAAAAGTGCCATGGAGGCAGGCTAGGGGAGGGCTTGGGGGTGTGGGATGAAAATGGGGCCATTGATGGTGGGAAAAGTACACTGGTGAAGGGAGGAGCTTGGAATATTATATGAGTGAAACCCAATAATGAACAACTTTGTAACTGTACTTCATTTTTTACAAAAATGAAGCTGTGCCTATAGGTTTAGTATTTGTGTTGGGGAAAAAGTAAAAGTAGACTTGTGATAATGTGCAGAAATCCTTTAAAGGAGGGAGAAATGTGATATCTAGTCTCAGTTACATAAGAGTTCTAAGAATGCAGGGAAAGACAAAATGAAAATTCTTTTTTTTTTTTTTTTTGCTTTTTGGGTCACACCTAGCAATGCACAGGGGTCACACCTGGCTCATGAACTCAGGAATCACCCCTGGTGGTGCTCAGGGGACCATATGGGATGCTGGGATTTGAACCCGGGTCTGCCGCGTGCAAGGCAAATGCCCTACCCGCTGTGCTATCGCTCCAGCCCCCAAAATGAAAATTCTTTACAAAATATGACCTTGGAAATCAGAATTGGCAAATCCAAATTATTTTATCACTCTAGTATAATAATAACAATATGAAAGAATGGTTTATTGAATGTGTCAACTGAATGCTATTTTCTTTACATACACCGCACACACATCTTTAATTTTTTTCTACTAGATATATGAATTGCTGTTTAAACTAAAACGTTAGCCTATATTTAGTTTTTTTGCTGAGATCTTTCGAGTTGGTCTACTTGATATCGGTGAACTTAAACCTAGAATAATATTAAAACACTTTAGTTGCATGCATGCAAGCATATGTAACAGTGTGCTGAGGAGTCATAAATGCATTATTCTTTAAAAAAATTAAAATATTGTATAGTTATTCCAAAATAATGAAAATGACAACCTAAAAGGAGACATTATTGTTATAAACATAATAAAGTGATTCTATCTCATAATTTTGAATAAAAATAAAGGAGCATACGCAAAATATAGTACAGGCACTTAAATAACACCCATCCTCTTTCCACAACTTTCTTAAAACCTAGTGTTTTAACGTACTGAACAGATAGATTTTATTTGTACCTGTCATTTTCTGAGTTATAATTATGACCTAGTAGTGTTAAGACTTTTGTTTAGTACATTTTTTAATGCAGAGAAAACAATTTGTTCTAGGACATAGTTTTCTTTAATTTTATTGTGTGAGTACTATGATTATTTTTTAAATAGCCTTGAAAAGATATTAGTAGGTCATTTAAAAAAGCAAAAGTGGTTAAAAAATATTCCTTCACTAATTTTCAAAAGTCTGCAAATTAAAATAATGTGATATCATTTTGAGTCTAAAATTAATACATTTAAAATTGTTACATAAATTCCATGGATAGAATTGCAAATCAACTCGACATTTTTTGGAAAATAGTACATGTAATAGGAATAAATTCTTCATAGGCTATGAACCAACGTGTCCACTCCTAGACTTCGCTACCTAAAGTCTGTGGTTATTTCTGCAGATAGCCTGATGAATTCCAGTCATACCTAAACAATCTGAAGTCAATTCACTTCTGGGCAGACTTTTGCAGTAGTTCATTCTTTGAATCTAATATATTACCCATCATTTTTATGAGTCAAGTTTACTTTTAGGGTTGTAGATTTTAAATGGAAGCAGGTTTTTAACTGGATATGGCTTCTCCAACTTCATAATATGACCCAGAAAATAAAAAAAAACTTTCACCCGTGTCCTCAGTCCTACGAAACCAAAAACAAAACCATGAATTTGACAGATACTTTATTGACAAAGTTACTACTAGTTAGGTTGAGCAAAATGAGCTAGAGTCAAAAGGAATATGTTTCTTATTTAAAAGGCAGTCCTGCCCATCCTATCCTAGCCATCTGAAACAGATTTAAGGAATTACCCAGCCTGGGCCTGCCTGAGAGACCAAGAAGTCTGGGTCTTCATCTTCACTCTATTCTGTCAGTAATTATTGTCAGCAGCTGGTTTTTCTGCTTTCCACTGTATTTTTAAATATTTCCCTTCATAAAGTCCCAGCAGACATTTGAACAACCAAATCTAAAATTTATTCCATATGTCTAATGCAAGAAGGAGTCACAACTGCCGATGACAGGGAAAATAATATGCAGATACGTTTATCAGATCAATCTCTGTACAACATAGATTAAGCTCTGATGAGCCATTTATACAGAGTTACATAATCACAGCATATATATGTTATTAAATATGGATACAGTTTAGCCAGTGGGTTTAGATGTAGTATTGACATAGAAGCTGTAGTTGTACAATTGCACCTGTATTTTTTATACATGTAGATTGCATCAATATGTAGTCCACATGCATAAAATGATGTACATCAATACATAATTGAATTGTAAAGCTTAAATATTTTGATACCAATGAAGTTCTTAGATAACTGCCACAATCAATCAATCACAATCACAATATCCTGTTAATCACCAATTTCTCGGGCGGGCTCAGTAACATCTCATTTCGTCCTTTCCCTGAGATCTTAGAAGTCAATCTCGACTTGGCCCTCCTAACGATGTTGCACTGGGGGCTCTTCAGGGTCAGGGGAATGAGATCCAGCTTGTTACTGGATTTTGCATATGAATACATCATGGGAAGCTTGCAAGGCTGTCCCATTTGGGCAGGAAACTCTCAGAAGATTGCCAGTTTCTCCCAGAGGGTGGAGTAGGCTAAAGATATCTGAGAGCTTGCTTTTAAATCTCTGTCTGGATGTTGGCCGTTGATGGGATTACACACACCTGGGTTCCTCTGCCGGAATTATAGTTAATTAATAATAGTGAGAGTGGCTGAAGAGTCATAGAAAAGGTGCTAATACATATGATTTATTTGGGTATTTCTTAGTTCAGATTGCTTTAACAAATTTCATAAGATAGATGTCTGTTGGATAACATTGCTTTGTCCTTTTACTCCCTGCCACAGGGAGCTTAGGTTTATTGAGTTACACCCATCACAGTGCTCCAGAGGCACTCCCATTCCTCTGTGTTTATTTTTAACTTCTTTGTGCTCTGCTTCTCCTGTTAATCAGTATATCCCCAAATCAGACCCTGTGACTTGTAAAGTCAGGTTCTTCTGAGGACTTTGAATTTTGTATATGTAAGTGAAATATTGCTTTTCACTTTTTTTTATTTCCTTTGCAAAGTTTAATTTAGAGAAATATCCTTTATATATAGATACAGGAAGACAGTTAATGCTCTGCTTTGTAACTTGATAGTTAATTGACTCTGAATAATATTGACTCCCGGGCATCTGTCATATTTACTCGACTTAAGCCTCAGTTGCCCTAAGTTCCTAACACCTCAAAAGGAGGGTCCTTACAAGGAACTTGGATGGACCCAGGGCAAGCCATAAGCTACCCAGACATCACAAAGGAACAAGCTGTGAGTTACCCTGGCTTCAAAAAGGGACAGGCCAAGTGCCATAAAACATAATAATTTAAGAGCAAGGTCATGGACAGACTCTGTCATAGCCCAAAAAGAAGTAACTGGATAAGGACCCTGCTGGAGTTAGGAAAGACTAACCTGGCCTGAGGACTGTAGTCTGGGATATATGGGGAGATGTCCCCAGGAAGAGCCACCCTTTAAGCATAATACATCTCTTAGTGTGTCCATACAAAATGACTAGAAATATTATTAAGAAGTATTAAGATAACTGTTTAAATGGATTTGGACTAAGGAAAGGAGAAATAGGTGCCCACTTTGGTTTGCAAATGGCTGTATTTCTCACATAGGAGGCTAGGAGCAAGGAAAACTATATTATATATGCGCACATATATATAAAGAGAAATAATGAATTTTTATAAAGGCACTAAATCCATTCATAAGGGCTCCACCCTTAAAAATAACTACCTAAAGGATTCCACTCTCCAATCATTCCACCCTTCAGTGCCTACACTGAAGTTAAGGCATATGAATTTGGGGGAGGGGACAAACATTCAACCATAAAAAATAGTATACAGAGTCTCAAAAATTAAGTCTCAAAAGACCAAACATGATGGCCTCTCTGTATTACAAACCATGATGCCCCAAAGTAGAGAGAGAGTAAGAAGGAAGGTGCCTGCCACAGAGGCAGGGGAGGGGTGGGGTGGGGGTAGTGGAAGGGATAATGGGGAAATTCATGGTGGAAAACGTACATTGGTGGAGGGATGAGTGTTTGATCATTGTATGAATGAAAATCAATCATGAAAGTTTTGTATCTGTATCTCACAGTGATTCAGTAAAAAACAAAGAAAAAAATTAACTCTATATATCAAAATTATCAGAAATTTAAGTTTAGATGGCAATTTGTAGTCTATTTTTAAACTTTTAAAAAACTTTTTAATTATTAACTTCTTTTTAATAATTTAAAAAGGTACAATCATTTATCTTAATTTTCTCTGTGTTTTGAGCTCTAGCTTGTTATCCATACATTATCAACATGATCATGTTGTATTGTTTGCACAAATAGATCTTATATTACTAAAATTGTTTTATAAGCAATATAAAATCTGATGTGCAATAAAGATGAAAATATCTTTAAGGCAATAGTGTGTATACACATTTTATATATACATACATATATATTAAAGTTTTTGATCCTGATCATTAGAAAAAAAATTCAGAGATTTCAGGAATGAAGAACCTTGTAGTTATACTCAAGCTTAATTCATTTTAATTTTTTTATTTTTATTTTCATTTTGGTTTTTGGGTCACATCTGGTGATGCACAGGGGTTACTCCTGGCTCATGCACTCAGGAATTACTCCTGGAATTACTCCCATATGGTGCTCAGGGGACCATACGGGATGCTGGGAATTGAATCCGGGTTGACCGTGTGCAAGGCAAACACCCAACCTGCTGTGCTATCACTCCAGCCCCTGAAGTTTAATTCCCTTTTAAAAGTTAGCTTTATTTATTGTAGTCCAATGATCATTTTGCATAATGAAGATTATGAAGGAAAAATAACATCTAGGTGATTTTTATTTTTAATTATTTATTTTTTTAGTTTTATAGGCCATACCTGTGGTGCTCAGGGGCTCCTTATAATTCAATGCTCAGAAGTCACTGCTGGAAGTGCTCAAGGAACCATGTGGTGCTAGGGATCAAACGTTGTCCTCCCATGAGCAAAACATTCGCTCTGCCAACTGAATTATCTATCTGCTTCTTTATTTTACATCACAGTATAAGATGTCACAGTATTGAAAAAAATCTATTCCTTGATTATTCTCTGAAAAGCAGTGCATACATCTGTCTCAATTTCTGAACACAGCTTTACAACAACACTAGGATACAGGTGTTTCTTCTTTCCTCTTTTATTTTGTGTTTATGTTTATATATTATGGTTTGGAGACTATACCCGGAGATTTCAGGGCTTACTCCTGGCTCTGTGCTCAGGGATCACTCCTTGGCGGGCTCAGAGAACCATATGTGGTGCCAGGGATCCAACCTGGTCAGTCGCAAGCAAGGCAAGTGCTCTACCTGCCTTACTATGGCTCTGACCCCTCTCCACTTTTATTTCACAAAGATCAGGAAATTCATGCTTAATGAGCAAATAACTTATTCAAAGAGCACAGACGATCCTGGAAGATTCTGGATTTGGGTGTCGGACTTGATCTCAAAATCAGCAAATTCTGTACCATGTCTTTTCAAAAGATTGGCAACATATCCTGGATGGAAATAAACTTGTAAAAACTGAAGAATCCACTCTTTCATAGAAGAGTCTCATTGAAGCTATAACACATGGTCTGACGAAGGACACTTGTTGAGTGACATTCCATACTTTCCCTTGCCACTGCCATGAAATCTCTTCGGAGCTGTCTACTCCTGAGTTCCCTTGTATCAAGACTTGGGACATGTTACATTTTAAATATTTTCCTTCCATACACTGTACCTTGGATACACAAAATATTGTAACCTCTGAAATCCTCTATTATTGCTATAACCGCATCTTTGTGAATTGTGCAGTTCGAGATCAGGTAATACCAAGTCCTCTAGAAAAGATATGAGATAAGAGATTGAAGATTAGGGCTGGAGCAATAGCACAGCGGGTAGGGCATTTGCCTTGCATGCAGCCGACCTGGGTTCGATTCCCAGCATCCCGTATGGTCCCCTGAGCACCGCCAGGAGTAATTGCTGAGTGCATGGAGCCAGGAGTAACCCCTGTGCATCACCAGGTGTGACCCAAAAAGCAAAAAAACAAGAAAACAAACAAAGAGAGATTGAAGATTATTATGAGGCGAAGTAGAAATAGTGGAATAAACTTGATTTCAGAAAGGAAACTGTGAAAGACCAATGGCCAAACTATTAGTAGATGAGACATACCAACTCAGTGACCATATCTCTGAACTTCTGCTTCTCTCTTATTTGATTATAGTTCTATCTGAAGAGCTTAACATTTTTTTCAGTTGATATTAACACCATGATAGAGGAATGATTCTAAACCCAAGACCAGGCATCTATTAAGTACAAACAGATATCATCAGTAAATGTCCTGTATTCCAGTTTCCATGGAGCATAATACACATAGTAAAATTAATGGAAGCTCTCTATTTGAAACTTTGATGAATATGTTGAATTAAATAAACTACCTTCTTAGAATCAAGAAATTTTGATGAATAGTAGTAGAGTGTACATAAAGTGAAGATGTTTCCAATATATTTGAATTTAAGCATGAGAAATTATAATGCATTTAAGGTCCTGGAAAAGATTAGACTTCATTAATTTATTTTTCATTACTCTCAATTAATAATCTGCCACACTCTATGGAATGATACATTAAAAGCAACCACAGAACGCAAACACATCATTCATTAGGGGAAAATCTTCAAATATATTGTCTACCGTCCATGGTTGATATGTACAACAATAAAGCACTATGCTCTGTTTCATGAAAAATATTCCTTCTCATTATTTTTAGCTCTTGACAATTGTTCTGCTTAATTAGCTCAGTTAATTGTGGATCATTGCCAGTTATGTTTGCAGAAACCATGGTAGTTTATTAACTCTCATACTGAAAGAAAGATGACAGAAGCACTGGAAGCCTGATAACTAAATGCATCTTTTAATTTCTAGCCCTTTAATGAAATTCAGTGAATCTTCATAAATTGTTTTCAACATATAGTCTCTGGAATAACACTTCCTCCCAAGTTTAGATGTATGTGATCCACAAGGGGCAATCATGAATCATGGTTAAGCTGACTCTTCTATGCTTCTAACAAACATTTATGTTCTATTGCAAACTATTAAAGAACACATTTTAAGATCCTTGAAGGGAGAAATTTTTTGCTGCTGTATTACCGTAATCCATAAAAGCCCCAGTACATAGCAATCATTCAATATATATTTTTGAAAAATAAAAAATTTTCTTTTAGAGCTATTTTTCAGTGTATATTATATATATATTTTGTTCCCACCAGGTCTCTAAATATGGGTTATGTATTGAAAGTATTATTATTTAATTCACAATAACACAGGTGGTATATGATTATAGCCAGTTTATTCATACATTTCACAAAAATATCAAACAATAGACACTTTAAGTTGTTAAGTCTTTGATTCCTAATATTTGCTAAGCTACGGAAATCCAAGAAAAAAAATTGTTTTCTCCCTTTGGCATTTCATTTTGAAAATTAGCTTCTTTATTCTTTCATAATGAAACATTTTGAGTCCTGTAGCAGACGTCTTTGTTACCATTAATTGAAGATCAATGTTCAATTAATTTTCAATATATAGCGTACACAATACATAGAAGTCCTTGGTATTCTCTTCAAGGAACGGATAGCTGAATGGCATGGAAGTGGAACACATGAACCATGTAAGAACTGGTGAAATAAGCTCACTGGGGGATAGAAGAAATTAGTAACAGTGGTTGAAAGTTTTTCTTTACCGAGGCAGCCAAGATTAATGCTCCATGAATTTCCAGTTGCCATGGAGCGTTAGTAGATGAGTAAATGTGCAACTTTAGACTTCTAAAGGGAGAGGTGGAAGCAATCACAGGCTTGTGTTTCCCACAGAAACTTCTTTAGGAATGTTATATCATTATTTTTAAAAGTCATTTAATTAAAACAATTTCCTCCACTTTATCTAAACACTGTGGTTTACAAAGTTGTTCACAGTGATTTGTTACAGGCATTCAATATCCCAACACCAACCCCGCTGTAACTTTCACCTTCCCTCCACTATTTTCTCTAATATTCAGCCACCCTTCAAGCCTACCCCCATAGTAGGCCCACAATAATTTATTTTATATTATTTGTTACATTAAATAGCTAGGGCTAGAGCAATAGCACAGTGGTTGGGCTTTTACCTTTCATGCGGCCAACCCGTGTTCGATTCCTCCACCCCTTTCGGAGAGCCCAGCAAGCTACCTGGCAAGCTACCCGTGAGTATTGGATATGCCAAAAACAGTAATAAGTCTCTCAATGAGAGACGTTGCTGGTGCCTGCTCCAACAAATTGATGAGCAACAGGATGACAGTGACAGTGATTAAATAGCTGAAGGCTTAACTTAACAACAGCAGCAAAGCAAACTCTCAGACAAGGACTTAATATCCCTATGGTGAGATACAACAATTTTTCACAAATTTTCTTTTCCTAAAGTATTTTTTTTGATCATTCGGGGTTTATGTTTTTGTTACTTGAGATTAGTTGGCTTCTACATTACATTCCCATCCAATCTGATGTACTCCTACTGAGATGTTATTATTGTAGAATTTGAAGAAGTCTCCAGAAAATCCAGAATATTTAATTAGGCCGTCTGGCCAGAGAACTGGTGACAGCTCTTGGGATGTGAGTGCAGTGTTTGGGTTTTGATAGGGTGGGAACTTGTCTGTTTCCTTCTGAGATTGCCCTGGAATTCTCAGCGGGGACTGGGTATCCAAGAAGTTTTTGCTGCTCATTAATCTCTTTTGATATTTATTTATGAGTCTCTGGAACAAGGCCAGTAGATGAGCTTAGCATACATGGTGGCAGCTGTGGGACATGGGTGTGGCTACTGGGGCTTTTGAAAGTATGGAGAAGTCGCGGGGAGGGAGATTGCCTGACCTGACTCCAAGAGGGCCTGGAGTTTTTAGCCAAAAAACCCCAGTATATCTGAATTTTTCGGCAGGTTAGCATCTGTGTGGAGCTCAGCTATGAGGTGGTGGAGTCTGGTGGCATGACAGCAGTTTAAAAGAGTCATGTCAGAGTCTGTGCAAGATAGTATGGATCTGGTTTAGGATTATAACACTGTAGCACTGTTGTCCTGTTGTTCATCGATTTGCTTGAGTGGACACCAGTAACGTCTCCATTGCAAGACTTGTTACTGTTTTTGGTATATCGAATATGAGACGGGTAGCTTGCCAGGCTCTGTCATGTGGGTGGGATACTTTTGGTAGCTTGCCAGGCTCTCTGAGAGGGACAGAGGAATCAAACCCAGGTTGGCCGAGTGCAAGGCAAACACCCTATCTGCTGTGTTATTGCTCTTGAGCTCAGATCCAAGAGTAAGCCTTGAGCACTGTGGTCCAAACCTTGGAAACGATGGCGGCTGACCGGATCTTCCAACTGGTTTAGGATTATAATTAAATTAATTTATTTTTTTGACTTTTGGGCTAACTTGGGTGTTGCTCAGGGCTTACTCCTGGTTCTATGATCAGGGGTGATGCCAAATGGTGCTCAGGGGAACATACACAGTGCCAGGGATTGAACCAATGTTGACTGCATGCAAGGCACGTGTATTATCCTCTATACTGTTTCTCTGGCTCCGAGGACTCTAATTAGACTATTCTACTAAAAGGTCTTAAACTCTAAACTGGAGTTGTTTTATTGCTTACCAACCTATTTGCTATTTGGTATTGTGCTATTTGATGCATTCTTGGAACAATCTGAGTAATGAGTTAAGTTTAACCTATGTCCCTTGCAATAATACAACAAAGCCTTGAACTATCAAATTAGAATACTTTGATTATATTAACCAGCACAAACTTTGACTAATTATTGAAAAAACTGGGCAAAGACTGCTCGAGTCTAATTAAGCACAACTTCCTAAAATAGTTTTATTATTTTTTTATTTTTTATTTTTTGGTTTTATAAAGTGGTTCACAACATTTAATTACATTTAATATTTGAACACCAATCCCACCACCATTACACCTTCCAACCACCATATTTCAGATGTTTCCATCCTGAACACCAACCCCTGCCCCAAAGCGAACCAAAACAATTTATTTTGTATCATTTGTTATGAAAAACCACTGAAAATGTTCCAAAAATGTTTCCTTAGAAGAAAAAGTGTGAAGATTGTTGTTTTTCGCTCAGGGGCCATTAAGCTCTTCTATAAGAGATCACTATCATGTAGTTAAAGGTTGAAACTTGTGTGCTTGTATATATATATGTACATATATACATATATATATGTGTATTTGTAAAAAAAATATTTCTCTCTAGGATTGGTTGCCTCCTACTTTAAACCCCATCAAATGTGGTGCAGTACTCTTGGAGTATGGATGGTTTGAGGTATGGATGGTCCAGAAATATGTTCATTTCTGGATGAAGCTCGGCCTGAGCATGTGGAAAGCAGCTGTGAGCATGGTTGCGGTTGAACTCTGAAGGTTTTTGGCTGCTGGGGTTGAGTCCCTTGGGGCGGAGGGGTCTCACTCGACTCCCTCTGGGGTGCCCCAAATGAAACAGCCTGTCTCGAGGTCCAGCAGAGTGTTGTGTTATGTTCCCTTCTGGGAGAGAAGCTAAAAAAGCCCTATTCTAATTAATAAGATAAGCTTTGATTTTAGATATAACAGATTCTTTCAGTAATAGTATGAAAAGACATTGTTTAGATAAAGATATGATTTAGTTTAAAGAACATTTCTTCTTGATATGTAATTGAACTCTGTTTTATGATTATTTATTCTCTTGTAGCTAATAATATTTAACATAAACCTATGAAGTCTATTTGTAATAAACATGTGTGTTCCTAAATTTTTTTCACAAAAATAATCTCTTCATTATCTTTCCACTAATGTAAATACTATTAGCATGTTTATTGAGAGGTCTAGTCTCAAGTGAGCAAGCAAGCATGTGTTCAGGAAGGACTGACCCAGCAGCTGAATTTTTTCCCTCAATCTTGCACCTTCCTAAGAAGGTATGTCTCAAAAAGAAAGACGGGGGATAAAAAGAAAAAGAAAAAGAAAGAAGTGAACCAAAAAAAAAATTGGATCGTTGGCTTTTTGTTGGCCTTCGTTTAGCCAGATCCTTTATGCTAACAGATTGATTTACAGTGAATCCATTTTTACTTGAAGTGGGGGAGGCGGATGGTGTGGATGGGAATCAATAAAAATCCTGGACACCAAGTAGGACAGAATTTTCTTGGTTGGCATGACTTCACATGAGTTGTTGAGCTTTACTTTGGGGAAAATAAAGCAGACTTGGACACAGGAAAGACATTTCCAAGTGCATGTGCTTTTCTCCTTTTTTGAGTTTAATCAACTTTGTAGTAGTACGACTTATAACCGTCCTATCTCTAATTCTATATTTTAGTTGATAATTACTCCCAGTTCATGATACATTCCCTCACCTTCTTATTCTTACCAATAAAGCAGTCTTCTTTCTGATTTCTTGTATGCATTGCCTATATTATGTCATATTTATAAATTACATCCAATTTCTTGGTGAATTTGTATCATACAAAAACACTTAAAAAGTCCTGTCTTCATTATATCATCTAAAAAGCTTTGAAATTTTTCTCATCTCCTAAAGATCTTCTTCACTTACTGAGTTATTTTGGTTTCTCGTCTATATCCAGTGGTGCTTATGGATTACTTCCAGCTCTGTAATTAGGGATGCTCAGGAACAATGCGTGGTAGAGACCTGTGCATCCTGGGCATCCAATCTGTGCCTCTTGCATGCAAGGCATATATTTAGTTTGTTGAACTCTCTCCTTGGCCTGTGAAAACCTTAGCATAACCTTAATACCAAATAGCTCACTAGCTTGTAGCTTGTGGCTAATTACATAATAAGAAAGTTACGTTGATAACTTTCCTGGTCACATCAATTCTTTAGGGTAGGAATAATTTATTTGGTTCTCTTGTTTACTGTCCACTTTTACTCCTATGCTAAGAAAGTAGTTTATATGAATTGCTAGGAAACTGTAAAGACTTTCCAAGTCTTACAAATCTTTCTAGTCCATTCCCATCTTAAAGAAGCATTGCTTTTCTCAGTGAGGTTAAATTTTAATTTTAAGTACTATTTGGTACATTTTTCAGAGCATATGGCTATTTGGGATGAAAGAATTCAAAATAAAATCCCCCACAGACAAGTCATACTGCCCGATATGTGACTAATCCTTCACTTTCACAAGAATTTTTTTTAAAATGTGATACTACCAGGAAGTTATCTTTGTGGATGAAATGAGAAAAACAACGTGAATATACTTAGAAAACATGTGTAGTTTTTTATAATGCCAAGATACATTGGAAAGGTAGACTTGGGTAGTAGAAAAGAGAGAATTATGGAAACTGAAGACCTCAGCTGAAGTCTATGCTTGCTGCTGTGTGTCCTGTAAGTCACTTAGGAAAAACTGAAGTTTCATTTTTTTCTCATCTAAATGGGGGTCCTCCCTACTGTACTATCACTCTGGCACTTCAAGTGTTTTTTTTTTTAATTCAGAGGGAACTAGAGTGATGATATGGGGGGTTAAGGTATTTTCCTTGCTCTCAGCTGAGCCAAATTTGATCCCTGGAGCCACATATGGTCCCCTGAGCACCACCAGGAGTATGGTAAAGCATGGTCCAAAACACACACACAAGAAAAATTCAGAATATACTCAGTAAATGGGCTGGAGTGACAGCACAGCAGGTAGGGCGTTCACCTTGCACACGGCCAATCTGGGTTCGATTTCTCTGCCCCTCTCGGAGAGCCTGGCAAGCTACCGAGAGTATCTCGCCTGCATGGCAGAGCCTGGCAAATGACATATTCAATATGCCAAAAACAGTAACAAGTCTCACAATGGAGACATTACTGGTGCCCGCTCAAGCAAGTCGACGAGCAATGGGATAACAGTGATACAGTGATATACTGAAATGGGTGTCATCTGTGAAATGAGTTTCTTTATTTTCCCTCAAAATTTTATTTTATTCAAGCACTGTGAAGTGCAAAGTTTTCATAGTTGGGTGTTAGACATACAATGTTCCATCCCTAATCCCACCACCAATGTCAACTTCCCTCCATCAGTGTTCCCAGGTTCCCTCTTCTATCCCCTTTCCCCAGTCCCAGCCTGCTTCATCTTGACAGGCACCTTTTAAATCTGCGTATTGAAGTTTGATTCTTGAGCTTTCAGTTTTATTGACTGTATGGTTTGGACATTTAGCTCTATCATTCATTAACACTACCATTATGTCTGTGTCCCCTTGACCCATGCCCCGTTGCTTCTCATCTATTGGGTGTCTTTAAGGCAGAGAGCTTGTGCAGGGTTAAGGTGCTGGCTTTGTATGCAGTCAGCCCACGTTTGATTCCCTGGAACCACATGATCCTTGGAGCACCATTGAATACACCAGTGGTGTGGTGTGGGTCACCCTGGGCAGCACTTGGATTGTAGCATTGAACCCCTTGCTTTGTTGACAAAACTCTCAGGGATGGACATCCAGGACTCCTGGACACCACTTGGGAGAACCCCTCAAAATAAAGCAGCTGGATATCCTCATTTTCCTTTCTCTTGAGTTCTGGGACACAGGACATTTAGCTGACAAATATTTTGTGAGATATGCTTTGATGAAGAATATTAATAAAATCTATAGGAGGATTGTAGTAAATAGCTTATAGCTATTTCATCTCTGGTACTGCCTAGTCCAGCCAGATGTTTTCATGTAAATCTTACTATCTTCAGAAGTGAAATTTACATTACTAGATTTTTTTTTGCTTTTTGGGTCACACCCAGAGATGCACAGGGATCACCCCTGACTCTGAACTCAGGAATTACCCCTGGCAGTGCTCAGGGGACCATCCATATGGGATGCTGGGAATCGAACCTGGGTCGGCTGCGTGCAAGGCAAACCCCTACCCGCTGTGCTATTGCTCCAGACCCTAGAATTATTTTTATTGAGAAAATAGGTTGTAGATTTATAGGAGTCATCAAATATTAGGAGAGGTTAAAAACTACTTTTGAAAGTACTAATTTATAACATATATGAGATAAGTCACAATTTTTAGAAATGATTGACAAAAGATCAAGTCAGTTCTGTGAAAGTCATGATTTTGGAAAGAATTTATGGAGGCAGAATAGGTTATCTGTCCAGTCAACATTTGAATTTAACCCTGGTAATAGTGAATCAGAGGCATTTCTTATGCTATGCCAATGGTTAAATGAGCTTTTTTAAAAATAACTTTATCTTTTAAAAGAACAGACTAAGGTTCACAACAAAATTGAGAGGAAGGTCCAGAGATCTCCCATTAACCAGTTTCTCCCATCCATCCGTAGTATCTTCCAGTATCAGCCTCACTCACCAGAGTGTTACAACCTTTCTCAAAATGTCACAGAGCTGGACTATTATAGTATGTAGCTGTCTCAGATTATCCACTTAAGGTGAGTAATGTGCATGAGATCTTCAGCCACATATGGTTTTATAGCTTTATAATATATTTTTCTGTATAATGTCCCATTGTCTGGACATATCATAATTTATCTAACCACCTACTATCTAGGTTGCACCTAAGATTTCACTATTATAAATATACAACATTCATCTATGTGGAAGTTTTTGTATAAATATGTTCTAGCCCTTTAGATAAATACCCAGAAGACCGATCACTGGATTATACAGTTAAAGTTATGTTAGTTTTTAAAGAAATGCCTTTCAATCAAATGCCTTTCAAACCTGCTTTTACGTTTTCCTTTTCCATCAGAAGCATGTGACAGTTGCCATTGTGTCCCATTCTTGTCAGCAAATTATTATCAGTGTCCCAGATTTTGGCCTATCTGATTCACAGGTGTGGAACACTATCTCATTGGTGGTTAAATTTGTATTTTCCTAATAATATTTATAGTTTATCCTCTATCTGCATATTTTGTTTAGTGATGTACCTGGTAAAGTAGTTGGAACATTATAAAAATTGAACTGCTTTCTTATCATGGAGTTTTAACTTCTTCATATTTTGGAGATCAAGCCTTTATCAGACCTTTTTTTGGGGGGATTATCTCAAGCAGTATCAGGGAGAGGAATAGACTTGGCCACAAACCTACGTGATATTTGGCCAACTGGAGCAGTGTTTCAGCGCTCAGGCATGAGGATGCATTACTGCTCAGGTCCCCCAGCGCCAGGTACCACCAGGGCCACCCCAACGGTACTTGTGGATCTTTAGGACCAAACCCAGAAATACTTACGTGGTAATGTGGTGTCAAGGATATAACCCTAACTCCTATGTTATCTGCCTGGTCCTTTAATGTGTCTTTTGAAAATATTTATTTCAAGTCAATGATTTGTCTTCTTAATTGCCTGATGCCGACCCGGGTTTGATTCCTCCACCCCTCATGGAGAGCCCTGCAAGCTACCAAGAGTATCTCGCCCGCCCAGCAGAGCCTGGCAAACTACCCATGGCATATTTGGTGTGCCAAAAACAGTAACAACAAGTCTCACAATGGAGACGTTACTGGTGCCCGCTCGAGCAAATCGATCAGCAACGGGATGACAGAGAGTGACAGAGACAGAGAATTGCCTGATAAGTCTTTTGAACAGCAAGAGTTTGACATTTTGGTGGTGGTGGTGCTGGGTCATTGCTGCAGAGTCCAGGGACCAAATATTTGGTTGTGGTGGCTGCACACTCTATATTACAGTGTGTCAAAGGTCATGAAGAAGTGATTCGGGGCAGAGAGTGGTTGAATTCATGGTCTTAGTTAAGCAAGGCAGGCATTCTACCATCAACCATAGCTTTGATATCTAGATTAAAATGTGAACAAAACCCAGCTGGTTAGCACATTCTTTCATGCACCAGACCCTTGGTAGAACATCTAAAACATAATTAACATGTTTAACATTGTCTAGATTTTACAGTTTTGTTTTTTACATTAAGGTCTCTGACTGAGTTTTCTGGAGGTGCTCAGGGCTTATTCCTGGTTTTGTGCTCAGGGATCACTCCTGGCAGTACTAGGGGATCATATGTAGTGCCAGGGGTCAAATCCAGGTTAACCAAGTGCAAAGCAAGCACCCTTCCCACTCTACTATCACTCTGACCTCCTATGAATCATTTTATTTTAATTTTTAAATTAAAGGTATAAGGGCTGAATCTAAATTCATGTTTTTACATCTGAATGTCCAGTTGGTCCATCAGCATTTGCTGGAAAGACTATTTTTGGTCTATTGTGTTGCTCTTGCACTTTTGTTAAAGATTAGTTGACTATATTTATGTGATCTTTATTTGGGCTTTCTACTTTTTCCATTGATTTATTGATTATTCTTTCACTAATTTGTTCGAGCGGGCACCAGTAACATCTCTCATTGAGAGACTTATTGTTACTATTTTTGGCTAATAATACTGTGTATTGGGGATGGAGCAATAGCACAGCGGGTAGGGTATTTGCCTTGCATGCGGCCGACCCAGGTTCGAATCCCAGCATCCCATATGGTCCCCTGAGCACCGCCAGGAGTAATTCCTGAGTGCATGAGCCAGGAGTAACCCCTGAGCATCGCCGGGTGTGACCCAAAACCCCCCCCCCCAAATACTGTGTATTGATTACTGGCCATTATACTTAATATTAAAGTTAAGTATCATCAGTATTCCAGCTTTGTCTCTTTTTCCAATTTTGTTTTTGACTATTCTTGGACTCCCTCAAAGTCTGGTGGCTAAGGTTCTAGAGCAAAAATGAGTCTTAATTGTGAAAACTACCAGTTGTTTAAGGTTAGTACTGAACTGTTATTTTATAGGTCAAACCATGACAGAATTCAGAATCAAAGTTGTTTAATGCTGAATTTCAGTTATACAAAGTTCCAACACCTGTTCCTTCACCAGTGTACAGTGTCTCCATCAATGTCTCCAGTTTCAATGTCTCCAGTTTCCCTTCTGCTACCCACCCCACAGCTTGCCTCTAAGGCAGACACTTTTCTTCTCTCCCTCCCTAGCTGTCTCTTTCATTCTGGGCATTGTGGTTTGCAATACAGGTACTGAAAGATGATCATGTATATCTCTTAACCTCCTTTCAGGACTCAGTGATAATTTTGAACTGTTATTGTCCTAGTGGTCCCTCTCTGTCCTAACTGCCTCCTCCCCTGCCCCTCCCCCAATACTGAGACAACCCTTTAACCATGGACCAGTCCTCCTGGTCCAAGCATGAATAACTTTGTAACTGTATCTTTCACCTGATTCAATGAAAAAAAACAACAACAACAACTCAGAATCAGGGGAGGAGACACAGATCTCTCTTCTAACCTCCCGAATGGAAAGGGTGTAAAAAGATTTGGGGACATATTTTTAAACCTCTGAAAAGAAAGGATGGTGGGCAAAAATATTGTAAAGTTGGTTGATTAGGGGTGCTAATTATTAGGGGAAAATTATCTTAATTTTTCAAGAAACAAATGACATACATTTGATATTTAATTAGACAAGGCAAATACCTATTTAAGAAAGAGTGGAATGGTGCCAAACCCATAATTATGCAACTTCTTAATTTTCTTAAAGCTTTATCTTGACTGAGGTGGGTGTGAGTTTCTGAATTATTTTACTTAATCCTCAAAAGGAAATAAAAATTGCTATTGCTTCTCTTTCATTATTTCTCCTTGTGCTACAGATTAATTACTGGGTATTTTATAATAGACTTTGCCTATTAGTAGCTATAAATTGAATGTGATATTGTACATCAAAACGTACTGCAAATCCCAAACTTACTGAAATCTGTAAGTTCTATACAGCTTACCATAGTTTCTTTGAATTTGTTGTTGTCTTGTTTATGTGCACATCCTGCTTTATTTTCTCAGTCTCCTCTAGGATGGCTGCTGTATGTGAAGTTAAAGTAATTTTAAAACAATCAACATATTTTCACCATTTACATTCAAATTATCTTATATTTATTTATCAAATAAAAAAGTATTCACATACTTTTTACATTCAAATTATCTTCTCCATGAAAAAAAGGTGGATTATATTTTAAATCACTCTGTCCTCTAGTTAGGTACCTGGAATTTTTAAAAATCACCATTGAAAATGTTGCTACTTAAAGACATTGTTAATTAATTAGCCAATAAAACATAGCTAGAAAAGAATCTGATGATGGATGGACAGTCTAATTTCTATTTTGTTATTTTTGGAGACTTCCTAAGTGGTGTTCAGGAGGCCAGGTGGTCCTTTCCCAGTGAATTTTGGGCAATTGGTTCTGCAGGTCAACACAGAACCCCAAGGATGTAGTATTCCAGGATGCCAGGGCTGCACTCAGCAAAGCTTGGGGAACCATGTGGTGTCAGGCATTGAACTAGGATTGGTTGCATGTGAATCAAGTGCCTTAACTACTGTACTATCTCTCCAGTAGTAGGATACTCTAATTTTTAGAATGTACTTTCTTTCTTGGTATGAAAACTAAGAAAGAAACCATAAAATGTTGATATATTTAGATACATAAAAATTAAAAACTGCTGTATTGATTAAATATTAAAAATGTTTAAATAAAACAAAGTTTGCCAAAAGTCAAGTTGGAAAGACACTTTGGTATTTATACTAGGAAAGATTTACTATTCTAAATAGAGATGTGCTTTCCACATAATTTGGAAACATTAAAGCTCCAGCATTTTGCCCTGTCATTGTCTGTGGTCACAAGACTAAAAGGATTAATAATAATAACAAACAACACAAATCACATTGGCTAACATTTCCTGAGCACGTCCCTGGATCAGATGTTGTTCAGACAGTTTTGTGCATGCCAACTCATTTGTTTTTTCCAACAAACTTGGGAGATGTATTTCCATTTCCTTTATTTTACAGTTGAGGAGGCTAAGACAAAAAGAAAACATTATACAATTTGCCTGGGGTTTTAAAGCTAGGGAGTAGCTGTCCAGTATTCAAACCTAAATTGATTGGATGCGTAGTATGTGACATTTCATTGCTTCTGTCAAGAAGCAAAAATAGATCTTTTTAAAAGATGTGAAATGGGCTGGAGAAATAATATTGGGGTTAAGGCACTTGTCTGGCATGTCACTGGTCCCGGTTCAATACCGACATCACATGGTTTCCTGTTCTATGCCCTGAAGCACAGAGCACAACTGGGTTTAGTCTATACCCCATCTGATCTCCCCCACCCCAAAGTAAAACAACTAGTCAGTAAGTGTACATAACAGTCACCCTTGATAATGGACTTAAAAACAATAATGGCATATCATCTTTGCTAAATCAATAAGATCATGAAAAACAACACCAAAAAAAGCAAGAGTTTAAGATTTTGCTTCAATGGTGCTATAAACAGATCCAAGCTATAAATATCCATATTAAGCTCTACACTTGAGTATCACTTTTATTTTATAAATAAATAAATAAATAAAAATAAAAAACCATTTCTGGTTTCTGGACCACACTTGTTGCTGCTCAGGGATTACTCCTGGTCAGCACACAGGAGTCACTCCTGGTGGTGCTCGGGGGACCATATGGGACGCCAGGGAGAGAACCCAGGTTAAATCAGTGCAAAGTACCCATTTAAACCTGAATCAGCTGTGTAGAAGGCAAGCGCCATATCTGCTATGCTATCTCTTTGACCTCAATTAAGTATAACTTTTAAGCAAAAAAAGTTTTTAAACATTTGTTTTATTCATGAGTTACATAAAATTGCATAGTCAAGGATAGTCATCAGTACAAATTTAATTCTTATAGTATTTTACTTTTTATCTTAGATTATATAATAAGCATATAGAGAACATAGAAAATTAAATTTAAAAGATACATAGCTCAACACTGTTATTTAGCCTATTTCTCACTCATAACAAAGTATTTTGTATAGCCCAAGATTTATAATAATTATGAGTAGATAAGCTATTAGGTAAAGAATTTTGGTTGATTTATATTCTTTGTGATATTATGCATGTTAAAAACTTTCTCTTGGATCATATATTATCATTGAAAAGGTAAGTTGCAAGAATTTTAGAGTATGTTTTTCAAAAGAGTTAAAAAAGATAGTAGATGGAAAAGATAAAATTATCTCTATTTTCTGTTTTGAGTCTCATTGAAATGAAAAAAGTGTATTCTTTTAAAAAGTGGACCAAACTTCAACATATTGGAGTATATAAAAAAAGGTATAAGGAAAAATTTTAGAAATTCCTGAAATGTTAAAAACAGATACTATTACAAAATACAAACATACATAAATAAAGATAGAAAGTGGACCTGTGTACACATACACACACAGACACACACACACACACACACACACACACTCAATCACTGGTAGGCACACCCACATCCCAAATTTGGGATAAAAAACCTAAAAGTATTTAGAGAAATATTCAAGGCAATTAAATACATTGTTGACAAGCTAATCAATAAACTTCAAATTAATTAGTTTTGATATTTTGGTTGTTCCTTCAATTATGGAGCAGCTGGAAATAGGGATCTCTGCTCCCAGAATAAAGTTCTCAGAATTAATCTTCAGAGATAGGGAGGCTACATCAACGATGTGAATCAATTTAGCTAAAAACTAGAACCAAAACTTTAGCTTTTGTAAGAATAACACAGGAACTGGTTAAAACTTCACATTTCTAGGGGCTGGAGCGATAGCACAGCGGGTAGGGCCTTGCATGCGGCCGACCCGGGTTCGATTCCCAGCATCCCATATGGTCTGCCAGGTGTGATTCCTGAGCACTGCCAGGTGTGATTCCTGAGTGCAAAGCCAAGAGTAACCCCTGTGCATTGCCAGGTGTGACCCAAAAAGCAAAAAAAAACAAAAACAAAACTTCACATGTCTAAATGTGAATCCAACGTGAAGGTTAGGATTCAGCAACTTTGTGGTGGAGCCCTGGACTGTGAATTGTGGCAAGTAAACTGACTGATTTGGGGACAGGTGGTCAGTGCATGACATCACAGACATACAAAAGACAAAAGCTCCAGTGCTTGCTGTGCATACGACTTACCTGGGTTCAATCCCCTGCATCCCATTCGGTTCAGAAGCCTGCCAGTAGTAATCCCTGAGTCAGAGCCAGAGTCAGCCTTTGAGCACTGCTGGGTATGACTCCCAACTCCATCACCCATTGACAAAATAGACAACAGGATTAAACCAAATGTTAGCAAAAGCAACCCAGCAATACCACTCCTGGGAATATACCCTGGAGAGGCAAAAAGGTATAGTAGAAATGACATTTCTATGTTCAATTGCAGCACTGTTTAGTAGAAATGACATTTCTATGTTCATTGCAGCACTGTTTACAATAGCCACAATCTGGAAAAAACCGGAGTGCCCCAAAACAGATGACTGGTTAAAGAAACTATGGTACAACTACACAATGGAATACTATGCAGCTGTTAGAAAACATGAAGTCATGAAATTTGCATGTAAGTGGATCAACATGGAAAGTATCATGTTGAGTGAAATGAGTCAGAAAGAAAGATACAGACATAGAAAGATTGCACTCATATGTGGAATATAAAGTAGCAGAGAGGTATGAGCTAGCAATGATGCAACTTCTGGCAGAAATTCCTCTGTACTTAGTTACTAAAATACTAAAATACAGAAATCCAGAACCTTGCGGCCACTACTGTGGCCATACAACCTCATATCTCTTCATTCTCAGCAATGGAAAACAAATTATCAAATGCTTCTGTTCCAGCAGGTCCGACTCTGGGAGGGGGGAAACTCCAAACAATAGTGAGATTTTTGTTTGAATGTAATGAAAGTAAAGAGAATGTAAAGTGAAATTTATCAGCTACACAGGTGGGATGGGGGGCTGGGGGGCGTTGGGTGGGGGGAGGTTTACTGTGGTTCTTGGTGGTAGAATATGTGCACTGGAGAAGGGATGGGTGTTCACGCATTATGTAACTGAGACTTAAGCCTGTAAGCTTTGTAACTTTCCACATGGTGATTCAATTTAAAAAAAAAAAAGCAACCAGTCCCTTGGAGAATGATTTTCTTAAGATTGATTCATTTTATTGTAACTATGGTCACAGGACAGGAGGCCCTTATTCTCTCTCTCTCTCTCTCTCTCTCTCTCTCTCTCTCTCTCTCTCTCTCTCACTCTCTCCTCTTTTTCTCCTGTGCTGGGGATAGAACCCAGGTCTCATGTTTCAGGCATGCAAGACATGTGCTTATTACTGAGCCACATCCCTGATACTCTGGTACCTTCCCAGCCCCCCTCCATCCTCCCGCCCCCTCCCATTTCTTGTGCTCTCTTAGGATAGAAATCACAGAGATGTGGTATAAAGATTAGGTTGGATTCAAAGAGTCTTTATTTGGAAAAAGGGGAGGCAGTAGTGAGGACAAAGCCCAAACTGTCTTCTACAAGAGAGTTTTACCAAGTCTTTTAGGATTATCTTTGATTATATGCAAATCAGGATTTTTAATGTGTGAGTTTCATGAGGAATTGGATTTCCCCCCAGGAACTAGGGTTATAGCCACTTTTAGCTCCTTATAAGACGATCCCAGAGTGGACAAAACAATTGTAAACTGTCCATGCTGTGATGTGTCATTCACCAAGAGAATATGATTAGGGCATAATGATGAGAAGTAAGTCACTCAAGGGGAAAAAGGATGAACCTGTGGCTATGTCTGGATGACATCTTGGCTGGTATGGTGGGTATCCCATTCTGAGATTGGGTGCTGGGTGCTGTGCTGGCCATGTAGTGCAGCCTAAGTGCTACACCACATCCTGAGAGCTGCTGCAGGATGTCAGTTTAACGTTGATGAATTGGTGTGAGAATGCATCCTGCCAGCTTGTTAGTTGCCTCTCTCACTAGCCTGTTTAAACCTTGTGAATAAGGATGATCAGAACTGTTGTCTGAACAGCTGTCGCCATGTTGACTCACCCACTGGCCTTGTCCTACTAAATCTTGCCCAGCTAAATCTCCCAGGAGATGCGAGCCAAGCAGCTGAACGTAATGAAATCACTGGTACCACAGCTGAAAACTCTCAGCTGGCGGATGCCTGGCCGAAACTTGGGCAGCCACACCCACACCCCACCCCACCACTGCACCCATGCCAAGGACTCAGCTCCACTGCCTTATGGATATTCTTTGCAGAGATGTCAATCTGCAAATAGTTTCAGGTATCCAGTGCCCAGGTTGAAAATCCTGATGTTTTACAGAGTTGAGGTACTCTGGAACTTACCACAGCCACTGCCAGGTTGACTCATTGGCCCAGATCATGGATCCCACAGCCTCTGGACCTCAGGGATGCATACGCAGCCTCCCAAGGCAATAAACAGCTTAATAAATTCTCAGACAAGAACCTAATGCTGCAATCAGATCTAACAATTTTCACATGCATTTATTTTTTAATACCTATTGATTTTTAATATTGGTGCTTTGGGATCTAGTCAATTTTAATTCTAAAATTGTATCAATAATTTTTTCTACATTAAAATAAATATATGTATATTTTTAAAAGAACTGTTGCCTTTCATTTGCTAACTTGAAGAATTTAAGATGTCCAGGGTTGAAGCTATAGTACAGGGAGTAGGGTGTTTGTCTTGCACGGGCTGACCTGGGTTCGATCCTCAGCATCCCATTTGGTCCTCTGAGCACTGCCGGGAGTAACCCCTGTGCATCGCTGGGTGTGACCAAAAAAAGTAAAAAAAGAAAAAGAATTTAAAATGTCATTTGCAAAGAAGGATCGACCATATCCACATAGTGACCAAGCTCATTGAAGTTTCACAAGAGTTCAAGATGCCATTCTGTCTAACATTCATCAATTTAAAGAAGGCCTTCCCTTTTGTTGGGACTGAAGCAGTCATCGAAGTCTTAGCCAATCAGGGCATTCAAACTCAGTACATCGAGATCCTCCTCGAGCTGTATTATGGATTCACCACCAGGATCTCACCATTCTACAAGGAAGTGATTACTGACGTAAAGAGAGGGGTTCGGCAGGGTGATACCATTTCACTGAAACTCTTCAGTGCCACCCTCGAGAACGTCATGTGATGACTGGAATGGGAAGGAATGGGAGTGAAGATTGACGGTCGGCAATTACACCACCTCTGCTTCGCTGATGACATTGTTCTCATAACACCAAACATTAACCAAGCAGCACAAATGTTGGCTGAATTCGACCTGAGTGTGGAAAGGTTGGACCGCAGCTGAATCTCAGCAAAACAATGTTTATAAAAATTGAGCTAGTCCCTGACGTTCCATTTGCTCTCAATGGAACGAACATCTCTGAATGCAGCAGCTATGTGTACCTGGGTCAAGAACTCAACATGAGGAACGACTTGGCACCAGAACTGCACAGGAGGAAGAGAGCAGTGTGGAACACTTTCAAGAGCGTCGAAGAAGTGGTTAAGAGGACGAAGAGAATTAATATTGTCAAAATAGCAATTCTCCCCAAAGCATTGTACAAATTCAATGCGATCCCTATAGGGATACCCTTGACATTCTTCAAAGAAATGGAGCAAGCGCTCCTGAAATTCATATGGAACAATAGGCCCCCACGAATAGCTAAAGCAATTCTTGGGAAAAAGAAAATGGGAGGAATCAACTTTCCAACTTCCAACTCTACTACAAAGGGGTAGTCATTAAAACAGCATGGTACTGGAACAAAGGCAGACCTGCAGACCAATGGAACAGGGTTGAATACTCTGACACACCCCCCCAAATATATGATCATCTAATCTTTGATAAGAGAGCAAGAAATGTGAAGTGGAGCAAGGAAAGCATGTTTAAGAAATTGTGCTGGCAAAACTGGACAGCTACATGCAAAAAAATGGGCTTAGACCTCCACCTATCACCATGTACAAAAGTCAGATCAAAATGGATTAAAGATCTCAACATCAGACCAGAATCCCTAAGGTACATTGAAGACAAGGTCGGCAAAACCCTCCACGACATTGAAGCCAAAGGTATCTTCAAAGCTGACACGCCACTGGCCAAGCAAGTGAAAACAGAGATAAATAAATGGGACTATTTCAAACTAAGAAGCTTCTGGACCTCAAGAGAAACAGTGACCAAAGTACAAAGACAATCTACAGAATGAGAAAGGATATTTACGCAGTACCATCTGATAAAGTGTTGATAACAAGGATATACAATGCACTGGTTGAACTCCACAAAAAGAAAACTGCCAACCCGATCAAAAAATGGGGTGATGAAATGAACAGAAACTTTCCCAAAGAAGAAATCCGAATGGCTGAGAGGCATATGAGAAAATGTTCCACATCACTAATCATCAGGGAGATGCAGATCAAAACAACAATGAGATATCATCTCACACCACAGAGACTGGCCCACATCCCAAAAAACAAAAGCAACCGGTGTTGGCGTGGATGTGGGGAGAAAGGGACTCTTCTTCACTGCTGGTGGGAATGCCGACTGGTTCACCCTTTTGGAAAACAATATGGACGACTTTCAAAAAGTTAGAAATTGAGCTTCCATTTGACCCAGCAATACCACTCCTGGGAATATATCCCGGAGAGGCAAAAAGGTATAGTAGAGATGGCATCTGCATTTGTATGTTCATTGCAGCACTGTTTACAATAGCCAGAATCTGGAAAAAACCAGAGTGCCCCCAAACAGATGACTGGTTAAAGAAACTCTGGTACATCTATACAATGGAATACTATGTAGCTGTCAGGAAACATGAAGTCATGAAATTTGCATATAAATGGATCAACATGGAAAGTATCATGTTGAGTGAAATGAGTCAGAAAGAAAGAGACAGATGTAGAAAGATTGCACTCATATGTGGAATATAATGTAACTGAGAAGTACAAGTTGGCAATTATGCAACTTCTGGCAGATATTTCTCTGGACTTAGTTACTAAAATACTAAAATACAGAAACCCAAAACCGTGAGGCTGCTAAGTGCGGTGTCACTCGACCTCATACCTTTTCATTCTTAGCAATGGAAAACAAATTATCTAATGCTTCCTTTTCAGCAGGTCTGACTTTAGGGGTGAGATTCTCCAAACAATAATAGTGAGTTTTGTTGAAATATTGAATGCAATCAAAGTGAAAGTAAAGTGAATTTTATTAGTTACACAGGTCGGGGGGGCAAGGGGTGTGGGGGGTCTAGGGGTTTGTGAGGGGCTAGGGGTGTGGGGATGCAGGGTGGAGCTATACTGTGATTCTTGGTGGTGGAATATGTGCACTGGTGAAGGGATGGGTGTTCGAGCATTGTATAACTGAGACTTAAACCTGAAAACTTTGTAACTTTCCACATGGTGACTCAATAAAAAAATTTTAAAAAAATAAGAAAAAAAAAAGAATGGGGCTTGAAAGACAGTACAGCCATTCGCATGCTTGCCTTGCACTCAAGCAACCCAGTTTGTTCCTTGGCACCCCACATGGTCCTCTGAACCCTGCCAAGGAGTGATTCTCGAGCACAGAGCCAGGAGAAACCCCCTGACACTCACTTGGTATGACCTCCACGTCCAAATAATGGTAATAGTAATAATGGCAAGAATTACTATCAGTGGCATCTCCACATTTTAAAAATAAGTTAAATATAAGTTAAATAAGTTAAAAATATTTATTCTTCTTCTTGATACCATTTTTTGTTTCTATCAAAGCTCCCCTATCAAAGCAGAGAGTCTCTTGCCCGCACGCCTGGCTATCTTCCCCGGGGCCCCTCAGAGGGGATGGGCTCCAGCTTCCCTCCCTAACCTGAGCAGAGCTCCCTGAGGCCGAAGACCACTGAAACCTAGCTACAGCCATGCTCGAGACCCCTTTCCACACGTTCGGACAGGCCTCATTCATGAAGGTACTGGCAGAGGAACCCAGGTGTGTGTAATTCCATCAACGACCAATATCCAGAGACTTAAAAGCGAGCTCCCAGATGCAGTATCTTGTAGCCTACTTCTTCCTCTGGGAGAAACTGGCAAGCTTCTGAGAGTTTCCTGCCCACATGGGACAGCCTTGCAAGCTTCCCATGGTGTATTCATATGCTAAATCCAGTAACAAGCTGGATCTCATGACCCTGAAAGATTCTCCAGTGAGACATCATTGGGAGGGCCAAGTTGAGAGAGACTTCTAAGATCTCAGGGAAAGGACGAATGGAGAGGTTACTGAGCCCGCTCGAGAAATCAATGATTAATGGGGATTTCATGATTCGTGATTTAAATTTTAAGCAAAATTAAAAGTGAGGTTTTATTATTATTTTTGGTTCTCTTGGGCCATACTGTGGTACTGTGGGCCACTCCTGGGATTAGTTTTCTGTTTTGGAACTACACGCGGCTGTGCTCAGGATTTTTCTCCTTACTCTGTGCTTAGAGATCACTCCTGGCAGGCTCAGGGGACCATATGGGGTACCAGGGATAGAACTTGGGTTCGTAAAATGTAAGGGATACAATCCTATGTGCTGAACTATCACTTTGTTGCCCCACTTCCTGATTTGTGCTCTGGATTTCTCTCAGGGGTACAGGGGAAGCTTATGGTGCCTTGGATATAACCAGGCTTCTAGCTGCACAGGGCTGAGATATTGCTCCCACCCCCAAAGGAAGATTGTAGGTAATAATGATTATAAAAAGTTCTGTTTTGGGACGAATGGAGACGTTACTGGCACCCGCTCAAGCAAATCAAAGAGCTCCTTGGAAAAAGTAGAAAGACACCAACTATTGACATTATCCCTGAAAAGTCGAAATCTTTAATAGAATAAGCAGAAAGTGAACTTGTATATTGTGTGTCTGCTTGTGCTGTGTGTTTTAGACGGTGCACTTCCAAAAAGTAGGTGACTGTTCACAAAACATACACATTTATAAACAATGCTATTTAAAGAGCGAACATTTCAGACATGTAAAAATAGAAATAAAAAATAGCCCTTTCCAGTGTTTCAGAGTTGACTGACCTTTAATGATTGATAAGTTTTATTTATTTTTTTCAGGAGGGGGCACATATGACTGTAATCGGGGGTGACTCCTGGCTTTGCACTCATTAATGACTCCTGGCAGTGTTCAAGGGGAACGTATGGAATCCGTATGGACCGCCTACAAGCCAAGCAACGTACCTATTATATTATTGCTCCACACCCTCAATAGATAAATTTTGAAAGCAAATTCAATTTTAACTTTAGTACTCAAGTAAAAGCCAAGTGGTGACAAATCTCAGCTCCTCAAGTTGTGAAGAAGAGACAAAGGAATCATTACGTCTCTTACCTACAGGAATTGGTCCATCTCAACTCACAGCCTGGGAGCCTGAGTGCTCTCGACTCAGTGTCTCTGATCCAAGATGCAAAACGATACTAACACATTTATATCTAGACCCCGCTGAATACACACGTGCTCAGGAGCAAGAAGTTTTATTTACTTATTCTTCGTTGTTCGGTTTGGGGGGCCACACCCGGCAATGCTCAGGATTTAGTCCTGGCTTTTTGCTCAGGAATCAATCCTGATGGTGCTCGAGGGACAGACCCTATGGGATGCCTGCCGGAGAATGAATCCTGGTCGTGCGCAAGGCAAAGGCCCTACTCTCTCCGGCCCCAGGAGGAACTTTTAGGAGGTGATAGACACAGCTCAGTCCGGTGGTGGCGGATGTGCGCTGCGCCCCCGAGCCTCTGCCCCTGTGGTGCCTCTGCTAGAGTCTGGGCGCTGAATCTAACGGCGTGGAGGGAAGCAGAGGAGGTGGGAGCTGGGGGTGGAGGCAGCCGCGCTCGGATCAGTTGCTCTCGGGTCCCTCGGGCTGCGGAACCGAGTGAGTCAGAGCAGGCGCTCGGGCTTCTCCACGCGGCTCCTGCAGCTTTGCGGGGCGCGCGGCAGCTGCTGAGAGAAGGAGCGGCTGGTGGCTGGTGGTCTGGACCCGGGCAGCTCTCCCCGGAGACAACCCGCCTACCGCCGAGCCGAACCCAGAAAGAACCCAGACGCGCGGGCCGCCTGGCGACAACCCGGCCACCCCTCTGAGCCGAGCCGAATCCAGAACACAGACGTGCGGGGCGCTGGCGGCTCGATCCTCACCTGGGGCAGCTCGAGGGCGACCCTGGGCATCCCGGGCCAGGTGGTCCCAGGACCCGCCGCTTCTCCGGCGTCACACGCCCCGCGATCCCAAGTTTGCCCCGCACCTCCAAGTCAGTCTTGAGTCTGGAGCGTCTCCTGGGCTCCTCCAAGAGCTCCCCTTGCACCTTGCTGGAGCTGACTGCTGCATGGCCCGGCTCCAGGGGACCCCCTACGTCTGGGGGTGGCTTCTGCTAGGCGGCTGCATCCTCGCCAGCGCTCAGGTAAGAGCCGGTGATCCGTGGCACCCGCTTTCCACACGTTTTTGCTGAAGCTGTAGAGATAGGGTCAAGGGGGCGAAGTCCTCCTGTTCAGACTAGATTCTGGGCATCTGCAAACTATCTGACTATTTACTCCTAGATTCTTCTAGGAAGGGGGATGGCGAGGCAGGGAGATGAAGGAACTTTTTCTTACTCTAGTAGATTTCTGGGTCCCAGTGCAATGAATCCTAATTATTTTTGCCTGCCGTCAATTTAACGCAAACTTCTAGGATTAATGATGACCACTGTCGGGATGGATCCTAGGCTCTCTCTCTAGCGGGGATTCATGTATCATTAGAGGAAGAAGACAAGGAAGTAAATTCTGTTAAGGGGAGCTCGGTTGCCAATGTTACTAATGTTGCAAGTCAGTGACAGTTTTTCCTTTCGACAGATTTCTGAGCGGTATGTCACGATGTTCCTTTAAAGTAAGTGGTAAAGTTAGTGTATACATTTTTGTTTTTAATTTTGGGGGAGTCAAATAAAACGAGAGGTTTATACTGAGCATCCCAGAAGAACGAGAAACAGGCGGATAAGTGATTGATATGCCTGTGCATCTAAACGGAATCAACCTTACTTCGCCTCTGTGTTCGGTAGAGGGCGCCCCATGACCGTCAGATGAAGTTCACAAGTTTTAATTCTCTTTGAATTTAGAGAAAATTAAGACTGATTGGTGCCCTGATACTATTTATTTATCATTATTTTTCCCTGGTAATATTTAAACTTAATGTTGCTTCTTGGCTTTTAAGCGAGAAGTTTAAAGTTTAGTTATTCAATTACTGGTGTTTTAAAGTTAATTTTATTTTAACTACACAATTACATGCAAAGAAAATGGGCTTAGCTAAATAGGGGCTTTGTTTCATTTGACGAGAACATTTCATGCAAGTTTATTCTGCTTTTTTAATCAAACCATACTGCTAAGCATTGATTAATAAAATTAACATTAGATACTTGTTAAAACAAAGGTGTCCAAATTAGAAAATGTTACCAAGTTAACCAAAATAATATGAACGAATGCAATGAAAGCTTTAAGATTTGTTAATACATTTCCATGACAGTTAGTCTGCTAATCTTTAACATAATTCCTGCTTTTCATTCTCATAAGGTATTTGAATACTATGCTTAAAAACACCACTTCCTTCTACAAAGGGAAAATGAACTTGGCATTAATTTTATTCAGTGTTCCAGATGTTTTTGATAAAAATGGGGGGGGGTTATATTGGTTCATACAATCAACAAAAATCACTGTGGGATTTTGGGCAGAATATTTCCTTTATTTTTAATTTAATAAGAAATTGACATATTAAATACTTTATGATTTCAAAGCAAGCTTTTTTCCACCTTGACACTTGTAACATTTAGGGTCACACATTGTAAGATATTTAGCAGCATCCCTGACCTCTTTTCATTATCTGAATGTCAGTAACATGCTCTTGCTCTTAGCAGGTATGTCAACCCAAAAAAGTCCCTGGATATTACTGAATGCCCTTTGGGAGGCTAAATTACCTCTGTTGAACCCAGTGCTTTAAACTAACTTTCATTTATATTTCTAAAGACTTGTATAAAATGATACTTTTAAAATAATTACTTTCTAATGCTTTAAACAAACGTTGAGTCTTAAAGTAATGGATTTAATTTTCATGGATACATTGATAACTCTAGTCTTTAATTTTTAATTTCATGTTCAGCCAATACATACATTAAAATTGAAAATATATATTAATAGAACAGTAAGGGGACCATATTGAGGCAGGATTAGCTCATGTAGAGTAAGTATTTAGTATTTTAAAATGTTGGGCCAGGGATCTAGTACCACTGTATCACTGTCATCCCATTACTTGTCAATTTACTCGAGTGGGCACCAGTAACGTCTCTATTATACTCAGCCCTGAGATTTTAGCAGCCTCTCCTTACTTGTCTTTCCCAATGATTGGAGGCTCTTTCAGGGTCGGGGATCTAGTACAGGGTTAAAGTCCTGGGCTTTCAGGCACAAATCCCAGTTTGATCTCTGGCATCCCTGGGAGTGACCAGTGAGCATAGAGCCAGGGGAGTCCCGGGGACTGCCAGGTGGGGCCCCAAAACCAGAAACATAAATGGGATCACATTATAGAATAAAAACTGCAGACAAGAACTCACGTCATAAAGCAGATAATATAGTTTAGATTTCTTCAATTGTTTTAAAGGTCTCTGTGGTTTTGGGTTGATAAAGAGACCAGCTTTTGCCTTGCCATGTGGTTTGGAACCCACACATTCATGTATTAGACTTGAGCCGAGCTATGCATTTTCTGAAGTCAAGTTATCCTACAGTAGTAAACATAATATTACAGATATGTGTTGTCTTTTCCTTGTAATGTCTGTGGACCTTTAGAAAACAGACTCTGAGATGCAGTTTGAGGTACATACAATATACTAATTGGGGAGTAATTCTCGCAAAAGATAAAAGTATGAGGAAACAGGATTGGGAAAGCAGATATAAATCCGGTGAAATCTTGTTCAACCCCATAGAGAGCTCTGGGGCAGAAGGTGCCCATCAGAGTAGTCCTACTAGATGACTGGGTCCTAGTACTCCCACTAGCTGAGTCTTTGGCAGAGACCAAAATCTTGGCTCCAAACTTCATGCTTTGAAGTACTGAACTGGAGGTTGACAGTCAACCATCCACCCACTAACCAGTGCAGTACCATTCTCCTGGAAGAATGATCTCAGTGGTCCACTCCATGGTTCTGTCCCTGCAAAATATCCAGAAACAATATTAGTAATTGCTGGGCTTCAGAACGGACAGGAGTCCTTCTCTAGGTTCTATGACTGTGGACCGATGTGACTCTTTGTGTGTAAGGGAGTGGTTACAAATCCAAAACATTCCCAGAAGTTCATACTGTACTAAATGGAAGTATAGACTTTCCACACTGTGCTGGATGTGAGTGGATACCAATAGGCAGCTTTGTGTTCTTGCTGTCTCCTATTTTTATCAAGAGCAATCCAGTGCTGGCAGGGATATTCTAATTCAGGGGAAGAAAGACCTTCTTCTTTACATGAAACCTCCTAGAGAAAGTAAATCTGACCTTTTGAGCTTGAAAGTCTTTGAGCATTAGGAGGATGAGTTCTCCTGACCTTCCAGTGTGAAGATTCAGTCTACTGAAAAATAATGACAACCGGCTATGATATTTATTTGCTTATAAGTGCAAAAAAATACACTAAGTTCCTTATTATCTAATTTATTACTGTATCATTTATTCTCATAATGACTTTCTGAGATAGGCACTATAATCATTCACTGTTCAGGCTTTATGTGTGAGAAAGTGGGTCAGAGGCATTACTCAATATACTCATATCTCACTGCTAACAACTGTGGTGGTCACGATCCACACTCTGTATCTGCCTCTGGAACATCTTCCTCAGACTGATACTCAGACTGATACTCTCATTATGGAGATCAACTGGATACCTTAGAGATTAATTATGTACAAGAACATTCACTCTCTGTACCAGCAAGAGTCATGCCTGGGTATATGTATGTATAT